>NW_026138066.1:20992500-21592500 GCF_025592945.1 Manacus candei | reverse complement strand
TGTTTTAAGTATTCATAAAAAAAGTTGCATTAAATTTACATATTTTGATTTTGTCTGTGACAGTCGAAAGAATTAAACTGAGAGCATATTGCAGAATCACAAAATGGTTGGGGTTGGAAGGGACCTCTGGAGATAATCTAGTCCATCCCTCTGCTAAAGCAGGGTCACATGGAGCAGATTGCATAGCATTGCATCTAGGCAGGTGTTAGATATCTCTAGAGATGGAGATATTTTCTTCACAGTCTCTTGGATTGCCTGTTCCAGCACTTTGTCACCCTCAAAAAGAGGTTTTTCTTATGGTCCAATGGAACTAACTCTCTGTGCTGATGTTTGTGCCCATTGCCCCTTGTCCTGTCACTGGACACCACTGAAGAGAGTCTTGTCCCATCCTCTTGACAGCTGCTCTTCAGCTTTGTGGGTTCATTGATAAGATCCCCTCTGTCATCTCTTTTCCAGGCTAAACAAGCCCAGCTCTCCCAGCCTTTCCTCATAAGAGAGATGCTTCAGTCACCCTCCTCTGGACAAGAGCTCCATGTCTCTTGTACTGAGGAGCCCAGAACTGGACACAACACTCCAGATGTGGACTCACCAGGGCTAATAGGGGCAGGATCACCTTTTTGACCTGCTGGAAATGCTCTTTCTAATACCCCCCTGGATACTATTGGCCTTCTTGGCCCCCAGGATGCACTGCTGGCTCACAGACAGCTTGTTGTCCCCCAGGACCCCCAGGTCCTTCTCCACAGAGTTGCTTCCCAGCAGGTCAGACCCCAGCCTGTGCTGATTCATGGTGTTATTCTGCCCCAGGTGTGGGACCCTTTGTTGAACTTCATTGGGTTCCTCTCTGCCATCTCTTCTCTTTGTTGAACTTCATTGGGTTCCTCTCTGCCATCTCTCCAGCCTGTTCAGTTCTTGCTGAATGGCAGCACAACCTTCTGGGCAGTTGGCCCTATGGGTCTGTGTAAATCCATTCAGCTGGTGTGACTTTACTGCATGGGCTGAATATCTAGGAAACATTTCTCCATGCAAATAGAGAAGCTTTTTGCCTGGAGAAGACCAGATGGAGAAAAAAGTACTGGAGGAAGCTCCTGGTTAGTGCCACAGTACTGACTCCTGTAACATCACTGCTGAATGATGCCGCTCGTGCACATGTGGTTATAGCATAAACCTTTACTTAGTCAGTAGAAAAACAGTAAGCCCCACAAAAAAAATTTAGACCTGTAAAAGGAAGGCTGCTTTAATAAGATATGGGATGATACCTGAAACTTGGAGCAGCTCCTATCATGAGTGGGATTTCCATTTGCAAACTTGGGGGACACTTTTGTATGTTAACAATGAGCTGTGAGTTTAAACATAAATAAATATTCCATGAACAATGATAACTTAAAGTGACAGGAGTGTCAAATTCTGTATGAATTACATACAGTGAACGAGTAGTAATTTGGTAGAATCATTTAGGCTGGAAAAGATCTCTAAGATCATGGAGTCCAACTATTAACCTAATGATGCCAAACCCACAACTAAATCATCCCTAAGTGACACATCTACATGCAAATTTCTTCCAGCTAGTATCTTGTTATTGCAAACTAATGTTACTAAAAATACTCCTATTGCAAACTGGCTAAAAGTAGAGCTTGATAGGACACTTTGAATACTGTGATGAAACTTAGTTTAAAAGTTTAAACTCTTTTGACTTATATTACACATAGTGCAATTCCAGGTTGTCTAAATTTCTTCTGTTGTACATCTTTTTACAGCAAATTTTGACATTATTACTTGCTACCTATCGGAATAGGTAAAAATATTACTGTATGAAGCAAATAATAAATAAAAATTTCCACTGCTTACAAGGGGTGGGAAAAGTGTTCTTCTACAAGAAATATTCTCGCTCTTGCTGTGAAAATGAAATTCTATGAATGACTTAAAACTGAAAGAGAGTATGTTTATATTAGATACTAGGAACATATTCTTTACTGGGAGGGTGGTGAGGCCCTGGCTCAGGTTGCCCAGAGAAGCTGTGGATGCCCCATACCTGAAAGTGGTCAAGGGCAAGTTGGATGGGGCTCAAACCAATCTAGTGGAATATGTCCTTGCCCGTGGCAGATGTGTTGTAACTAGATGATATTTAAGGTCCCTTCCAACCTAAGCCCTTTTATGACTCAATAATTTATTGTTAAGAATATTAAAATTAAACATGTAGCATTTTTTAATATTATTTTTCAGCTTTGCTCATCATAGGTGTAGGATGAATAAACTTTGATTAAAAAAGAAATCAACTGACTAAAACTGAAGTGTTTGGAAAATTGAAGCCTTTGTTGAAAGTTTCGCTTGCCTTTTCAGTGCTGGCATTTGTTTCCTTGCTGACCTGCAACAGGTAGTTTCTCAAATATGTACCATGACTCTTCTGAAGTTCACTGGATTGAAAAGAGACCCAGGAGAAGTCACTGCTCTGATCTAATTTTCATCAGTGGGAATGGGGACTTTTTTTAATCTAGTTTCTTCTTCGATTGTGGTTTCATTCAACTACATAATTCTATCAGTCTATTACGGTACAGAAATTCTGCCTAATATTTTTTCTTTCATTCTGTGTTTAGACATGACTGGGGTTTTATTGGTCATTTACATGTTTAAAAAGAAAAATCACTTGATAACTAATTTCTATTTAAATCCCTTTTAAGATAGCAAAAAAAAACCTGTAAAAAAAACCAACCAAACCCTAACCCCAAATCAGTTCATCTTAATACAGGCATGCAGAGCCCTACCATGCTGTGAGGAACCCTGAGTTTGTAGTCTGTGTTAAAAGCTGTTTTCTGAATGTGACTGAAAGCATAATGGCACCAGGAGTATTTGATATGGAAGCACCTCAGTTCAACCTTTTTCAGCCTTTCTAGTGGTTCAGTCAGAGGGAGCAGCCAGTGAATCCTGGTCTGTGGATTTAACCTTTGAAGTTCTTTGCTGGTTCCACGTGGGAGCCTGCCCATTAGCAGGCCTAAATAGCTGTCTCCTTGTCTAGTGGGTGTATCTACTTCTCCATGCTGGAGGTCTTTGAAAATACCCCAAAAGATCTTTTTTCCAGCTAGGCGTGTATTTGTTCACAGGCTGGACATGTGAAGAACAAATAGTTTCGCTTCGAAGTCTGTGAAATCTTCCTCCCTTGAGCCCTATTAATGATTTTCAATTTTTAGTATGGGATTAATTTTTCATAAGTACAGATTAGCTCATCTTAAATATAGTGATCAATGTTATGCTATGGCAAGTTCCAGCTAGTTTTATTCTGAAAGAACTGAGAGACTTTAAAAATGAATCTTTTCATGACCTGGTATATAGCTTCAGTTTTACTTTCCCTAAAATTTATTTTTTCCTTTCTAATCAGAATCTCTAGATGAACAATTATCTCAAATATATGCATTTAGAAAATTGCATCTTGTATTTTGAATACACTTAACTATGGTTTAGATTAAGGACATTCTTGATGACGTAGTCTTTGTACAACTTATGTGGTTGCTTCATATCCGCTAGTTTTAAAAAATATATTTCGTACAAATTTGGTACCTCTTGGCTGAAAGTAACACTTTCTAAACACAGTTTTGGAGGCAATGATAGAATAGAGTTTTCCACAGTAAGCAGTCCAAGTATATGCAGGTTAGATCTTGTTATGTGTTGCATTCCTGCCTTTGAGAGAAAAAGTGATCTATGAAGTGCATTAACTCATAGTAAATGATTAGTGATGTGTAGATCATTAATTTTTCATTGACTATCAAACAAGAAAAGCGACTGAGCAATATTCATCATTGCAATAAACCAAATTAAACAAGATGCTTCCTAATGTGCCTTATCCTGAATAACAGGAGCCTGTGAAATGATTCAGCACAGGAAGGGAATGTTTAGTGCTTTCGCCCCAGGCTGACGTGCCACTGATACCATCTAAATAAATTGATGTTGTTAAACAGCACAGGCTCCTGGGGGGATGCTTACTTGGGTTTAGAGAGTGGTTTATTTTGGTTACAGCTTTTTCTTTTTATAGTCAATTTAAGGGGAGCTGGATTCTATTATTTGTGAACTGGGAGAAGGTTGTCCACACTGGAATCTACTTCCATTGGTTTAACCAGACAAGGTTATAACCTCAACTGAGTATTCAGCTACAGCATGTATAGATAACAAGGTAGATAAATACTCTAAGTTTATGGTGCATCTGGATTTGGCTGACTTTCCTCATCTACGTTTTTAAGATCCTCAGTAAATAAGTAGTAGTTTTATTCCCCTGTTCCTCTTTGATAATTTCTACCATTGTTGATTGAACAGGTGCAGTAATTCAGAAAAAGATTTGAGGAAGGCACTTTCCTATTTCCCCACTGTGTAACCAGAAATAGCTCCTGGGCAAGAGGCTGCAGTGGTTTTTTATTTGTTTGCATTTTTTTTGTTTGTTGTTTGTTTTGTTTTGGGGTTTTTTTACTGTTTTTGTTTTTAATATTGATTTTTAATACCAAAGATGAGTAGACAAGCACAAAACTGCCTGATCTTTCTCTTTTCGATATGTTAGAGCTTTTACAGCTTTTTCACTCAGATCCTTCTATCTCCCATTTCAACACTGTACTAGTTTTAGGGGTCTGTCATGAAGGATTGAACAAAGTTATTCTTTATTTAAAAACAAACAAAAAAATCCAAATTTGGGTTATATAGAGAGCAAAAGTTGACCTCTCCATGAAAGCTTTAGGTATATCAGTGATTTGCTGCCCATAACTGAAGTACAGTTTGCATTAATTTTGTCATTTTACTAATTTATAGCTTTGTAGTTTCCAGGTACTGCTTTAATTTGAACCTCTTGTGTGAGATACATATTGTGCTTACTCAATAGCTGATCTTCTGGAAATATGAACTGGGTTTTTCTTGTTTTGTTGCCGTTCCCTCTTTGTCCCTTGATGCAATTACCACCCAAGTCTGGCTTAGCTGTAGCTGAAAAACAAAACAAAAAGGAAATCAGTGTCTCTGCAGATGAATGAAACACCATTGCTGGAATAAACTCAGCTCATTTTAGAAAGTGAAACCTGCTCTGAAGATGTAACTGCATTCATTGTAACACCTGATCTGTGGTGGTAAATTCCACATTTCACCTTACCCAGTGCCTTATGCTGGTTCAGCTCTGGGCAGTGTGGTGAATGGACAAAGCTGCAGTGCAGGGGCAATTCTTTTCCTGCACAGGTCCTCGGAAAGCAGGACCTCAGTACAGGCTTCTCAGCTACTGTGCAACAACAGGACATCCCTCCCATCCTGGGGCCAGGCAGAACAAACACAGGCTCTTTGCCTCAGCCAGTGCTTGAGGCATCTGTGGTCTGCATCTTGGGAGAGGGAAAGAGCCAGGACTCAACAGGATCCAGCTATTAATGTGGAGCAAATTCCTTCTGTGGCTGTAACACATCACCACATCAGGTACCACCTCCTGATACAGCTCATCGTGGGGTAGCTTCTTACTGGTGTGTGTTGTGCTACTTCTTGGGAAACTGCAGAGGTGGCAGTGCCTCTATTCAAGTTTCATAGAGACGTGAACAACTTTGTGTATGTTCTGTTTAGCATCATGTATTTGTGTTAGTATTTTGCTGACTTGGATGCCTGATTGTCGTGGTACCTGAATTGCTGTTGTCCCTTCATGTGTTGTCCTCGTCTAGATGAAGAACAGCATTATGTTAATACCTTACTAGGGGATATTGTTATTCCTCTTGGTGTAATGGGTTGGTGAATATATAGGAGCTTTTGGTACAAGTGCAGTAAATCTCACAAATACCCAAAGTATTTAAATATCAATCCTCTTTTCCCCTGCAACATCTTAAGTGTAGAACTGAATCACAGAACAGGTGAGGTTGGAAGGGACCACAGTGGCTCATCTGATCCAACCTCCTGCTCAGGCAGGGCCATCCCAGAGCCCTGGGATTGTGTCCAGGATTGTCTCAAGACAGTTCTGGAATATGTCAAGTGAGGGAGACTCCATAACCTCTTGGGGCAATCTGTTCCAGTGTGTGGTCACCTGCATAGTAGAAAAGTTCTTCCTCATGGTCAGGTGGAACTTCCTTTGCATCAACTTCTGCCCTTTCAGATTTCACAGAAGCAATTATAAGTTCATTTAGACTTTTTTTTTTTTTTTACAATTTTCTCTTTTGGTGTTTTTTTGTTTGTCTGTTTGTTTGTTTTTTCAAATTTCATTATGAAAAAAGCCAATGAAGGAAACAAAGTTTTGAACATAGATGCACAACTTTGTGCTGTAGACTGCAAGGATTAATTTTTATGTTTTTTCATAGGAGTGTGGAACTTAGAAAAAGAAAAACAGTGAAATTATAGTAAAAGAAATGGTTTAAAAGACTACATAATCTCTGCAATAAATAATTTTAGAGTCACAATACTAGGTTCCTCTTATTACTGTTGTCTATGAAAAAATGGCCACCAGAAATATTTTTCCCCATTTCTTTTCTGAGAGGGCTTTTTTTTTGGTTGGTTATTTTTTGTGTTTTTGTTTACCTATCAGGCCCACTGCAACCATAGTCTGCTAAACTTCTGTTTTTGGATAAATTGAAATGTGGTTTTGATAAAAGCTGTCAAGTATTTTACTTGAACAGTAGATGGGTTGAGTGATGAGGACTTTTTAGTTGAAATTTGTTTTTTGTTTTGGGGAAGAAAGGTTTCTTTGTCAGAGGAAAAGCAGAAAGCTAACTGAGAAAAAGTTTCATTAATAGTGTAGTAACATCTAGAAAGAGACAGAAGATAATGATGATTTATCCAAAGATGTTGAAGACTAAGGTCAAGAACATTTTATACCATAAACTGAAAATATCAAGTAAAACTTTGTCACTGTATCTGAATGCGTTATTCTTAATTTATTTTCATAGCTTTGGGCATAAGACTTCCTTATTAATGCAGAGATAGTGTTGTCATATAGGTCATCTTTCATATCACTGTTGTTCATATTATCACATAGAATTATCTGAATGCCTATTTGTATGTAAGCATGTTTTTATATAAGGATGGAAGTTGCCTTGATTTCTGGTGCTCTCATCAAATACATCATAGTTATAATTCTGACCTTCTTTTTAACTCTTGTATCTTTTCTGCTTTCTAGTCTAACTGCAGGAAGGTAATTTTGACCAACCTCACGGTGTTGGAGGGAATGAAACTGTAATATCTCTTCAGTGAAGAGGAGAAAAAAGAAATGAGGGGTGTCTGTGTGGTGTGGTTTTGTGGGCTTTTTTTTTCTGTTTTTTGTTTGTTTGTTTGTTTGTGTGGGTTTTGGGTGGGTTTTTTGTTTGGTTTTTTGTTTGTTTCTTGATTTTTGTTTGGGTTTTGTTTGGTTTTTTGTTTGTTTTTTTGGTTGGGTTGGTTTGTTTGGGTTTTCTTTGGTTTTTTGTTTTTTTTTTTCTTCCCCCTCGAGTTCCATACTTATTTAATGATTGCTCTAGGTGGCTATTTTGGGAGTGGATGGGGAAAAACTTGCAGTACCTGGTAGCACGAAGTCTAAAGATTGTTATATAATTGTTGTGTGTAATACAGATGATACACAGATTATCTTTAATGATACAGAGTTCAAACACATATTATGGGTTTTTGTGAAGAAATACCAATTTATGGGTTTTCTGTGGATCTTTGTTTTTCCTAGTACGTGCATACCCCATATAAAATACAAATTTTGGGTTGTCCATAGAGTAAATCTTTCAAGATAATTCAAAGTAAGCTAATGGAATGCTATCCTTGTTTTGATCCTGGGCAAATTTACAGCCTGTTTTTCCATTTGTTTTCATTAGTTTTGCTTTCAGTAGTCTATAGAAATATAATTAATATTTTCTTAATAGGGGAAAAAAAGGCTGGGAAAAGCAATACACAGTGATCCTGCTTTTGTAAGGTTGTTGAAAGAGGTAATCTTTGGTTTTAATTGCTTTATTCAGGTTTTAACCTTTGCATCATATTCAGTTTCATTATAGTCTCTCCCTAATACTGACACTGTGCTTCAGTCAGTCAAATTACAAATAATTAAAGAATTATGAAAGTTGCAGTCAAAAATATACTGTGATGCTTCTCATCACTATATATTTAGTGAATTGGTTTTCCCGCTGGCCTGGTACATAAACCAATACAACACCTGGAACCATGAAATAATGTATGTGCTCAGGAAGACTTGTATTGACTATGGTGTGCAGTTAGAGTTGTGAAGTGCTGCCACATGATGCAGTGCATTAATATGGATGAAATAAATGTGTTAATATCGAGTCCCTCCATGACCACACTCATTTTGTGGTTATCAGTGCTTACTGATACAGATAACACTGAACCAAGCTATTATTTTGCAACCCAGTGTAACAGGTCAGGAGGAGACAGAAGAACAGCACTTAATACTAGGTATGTTTATAGATAGTAACCAAATGATGGAGGAATAAAGAAACAGGAGAAGAACACAATTAGTTTATATGATGGCTGATAGTATATGTAATATAAAGAAGTATTTCTATATGTAATACTGTGACTTTGCTGAATAGAAGTTGAAGTCAAATTTGCAGTTTATGCAGTGTGGACTAGAAGGCTTCAGCAGTTCTCACAATGTAAGTCTGTCCCAGTGAAGCCTGGATGAGATGCATTGCTCTCAGAGCACATGTCAGACTTAGTGACTCTCATCTGCAGAACTAAAATACATGTATTGTACTTACTCTGACAAAAGAACCATCCTGGACTTCTAGTACTGGTAATAAATCTTGTAGTTAAGATGAGAGGAAATTTTAAGGTAAAGTAATTTGTCTGATGAAATGAGGATATCAACTGAAGAATGAAGGAACAACCCATTTTCTGATTATATTCAGTTATAACTGGACTACTTCACATAAAATTGAAGCATTGCATGCAGTATCCTTGTAACAAGCTTTTTTTAATTAATTCTGGTAAAATCAACAAGTTGAAAACTTGGAGTCACAAAGTGAGTGTTGCATAACTCTAAGTACTGGTAGTACGGTGAAGTGGGATTTCCTGAGTCTATACTATTTCTTCCAAGGTGACATTGAGATATTCAGTAAGACAAACCAAAGTAGCATGAACTGCTCTGTTGATGACTATCCTGCACTGTTTTATGAAGTATTTATTCCAGTTAGTGACTTCTGCAGGTTAAATGAAAATCAAATAACTACTCTTCTTTCTTCTTAGTAGTCCATGGAAAAACATAGGTATGAAAATGATCCCAAAGTACTTTAAGGAAAAAGGCATTAGAGATATGAAGGAATCTGTGATTCTGTGAATCGCTCTTTCCAGGTGGTTTTTGTTAATTTTTTTTAAATTTATTTTTCAACTAATGTTTAGTTTTATAAAATTAAATATTTATTTTCACGGGGTTTCTTGTGTAAACTAGGTTATATATTGACCTTACCTTGATTTTTGGGAGCATTTGCAGGATGGCTCAGCCCAGTTGTTCCACTGCCTCTTTTGTCCTTTACTGTAATTAAAATGTTTATCCTTGAAGTTTCTGAGGCCTAAAGGATGGTGCTGCAAATAATGAATTAAAGAAATGAGGATTTCTTTGAGTCTGTAAGTCATGCTTAGTAGTAACTGGTTTTTTTTCTGAGTGAAGGAAGAGAAGAGTGGAGAGGAAGAAGAAGCAGGGGGGGAAAAAAGATATTGTTACATTGCCCTAGCATCTTATCCAGAAGAGATCCTTATGTTTTACCCTGTTCAGGCTACAAAATGAGCCCTATTTTTAATCCCCAGTTCACAGCAGCAGAACACCAGGTAGTTATTTCTGGCATCTGTTTGACATAAAGTAAGGTATACCCTAAAGAGGCACACTTCATAAACACTGAGCACCAGAAATACTGTCCATATTAAATTGGACCACATGAATAATACAGAAGTCATGAATTTAAATTATTACTGGCATTTGGAGAAAATGGCAGTATTTCAGCCATTAAATAACAACTTTGCTTTATTTCTGGAAACAGAAAGTTATTAAGTTTTAAATCACAGTGATGCTGTGGCTCAGATATATTTCTGGTTCTCAAACCATCCAGACATATCTTGGCAGTGCTGTGTTGCACTTAAATTGTTTCCTCAAAGGTCTTCAGCCCACTTCTGAGATATAGTTGAGCTGTAGCAGTACTGCAATGGCATTATTTTATCATAGCAGGTGCAGGTGCTGCTGTGTGTGGAGCTCTTCAGGTGGATTGTGTCACTCGTGTTCCTTCCTTCTACAGTCCTGCAAATGGGGGGTGTCAGAACAGCTATTTAAAACTAAATGGGGTACAGTGCAGTGAGTAATATTGTCCCAGGAACTTTTTCTCTCTGTTCTTTGAATTTTGCCTGTTTATGTATCCTTAACAAAGTAGGACCAGATGAAAACCCGCATGGGTAAATAAGTATCTTCATAGTCTGCAGTGGTCATGATTTCCCTTTCCTATTCCTAATCTTCCTTTACTCCTCGACATGTTTTCTAGCTAGTGAAGTTAAGTTGAGGTGAGTTGGAAAAATAAGCATTGAAACAAGTGACTGCTTATTGATGAGGTCTGTAACAGGCTCGTGTCAGAATGCAGAGGAGGAGAACAGGTTTGATTCAGATAATTTCAGCACAGGAAACCAAATGCTTCCCTGTTCTGCTTTTAAGAAAAATTTCCTGAATGATGTCAAGAGAAATCATTTAGTCTGTCCAAGACTTTGCTTTGTAAAGTACAGATGCTGTATTTGCACGAGTGCCAAAAAATAAATGTAAGAAGAACTGTAGATGCTTTTGGTTTAAGAGGACTCTCCAGTTCATATTAGTTAGTAAAAAATAATCTGGATATAGTGCCCATAAGAAAAGAAGGAAGAGCTTTCTTTGGACTTACTATCAGATCTCTTGTTACATCAGTTATTATTTCAAAAGGGGAGACTCAGGAGAACATAAAAAGAACTGGTTTGAGAAGTCACCTGAACTGAAAAATCTCAGAGACTTGAATATGGAAGGGTTTCACATTTCCCTTCTAATCGGAGATACAAAAGATACCAGAAACCAGAATACTAAGCAGGGGAAAACACAGATATAGAAGAATTGCAAATCCAACGTGACAAAAACAAGCTCCAAGAGGAAAAACCCTTTGGAGATTGAAAGAAGCAATGAGTGTCACAGGAAGCTGCATGCTGGAGCTCAGGCTGTGTACAGATAAGACTGGATAAAAGTCAGGGTGACTTAGGCCTTGTGAAAGAAGTCAGGGCAAATAGGTAAAGTTTTTTCAGCTATACACACAAAAAAAAAGAGATTAAAGCAAGAAGGTTGTAGGTTGAGATAAGATAAAGAGTCAAAATGGCAAAATAAATAAGGTGTCTCACAATCTGCAAGGATGATTAGGCTGAGCGTTGGGCTCAAAGACAGGAAAGAAAAAGGGAGAGAGGGAATGAAAGTTGAGATGTGGAATATTTTAGAGAATAAATTTGATTATCTGGAAATGATAAAAAGAAACTGAGGTTCAACAGTACAAACTCTAAGGTGTTTTTGTTTTTTTTTTAATGATTAAAAGCATCCATTTCTGATGTAATGTACAAACTGCTACTTTTGAAGAAAGCTGAGCTGAAAAACACAGGTGGAGTGGGCACTCATACTTAGAGTACTTCTAAGCCATCACTGCTGTGGTGTGTCTGTGGAACAGGAAAATACAAACTGAAAGAGAACTGGAGGCAATTATTTCCACGGGGACCGGGCAGTTGTTGCCATTCTATGAACCATGTTACTGAAGACACCTGAAAGACTGCCTACAGTTCTGATCACTCATCCTCCAGGAATGTGATAAACCCAGCCTGGGGTAGGAGAAGTACTAGAAAGATCTTTTAGAGAGTGTGTCCAAGAAGGGGAAACTAGGAGAGCTGGTTTTTTTCCATCTAATAAAACTAAATCAGAGTTAATGTTCTGTTAATGGAGCATTAAAATAAGTATCACTGATATAGAAGCTATTATGCAGGGTGAAACTCTGGCATCATTGAAGTGGTTTTGGTTTTGGGTGGGGGAGAAAGGGAGATTGATCCTTTACAGTCATTAGCCAATAAGCTCTCCATTTTGTTTAAAGTCACATTCCACTCCCCCCCCAGATATTCATATATTATTCATATCCCAGTCTCTTAGGGCCACCAGTGCATCACAAATTGTGTTAGTCTTTTCCTGCTATGACCAGTGGTTTTATTTAAGAAAAGCAAGTAATCCCACATTCCTGAAATAACTTACCCATTATCCCTTTCCTCCTTCGCACATGCCTGACATTCTCCTGGCTTTTGAAAGATCAGAGTTGAAAATTAACCACTTATTTTTTTTAAGTTGCAATATTCTTTATTCCATCTCATAGATTTATGTGATCCACATGAAGACAACAATAAGATTTGTGTTGTTCTATTGTAAAGGGGAAGATAAAATAGAAATACATATAATAGTTCTTCAGGCTAATTAAATCAAAGCAATAGCAAGGTGACCACAGTTTAGACACTTCTTAGGAAACCAAATTAAGAATAGGTTAAGGTTCCCTTTTGGTGTCTCATGACGTACAATACTGTTAAAGCTCTACTCTTTAGCTTTTTTTTGCCACTTTTCAGTTAATCTTCTCTTCACAGAAATAAACATTTTAATCAGCATATACAATAACACCAATCACCGATGGTAATTACTCCAAGTAAAATAGCTATTTTTATTGCAGCAAGTATAAAATGACAATTTTAATTATGTAGCATCTCTAATGCCTTAATGATTTTAGCCCATTTTCCATGTTTGTACATGAAAGCTGGCTCCATATTTTACTGTTACCAAAGTTACACAGTGATATTATTGGGCTTTAAATGTTTATTGTCATCTAGCAAAGTGGCTTTTATTTTTTGTTTACGTTCTAGAAGCTTGGCAGAGTAGTGGCAATCCACACACTAATGGCTAATCTGGGTTTGTGCCAAAAGAACAGTAATAGCTACAAGCACAGAAAAAAATAACAGAAGAGTAAATGCCAAATTAATCCCTGATGTAACTCTTTTGCCTTCATGCAGTTGTGCTGGGAGAATACATTTTTCACAGTGTGCATCCTGTTAGAATCCGTTATTTTCTAGGGGAGCTTGCATATATCAGGACAGTTGAGCACACAGGGTTTAGCCTCTGCTTTTTTTGTCTCAAAGAATCCCAAATCACACTTCAGTTGTGACCTGTGTGCCGTGCTATTCAAAATAGGTAAACATGTTCAGTCTCCCACTGAGAAGCCTAAATGAGTTACATCTTTACAACTGAATTAACCGTGTTATAACTCTTGAATGCCATAAAATTTTAAAGTGACAAAGTGCCCTCAAAGACCAAATAGTTGCATGTTTTAATTTAACACTGAATTTTTTTGTCTTGTTTTTTTTTTTTCCTTTGTTCAATACTGAATGCTACCATTTTGATACTTTCAATCGTTGTGGGTTTTTTTAACCTGTAAGTACATGTATTTATTGCCACAAAATAGGAGAATTTTGGAGAGAGTTTGCAGGGTTATTTACACTTGCTATGAGCTAAGTGTTGTTCTGTAGAGAACAGCCTTTGCTCCCTCTGCAGGGATTTAAATTCATCGTGCTTCCTCCGTGGCAAAAGGAGGGTTCAACCTCCGTACAAGGAGGTTTTTGAAAAGTTTGAAAACGTGTTGTAATGATGATGTACTGAAAAAGGAAGTTACTAGAGGCTGAGCCACCCACCTCAGTACTCTATCATTAAGAATAATTTGATTTAACCAAACAGAGGGACACAGTGCCTCACTGATTTAAAATGGATGACAGTGGAAAGTACTTTGGACGTTTTTTTCCCCCTCCCTTGTATTCCTTCTGTATTCAGGAGTGTAATTTCTCCACGACTTCTCTAGTCAGGTTTGTAATCAAACTACGGTGTGAGAAACTCTTGATTCTTCTCCACCTGCATGGGCTTTCCCTACTGCTGTCATGTGCTAATTGAATAGCTCTGTGCAGTTCTCTGAACACTGGTTGTGGACATGGTGCTTCCCTGACCAGGTGAATTCTGTTAGAGCTCTAGCAAGGTCTTCTTTTTTAACTCTTATCTTCCTAGTCTGCTTTTGATAACTTTTATCAGTAGAACTGTCATATCTAAACAGGGGCACCAGTGCCTGTTGTAACTGGCCAAAAGTAATATTCACATTCAGTGTTTCTGTTTCCTGTCTCTGTTACCAGTTACTGCCATCAACCTTATATATTATCTCTCAGAAGTTTTATCCAGTCATAGCCTGGTCTTAATCCATCAAAATCCTGGCCACATTCATATCTGGGTCTGCAATCATCCCTGTTTGATTTGTTTTATATTGGTATTACTGCTGTTACTTAAAGAGTTTTTGTATCTCCCCATCATTCATTGGAGCTCATCCTATCATGTATGTCTTGAGCTGCATATTCTTTGTGGGTTAATGAGTATTTCAGCTGATAGATGCTCTTACTTTCCCTGTGTAAGTGAATGGGATTTGTTCTGAATTCAGAGCCTTCATAGTGTGTGAAAGATTTTCCTTGAGATATCTGGCAATACCACCTGATTCAAATGCTGTTGTAAATTCAGATTTCTACAGTTGTTCTAATAATTCATCAGGTCTGTACCTGTACCTCTTGGGGAATGAAATCATATTTATTCTCTGTAAATCTATACATAACCCAGTGACCTGCCTGGTTTGGAAATTATAATCACTTTTTTTTTTTCCCAATGGCTGTGTGACACTATTATCCCTTGCTTAAACAATTATTAATTTTTTTTTTTTTTAGAACAATTCAGCTTTTTCTGAGTAAAGTGTTTTACCTACAAGACATTCTCTAATATATGGAAAATATGGTAGTCAAATGCAACTAATTTCTTGTTTTCCATAGACTCCATGAAAATGTCCCGAATTACTTCCAGTTGCAAAGTCCCCTTCTGTCATGGGTGTCATTCTGAACAGAGAACTGGACTATGGTTCAAATGGCATTGCTATTTGAAAGGGTGAGCAGATTCTAATCATTTAAAAAAAAACATGCAGTATGGTTACAAAGAGTTTTATGTGAAGCCAAAAAAGAATGGAAAAAGTGAGACTGAAGATCATCTTCATAACGGTCTGAATGAGAGTGGCAGCTTGCTGATACTCTAAATGGGAGAATAAGTGAGCATACAATGTCAGAATGAAGTTCAAAATGTTCCTTATACTATGTGGAAGTCATCAGGAGAAATTATCTGGGTCAGGAGGTGCTAAGTGTCATGCTTTGAAAATAAAGCAAGAACATGAGTGAGAAAGGGGTTCGTGGAGCATTTTTGGTTGTGCTACAGTACTTGGAAGTTTAATCTGGCTGTTGCAGATTCCAAATTTACTAGAAGGAAGACTTGTTTTTAGGCTGACTCTTCTGTCATATTAAATATTGCATATTCCTTCTTTGAGCATTTGACCCTCAACTATCTACAATAAACTCTCAACTCTGTTATAATTCCCATGTCTGTCTAGAATAGTTCTGAAGTCATAACCTCTGACACTTTTTAGTACAGTTTATATCACATAGAATTATTTTTTTAATTATTATTTATTTTCCTGAATTCTTTCTGCACCTCAGTGTGCAACTCTGCTCTCCAGCACTGTAGGTCTGTCACATAACTTCAGTGATCTCTCACGCTGGGTTCAAAAAAATGAGCTATATTTGGTGTAGGCCTGGTATCAGCTCCTGAAATATTTCCTTTCAGTTTCAGTTGCATTTGCAAAGGTGTTTCTGTCCTTGTCAATGATCCTCACTTTCTTATTCTCTTTGTTGTTTTTTTAGATTAGAGGACTATATCACACTTGCTATTCTGGTGTAGTTGTCCTCCCTCCTAACACTGTGCAAAGACTGACACGTGCCTGCCACGTGCCTCAGTTCACTGTCTTTTTTTGTGTTGACACACAACTGCTGATGGTGGGACCTAAGAAACTCCTCTTTCCACTGCATCTTCTGACAGCACTTCCAGTTTACTGATCACTTGTGTCTGAGCAAACTGGATTGACCATCTTGGATCTGGCTGACTGCCAGCATTCCTTGTCCTGGTGATGGATAAACCTGTGTGGTTTTTGGGAAGCAGTTCTGAGAATGTCTGTCTTTCTTTGCTGATGTGACAAAGATGAGAACTAGTTTGTCAACGCACTTATGGCTGTTCTTCATGCCTTACTGAAATAATTTTTTTGTTACTTAGTAAAATGAGTCCAGTATCCGTAGTTCTTTTCCTTGAACTTTGATCCATCACTGCATCATAGAATTTTAGGACATCTTTCAGTCTTCTAGAATAAAAACTCTTTTTAGTCACTTAAAACACATGTAGAATTGGAAAAAAAAAAAAAAAACAAAGAAAAAACAACCCAGACCATTACCTTCAACTACAGTTGGCACTGCACCCATTCATTAGCACTTCTTTGCTTTGTTATTCTTGAATGATACTGAGGTCTTGTGATGGCACTCAGAGAAGTAATAGCTGTGCTCTTTGTTCTTCACTATTTCTGTTCTCCTGGACCCATAGGCTGCAGATTAAGGATGGTTTTTTCCTTAGTAAAAAAACACTAGTAATTTCATTTACTAATTTAGAAAGAGATGTAGAAGAAATGAGGATGGGCTGCTCTGAAACGGTTGGGTTCCAGCCAGAATTAAACTGAAACCACATATTTCAAGCTTATGGCCCTGCCCATGGTTGGAACTAGATGATATTTTAAGGTCCCCTCTAACCCAAACTGTTTCATGATTCTATGTGCAAAACCATAGGCACTTGATGAGATGCTCAAAATAAGGTGGTTGAGATGAACCAGTGTTGCTCAGCTCACAGCCTCCTTGTACTACTGAAGTACACCCCAAGAACTGCTGGTTGTCAGATTTTTACTAAGGTAGTTCCTGATTTCTCCATCTTGCTATAAAAGATCTGTTGGCCCAGCTAACATGAGAAAGGATTGCTGCTGCTCTGAAAGACAAAAGAGAGTTAAGCTGAAAAGCAGAGTGGTGTTATCTTGTAATGATTTCTTCACTGAAAAGAAATTTTCTGGAAAGTATTCATGGAAGTCTTGGACAAGTTTTTCTTTAATCAGAGATCATATAGGGAAAGAGGAAGGGGAAGATCACTGACAACTGGATTGTGCATTGAGCTGAGATACTAAAAGTATCTCTGGAAAGCTTTATTGTTAGAGGCTTGCACAGTTTAACAGTGGGGGAAAAAAGCAAACCAGAAAATGAATTATGATAGGATTTTCCTTTTATCACTTTAATAAACTTCTCTGGGGTGCATCAGTAATCCACTCCACAACTTCTCCCACCCCCTCTTCCCTTCAAATCCATATATTCCACACTGACTGGTATAACGTGTGAAGAATGATACTACAAAGAGACTTGGAAATATGTAAAGATCCCTGAGTCTTCCCTGCATATGTTAAAATAGTCAACAAAAACATGGTAATTTCAACTTCAGTTCATTTGATCTAATATTAAATTAGCTACTCTTGGGATATCCTGTTTTTAATCAGTCAGAACACTTTTGTATGCTCACATTTTTCTGTGGGGTTCATTAAGAGTCAAGGAATTGAACAGAACTGCTTCAAGTGGAGATGAGAGAATTCTCCTTCCCCTGTCCCAGATCATTTTGACCTTGTGATATTTTGGACATCAAAAGGATGAAACCTACTTTACTGTTTAGAATGAGAACCTACAATATGGGAATGAAAACCCCATTAGTTCTCAAAATCCCACTGAGTCAGGGCATATCAAAACCAGAATCAATTCAAGGTTTTGGTTTGGATAAACGAGATGCAAAATTCTTACAAAAATAAGGTGAACTTTATTCTAAGAACACGAGAAAAGGAAAAGAGTGAGGTGGTGGGAGGAACAAAGTAGTAGCAAAGCATATGTAATCAGGAGATTTTTTTTTTCCTTTAATTTAACAATCAATTTTACACCTCTAAAATGTATGGTAAATATCACTGGACTTGCATACAATCATGATAGGAGCAAAGAGACTCTGAAAAGGAACAGAGATTTATTACCATGAGTCATCTTGCAAGACCAAAACCTTTATGGCAGTGGAGGTTGCTAGTCATGCTGCTGTAGTCTTGTAGTTTACTTTTTTGTCTGAAGACTAGAGAAGAGAAAATGTTGCGGACCTTTTTATGTAAAAAAAACCCAAAACACCCAAAGCAAAACAACCCTGTGCACATACACTGGAGTTTAAAAAAAAAAAAAAAACCCCTTGAGTCCATTAACTTCATTGGATGCAATTCTAAAAGAAATAGCTTTGGATTAGCTGGCAATTGGAAATCCCATAGGAATGGGTTAGCTCACATACATGCTACCCAAGAGAAAACAAAATTGTCACATATTTTGCTTAAGGTGTGGGAGGAAAAAATCAAATCAAATAGCATTTTACAAGTGCATGTAATAACTTGAATTTAAAACAAGATATGTATTATTCAAGTAATTCTAAGCATGGAATAGTAAATTTTTCATGAAGGTTAAGAAAAAAATGACAGAAATATCATTTAAACTGAGTGTTTTTGATGCTGAACTTGAAAGTGGGAGATTTAATAGAACTTTTTTTAATATGACTAGTCTCAGATAACATCATATTTGGCAAAGTGCTTTATTGGTTTTTGGATTGGGATTTTTTCTAAATTTTTCTCTTCAAACTAATAAAATTGATGTAGCTGTCAGTTTGGATTTGATCCCTATTTTGTTTTGCCTCAACAGTGTAATCTCAATCAGTCTAACTTATTTTTATACTGCATTTACAGGGTATAAAGATGACAAATCACTCATGTCTCAGTGCTGGTATTTTATCGAAAGTTTGTATAAATATCAAGGCTGAGGACAACAGAGAAAGATGAGGCTCAAAACAACAGCTGTGTGTTGCAACCTGGGTTGGACAGATTCTTCTGCCTTTACACCACTGCTCAGTAGTGCATTGTGTTAACAGTCCCATACAAATCATCTTTGCACTGGCAAAAAACAACCTTATTTGTCCTGAGCAAAGGTAGCAGAATCCACAGGGAAGGTGGATAATGGGGCATTTTTTACAGAATTCATGAGGTCTTTGTCTTAACCTTCCCCTTGCTCCTGAATTGAGTGTCATCTGTGATGCAGTCTTTGAACCTTCTTTTGATGCCAATTGTCTTCCTGACATGTGAATGCAGGTAAAAGGGGGAGGAATGATGGTCTTGAGATATGTCAGAAATTACCTCAACTCTATTAAAGAAATAAGCAGGTCTAAGAGCAGGAGCACTATGTAAAAATGCATTTACTTTGAGTACTTTCTATTGTATTGGTTTTATAGAGATTTTAAACTCTTTAAACTCTGACTGTTTTTTCACCTTGTTTTCATGCAGAATGTGTCAGAATGAGGTCTGAATCTCAGGTGAGACATCTGGTGCCATTGTGGAATGCTATAATAATAATTAAACTCCGATAGCTTGAGAAATATGAGCTTGCTTTCTTAGGAATTTCTACACTTTTTTTTCCTTCTTTCTCTTAAGATAGGCTTTGCCTGAATTTTTTGATTCAATAATATTTTATTTCTGGCATGTAAGATGTTGACAAGGCAGAAATCCCCAGAGCATCATTTGTTGACCAGGTGAAATGAATCAGGGGAAGAAGTTGCACAGAAGCATTTTTCAATTATAGTTTCTTAGTCTCTAACCTGTGATGACTCACAAGCAGGCAGGAATGTTAGCAGTGAATTCATCCTCTGAGGTTCCATCTCATGTGGCATTTGAGATGATTAGAGAATTAGGAGGTGGGATTAATGCGAAATATCAGGCACAGGAACATCTTGTTCCGAAGTTGGAGGATCAAATATCAACCTTTGGAAAGGAATTGCAAGCTCTGAATCAGAATTACAATGGTCTAAATGAGAAGGCTGAAAGGGCTAGGCATTTAGCTGTAGGGTCAATAAAGGATACTCTGGGCCTTCATGGGAAAATGAATGTGATAGAAAACTAAATTAAAATTAAGAACTTGACATTGCTTGGCATGAAAATGAAGAACTGGATATAAATGAATATAGGAACATGATATAGGAGTTGCTTGAACTTTATCTTTTAACTGCTATGGATGAGGCATAGAGTTTTACTGTGTTTCTCCAAAACTTTTCCATTGTTAAGGTAGATGTATTTGACATTGGTGAAGTCTTTAATGGAACACTTGCCTTATTTCTTAAGAAGGCAATAAAGAAGTACTGATGAAAAGTGCAGGACAAGAAAATCACTACTATTGCCTAAAGAAGAAATATATACTGTCCTCATCTGGGAAAGTACAGTCCACATCTTAAGAGCAAAACAGTTTCCTGACAACACAGAAGGGTTCTTGAAAGTTTGATAATTTAACAGTCAAACCTCAACTTCTTCCTTGTGTATACCTGTGGGTGTCAGAAAAGAAATTATAAAGTTCTTTCTTTGCAGATTTTCTTGGAGGAGTATGGCTAGAGCCTTCTCTTAACCATATCTCTTGCCAGCAGAGTCTTTTATATTGTAATACTTTGTTAGAGACTCTGAAAGTGTGCTTATAATGTCTGATATTTTTCCAAAATGTGTGAAACACAAGCAGAAGCAGGTAATGCTAACTGCTAGATGTGTGTAGTCCCAGAACTCCATGGATGAATATCTACCCAAACACACTCTAATACATCCCTTTTCATACAAAAATCAGAGTATAACTGGGCATGGAAGCTAACGTGCTTCTTAGGCAGTGTTTTCATTTAAACCATAAGTGTTTAATATTAAATTTAGAATCATGGAATAGGTTGGGTGGGAAGGAACCTTAAAGACCATCCAGTTCCAACCCCTCTACCATGGGCAGGGACACCTTCCACTAGATCAGGTTGATTAAAGTCCCACCCACTCTGGCCTTGAGCATTTCCAGGGATGGGAATCCCAGAGATCCAAAGCTTCTCTGGGCAACCTGTTCCAGTGCCTCATCACCCTCAGAGTAAAGAATTTCTTCCTAATGTCTAATCTAACTTTCCCCTCTTACATCATAATTTTTGTCATCACATGAGGTTGTTTTGACATCATCTATTTCACTTCACTGAATAAGACAAGTCCTTTTTATATGGTTTGTTGAAGTCTAGTAGTATTACAGGTGTGCTGGAAGTGGCATCTCTGTAGAGAAATGACAGAGACTGGAAGCACAGTTGAGATAACTACAATCTTTCAAAAAAGCACTGGCATGAGTTCTTTTTGTCAGTATTAAGGATATGTTGATATATGGCCAATAATACAGGTATATTGTCCATACAAATCCTCTTCAGTGGATTGAAAACCCTTCAGCTCCTGGCCTCCTAACCTGGTTCTTTTTTTATAAATGCTAAAGTTCTGCTAAATAAGAAACTTTTTAAAGAATTTTTGTACCATCTTTTCATTATTTAGCATGAAAATGAATTTACTTCAAAGAATGTTCTTGGTATCTTCCTAAAACATACTTTGTTTTTACTTCCGAGACCAGGGCTGATTTATACTCTCATGAGCTGTGAAAACCCTGAAATCTTTTTCTGGTTGTATAGAAAGTAACAAAGAAATGAAAATCCCTGATATTTGTGGGTTTGTTTTGTTTTGTTTTGTTTTTAGAAAGTTGCTATCTCTATATAATGAATTAGGCACAACTAATTAGCGAGGCACCACAACTGTGAAGATTCCTGTTAATTGAACTTTAAAGCTTTCATGGTGACTCTTTGCAGGGGAGTGTTCATGCTACAATCATCACTGTGCTTCTCTGTTGCTTTTAGTAGTGTCAGCAGTACAATGAGATGTACACTGATTTCCTCAACAGAAGCAGGAGGGATGGGGATCCTGATGATAGTAACAGATTTTCAAAACCTGCCTGCAGCATATATAAAACTTACATCGATAGGGTCAAATTTCATTTAGAAATGCCAGTTATGAAAACTGACTCTGAAGTTGTGTTTAAAGTCAGACACACAGGACAGACTTTTTCATTTATCATGACTGTTCCCCTGGTAATACAGACTTATTCTTCACAGGAGATTTAATAAGATACTATTGGAAAAAGAACCTGTGTTTTTTGCTTTAGTGGAAATTGTCACTTGTAAATATCTGTCAGCCTGTATTTCTCTCCCAGATGTGATTTTTCTAGGTTGTTTCTGTGTGAGGAAAAGGCTCTTAATTCCCCCACTGAATGTGTGGGTGTCCTTGTATTCATTCATGTGGCAGCATTTTTTTCCCCCTAGGATGCACCTGCACCTAATACTCTGGGTGGGAAACAGAGACCAGACTTGTGGGTCAGATAGCAATGAACAGGAGGGTAAGGGCTAACTGGGATGAAAAGGGCAAAGACCTGTGCCAGCTTATATCCAGACAGGATTTCAGGCACCTTAGGCAAAGGACTGAGAAGCTCTGGCAGCAGTAAAAACAGGCTGAGTCCCTTGCAAGCAGTTTATTTTCCCGCTATGCACATGATTTCATGCTTATAAGTTGAAGATGGAGCATTATTTTCAAGTTGAAAACTTTTTCTTTGCCCATTTGATCAATTTCATTTGGTTCTTCTGTACTTTGAATTTTCCTTGGGGGTATTTGCAACATTTTCCAATGAAGTGTTGGTTGCGGGTTTAATTAACTTGTTGCTTATTTTTCTTTCTGCTGTTCGACTTGAATTTTAATATATTTAGCATTAATAATAGTCTCTGCCTTAAGGGATGTACAGTAAAAAAATAGGGATATGTACAATATGTGACAGAGAATGTCTTATTTACAATTATAAACTTGACTCTTGCAGATATTGTGAAAGCACTCTGTTGCAGAATAGGACTTGAGTGAAAGGCAGTTAATAGCTTGGCTTTAACACAGCTTCTTCCTTATGCTAGTCAACACCTTCAGAAAAATGTTATTGACAATAACAATAACTACTCAATGTTCTCACAAAATTTCTGAAACATAAATAGTATCCAAGGAAGATTCCCCCCCCTTTGCTTTTTCCTCCTACCCTTTATTATTCTGTACTTAAATCGGTGCCCTGATGAATGAATAGATGTACACAGAGCACTGATCCTTATCTTATTAGCCTTCTAGATCTGATTTTATCTCCCTCAGACAGAATTTGGCTTCGGCTCAACACTTGCTGCTGTCACACATGTTGCTGGGCATACTAAGAACCACTTTGTCACCATAATGGATTGCTGGTTTGGGGACCAGCTCATCCCTATTCAGCAAACAGCTGAGGAATATGCATACTTTTAGGAAAGTGTCCAAGCTGTTGACCTTAGTGCTCACTGTGGGGATGGTGTGCCCTGGTGTGCTTTGCTGAACTTGTACCCTCTTTGTTTATTAAGCACTGACAATTGCTTCTGCTGCAGCAAGCCTGTTTCTGGCATGTGCTTCCTGCTACAGAAATGGGCTGTGGCCCCTTTACTTCCTCTTACATCTCTCGTGATCACTTTTAAAAAAGTTTAAACCACTATTACTAAGATGACAGTGGATTCCAAAGGGGTTCTTTTTACTAGGGTTTTAAAAACCTATGCCAGATCTAACCTACGTGTAGTTTAAATATATGTAGAGGCAATTATTGTTGGAGATTAGTGAGGCTTCTGTGCACAAAAGAATTGTCCTCACACGACAGCTTTCACTTTACAGTGTGTGTCTTAGTGTGTAGTTTTCATGCTTATCCAGGCTTGGGAAGTGGTAATTTTGAAATGTGGATATAGAAGCAGACACTTGCTCAAAATGTGGTGAACCTGGCAGAGAGGGGAGTACCTTGTGTGCTGCTCAGCTGCCCAGATGGCAATTGTTTCTACTGATAACCACTAGGAAGAGTTTATAATAGGTTAAATTTACACAGCCTCTGATGAGGAGATATCCTTTTAATTCTATGTCAAAATCATAGATATAAAGATGTGGTAGTTAAAGTCATATGAACAATCTTCTTTGCATGAATGTAATATCTGTAATCCCTGATGTTTAAAGCCCCCCCTCCTCTGGCCTAAGTGAAGATTTTAGTTTTCATGCTCAGTAGTTCTCTTTGTCCATTGCTTCGATGGTTCCCTGGTATGCTATAACTAGAAAATGGTAATATTTCTGAAGCTCAGAGTTTAAGAAGTGTTAGCTCAGAAGCCACGTGTGGGTCAACTGGACAACTTCAGCAGTGTAAGCAGAAATGAGTGTGAGTGGATGCTGCATGCCTGTTTCCTTTGTGTGGGAAAACTGGTCACTGAATCATCCCTGCCAGGCAATTTGAAAAGCTCCACTTGCACAGTTGGACTCTCTCTTCTTGGGCTTTGAGTAGTGAGGCTCACTTTTTGTCCAGCTGTCAGAATATTTTATGGATCATGCTTGTAATTTTTCACTTGCCTGAGCTTTCTGCTGCTTAACCCTCAGTTTGGTGATCAGGACTGGAATCCTATTCTGTTTTCCTTTTTGGAAAATGCTTGATTCTCATGAAAATGTTCAAAAGAATTTTTCTGCATGCTTTTGTTTCCTTGTTTGCCTTTTTTAAAGCCCCCTTGAATAAAAGACTGCATTGCTGGTTTACACTCTGGCAAAGTGTCATCATCACCTGGGGTGCTTTTGGTTTTTTGTTTGTGGTTGGTTTTGGTTTGGTTTTTTTTTACTAGGAAACCCATCATAGAGCTTACAAGCTTTTTTGGCAGAAAAAGCACTCTAGCAAGTCCTATATTGTCACAAAAGGTTTTGGTTTTGAAAGATTAATAATTCTATCAGAGAACAGAGGTTGAAGTTGAAAAATCCATAGTTAATCTCCATCTAGGAATGTTCTGTTCTTGTGGTGCAAGTTCACCTATGCTCAAAGCCAAGCTGATTCTTACTGGGCTTCCAGAAATGTGCCTAGTGAGTGAAACAGACTTTCTCCTATTTATAAAGCTGTTTTCACATGGGAAGACATCAATTTTAGCTGTGCTAATGCATAACAGATGTCACTGGGAAACAGGGAGCATCACCCATGTTGTGAAGAGTCCCAGCATGAGCCACCCTAACCAGAGTTTTATACAAGGAGGAAAGAAAGTTCTAATTAGTTACCCTCCTGCCCCTTAAATCCACTCTGTTATAGACTAAATACAGTGTGAGAGTTAAAGGTACATTAGTACAGTACACCAGTTGGTGTAACATTGCTTAGTTCAAAATCCCAAACTGTGTCCTGGTCTTGTCCCTCTTTTTAGCAAGATGGGTGCTAATCAGGAGCTGTAATGAACAACATTCAACAGTATCACATTGACATGCCATAACATTAATTCTTTAAGTGCTTCATTAGTGCTCCAAGTCTGGTTTGCTTTCCTTTCTTCACAGAAAAAAATGGAATAGGAAGAGTTCTTGCTAAGGACCTGCTTTACCAAAGCAGTTTGCTGAACTGCCTTCATTTATTTATTTATTTATTTATTTTTACGTTATGAAATGCTGGAGTTCAAATCAAATGGTGGTGGAACAGAATCAGATCCACTCAAAAGCATTGCAGTCATGTCTGTAAGACTTTTACATTCTGTCCAAGTATTTTAATACTGAAATGGGACCCAGTTTTGCTGACCTGAAAGCTGTTTCCGGATTGCTGATTGTCTTTTGAGGGTCTGAAAGAGCATAATTGGGGCATGATTACTGAAAAAAGTTATTAAAAAAACCCCTGACAAACTAATGCCTCAGAATCAGCTTTTGGAGTTATCAAGGCTGTTCATTTACACACTTCAAAGTGTAAGATTTTTACTGTTTTTACCCATGAAAAACTTGCAATACTTTATGTGGGGATGAGGATGTTTACTCAGACTTGGTAGTATAAGAGACCAAATATTGAATTGCATTGACTTTTTTTGGGCTTCTTGTTTCTTCTTGATTTTCCTCTCCTTAGAATTGTTTTCTAGTTTTTGTGGGTACCCTCTCATCTTTCAGTCAGTTGCTGTTGGTTAGAAACAAGCACTTGTTATAGTGGTCCTTTTAAATCAAGGTGCAAAATAGCAAGCAAAAAAAAAAGTGTAAAGGGAGGAAGATGCAGGAGACAATTAGGGAGATAAAGTGAGGTTGGCAAAAATGTTGGAGTGAAAACACAAAAGAGAGAAATCCAGCTAGCCCAGAGAAAAAGCATTGAAAGGCAGCTTATTTGAAAGGCAGCTATTACTCAGGGTGTGGGTTTTTTTTCCTTAATTCCCTAGGAATTTAGTCAACTAAATGTAGGCCCCAAGTCACCTTCTGACTGCAATTAAATGTATTCCCAGAGGTGAAGTGGTGTCTCTTTCTGTTCTCTTTCTCTGCTTCAGCTCCTTTACTTGCCTTATTCTCTTTTGTATCCCATTTTCATGATTTATCAGTTTGCTCCCTATAACTTTGTGTTTGATTTCTGTGACGTCTCTGCTCTCTGCTCTGTTTCAATATTTTTTTGCCTCCACTGCACTTCTGCTTTAGATAATGCCTTCCTTCCTCTGCTTATTTCTTTTTGCATCCTCTACTGCCCTCTTTGATGACTTTCTCTTTTGCTCCCATCCTTATTTGCTATTCTTTACTTCTGATTTTTTGATCCATTGCCACAGAGCTTTGCCTGCTTTCTTTATTGCCTTTTTGCTTTCTTAATTTCCTTTCTTCCTTAAATCTGGCAGTATTAAGACAGCCTATATCTTAATATGTTTTCATACCACTGAGATCAAGGTAAAATATTCAGACCAATGAAATTATATGTGAATTGGGATTAAAGGCAAATTTCTTCTACATTTCCCCTCATTTTCCTCTCTGAGGATAAGACAGAGGATCACAAACCTCTTGTATGTCAAAAGTGTTTCTGTAGTTGTCAAAATGAGTTTTAGAAATTAAGTCTGTACTGGTGTGTCCATTAAATTTGTGATTCCATTAAATTTGTGATTGACCTCAAGCTGCATCAGTTCTAGATATTATTTTCCTTGTGTTACATTAGCATACTAAAACCTCCAGTGAAGTTTGAGAGCACCAATATGAATGACTCTAATAAAACAGATCCCTGAAACGAAGGCAAAAAATACAGTATCCCCTTAGATACAAGATCAAATATCTAAGATAGATCTAGAAACAAGTTCTCAGAGATTTTTTTTTTAGAGCCAAATGTTTATTAAAAACCTTTCCCGTCTGCAAGAAGAGAGGGAGGTGAGCCAACAGGAAGACCTGAGATGTAAGTGGATCTACAACAAATCTCACAGGACCCCTGCCCGTGGCAGAGCAAAGAAAGACTGCTGAGATCTTCAGTCTCCAGCCCCAGTGGCCACCTTTCTGTTCCACTCTGGAAGGTCTTAGTGATGAGGCTGCCCTGTTACATCGTAGAAAACTGTTTTTCTTCTGCTTTGTCCTGTGCCTCTGCTGAGGAAAACACATGGTTAGGATGTGACAGGATGGGACTGTGAAGGCTTAGGACTGTTTTGTGGTGTTCAGCTGCCTTCCGCCTTGAAAACTACATGAAAATCCATAGTTTCTTCAGAAGGCTCATCTTTCCTCTCCATAGTAGATTTGCATAGAGAATGTAGCTTTAGGGCTAACCTCTTCAAAGACTTAATATCCTTGAAATAGCAATTTTTATAAAAAGCCTCGATTTCTTTCATTCTTGTGGTGGGATATCCATAATACCACACTCTTATGTAGTGCTTCCCTTCCATACCTTTTGAAGAGTTTTACAGGCAAAGGCAGTATCATTATCTGTATTTTACTACCAAACTCAGCCTTACAAAATAAATGTTCAAAGCTTGTATGACATTTTTCTGCTCTGCTCCCTGAAGCAGGGGTGAAATCCTGGCCTACCTGAAGATGGTGGCAGAAAGCCCCATTAACCTCCAGTGAAGATAGAATTCCACCCTGAGTGCCTGTCATCTATTTTACTTTCTCAGTTCTTAATACCCTGGAAAATTGAATTCACTGAAGCAACATCCCCTTCGGGCCAGGCTCCAGGGAATTCTAGCTGCAGTTCAGCCCTCAGAGATGTGGATGGATCATAAGCTTTTGCCTTTTGGCAAATAAAAGAACAAGGGGGCCCTGAAACCCCACTATTCTTTCTGCAAACTTCCTAAAAAAAAAAAAAAAAAAAATAAAAGGCCACTCAAAGAGAGAACAGAACAATCCAAATCAAAGAGCATTTCTATGAGGGATCCTTGTTTTGAGTACTCCAGTTATCTTTCAACAAGCTGTGTCCAGCTGCAAAAGGGCATCTCTTGCCTTGTCCAAATATTTCAGTGGTGCAACAAAAGGGTTCAAAAATATGGGACTGAGAAAGATAGTAACTGAACCTCAGCAGTTCCTCGGAGCTTATTTCAGATGTGAGGTAAAGAGCACATTGAAAAGAACACAAAAATGCTTGAATCAAAAAAATGCAGTGCAAGACAGCTTTCTTCACTGTCTGGTACCTCTGTAGGCTTATCAGGATGGCTTAAGCTTCTCTTGTTATCTAAAAGGGGAACCATGCCCTGCTCCCTGTTTCATCCTTTGGAATATGAGTCTAAATAGATGCATATCCAGTGCTTGGCTGTAGTTTACTCAGTTATAGCCTTCTGACTGGAAAAGGCAAAGTGGTGCTCTGTGCAATGAAAGCACATGGTTACACTTAATCCTGCACATCTCAACATTTTAGTTGCCCCATCTTCTAAAAGGAACTGTGTCTGGGACACTTGGGTAGTCAGAAACTCAGGATTTCTTAACCCTTTCTTATCTGTGGCCCTTTCATAATTTTATCTACTTGAAGCTTTTTTTTGGGTACAAAAACAGTGATGATAATGGTTCTTACAATTTGGAACTCGGGAGGCTGGGGTTTGTTTTGTAGTCACAGTTGTTTCTGCTCTGTTGATAGCCCCCTATGTGCTCTTCATATGTGCAGGAATTTGGGATGGTACCCATCAGCATGTGGGGTACAGGGACCACAAACTTGTCTTATGGCAAACCTAAACTCTGTGAATAGTTAGTGAATTCTAAACTTCTCTTTCATTGTTTTCTTAGCCTTCTTAGTCTGTCTTAATCAAATTTTGCTGAGTAGTTAGTTCATGTTAAATAGCTACCAATAGACTTTTTTCTGAATGGCTTTTTTTTTCTTTTCTATAAAAAAATTGCACACCAATTTAAAGCAGAGCCAGGCTAACCCAGAGAAATATGGTCTGAGTTTTGAATTTTGGGAGCGTGGAAGTTGACTGGTTATGTAGCAAAGCCAATGCAGGTTTTTTTTTTATCCAGACTTCCATTTTCTTTCTTCTTTCCAGTTTACTTCAACAGTGAATTTGAACCAGAGTCACAGAGGTGCATTCTGAGAATTCTCCAGAGAATTTGGGTGGATAAGTGAACTTCCATACCCGTTTGGACCATTCAGCTAATAGCAGGTAAGATGTGTGCCTCTTGGTTTTTGGGACTGAAGAGTTAAGTCTTTGGTTATAACTTGTAGATTTGTGACCACTTAACTCTAAACCCTTTTGAGTTTGTGAAAATTCGTGTGTATTGCCTCGTGCCTTGATTAGAACTCACTAAAAAGGCTTTGTTTTACCTCAGTCAGTTTTATTTGGCCTCCCTATAAGTTCAGCGTGAACCACATCACTGTATGGAGGTTCTCTCTCCCACACAAAAATACCTTGCATGTAAGGACCAGTCACATTGAGAGCAGAAAGCAGATGTAAATTAGAAAAAGTGAATCTGGTCTAAGTACTGCACCCATTTGGCCCTGCTGTGGGTGTTCATGCTTTGAACACTCTGCAAGAACAGTAAGGTTTTGCTGTACCTAGTTTTTGAGTTAGAGAGCTAATGGGGGGTTGTTTGCCAGGGAAACTACATGGTGGGGGGGGGAAGCTGGTGTGGGAGGCAAAAGGAGGAGCCCTTCTGTGGCTGCAGTCTCTCAGTTTGAAAGAAGTGAAACCCTCAGTTTTATAAAGGTTCAAAGGGTTAATAGAAAGAGGGATTTTCATTGCATTGTGCACAGTACCTATGATGGTCTCAGTTTAAACTTTAAAGGACAGGTGAAAAGAGAGAGAGGGAGCTGAATGCTTGCTTATATATTGGAGAAATTGTTCATTCATGTGAAATGCTGACCTCTGTCATCCTGCCAAGCTGACTGGGCCCTGGGGTGAGAGGCTGCTTGAGTGCTGGTTGCAAAAGTTAAAGCTGCCTGGGGAGTGCTTTAAAAGGACAGTGTCAAGGTTGGTCTGCCCAAAATTTGACCTATCTTTTTTTCCTCTCTCTTACATCTATTTGAAAGTTCATGTCATTTGTTTTTGTGTTTCTAAAAAAACTTTTCATCTAAGCCAAAATGCTTCAGTTGCTGTTGAAGGGTTGCGATTAGTGTTTGGTGTGGCAATGCAGACACTGGAGAGGAGGAAAGACCCTGAAGTAAAATACAAGTATGGGCACAACTGTCTTTGCATTAGGAGATAATTAGTAAATGGGAATTCAGGTTGAAATGGGTAAGGGATCAATGAAGAGAAGCAAGGATAATTTTTACTAATTGAACATATCAATGCAGCTCCAAACTTCATTTCACCACAAGTTAATTCAAAATCTCTATATTTTTATTCTGATATATTTTATTCTAGTCGTATGTGCTCTTCCTTCTCCATAACAGTAGATTGTTATATACAATTCCTGCCATAACAAAAAATGTACCCTTCCTTCTTATTTTCTTTGCTTGATGACCTAATTAAACCCACATTAGATGAGTATGATTTTCTTTTATATTATATATTATCCTAAGATGCAGATAACTCTCACATAAGTATTTCACCCACTCAAATAATTTCTAGTCTAATTTGAAAATAAATGAAACAACTACCTATGCAACTTCTAAAGGGAAAAAAACAAACAAACAAAACAAGAGGAAGTAGTAAAATCAAAGTAAAATATTTTTTCTACACATAATTATGTTTACCAGAAAATACGGGAGGGGCAAAGCCCACACAAAGCCCCCCAAAACAAGTCATAACCTGAACTCTGAGGATTGCCTTTCATCACTGGTTTACTGTACAAAATTTCCGAACTCTCGAATAAAATGATCTCGCAATATCCTACATGACCACAAGAGGGCAACGGGGTCAGACAGACACGTTTGCTTTAAAGTTGACCTTTCCAAGCTTTCATGAGTTTATTCCCGCTTCAGAAAAGTTTTCCTGTGAACTGCAAGGCTCACTTCTGATTTCCTTCTCAGTTCTGAAAAAAAACCACGCAGCTTCTAAGGAACCCTGGTGTGTCATAATCTCTTTCCTAGGTCCAAAATATTATCCTTCCTTTGCTTTATGCTGTGCAGGCTTTTCTAAATCCTGGAGGAGTAGGTGACCTTGCTCTGCCCTGTGGGACAGAGCAGCTGTGGTGAATGGAAAGAGATTGGAGTAAAGGTCTCACAGTGGCCTGTCCAGCTTTAAGGTTACAGGAATGTCCACAGAGAGTAGGAAGAGTCTGTAAAATAATCAGTTCCTCTATCCCTTCTAAACCCAAAATATCACAAATCATCCTGTGCCTTGAGAATATCACTTCTGTAAAGCCTTTGAAGGATATACCAAATTCTAGTACTTTCTAACAAAGATGATTACAAGAAAAACAAAACAAAAAAAGCCCCACACAACCTTTTTGCAAGACAGACTTCTACCAATTAAAATTTCTTAATTCTCTTCCTCTTTGTAACTAAGATTTTCCATATCGTCTAAAGAAGCGTAAAAACCCAGGCAGCAGTAAAGAAGCTGTCTTGGTTAAAAGACACTCTGCCTCCTGCCAACAGAGCTATTGAGTGTTTATCTCTATTACATCCATCTGTAGCTAATTGTATAGTTATGGTAATAGTGCCCTCCAGAGGAATTTTAAAGGAATTATAATACTTGGAGCTAATACAAAAGAAGTTATAAAAATGAGTGCAACAGGAAAATGGAATATTATTAAAATGATAAAATACTTGAACCTCAGGGGAAAAAAAATCTCAATATCAAAGCTCTTTCTATTTTGCATGTGCATTTACATCTAAGAAAAGCATATCCTAGCTACAATAGACTCCTTCATAGCTTGATAGCAAACATGAAGTTTGCATAACTCCATTTGAAACAAGGATGTAAAAGGAGATCAACCAAGTGAAGAATGAGATAACTATTCCTAGTCTGTAGCAGCAGACATGAACAATGTATTATGAGTGGGCTCCAGCCTCAGTCTAGGAAGTCTGAATTTTTCCTGGACTTGGTGCTATAATGTTGACATGGCACAGTTGAGGCACTCAGAAGGAAGTGTAGATGTTCAAGGAGTTCTTTGGATGAAGTTTATTTTAATATCAAGATAAATCACGCGTAGTGTCTCAAATTTCAGTATAGAGTCTTGTTTTTCATGGCCATTGACTATAACAGGCTGTGACACCAGGCCTCAAATGAAGGGCATGTTGCTGTGGAACGTGATCTCTTATTTTAGACCATGTCCTGGAGGCCTGTGGTACAGCCTTCTGAGATGACACTTCAGCACCTGAATGTCAGGTGGATTTAAATTACCTTGGTTTTCTTTTTTTTTTTTGTCTTTTAAGGTTCTCAACCTATGGGGTCAAACTGCTTGTTTTACATTCTGAAAATCCTGTCCCCTTCTCCTCAAAAAAACAACCAGCCCTTAATGAAAACTGAAATGGTGGTGAGTTCTGTATTTATTTGCTTTTGGGCATACCCAAGGCTCACGTTTGACCTGAATGCTTCAGGTTTGTGTCAAGGACAACCCCCACACTTACATTACCAGAACTGGAAGGAGCAGTGTGGTGTTCCCGTGCTTGGGATCAGATGGATCTTGTAAGTACAGCACTTGCTTGGGAAAGAAGGGAGGTAGTTTTGCTGCCTGTGATGTATTTCTTCATAATGGGATCACCCCCTCAGTCTAAAACTCCTTCTAAACTGGAGTTTCTTATTTTGCATGAACCACCAAGGTGAGTGAAGTGACCTCGGCACAGGCTGGTGGGGCAGGGGTGGCAGGGCATCACCACTGAATGTACCTAACCCCAGAGCTTCCTGCTTTTTTCACTTGCCCCAGCAACTGTGGTGAGAAGTGTGTCTCTCCCTATCTGTGTTCATGTTGTCAGTGCATGGTGTGATTTTGGCCATCTTGTAGGTGATGGTAAAGGATGGTACTACCTGTTTCTTTTATAGTAGTTGCCCTCACCCAAAAGTACCAGGAGATTATTGTCTATGCAAAGACTGTGGAGCTTTTTGAATGAGGGTTTTCTGTGGGCTGTTGAATGGGTGGACATGAAAAGAGAGCTCTCTGGCTTTCTCTCTTCCTTTCCTAACCCAGGGTTTACCAGATGATTTGACCTCATCATGAACTGGGAACCTGTCCTTGGAAGACACCAGCTGCCCATAGAGACCACCTTGAATGGATAGGTTATTAAGTCCTTGCCCTTTATCTTCCCCTAGGCATCTCTGCTTCAGCATGATTTTGCCACCTGCCTTTCCCACCTGGGCCTTGCAGGTCCCCTCTGACTGTACAGGTGTAACAGCTCTCCCCTGATGTGAAGCACTGTGCTCTTGGCTCTCCTCTCAGCACTGACTTACTTCTGCACTTGGGAGGAAGACAGAGCAAGGTAAGGAGGCCAGAGGAGTAGAAGTAACAAGGGTTGGCTGGGCTGCCCAAAGGTACTGCAAGGCAAACCACAAACCTAAGTCACGGCTGCTGCAATGGAATGAACACCTTTGGTATCGAGTAGGATGAATGTTTATTGCTGCAGAAGTGCTGCAGTGTGAGTGTCTTGTCCAGCCCCAGGGAATGCACCTCACCTGTTTAATTCTGGAGGTAAAGTCATCACGGTCTTCCTTGTTGCTCCACTGGTTCATAAATACAAAAACATTATTAGCAAAGCCACAAGCAGGCTAGTGCAGGACCTGACACAGCAGAGAGCAAGTTGCTGTTTAAGAATAATGTGTGTGAGTACCATTGAAGGGGAAGGCACTTTGGGATGATAGATGAAGCTGTGTTCTCAGCACTGCAAGTATCTCTTTGCCAGCCACTCATTCACGGGCCAGTCCAATTGTGGTGGAAGGCTGCTGTGAGCTTAATTTCCACACAGGAGTTTGCAGAAATATATTTTATTGCAGGTGAGCAGTCCCTTGCATTATTTATGTGAAAACTTCAGTAAATTATTGTTGGCTTTCATGCTGCAGGTAAAGTTTTAATGAAAACAGTAATGGATGCTTTGCTGGCATACATAGGCAACCTAAGTATGCAGCCAAATTAGCTATCTAAGCAGATGCTTTATATCCTGAATTGCATATAAGGAATGCTGTTCAGTTGGTTTAAAAATTATATATGCACCCACAAGCTATTTTCTTTTTTTTGTAAAAGCCATATGGTGGCTTGTTTTTTTTTTTTTTCTTTTTAAAGCCAGAGTTTCAGTCATACTGTGAGCAATTATGACAGTACAATTAAAATCAGAAGAAAGATGTAAGAAGCTGCCCATGTGCAAGAAGTTCAGGGAAAATTCAGAAATACTGCATTAATTAAGATGTTGCAGTACTGCAGTATACACTTTGTTGCAGATGTAAGCAAAACATCCTTGAGAAAAGGTAAATTGAGATAAGGTTGATTATACTGTGTAAGTTGTTCTTTGGGTTTAGAGGCCTGTATTATAGACTCATAGAATGGTTTGGGTTGGAACAGACCTTAAAGATCATCCAGTTCGCATCCCCCTGCCATGGGCAGGGACACCTTTCACTAGACCAGGTTTCTCCAAGCCCCATCCAATGAGGCCTTGAACACTGTGGGATGGGGCAGCCACAACTTCCCTGGGCAACCTGTCCCGGTGCCTCACCAACCTCACAGTGAAGAATTTCTTACCAATATCTAATCTAAACCCACTCTCAGTTTGAAGCCATTCCCTCCCATCCTGTCACTCCAGGCTTTTGTAAATAGTCTCTCTCCATGTTTCCTGTAGGCTCCCTTCAGGTACTGGAAGGCCACAGTGAAGTCACCCCAAAACCTTCTCTTTTCCAGGCTGAACAATCCCAATTCTCCCAGCCTTTACTTATGGGAGAGGTGCTCCATCCTTCTAATCAACTTGGTGGCCTCCTCTGACTTACTCCAGCAGGTCATTGCCCTTACTGTGCTGAGGACCCCAGAGCTGAATGCTCTAGATGGGGTCTCACCAGAGCAGAGGAGTAGAATCACCTCCCTTGACCTGTATTTTTATGCTTACACAGTTATCAATTTGTTTTCTTTGATAAAGGCAGCAGAGCTGGTTCAAATGTTATGTGAGGTTTGCAGTACATACTAGCTTATGGTATCTCATATGTATTGGTTTATATTATAAACCTAGCAAAAGGTGTTACAATTTTTCTGGTTTCCCTGAAGGTACCTGTGGCACCTATAAGAGAAAAGGACTCAGTCCTGCTGGTTCATTTTCCCTTCTCTCACATGTGGGTCACTTTGGAGTTGAATTCAAAACCATGTTTCAGTCAGGTCCTCTTCCAGGCAATTGTACTCACACTAAGAGCTCCCTGAGGTAGCACAGCCAGGCTAATATGGCAACACTGCCCTGGCCCAGGTCTGCCAGACTGAGTGGTCAAGCTCTGTACTTTGGGGTCTTCTTTGCCCTCCTCCTGTTCTATCAACCCTTTAGAGGCCACAAGCTACAATGAAAGAGGGTCTTAGGAAGGGTGATGAGCCAGCTCACTACATTTTCCATAGGTCAAAGCCTGCTGTAGTGGCTAGGGAGCTTATCTTAACAGTGTGTTGGTGTCACAAGACTGTTTTTATATTTGAACAGTCTATGATAAAGAACAACTTCTGAAAGGTCAACAAACCCTATTGAATACCCTGGAATGACAAAGCTGGGTTTCACAGAAAGCCATTGAGCAGGCACACTGGACCAGGGAGACGAAAGCAAGAGCATAAGAAAACAGTGGGAAAATCAGAGAAGGCAAGAGAAAGGTAAGAAAACAGCACAGAGTAAAATTTATAGTGCCTTATGAACAAGAGCTTTGGCTTTTAGCACTTCTCAGCTTTGGGATGTTTGACTCTCATCTGAAACAGGTGGCCTGACTTCTTTTCTGAATCACGTAAGCTCTTTTCTTGGGTCACTTAGCATTTAATAGGCTTTTATAGGTATACACCTATTATAGGCTTTTACAGAGAGATCTGGTTATACATGTAAATGTGCACACGTTTGTTTTGTATGCATATGCATGTATGTGTAGATACACGTATATAAGCCTTACATATATGTGAGTGCGTTTATACCTGTATTTACACACATAAAATCTGCCTGCTTATCTTATTTTTAACTATATATTTAAGATGGTTGCCTTAAGACTTCTACTTTTCAGCACCCAGCTTTTCAGTGATTTGATTTTTTTAAAGCTGGAGTAATTGTTTCTGCCAGAAACAACTCTGCTGAAGTGCACTGTTCCTTTCAGAGGATCAAAGTACAAAAGATGTTCAAATAAAAGGAGAGATTAAATTCTGCAGTCTACATTTAGTCATGGCTAACTCTACAGTCAGTGTGTGCAGACTGTAAAGGCTGATCTTTCACAACAGCATATTTCAAACCTCAGGAGGGTGTAACTTTGTATATTAGGTGTAGGTGTCAGCAGAGCCTGTGAAAATGTTTTCTATGTAAAACAATTTTTTTCAATTTTTTTTTTTCTTGAAAAAGTGAAACTTTGCTCCTCTTCTGTTCTTCTCTCTTTGTCCTTTCCCAGACTTGTTCTGTGTGAGTAAATAGAGGGTGAGGAGTATTTTCAGAACTGAAGAGTCCTTCTTACCCTTTGCAGAAAATGTATCCCTTACTGATGAATCATTTGCAGTTACTCAACCACTGTATTGTTTGTCGCAACTTTTATTTTCTTTGCCCAGCAGCATCTACCCTGATGGGTTTTACTAAACTGGTAAGAAGGTATGACCCCTGCTTGCTGAAGCTAGTAAGAGAGAAAGAAATAAGGGCCTATAGTACAAAACAATTCATTTTTTAATTTTTTTTTTAACCAGAATTCTTGTTCATCTGCTGCTTAAACACAACAAACCTTTGCATTTGTTTCGTCAGCACATGGAAGAAACCTGTTGTATCTATGTAGATTTGCTGATAATTCATCATCACCTTGGTGCAGTGGGACTAATCTAGGAGTAGTAGTATCACACCCTCTTCAAGCAGGACCTCAGCAATCGTGAATCTTTCCCATAAAGAGCAGCCTTCTGACAGGGGCCATATCTGTCAGGGATGGCGATAAATATGATGACATTCCCTGTAGCCAGACACAAAGCTTAATTGCCACTGTGCTCGACACAGCGATGTCTGTCCCCTGCCTCACAGTTTTGGGGAAGTGACAGTAGGTGGCACTGGAGATTAGTAACACAGAGGGACGGATCTGTTATGAAATGGAGCCGTTTCCTCACTGGCTCTCTGTTTAACCAGTTTTCCATCCCCACAGATTGCTGAAACTCTGCTGCGTTCCTTTTGTAAGCCCCGTATTACTTGAAGCCTGAAGGCTTCAAATGCAAGGGTGCTGCTTGGGAAAGCTCCATACTGTGAAGCAACACTGACAGCAGCAGCCTACTGAAGATGCTGTATTCCAGCTTGGGGTGTGTAGAGTGATTTATTTTGCCAGCTCTTTACCTGCAGCTTTTTGAGACCTGGCTTGTACAAGCACACTCATGCATAGCTAAATCAAATCCATGATTCTTCGTTAATGAGGAGTGAGTGAGCTGTGGGCTCCTGCCGGTGGGTGGAGCAGCGAGAGTATCTAACAGAAGTAAGGGAAACATCCCGGGGAGTATCCAGTTTTCTTTGTCTCTAGAGATTTTGTCCCACACGCCAGCAAAAGAGGAGGAGACAGTTCTTGGCAGTTCTAGGAGGAATTAGGGTAGAAAGTGACTCAGCAGTTTCCTGCCTACTCCTTTGATGGGAAGCGGAAAACAGAAAAATAGTGGCCACCTTAAAAGCCTAATATAATTCTGAAAATTTTCAGAGTTTCCCAGGAAAAGCCTTTGTAGCCTTCTCCTGGAAATCACCGTGGGGAGAGAGGGGGACGGGTCCCACCTCAGTTTGTATTATCCCTATCACCCTCTGTGTGTGCTTGGGAAATATGAGCTCTTCCCACGCATATTTCCTGTTCTCTCGATCCTCCTCCTTTTGCTGTGTCCAATCACTGTGAGATGAAGCAGCATCACACTGCCATAAACTCTGAAATGGCAGCTCCTAAAATTGGTGTGTTCCTCTCTCTCAGGATCACTTCACAGTAATCATTGGCAATGACTACAGCACAGCACAAATGCCACCAAATTGTTTGTGGAGCAAGTTGACATTTTAAGGGTTGGAGAATATATGACAAAAAAGGCATCACCTTTCACCAACTGAAATAAGTTTTGTCCTTGTCTATCTGCTTTTAAATCACAATGACATCACTGACTGCTTTTATACTTTGAAGGGTAGGGATTTTCCTTTAATGCTTTATCACATTATTACTTCAGTATATCAGATATAAGATATCTGATATTAATTATTAACTTTAAATACTTTGTCCTAATCTGTTCAGTCTTACTGCATGACTTTTTGTAACTGAAATACTGTTTTGTTGATACTTACTCCCTCACTGCTTTTGCTGGTATTTTCTTGCCTGTAACAACCTTGAAGTAACAGGATTGGACTAGGGCTGGGATTTTGTTTGAGTTCTGAATAGCCACTTGAGTAGAGCAATTTATACCTTTTTAAGGAATGGTATGAAGTGTGAAGGCAGATGGTCCCTCGGGGAACTCTGTGTTGTGCCTGGAGCAGCTTGTGCTGCTCCCTTTTATGGAGGGTCCTGGGCTCTTGGAGGTCTAGGAAGATGTATGTGACCAGTGCTGTGTTTACTCCAGCTCTTAACCAAGCCCTTTGAGGAGGGCCAAGTCCTCATTGGTCCCTGAGAAATATCCCAGCATAAGAGAGGTTCTTCCCACATTAGGCTACCCCAACTCTGTGTACTGAGGAGCCAAAGCCAGAGGGCCTCTCTGCCATCAAAGATCTGTCCCATCACCATCTCCTGTCAGTGGAGTTGGGAGCTCCTTTCAGAGCATGTGCCACCAGCACAGATAGATGGAAGCTGTGTCAAGATGAAGTTTTTGAATCCTTTTCTTGTGCAGAAGTCTTCCTAAGAGACAAGTCTTTCCCTCCGTAAAGGTGTTATTTTAAGCATGTGTGCAACCTGTACTGCAAGTGAGATCACCTACCACCCTGTTTAAAAAAAAAAAAAAAAAGGTTGGGTTCCCAAATTGAGAAAGGGAACAGATAAGGTGTTACCTTTTTATTGTTACTTCTGTTTCAACTTTCCCTGAAGGAAGACTTGGGAAAGACTCATCACCACCCTGGTAAACCGGTTAAACAGGAAGGAAGGCCTCTGACGAAAAAGTTACACCCCCTTGATACTGAAAGCACATAGGTCATCTAAATGTGTCTGTGAACAGGAAAACACAGGAGACTGAATATTCTTCAAACGAATTATGTGTTTCAGGTAAGAAGTTGCAACAGATGATTCTTACCACTTAGCAAGTGGCCCAGTCGTCTCCTCCTGGGCTCCAGTGAAATGGAAAAGTGAGCCCACAATGTGCCAGGCTTTGTGGAATGCATGTGCATGCTGAAGTCTGGGAAGTATTGTCATGTGCTTGGATGGCTCACATGTTGTGAGCATTGTGTGTTGCTTTCAAGTCTCTTGGTTTGTAATGAGTATTTTAGAATGCTCGTTGAGATTCTCTCTTAAAACCCCTGATCCCAGAACCACATGGTTATGTGGAAACGCAGCTGTCATTTAAAAGGAAAGGGAGGGTTCATAGCTGTAGGAGGAAAAAAGCCAAACCCTCCAAAATGTGAATTCAGAAACCACAAGGCAAAGAAAATTAACCCAAAAACTTAGGTTGTTTGTTGGGTTTTTTGGGGTTTTTTTTGGTTTTTTTTCTTTTGTTTTTTTTTTTTTTTTTTAGAAAGCATATCAATTTTTTCTCATTAGGTATTTTTGAAAATTCAGCTTTATCAATGCGGTTTGTGTGATTCAAATGATGTAATAGTGACAGGCAAAGAGCCAAATCACTTCCTGAATTTTGTATGCTGCTTGGAAAAAGATCGGAATTCGACCCTAATGCAGAGCCTGGTTGTTCCAACTGAACTTGGATGTGAGACTTAAACCAGTGAGATTTACACCACGGCATGCCAAGATTCCCGTCTAAATGGTTAATTTTAAATACAAGCCTATATGAAAGAAACAAACAGTGCTGTAGGAGTGTCTGCTCCCTGCCAGCCCCTTCCTCTGCCCTGATCCAGGCTGGGAGAGGGAGCTAGTTGTGCAATCTTCCCATTGCTCACAGGAGCTTCCCAGGTTGAGGAGAACAGGGGGCGGAATACACGGACCAACCTTGGGCACTGTAGCTAAACTCTGTGCTTTTAAAGACCACTGGGGAAGCAATCATTCTCCTGAGCAGTATGGAGAGCACAGGAGATAAGCATTGATACACAGATAGATGGAGGTGGGCTCTGTGTGTGTGAATATTTGTTGCAGAGGTGTAGATGAAGCCTTAGTGGTAAATGAGCAAGGTTGGTTGTTAGGCATTTATGTGTCATCATCGGCAGAATTTGTTTGAAATGTGAACAAAATATTTTAGGAAGAGTTGAAAGGGTGTGAAAGGTAATGTATTTTCTGTGCCTGAATTATAGTCTTCCAGGTAACCAAGCTTTTTTAAGGAAGATGGGGCTGGAGAGAGATATCATTATTTTATCTTGTAATTTTCCTTAAATTCAAGTTTTTGAGATGGATTAAAAAAGAATCAAAGACCTTAGACTTCTTGATTTAATGGCTATATCCTTTCCTTTCTTGTTTTCCTTCTTTTATTTACCTGCTGTAGAAGTGAAACTGTAAGTTACAAATTTACAACTGAAGTTGTAAATGGGGACAATTTCATACAAAAAAATTCCTGTTGCTATTCTTTTTTTTTTTTTTTCTGAAAAAATGGTGCAATCTTTATCTAAAGACATAGTATACTTTAGAGTTTGCTCTCAGAGAAAGGTGGAAAGACTGTAATTGAAGTTTAGATCACAAATCAAAATGGTGTCTGTCATTTTGGTTATCTGGCTTAGTGTAATTTCACCAATGCCTTTCTTTTTTTCAACATGGTTAAAGCAAACCAAAGCACGCAACACATGGCATTACCAAGCTGAGTTCTTAAAAGAGTGGTTCAACCTCTAAGTTGGAGATTTCATTTCAGCCCATTTAAGTTTTCATTTCGCTTCTCATTCCCCACGGTGGGTGACAGAAGCTTATGTCACCTAGAGTTGGACTTAAAATGAAACAAAAATAAATAAAACTGTGTGTGTACGTTCTGTTGTAACATAGATTTTCTGTGCAAGGTGCTATTATCTAAACTAATACAATATCTTGGAGACATAATGGAAAAGCTATTTGTGGAGCTAAGCTTTAGCAATTTCTGAGCACATTTTTTATCTCAATAGCTTTTTCTTTTCCTGCTAGGGAATACATTTTTCATTGAATTATTAAATCAGATGTTTCTGTTTCGTTTATGTGATAAAGTACTCTAGCACAACAGTGTGCTGTATGTGGTATTGCTGTTCTGTGTCATCTGTGTTTTTTAGGCTACATTTGTATCGGTAAATGAAACAGGCCAAGGCCTTGAGGGCCAGTGGCCCAGAATAGATTGTGACTGTAGAACTAAACTCCCTTCCTAAAAAAAGAGATACCCTCATGCCTGCTGACAGCAGTTTCTAGTACATGCTGCCCATCTGAACCAGAGGAGTACTTGGCACATGCCAAAATTAGGTCAGGAAGCTTGCTAGTAACAGCATGAATGATGGTGAGCTGCTGCAGAAGCTCATGCCCTTGCCTGCTAATTTACTAAAGATACGGCCTCAGGCTTTGAAGATAAATCTTTTTTGTAAAACAAAGAAACAAAAAAGGCTGAAATTGATTTATTTATCTTTTTTTTTTTCCTCCTTTCTATATGGCATATCTAAGATTTTGGGGTGGAGTGTTTTGAATATTAATTGGAGTCTTCTATGTTCTCTTAACTTTCTTCACCTTATTACACTAAGATAAAAAGTGGTAGAATATGAAGAAATTTGAAGCACAAGGAAGAGGAAGATGTGAATGAAACTGAGAACCATTATTACAAAGCTTTCCTAGCTACTTGGTTTACGTCCCTGCATTGTGTGGCATCCAAGTGTAAAAATAATGAAAAAAACACGGAGATTTTCTTTAATGTTTGTCAGAATTAGTATCTTAATATTTAGATCAATTGTTTCCAGCATCCTGTTGCTATATTTAGGAGTCAAGGATAATAATAGAATGAATTTGTTATTATTTGTTACTATTATTTAATAATAGCAACAACAATAGTAATAATAAAAATATGTCTGGAAATAAGGATCAGGCAAAAGAATATTCAAGCTCTACATGAAGAAATATTTCCACCCTATGGAGAAAGCTCTAAAGCAAAAAAGTATACTGCAGTGTACTGCTTTCATCATATTAGATATTTTGGGGATTAACCTTTATTTTGTGTTTCATTTCAGTGGTGTGTAGCTCCAGTTCTGAACATTGCTCTCTTGACCTTGGAACTCATATGAGACTTTCCTGAAGATTAATAAGACTGAAAAGAAGAATGAACCATGGCATACTTCGGAAGGGTGCCTTTCTCACACAATGAATTCCATAAAGGACAGGCTGGGGACCAAGCATCTTACCCAGTGTACCATTCTGGTTCTGATGGACAGATCCCTCTAGGATTTGATCGAATAGTTGATGAAGTTAGCAATGAATTTTTTTTTTATGGTTCATCACACTCACATCATCATGAAGAAATCTTTTCCCCATCAGATGTCTTTGGTCTGAATGTGCCTGGCCAGCATTTTTATGGTCAGCCTCTAGTTGCTTATGGAGAACCTAACCCTGAAAATCCAATTTCTCACTGGCAGCAAGGCACAGTGTCACCTGCGGCTGGATTCAGATCTTATTTGCTGTCTGATTACAGAAACTCCTCTCTGGTGGATCCCTACCCCTACAGTCAAGGGAGAGAACTCTGTGGGTGGAGTGGTGTAAATTCAGTCACAAATGTGTTTGGTTCAGCTGTGGAAGGAGGCAACACAAGTCAGGGTTTTCCCATGGGCTTTGACAACACAGATGCTCAATGTCCCGTTTTCTTAGACAACCGTCCATTTGGGCAAGAAGGGAGAGATGAAAGTGGAAATGGGGAAACTCGTTTCACCAACACTTCCAGAAGATGCAGCACAGGACCTACTTGGCCCTATGGTTCTGGACATGACAGAGAGGTATTGAAATTCACTTATATTAACAGTCCTTAAAATTTTTTGTTCTCGTTTGTGTCCTTGTAGTTTGTGTATTCCCTCACACTGTTGCAACGTGGATTAGAAGCACTTAATTTGAAAACCTTATGAAAAATGAAACATTTATGCCTCGGGGGAAGCAAAAGCATTTTATACCAGAAGAGAATCTAGATTATGGTCTAGAATGCTCCAGTAGGCTAATTTTTTGGCTCACTGAACCATAAAACTACCACAGAAGGATAAGTACGGAAATGTAGAGTAAGATGTGCTTGAAAGAGGTAAGATGATGACGAATCTTTATGGTCTGATATGAAACCTGAGATTCAAAATAACAACATTATGCTGAATCTAAATCTTTTGTTGAATTAGATGGTTGTCTGCGTGTCTAGCTTGGCTGACGTATTCTGATCCTGACAGATGAAACATACCCTATCCTGCCTTCACCATGTTCTGCATGCACTTACGTGTGCATATATAATTATTTTCTAAAAACAGACACGTCTGCTATAACTGTGGAAACTGGATCCTATGACACACACTCTTAGAGCTGTCTTTTTGAGGCAAATCCTTTATCTTTTTTCCTCTTCCATCAGGTGTTCATAGCTCTATTTGTGATTTTGCCTTTTTTAACAACCATGTCTTATGGGACTCTCATGACTCTCTGATGTTATATCTGTCCTCATTTTCTTTCTTTCAAAATCCTGACATAGAGAAGGAAAAAGAAAATGATAAATCCACCCTTTCCTCCAGTCCTTGTTAGCTTTCTGAATCATTATAGGAATCCTGAAATAGCCTACAGGATACCTCTGCACCATGAATATTAAAAGACAGTTTGGGTTTACTTTCTGCTTTTAACTCCCAGTGATCACAGTATCTTAAAGCAAAGGGGAAGAGACACTTGATTGACTTGTTTCTATGCCTGTGAATAGGGAGAACTACAGAAGTAAACATATGCAGGCCCAGACAGATGGGGAGGCAGCAGGGGGAAATATATCTGAGGACAGGAGCTCTTAAGACTAATCCTGTGCACCACATTTTGGAATTTGAGTGATGAATACAAAAGAGGAGGGGATGAATAGGTGGAGAGACAAAAGGCTGTTGTTGCTTTTTATTTATAACAGGAAAACCAAAACATGCTGACATCATGATGAAAAGAACAAGTCCTCTCACGAGAAAAGTAGAAAATAGTGGGATACAAATGAGCAGGAGGAGATTAAATTGTGGTATGGGAAGAAGAGGTGCTACAGGAAGCAGGCACATAAAAACAGGCACAAACGCTTCTGTGATGGAGGAGGAGAGAATTGTAGAGGAGGGAAGAGGAGAGGAGTTGAGTCAAGGGCGACTACAATCAAATATGTGGGAGGATTTGATTAAGCCAGGGAAGTATTGGAGCTGTTTAGTGAGGAGAGGAAGAAATGGGAGAGAGGAGAGAATTGATTTGTAGCATAAAAATCGGTGTGGTCACAGGAATTCCTTCAGGGAGAAACAGCCACGTCAGGATAGAAAGAGAGCCAAGGCAAGGGGATGGCAGCTGAACTTTGAGATGATAAGGGGAAATAAAAGTGAAAGAAAATTGAGAGAGGGAAAATACTACTGTAAAGTAGTAACTCATTGCTTCTGGGCTGGGAGTTTTGGAAAAGGCAAGAAGTGCTGTGGGATGACAGAGCTGATGCCAACTGAAGACTATCAGAGTGGTTGAAAAAGTGGAACATGATAGTGAAAGAAGGAATGAGCACAGATTGAATTTGTGAGGTTCAAGATGAGGAAATGATACATCCAAGTAGTAAGAGATGAGAACCAAGATTGCAGAGTGAAATGGAAAGAATACGTGGAGGTTGGAATTGAGATAGGTCCTAGGCAGGCAAGATAAAACATTCACATTGGCTGAAATTATACTGTCACTCTGATCCTTAGCTCTTGGATGCAGTCGTATGGCCCTGGGCTTTATTTAATGTGTGCTAATCAAAATATGTCCACTGTAATAAAGGAAACTTTGAATTTCTCCTGTCTTGTCATCACCAGGTCAGATGTTCAAAAATAGTAAACTGTCTTCATAATATCCTGGTGAAAGGAGATGCTATTTTTTCTATATTAGAAAGAAAACTGAAATACAACCTAAAAAGTAATATATTTATCTGTTTATTTAGAACCTAGTTTTAGAAGCTAATGTTTTCAGAGTTATTAAGAAGACTGACATCTCTATCTGAGTACAATCATCAGACCAAACTTCATGATTTTGTTTTGGGTGCTCCAGAAAGGAGAAATACACAATTAGTGTTCATATTTGGGAAGGATGGTTCAGATGACTTGATTAGCATAATGTGATAAATCTGTGTATTGAAAAAGATAGAATCCAACCATCAAGGAATGCATTCTGTTACTTCATCCCTGTTGTCATCAATTCTCTCCATACACAATTCTGTTTCATTCATTGCTCTCTTTCAGATATTTGCAATGAGTAGGGACTCAAGTCCTGTTGAAAAATAATGTGTAATAATATGATCATGTAATATTTCCAGCCTGCATCTTTTCATGCATGTTGCACTTCCTTGTCCAGCCAAAAAGAATCTTAAATTCTGTTCATTAGTTATTATGATGATTACAAATTTCCATACTTTTATTACTAAAATTATAAAATAAATCTTTTGCCACGTCTCAGTTTCCTCCTCTGTGACATGTTATTAGTTGCTTCTCTTTCTGAAAGGCTTTAAAAGCCTCATGTATCTCTCTGCCTGCAACAGAATGGGCTTGCAGATATAATAGTATTAAGTTCTTTCCTGGAGGTAATGTTCTGACTGAAAGGTTCTATGGCAAACAGACAAAGGGGTCCTCTGACCCAAAATAGTGGCTCAAGACCTCTGGTCTCCAAAGTGCACAGAAAACATTTGGGGATTTTTCATGTTCAACAGAATATTCTGGCTTCCTATTATCTGTCTTAAGGACTTCTGTGAATGATTCATAGAGTTTGAGGGGATCCTGAGCTTCCTGGAAGGCCATAAGGAGAGAAAATAAGGACTAAAATGCACTGCAGTATAAGCTTCAGTTTACCCCCTCTCCCTTTTGTACACTCAACATACAACTTCTGCATTTAGAGTTATTTGTGCTCTGACACTAGGTGAATTTTGAAAGCTTTATAATTCCTGATGTTCTGCATGGAGAAGAAAATCTGTTGTTACCCAGGGTAGCTGATGCTTTGTGCCTTTGTGTTTTTTCTCTGAAAGCATTTAGAGTGCAGTCAAAACGGGGTCATTTGTGTTTATTTGGAACTCCATCAATCAAGGGAAGAATGATAAAGTATGAAAGGTAGCTCTCATGGAACCAAATGCAAGGTTAACCTCATGATCCTGCTTCTGATATCTATGTAAGAGCTCTGCTTTCTCTTTGTATTTTTAGGGTGCAGGTTGGTCTATCCAGCTGGTTGAAGCAAATCAAGGAAGTAATGAAAACACAGTTGGTTTTTGCAACGCAGTGGAGAAGTAAGTAATGAAACAAACTTCATTCAACCAACTATCACATTTCATTTATTTATATTAATTGGATTGTTTATGCCTGTGTATGGAGTCTGACTGAGATGGAGTTAATTTTCCCCATAGCAGCTGTCGTAGAGCTGGGCTGTGCCTTGGCAGCTAGAAAGGTGTGGATAAAACACCAGTGTTTTGGCTGCTGCTGAGCAGTGTTCCCACAGCATCAAGGCTGTCTCTCCAACATTCCCCTTCACCAGTAGGTTGGGAGTGGGCAAGTTCTTGGGAGGGGGCATAGCCAGGAGGAGTGACACAAACTGATCAAACATATAATTCCTTAACATATGATGTCTGCTCAGCAGTAAAAGCTGAGACAAAGGAAGAGGAGGAGAGGAGGGGTGATGACGATGTAATTTGTTATTACATTTGTCTGAAACCCTTCTTCCTGGAAAGGGGCTGAACATTGCCTGCTGATGGGAAGTAGACAATAAATATTTTGTTTTCCTTTGCTTCCGTATGCAACCTTTGCTTTTGCTTTTATTAAACCACCTTTATCTTGACCCAGTAGGGCTTTTTCCCATCTTATTTTCTCCCCCTGCAGCTTGGTGGGCACCTGGCATCCACCCAAGGTAAAGCCACCACACACTGCATTCCTGAACAATACCATAATTCCAGTATCTACTGAAATAAGGAAACACTTCTAATTTTGGTTTAAAGATTAAAGTACACAAAGAAATGTTAGTTAAAAAAATATTTTCTCTCTTAACTGTCTTTTATCAGTGATAAGTACATTTAACTCTTCAGTGTTGGTGGCTTATAGCGTATAAAACTTAAGATCCTTTTTCTGTCGTTGTTTTGCATAATATTAGTGCCTGTGTAGCTCAGAGCAGGAAAAAAAGTTGGAGAAACTGACTGAGAACAGAATTTCGACCTACTGTCATGATGAAAAGTGAGACTAAGCAAGTGACAAAACCTCCTTTAATTATTGTTTACCGTTACAGTTAATAGCTTGGCTTAATGGGATTGAACTTTTTTTACTTTCTTAATCTTCTTCAGAAAAAGAAATTGTGTTGAAATCCAAGCACACTAAGAAATATGAGCTTTTAGACCATCTGTGCAGATTCATTTGCCTTTGTAGATACTCACTGATCACACTGTCAAGTTGTTAGCACAAATGCATGCTTTTCCCACCAGAAACCTAGTTGGAAAATAGAGAGCTGCTTTTTTTTTTATTAGACCTTAATGAATTGATTTTGTTCAATGTCAGCCAAGTCTACTTCTCTTAAGGGGAAAGAAAATCCAACCACAAAACCTAGTTTGATGTCGCACTGAAATTAACAGTGAATATATTATGTATTCATATGGGGTGGATGGTCATCTTCAAAGCATACTCAGTCACATACATCTCAGTTTTCTACTTTTCCACAGTTTTTCAGGCTGAACTCCAACCCAATTCTTCTACCATGAGATGCATGAAGGCACATTTCATATGACATTTTCATCTCAGATTTTCAGATTTTTTTAATGTCTAAACATTCTAATTATAGGAAAAGCTTTCTATTGATTTTTGAATAAATGGTTTTATTTACAGGGCTAAAAGATAAATAGAAATAAGCCATTGCTGCTTTACAGGAACTTGTTTCTTGTGCATCCCAAGCAAATACTCTTAAAAAGAAAATAAGAACAACCTTTGCTTTTCTTCTATTAAATAAACAGAAAAGCATGTTTAGGAGAAAAGGTCACAGCAACCAAAAGACCAAAAAAGTCATAAATTTTCAAACAACTTACATACTCAGTCTTGCCAAATGAGCATCCTTCTAAGGATGCTCAAGGTCCCCAATGAATCTCAATTGCTGGCAGTTTCATATGTCAGAGGCAAGATGTATAATTCAAACTCTGTGTCATGCATACTTGCAGCTCCAACATGTAACTCAAATAGAAACCCGTCATGTTTTTCTCTGGGTAATACTTGTACAGGTAGAGGTCTATAATTGAAACATTTGGTTGTACATAACCATAAATCAGTCTGCAAAATCACTTTATCATGTTACTTCTACAGTTATGAGCATAGCTGTAGTGAGCATTCATCCATGGATGGCTTCAGAACATGTCCTGAAGTGAGTTTGATACCAAGATGCCAATAGTCTCAGGGTTCTGTGCTGCAAAATGCAGAGTTTCCTCCACCTCCCACCATCTTCAGGAATGGGCTCTGCACTGCTGAGAAATGCATCGTGTTATGAAATGCTGTGAAATGGCAAATCCCTGTAAATGTTAGTACTTTCCACATACGCTGAATTGTTGCAGCACAGAAAGCAAGTTACACGAGATTTTCTTCACGTAATACTTGTATAATAATTCAGCTGTGCTTTGGAAGACCTAAACATACCAAGTCTTGCAATGGGTGTGTTTTGCCCACCTGCTCAGGCCAGAAGCCCTTTAGTCACATGGAAATAGTAGATGACCATAAATGAGCAACGCTTTCTGAAACTGGATGCATTTTCAGCTGAAAATCATGAAAAGCAAATTTGTGTCCCCACATTTATCCTAAAATATAAGCAGTGTGTGGGTAGGGAAGGAGATGAGGTTCTCTTAGTTTTGAAGTGACTGCCAGTGAGTCGAGGAGGTGAGTCATGCCCCGTGTGTGTACACAGCCTGTTAATTTGATGCTGGAAGAAAGGGTAGTGAAATTTCCAGCCTTATTGAGTCCTTGGCCTTCTCACAGAAACAGCCTTCAGGAGTGAATTTGGTGATGGGGGAAAGTTTTATATGTACCTTGCACACAAAGAAAATAGACTGACATCAGCTACGTAGGTCATCCAAACAGCCTCTGCAGTATAATGGGTTTAAACGATGAGTGTAAATCTACCTTGTACTGGAGGTTCTCTTGTCAAGCCTCATTTCCTCCTACCCCACTGAAACATCATGCCCCCTAGTTTTTCATTATAAGAAATGGGCTGCTTGACTGGATTATTAATTTTGGAAACCTGAGCTTTTTTTTTTCCTTCTCATATCGTAGAAATGCATGGCACACAAGAGTAGTTCATATTGTTAAGAGACTTGGGCAGCAGCTCTGAGGTGAGGGTAACATAGCAATGAAGACTTTTAGGTGAGAACCATGGTTCAAAATACACTGTAATCAGGGATGGTATAAAGCTCTGCCAACCCAGAAGCTACAAAATGCTGCTTGAACTAACAAACAAAAGAGAATGCAGTATGCTTAATACAGCATGTTGAAGTTTAGCTACTAAATATTCAGGGCAATTAGTGAAATGTGAAGCTTCAGCTGGTACAGTATGTACCCTTACCTGCAGCTGCAAAGTGTATTTGCTTAAAAAGCAAATTGAATCTCAGATGACAGACATAATACCTGTGACCAGTGTTCATTAGGAAATGGTACCTCAGGAGGAATTAGTTTCTGCAAGTCCATGGTAATTGGAAGGAGAAGGGGCAGTGTATTTTATAGGTAATGATATATCAGAGGGACTCAATGACTGTAACAGTTACTGTGCTCTACAGACATTTATATAAATACCCAGGGTTTTGGTAATGAGGATTTCAGATTGGATTTGAGAGAGTTGTGAAAATAGAGACTGCTTAAGGTTTTGCATAGGAAGCATGCTCCTGTGTTCATTTTGTGTAGCTGTCCTAGTCACAGCACGTGCCCTTGGTTAGTTTTGTGTTAATACTCAGTTATTTAAGTATATATTTGAGCACCATTGTTTCTACTCTGCTCAACGTACACTGAAATCTCTGTTTAAACTCCTTTTGGTGTCACTGAGATCAAGCTCAGCAGTGATGCTGTCAAGTTTATGAAGATTTTACTGCTGGTTTTCCTAAAAGTAAAAGATGTAGTTATGTGTGCTATCTGATATGTGGTTATCTCACTAATGTAATGGGTAAACAGAGTTTTATTCTAGCAACTCTTTATGTGCTGTTCTTATACGTGTCTTCTAGAATTTGTGTTTTATTCTTAAAAGAGATAAAAAATACAAACCCATTTAGACATGATTTCTTTACATTTACTTTCCAGAATCAGAAATGCCTATCCTGCTTCTGACTTAAAGACAAATACCGGGAAAATCTGGAGTGTCACAACAAGGTTCCCAGACCATATCCTTGGTGGAACAAAATTCAGAATCAGTGTTTGGACAGATTTTTCACCATCTCCTGTACTTCTTACACAACAAGGTAAGTGATTGAGGTGTCCATATCCTTCCACAACTGAGTTCCATGGAGATGATAACAAAATGCATTTGTTGTCTGGAAAGATATTTGGAGAGCAAGCCTTATGGGAGTCTTGAGTCCAAACTTTGTCAAGCACGTTCAGTGAGTATATTTGCTGTAAAATTAATATTATGTTAAATATAAAACTCTTATAATGTGTAGATCTCTACTTTCTTTTGTTGCAATTGGGGTCAATTCTGGCAGTCCCAAATGGGCCATCATTCAGACTTTCATCCAGGAGGAATTCAAGTTTGTGCCTAATTTAGAGTGTAGGGGTAGCCCTTATATAGTCTTGGAACTTCTCACAGCCTTGACTCTGTTTTTGAATGTAAAACTTAAGAATCTACAGTGCTGAAACTCCTCTGCACCCAAGGTTGTGTGCAGGTCTGGGAAGGTACATCAGTCATAAAATGAAAAATTCCAACTAGGTGGAAAGAATAGAGGAGAATAATTGCTAATTGGAACAGTTTACCCATGGAGTTTGTGGAGTCTCCAGCCTTGGAGGCTTTTAAGGTGTTATAAGATAAAACTCTAAACAAGCTGATCTGAATTCAGTGTTGATTCCCCTGTGGAGGGGAAGAGGCTGGAATAGATGGACCTACTGAGGTTCTTCCTAGCCTAGATTATTCTGTCACTGCTGACTGTGGGAAGCTGCCACTGCTCCTGTGCATCCTGTACCTCTCATGAAGAGAGAATTCTTAATTCCAGCTCTGGTAATTTTTATTCCTGCAACATATGCAAAAATGAAATAAATTACATCTTCTTCCCCCTCTCTTCCTGTTCTGTTTCATTAAGTGATAGTCTTTTTTTTTTTTTCTGAATCATTTCTTCAGTTGTCAAGGAATTATTTGGCTGTAACAGGCTGAGTACTAGTTTGTGTGGCAGGTTGAAAGCTGAAAATCCAAAGCTTTACAGAATGTCAGTCACACATAAAAAAAAAAAACAACTTCATAAATAAGATAGCCAAGACTTAGAGACTTCACAAGTTTTCTGCTTGATTTGAGAACATCTACATAGTTATTGGAAAGCCTAGAAAAACAGTAGATTGTATCATCTCAAACCAATGTTTTGTGGATGCCATGGAAAATCTTGGAACACTTGGACCAGAAGGTAGTAATTCCAGCCCTTCTGTCGGCCAGGCAAGGGATCTACATCGAAATTCCCTGTAAAGCAAAAATCTTAATTACTGGCAAATGTTTTATCATTTAACATTACAGATTGTTTGATTTTTTTTTCAGTCTGCTTAACTTTGTTCACAAAATCTCTTTAGAAGGCACAGCTAAAACTGAAAGGGGATGTAAGAAACAGTTCTATCCCAAACTTGCTTACAGACTAAGTAAGTGATAAGGGTAAAGTGCAGGGAGGGAGTACACTTTTCTGCTCCATCTAATATAAAGAATTGTTGAGTTATGCAAAAACCTTTGGCAGAGAAAGGAAAGGAGAATGAGTCTAGAGAGTACAAATGATACTAGCAAATTTCATATTTTTTCCAAGGAGTGACCTGAGAAAAGTGCATGTTACAATTTTAATTCAAGATTCAGTGTCATTCTTTGTTTTCTGGAGTGTATAAATTTAGCAAAGAGGCACTGTAGTTTGTGTCAAACCAACTATGCTTAAAACAACGAGTTGTCAGAGGGCTAAATGTTTAAAACTAGTAAAACTGGTAGAAAATGTGTAACTGAAGAGACTTTCAGAGCAAAAGAAAAACCGTTTTTCAAAGAAAATGAACATTTTTAGGAGACGCTTTTGAATCCATTGGTAGATTTGTTTTTCCCTGGGGATGACCAAACCAAAAAGCAAGCTAGCTGTGGTAACCAACTCTGTTTTATTTATCTGTTTCTGTCACAGCCCCCTCCCCTAAAAACATCATCTGTTCTCTGTTTTTTTCTCAGTATTATATCCCCTTAAACTTCCCTGCAAAAACAATTTTATATTTCTTGGTTTGTTCTAAAATAATAGCATGGCAATTCTGAACCAGAATTCTATTCTATTCTGTTCTATTTTTTTTTCTATGAAATTGGCTGCTGTGGGCAAATGGGTAATTCAGAACCTCATTAATCCTGATGAAATTGGTTGGTTAGACTCAGTTTGAACCAGGTGTCTGAACCTGGACCAGTGTAAATTAGTCAACACACAAAGCTGGGTTACATGTTTATTTTCTGGGGATTTGTAGGTAGTTTCTGTTTATGTATCTCAAAGTTCACTTAAAACTTCCAGAAAGGGCTTCTATGGCTGCTGCTTTTGAAGCAATAAATGAAAAACAGAAAGGAAATTCTATTTTGTCTGTAGCTGTTAACAGAAAAGCTAATGAGATTACCTATGTGGAGGAAGTCCAGGTTTTATTTTTCGTTATTAAACCATCTCTGTACATTTAATGAAGACTTTTCACCGAAGAGTCAGATTTTTTTTCTGCTAGAGAAAGTTAGACTTGCAGGATCAGTGTGAGTACACTGTGCTCTGCATGCCTGTAAAGACAAAACCTATCAGACATTTTCCAGATTATGCAGCTCTTCTTTTCATTTTTGATCAATTCTTCAAAAATGGACAGGGAGGAAGTGTATTGGCAAGGGTTGAAAAATGTCTTAAAAAGCTGAAGTAGCTCTGGAAAAAAAATCTCAAAATGCTGGAGTATTTCTTAACAGCAGGTTGTACAAACTGACATAGAACTTCTTAATTTATAGAGATTGTATACTTATTTCTGTAATATTATGTGGTTATATATATTAAATAATTTTGACATAATAAATGACATATATATAAAATGCATTTGAGTAGAAATTTACTACTTTGTTATGGCTAAAAAGGTGTGCATGGCAGAAACAACAAGTGAAATTCTGTAGCCTTCTTGTGTCATGATTGGCTACAGAGTCAACTTTTGCATCAGGCCATATTTGCACATTGGAAATGTACCAAGATGTAAATCAGAAAAATTAAAAAGAAAAATAAATTGCCATTTGTCTTTTCCTTTCTTCTTGGAAATGTTGCTCATCTCGTCTTCATTGCAGCTACCTAACAAATTGCTAATTTCCTCTAAATGGACATAGATCCAGTGACACGTAAAATATTTGAAGAAAAATTTAAAAAATAATAAAATTAAGTGTGTCTTGATTTAATTCCTCTTGATGGTGCTAGTCTGCAGCAGTTGTTAGGACTTATGAAAAAAATCTTATTTTCTTTGCTCAAGTATCTAGCCTGAAATTCTCTAGCAAGCTACTATTAATTTTTCTTGCTATCTTTATTTACAGCTGGCTGTATCACTCATGACTTAATTGTAGAGATCCTCCGTTGCACAAATCAATACCCAGCCCAGGAGGAATGCTTTCTAAGTGTTTATGGGTCTGATGAATTCTTACAAAAGTAAGTATCTCATTAAACCATGAGCCATGTAAACAAGAACCATAGGGAGAGTTAAGAGCATTGTGTTCCAAACACTTCATGTGTAGTTTCTGAAGCTCCTGAAGCACACAACACTTATGTTCTTCAGAGATGATGGTGTGCTCTAGTACAAGGATTCACATCCTTGCTCCTTTATATAAGCTTTGGGCAGCTTTTAATAATTTGTTTCACTCCATTGCCCTTCTGGTCTTTCTCGTCCATAATACAAGGATGCTGCTACTTCCACTATCTCATAGGGATGTTGTCAGCATATTCTCAAAGAGAGAAATAGCCAAAGAGAGGAGAAACAATATTATACAGCTGCATAGCAGGGGGGTTTTCTTCATATTCAGTGGCAGTAGTAGTAAAGCAAATGAAGTCAGCACTTTGGTGCTGACTGCAGGTTAAAGAAAAACACATTATACATGCAAACAGGTCTTTTTGAATGTATGTAGTCTACTAGTAAGGAAGTAAATGTTCTGATTCACATTAATTCCAGCAAACTCTTGTGGTGGTTGAAAGCACTACTGGACTCAGCTAGTTGTTTCTTGCCTTCTGGCAGCTTAAATTCAGCTGTCAGCAAAAGTGAACAGATTCTGTGTTGAAGCAGCTAAAGTGCAGGCACTTGTCAGCTGTGCTGTGGGGATGGTGACTTTGAGCAGAAGGGGAGAAGTTGGCAGTACTCTGTGGTAACATGTTAAGCTGGCACTGCAGGAATCGCAGCTCATCTATTAGAGATGTAAAAAGTGTTAGATAAAATAGGGTATGTCTGTAATTGAAAGGGAAAATTTTAGAAGCAGTCATATTTACAGTAGAGTGTAAAAATTACCTGAACCAACCTAAAGCAAATCAGTTTGATTAATGAAGGTAATGTAGTTGTGAGAACAAGTGTCACACTGTATAAATTAGCTTTGTTCTGTATCCAGCTTGAACACTTGTATGCTAACACAAGCACATGGGTCAAAAGTTCAGATGTGTATGGTGAATTATGTTTGAAAACTAAAGATGGAGACTTCAACACCTGTAAGCCACCTCTTCCCTTGTTCAAATCTCTGTAAAGCAGGAACTGGGACAGCAGAGTGCTGTGTGAAGCATTAGAACACTAGAACCACTGAGCAAAGAACCAGGTCATACATAAGATTTGTTAATTACAGAAGAAAGCCAGGGCTTTTTTTTTTTTTTTAATTATTATTTTCAAGACTCTCTCTTCTCATTTCAAAGTAACTGCAAAAAAAATAGAAAGAATGAGCTGTTGTACTGAGAGTGAGCTCAGTGTGTTTCAGTACAGTGTACAGTACGTGCTGAAGAGTTTTGGTTTCACTGTTGGGAAGAACTCATCAACAGTGGACTGTTTAAATTCCTGCACTTGCAAAAGCTCTGCACGTCTCATTAGCAATGGAACAAGGTCAGTAACGTTCTCAACTTTGCTTTGCTCCTTCACTGTCATACAGAAAGCACTAAGCTGCACTTCCAGCTTCAGCTGCTTGTAAGTCCATATTATGCCTGTTAAGTTCAGCTCCCTTTCTTCTGCTTCTTCATCAGAGGCAGAAGAAATTTGAAACCCCAGACCATAATGATCCCTTGGGTAGCTTAACATGGCCTGTAGAGTTGCCTCAGGGTGAAATTTTTCCTATGTGTGGGCTATCTTTAAGTGCAAATTGGTTTCCTCCCAATGTTGCTAACACAGTGATTTGATGTACTTGTGCAGAGTTCTTCCCCAGAAGAGTATTTGGAAATTATTCAGGGATGAATTCTGGTAGTTGCCCAAGTTATGAGACAGCAAAAGGAATAAATACTCTGCTGCTCCTGCTTTACCGTAATCCAGAAAAAAACTGAAGTGAGGCCAAAATGGTGATGTGATAAATTGTTCTCAGACAAAGTGGAGCAGACAGCTTTGTGAACATCTGTCAAAAGCTTTCATTTACTGTTACATTGAGCTGCATTAATGAGCACTTCATCCCACCTCCTGCAGAAGCACCTGAAAGACTTGATGATTTCTGAAAGCCATTTAGTTTTGAATGACATGAAGGAAAAAAATACCTGTGTGCTAATGACCATTACACTCAGCACCAAAAGATTTCATTGTCTGTTATTCCCTTCCTACAGAGAGATCCTTGAGCTCATATCCCATCTAACTCACAAGTAGAATATCAGATTTTCAACATCCAAATTTTAAAAATATCAGAAGGTTGCATATAGACTGCAACTGAGTCTGTAATTAATAGAACCATCTGTGAAATTCTGATTTGGAATCTCATTTGGTTTCTGGTCTTTAAGTGCACTTTGTGTACTGATTGGAAACCCTGGCCTTGCTGCAACCTGCAAGCTTTCTTCTTCTTCCTGTGTTTTCAAGTATTTCTTACAGTGCTGTAGAAGCCTTGAACCTTGTCCCTGCTGCTTCTGTCATTGTAAGGTGTACTTTAGTTCCTCAGTTGATTTGCTGCAGTTCCTTTTTCAGATGTTCAGTGTAAGTGCATCTGGAGGCAGAATCCTGCCTGAAAGATGCAGATTCCTTGAAAGAAGAGAAGACTAAACCCCACTATTCCTGTCATCAAATTCTACCACTATTCACAGAAGTTTCCAAATTTCATACATATCCAAAGGCTCTACTTCTCTGGGTTTCCCAGCTGTGGGTGTGCTCTCCACTCCATTACACTCGTCCTGTTCATGATCATCTTATACCTCTTGGAGGGCCATCTGCTGTTTCTAAGAATTCTTTATCATACCATCATCCAAACCTTCTACATCCACCTCCAAATCTTACTCTCACAGTTTACAATCTTTCCTTTGATTTAAAATGGAGACCCCTAAAAATGATTTTATGATACCCTTCATGAAAGATGTTTATATAGAAGTAAATTAAATTGGGCTTCAGCAGCTTGTGTCAAATTACTCCTGGCTCTTAAAGCCAGCATCAAGCCAAAAACAACCCTTCTCATGTGTCAGCAATGAATCAGTCCTCCATTTAGACTGCATTGCCTTTAGCAAAGCAGGCCACAAACTCAGGGCATCCTGAAATTCCAGATAAAGCAAAACACATCAGTGTATATATAAGAATAGGGGATTTATTTTTTTTTAATTTCTGAATTTTTATTGATCTGTCTGCTATCAATAGGTTGCAGTAGTGCAGATCCAGCAAAGGAATGTAGTACAAGGATATTTATAAGCTTGATTTCTAAACACACTTTGTTTTTAAGGCATTAGTGTATTTAAAGTTCCATCTGCACTCTACCACACTGTAATTTGCACAGGTACCTTACTGCTTTGCAGTTCAGCCAACACAGTGAGCAGGGGTATGGAACTGAAAAGTGTAAATGCTTATCATTTCTTCTCACATGCTTGCCTGTGACCTTATTGATGACATTTTATTATTATTTCTTTTTTTACCTTACTAATTCTGTTCTCTGGGAATTGAAATCTAAATAAGAATTGGTTTTCACTCAAAGTTTAATCTATTAATTATACACTGGGCAGAGACATAATCGTGCAGATTGGAATCATAAGAAGCAAGTACCTTTGGATGAACATGTTCTTTGTGAAAAATAAATGTAATTTTCTCTTGTCACTGCAGATTAAGTTTCTCATTCAGAGATGCTGCTCAGCTGAGTCCCTTAAAAAAAATAGTCTGATTGAACCGTGTTAGGGTTTGGAGCTAATAGCACATCAGAAAACCTTGCTGTGGGGAAGCCACTAGTAAGGGGGTCTCTCAGGAGAGAGGGATTTTCCCTTTCTCTGCTTCTGATATATTGTGAGACGACAGGCAAGTCCCTTTATTTTGACCAGTCATTACCATGTCTCCTAAAGACAAGGACTGCCTTTTTCTTCATGTCATTTGTCATGGCATTCCCACAAAGTTGTAATCTCCAAGTGATTTCAGACAAAATTAGGGGAAAAATTGAGTTAATAATGTTGTAGTGCTTTTATTTTTTTATATACAGAGCTCAGAGGGCTGTAAACCAGTTACTAATAATCATATTATCCTCCAAAGGAAATATATTGCCTTTGTCTTAATGGTACAGGTGCAGTAGCAAATGTGCCTGGGGTACAGCTAAAATCTGTCCATCTGTGGTGAAGCTACACTATTTCTTGTATTTCACTTTTCATCTAGACCAGGTTTCCACATTATTTTGCTGAGGCATTAATCCATTTTGTCTAGTCTCTTGTGTAACAAAATCTGTCAAAATTTTTCTCTTTGTATTTGTGCAAATAAAATCCAGTCATGAAGTCAACTGCATGGCCAGTACTTCTGCCTGCAATATTTCAGGCAGCACTGCTGTGTCAATAAAGGATCTGATGATGTATAGTATCTGCCTGACACAGCAGCACTAACACAAACCACTGGTGTCAATGTAGTTATAATCAGAAAGTTCAGCTTCTCTTGGCATAGCTTGTGTTGCCTGGAAGTGTGATGACATGGAAAAATTACATTTGCAAAAGGCAGTTTTTATACACCTGTGGTACAAAACTGTAACTACAGAGGAGGGTAGAGCTGTACAGTAGCAGAACACTCCTCTGTATTGGTATAGGTATATTGGTATAGACCAATATATCACCTTTGGTGATGAATTCCTGTCATTGGCTTGGTGTGATGTTGGCATTGCAATAGGAATCTGTCTACTGGATGAATGAGGAAAAAGTGAGTCAGGGTTCAGAGATGTGTTTTGTTGTGGTTATATTCTTGTCACTATGCCTGTCCCCAAAGGTTGGAGATGAGGCAGAATGCAAAGAGCAAGAATAATGGTGGGGTATAAGGCAAAAACCAGGTGTGAGGTAGTTCTAAAGTGTTAAGGAAACTTAGTAGTCTGACCATTCAGGAGCCACTGAGACTTTCACTGCTGGGACCGAAGCTTCTTCACAGCAAGTGGCTCCAGTGACCCAATGGGTCCCCACTTGATTCCCTTCACACTCCACTCTCACACAGTTTCCTCACTGACTCAACTGCAGTCACAGAGAGTTCATCATTAGTCACGAAGCAGACTTGATTAGCTGAAATGAGGAGAGGAAGAAGTTTCAAGAAAGCCATGGGAAGGCACATCACAGAGACATGCTGAGGAGCAACAGAAGAGAATGTATGCATTGGTGCAGTCACAGGAACTGGGAATTGGTTGCTTGGACTTTTGCTTCTGAAGGGATTTGAGGAGGGTGATACACAGATAGCACTAGTGCAGATATTTCACTGTGTTACCTTGTTGTGATTTAACTGCAAGTTGTTGAGGTTACAGCAGAAATCACCATGTGCCTGAGATTAGATGGACATCACAGTCCTTTTTGGTGTTAGGTCTGTGACAATACATCCTGTGTTGGTGTTAGCTTCTCTCACTCTTACATCTGTACATCATGGTCTTGAAATCAAGAAATTTTGCAAGTGTATGGAAGTGCTACCAAAGGAGAACCTTTGGCATAGGTATTAGGTATTTGTTTTGTCAGATGAAAATGAGTTTGTCCTCTGTGATGTTTAATGTATAAGTTTAAAAAAAAAAATCCTATATCTACACTTACACCTTTTGTCACCTCTAATGTTTTACTTAACTACAGTGTAGTATGAGTGCAGATTATTTATAATAGGTATTAATTTCCTATAGTTGTGCTGAGTGGCGAATACATACAGTGTATTTTTTAGTGTAACCATTCATTTATGCTGGGAACCTCTGCTGCTCAGTGTGAGATTTGAGTCTCCCCTAAGTCAGACTTTCCATGATTTATTCATAGGGTGAGAATTTTGGTCTTTTTAAAACTAAATCCAGCTATTTTTATTCAGACATTCCATCAAAAGCCTATTTAAGTAGAAAAAAAGTTTATATCTGAATTCTGAGTTTTTTATGGCCCTTGACAAACCAAGAAAGAATCGTCTTTTCTTCATGGACCGGTGAGTTCTGAAACAACTTACCATACTGCAAAACTGTATAAATACAGAATATCCTTTTTTGTGCTTGTCTGGCTCAAGGCTTGAAAAAAGCTACATGAATCTAATTGAACATACACTAGAGTTGTAACTGATGATGCATACTAACTTTTGGTGATCAATTTGCCTTTGTAAAACCCATTGTTGTTTTTCCTACTCATTAATCCCAAAGGATTGTTTTCTGATGTAAAAAGATGTTTGCCTGAACTCTGGAAAAAAAATTTGCATTATTTCACCATTTTAAAACAAGATGTGGAAGGGAAACGGTGAAATCATTTTTGTTCCAAGTAATTTCAAGTGACAAACCAAGGTTGTATTATAACTTAGAAGAAGTTACCAAGTGGTAAATGGGTTAGAAGCTACTCTGAGGAGGCAAATAAATAAGAATAATTAATTCCCCTGTCATGGGGGGAAGAGCATCCTTGACCAGCAGTGTATTTTGTAATAACCACTCCAGCTGAGTGAGTAGAGCTCTATGTCTGACCTTAGCTGCCATATGACTTAAGAAAGACCAGCTCTGCTTTTACCACCTCTGTGTGAGCTGCACAGGGTGAGAACTTTGATATCTTTAAGAATCAAGGGCCACCTGTCTTAATATATGTGATTTTCAAAATTCTAGTTAATATTTGATTTTCGAGTTGGGTATCAGACACTACAAATCGTTCTGCAGTGATGCATTCATAACCAGGATACTTTCAAATTGCACTAACTTGGGTTTGAAGAACATGCATGAAAAATCTCGAGTTTTGGGAGCACATGCTGTTGGTTAAGGCTGTTCTCTCCCTGTGCATTTTTGTTCTGTTACAGAACTTAATGGTCAGTGATACAAGTAATCAGTCACTTAATTGTTTTCACACCATCACTTTTCACAGAAATAGGCGCTAAGTACAAGGATTTTATTATTCAGTCTCCTTTGCACTTGGACTATAGTCAACTGGTGCTTTTAGGAAAGGGAGCATAGAAAAAAAAAAAAAGAAGGAAGTAATAAGCAGAGATAACGATTTGTTTGTTTTCTCCCAAACTGCAGCGACCACACTTTGGGCAGCCATGAAAGTCTTCGCAAGGCAACCCCCTGCGTTCAGCTTCGGCTGCACAACACTGCTCACCTGAAGCAAAGTTTGGCTCGAACGGTAAGTTGTCTTTTTTCCCTCTACTTTCTTTAAGCATCCCTGAGGGAATAAAATTCCACCAATCCTTATACATAACAACTTTCGGTAACAGTCAGAGAGATTATTTGCTTTCCTGAGGGTGCATATATTATTGCTGAACTCCAGGTGAAATGTACTGGGGAACATCTCTGCTTTGCTCCCATATTTATATCTAGTGAGTGACTGCAGAGAACACGACTGAAAAAGACCGAAGGTTACTTTTTCAGAAAAAAAATCGGTTTTGTCAGAGTTTAATGCTGCTTTTTTCAAGTGGTCAGAGAATTCTTTTCCATTGACCTTTCTGTTTTGAAATATAACAAGGGCAAAACTTCTCAAGGTACTGTGTAGAATGAATTAGATTTGGATTCTTGTCATTATCACTGAAAACCAGGGTAGGTTTATAAAAACCAGAATCACTGATGGTGTGCTTGTGCATGCATGATGCGTGTGTCTGTGGTTGGTTGTACCCACGCAGAAACGTCCTTGCAGAAAATGTTGTTTTATCATCATCTCTAAATCCAGGGAGATTGCCATTAGGATTATTTGACTTTAAGCAACCTTGATTACTGAGCTTCAGTGGCACTGACCTGTGCTACTAAATGTGAGCTTTATTCTCAGTGGGCAACCTTGATTTACTTCCAGCCCAAAGTTTGCAGTGCAGCAGAAGCTTTGCTCTGGGCAGTGTTCACTGGCAGTGTGTTATCTCTGTTCACAGATAGTACCAATAACCTGCTTTGCATAGATATGATAATAACCTGAGTCTGTCAATACATGGGTCAGATGAAAGATGTCTAGCAAAAAGAGGGTAGGGACTTTCTTTTAATTTTTGTCATGTGTTGCCACGTGAAACCTCAAGTTCCATACAATATTTTACCTGAAGCATTAAAAAAAAGGACTATAGTGAAGTTGATTATATATACATATTTAACATTTTAACCAGTTTATAGATAAAAGCAGTATAGTTTAGTGCTAATATGTGCTATCCCAGTTTAAATTACTGACATTCTTCACTGCCAGTATTATTCACTTATTTTTGAAAAGCTATTGATTCTCTTTGACATAGCATTGTCTAAAGAAAGTAAATTGGGAAACATGAGACTTTTCATCACCAAGTCACTTCTTCAAATATGATTCAGATCAGTGAATTAACAACTGTTTACTTTCAGTCTAGAGAAAATAGTTGATGTTTGAATATACCTTCAGAATGGGCTGAACAAGTGTCCATCTCATATGTTCTTTTTCATCTCATCCCCATATCACATCAGTAAAAAGAACACGTTCAGTGACCACTGGAATGAGTTTTGTCTTGGGAAAGTGTCTGTTGTACCTTGCTGTCATTTAGCTGCAAGTTGTTGAGGTTAAAGCAGAAGTCACCATGTGCCTGAGATTAGATGGACATCACAGTCCTTTCTGGTGTTAGATCTGTGACAATACATCCTGGGTTAGGAGATGGAAAAGTTCATTCAGCTGCCAAAGGGGCTTGTGAAGAATGAAGTGTTGGTGATTAGATGTAATTATGGACAGGTGAAAGTATGTGTAATGTTGGAAAAGTTATTTACCTTTTCTAGGTCAACATTACTACTATAGATCTTCAAAACTGGAACCTAATGATGTGTTCAGGAGTCTCTTGTGAAGCTTCAAAGCTTGTTTGTGTGCTAAGGAAGTAGAACTCTACACTAAGGCCATCTGCAGGCTGACTCTTGCTTACCTTATATGACCCTGTTGAATTCAGGTTGCATAGTTAAAAATATCTGTCTGTACATGCAAGTTACTATTATTTTATTATTATGCTTAATAACTGATATAAGTGGATACTTTCAAGTAATGAGCAACTTTTTTTATTTTAAACAGACACTTTTTGAACTTTAGCCAATAACTTAATGTTCATAATTCTTTTGTAAATTAAGCTGAAAAACATATCTTTTAAGGTGAACACTTGCTTTCTTTCCTTTTGTGGGAATCTGGCATTCTATTATGAAGTATTCAGAGCAGGAAATTGTCTTCAGATGAGCAATTACAAGCAAGACACTTGGCCATGGGCTTTACATGGAATCACAGGTCCTTCAGCCTAGTGGATGACCTTTAATTTGATTTTGGTTTTTGGAGATATGAGATTTATCAACCTTAACACTCTTGAAGAAAAGTTTTTTAAGACATGAATTTTCAAGATGCACAATTCCTACTAAACTGATATAAGCCTATACAGGGAGCATAAGGTTATAGATTTTATACCATCTAGACAGAGCTTCTGTTGACAGGAGTGGGAATTCTGCACCTTAGAGATTTTTCTCCACACACTGAAATCTTGAGATTGACAGCAAATAGGGAGAAAATCCAATAGTCCTCTTGGGAAGTGGTGGCCCAGTGTACACTGGTTGCAGTAATACTGAATAATGACTACTAAATTTGTTTTGACTTCACACCTGTCCTACTCTGTATTTTAACCCAGGTCTCTAAGAAGTGACTCTTAAGCACAAACCTCAAGTTGCAGTGGGTCAGAAAAGTTAAATTCCTAGCAGGTAGGTGGTGGTTTGGAAGTAATGTTCAGTGGAACAGTGTAGAAGCAGAAACCTTTATCCAGATACCATATCCAGGGAGTGCTCTGCCTGTCCTAGAGACCCATTTTTTCAGACTTATCTCCACATTCTGATTATCTCAGGAAAACCATTAATCTTTGTAATAGAGAGGCAGGAAAGAACACTTACAGGTTCCTAACAAAAGCCTCGATTGCTCCCAGAAAGGGATTTTTGGACTAAAAGAGCCAGAAAGTGATATTTAGTCAGAGGCCCATCATGGGGAGAAGGTGGAGATTTTTCCATATTTAAATGTTTGTAGTTTTCTAGAGGGATTGTGTAGTACTCAAACAGAAGGGATCTTTGTATTTAAGTATCCCTTGAAATTGTGCTACTGAAAAATGCTGCATGTTCTATTAATATGTATAAAGTCTCCTTCAACTCTGTTGCAGTTTGACATGTTTAAACAAGGTTTAATATACTGCAATGCACTGTGGAGGCCAGGAGCAGAGACTGAGCATCCTTGATGCTTCAGGTTTTGGAAATGGTTATGATTACCAGGTAGCATGATTACTAGCACACAGTAATGTCTTTCAGCCAGGTAACTAACAAGCTTGGAAGACAAATTAGCAGTGTTCAGGCCATTAGAAAACGTTCGTTATCTCAAAGAATTTGTGGAACCTACAATAGGGTTTAACTAGGAAGGGTGACATTTTAAGATCTCCTCAGGTGAATTATTGATAAACCCTTTATAGTAACACACAGCTCTGAGAGCTTCAGGCCATGAAGTTACTTCCAGTTACTAATAATAGCAGAGAACATGAGCAGCTCTTGAGGTGGAATAAGCCACAGACAGAGTTTTCCTCCAGCTCCAGGGCATGCTTGTGACAGAGCACTTGTAAAGAAAGGAGAGGTTCTGCTAGCAGGCAGGAATGCCAGTGAGTCTATCAGGACCAGAAAAAACCTAACAGAGGAGACAGATATGGTGCACTGAAAGCTGTAGTATTTATTTCACTTTGGACCCAGTTCTATAGATTTCTTCAGCTCTACTGAAATCTGCTCCAGTCACACTGAAATCAAGGCTCTGACAAAGTCTATACTGAGCTCACAGTAATTTTGTTGCTGCTGTTATCTAAAACATGTGCCTTTGGCCACTGTGAAGTCACAGACTTAGTGTCAGGTTCTGGAAAATAAATTTCTTTCTCTCAGAGTTCATTAAAAAAAGATGTGTAAAAAGTGTTCTTTTAAAAAACAAACTTCAAGACTTTTAAGATTCTTCAACTATCTCAGACAGCTATGCACTACTGTTTATTTTTGTGATATAATGTGCACTTACTCTTGGGGAGAATTTGACCTGTGATTTTTATGATCCTTCTAAATTTTGAAATATGAACTATGTTACATTATAGAAATCTCCACTAAGGTTTTAGTTTAACTAGTGTCATAGAAACGTATATCTTGTCACTCTTCTATATAATAATCAACCATATGTATTCAGATAAATAATTCACATACACCCTGTTGCTGTAGTCCATCACATCCTCTTTGGATCCTATCAGTCACACACTCATGGTTCTTCACAGAGTGGGTGTTCAAAAACAAGAAGTAGGTTCCCAGAAAGGTGGTCAATGCTTCATCACATCAGTCCCTTAGAAAGAGGCACTTGTACAAACCCTTCATAATGGGCTTTAATCCTTGGCCAGTCCTGAAGAGGTGAGGGAGTTGGACTAGATGAAAACTGTAGATCCTGACCAACTGAACTACGTTCTCCTTCCCTTCTTCCTCCCTGCTTCCCCCTCTCCCCTCTCTTCTCCTCTTCCCTCTATTGCATTCCATCACATTCCCTTGTGCCCTTCTTGTAAATTAGAATAACACTGACTAGCTTCCAGTAGGCAGGGACCTCCCCAGACTCCCAAGGCCTTTGCTAGAGGACTTAGGGGATCATGCCATAGGATCCACCAGCTCCTTTAGTACTCGAGAATGAATCCCACCAAGGCCTTGTGGACTTAGAAACATTCTTTGACCGTAACACACACGTGTGCTGGAAAGAACCATGCTGTTTATTGGGTGCAGGAGAGGGGGGATGCTGAGGGGCCAAAGCTACTCAGTGCTGTTGTGTGGGTCCAGGGGAGCAGCAGGGCCAGCTGGACACTCGCCTGCCCTTGGTGGGGCTGTCTCATAGGAAGCACTGGACGTGGGAGCCTGCTGGGAAGGAGCGTTGGAGGGCCCCGGAGCTGCGTCCTGCCTCTGGGCACTCTCAGTCCCCAGGAGGCCTCTTCTGCCAGCCAAGGGCTGTTGGTCGTGGGCCACCCATGCTGGTTGTAGTGTCTCTGGGGGGAGTGCCTGGAAGGCCCACTCGTAGGCCATCACGCTCCGTGCGAGGGCGAGCAGGCTGATCTTGTACTCCTCGTAGTCGCGGTCCCCTCGCACTGAGTACAGCAGCTTCTCCATGGGCTGCCTGCACACGGGGCAGTTGTGTCTCGCCATGGCCCACTGCCAGATGCACTGAAAGCAGAATTTGTGCATGCAGTAGGTCACGTAGGCCGGCTCCTTCATGTGCTCCAGGCAGATGGGGCACCAGGAGTCTTCTACTGCCTCCAGCGGTCCTGCCTGTGGCGGGTGGCTCAGGCTGCCACCACTTTCAGCACAGCTGCTCTCCCCCATGTCTTCTTTGGCACCTGATGCCATGTCCTGCCAAGAGAGACATGCAAAGTGCTGGAGCTTATCTGGCAGGAGGGGCACTTGGGATCGCTCGGGATGTCAAGCTGCTCCCTCTCACCAGCGCTGCAGCAGCGGGGACACAAGCAAAGGGAGAGAACCTGGCCTGGGGAGCAGTGGAAGAAATACACAGGTCCTTCAAGAAGGAAAGCCTCCCAGCTGCTCAGGGTGATGTTTCCCCTCCCAACCCACCTCTACTGCTGTGAGCTTGTCTCCTGGGTGCCCCCGCTGCCTGAATGTGCCATGGCTGGGAAAAATCCTCCAACAGCATCAAGAGCTGCAAGGAGCAACTCCCAGAGACAAGCACCAGCACCAAAGGTCTTGCCTACCACTCCAAACCTCACAAATTTACTCAGCTTGAGTTTAGGGCATGAGCTCATTTAAACAGCAAGAGATTCTGGGTCATCCGTGATGTCATAATCCATTGCTAGGTAGATCCATCATCTAATTGGATAAGTAATTGGTGATGTCAATAGTGCATCACTTGGGCTAGATTATCACTCATGGTCCCTACCAATTGAGTTATATATCCTCTCCTCCCTTGTATTTCACTGTATTCCATTCCATTTCCCTGTGCCCTTCTTGTAAACTGGAATAATGTTAATTAGCTTCCACTCAGTGGGGAGCTCCCCAGATTCCCGAGACCTTTGCTAGATGACTCTGGGAGTACTGCCATAAGATCTGCCCCCACTGGTACCTCTATAATACCACCCAGTGTACGAGAAGTATGATAAGATATTCACTAAATAAAATTTCAGATTGAAACATCTTGAACATACTTAAGAACATGCTGACTTTGGAAAATACAGTGCAAATCTCTCCAACATACATGCTTCTTGTCAGAATGATATATCTCACTATACACCTCTCTTCCACAGTGTGGGGATGACCAAAGAAGGTTCTGTATGAATCAGCTGTTAAGAGACACTTCTGCCATGAGACTGACTCGGTAAGCTGGTATTTAGCAGTATTTATGTTTGCAATTGTTTGTATTTGCAGTGAACCTCCTTGCCCCAAAGGATAGTTCCAGAAGTACTGGAGACAGGAATGATACCAAAGAGGAAGACAGTTGTCTCAATATTTTAGACTCTTATTTTGAGACCTTAGTGCTTGTTCAGGAAAAATCAATAATCTCTTTTAGATCTGTGTAATTTTTCCTCATTCTCTTCCTTTCGTGTCACTGAAGTTTTCATTAGAGATTTCATGTTTCCCAAAGATTCCCATGATTGAAGGTGTCATAATTTTTGAGATTAAACACTGTAAAAATAATAGGCTTGCTCTTCATTAGGTCTGTATTTTCACAGTTGAGTGATCTTCTAAAATTTTTTATTTAATTTTTTTTTTATGGAGGCTAGCTATGACAAGCTTTTAACTTGGCACTCAAAGTGCATCTGGCTCTAAAGCTAATCTGGGATGGACAAGCACTAAATGAGAGAGATTCCTCATTCAACTTTCATTGTATTCTGTTTCATACTTTCAGATAAAGAAGCAGTTAACACTTTTCGTGATGTTTTTTGTCTATGTGTTATCAAGTACTTTGCCAGCAATGGTAAATGCCACACTTGGAGAAAAATATAGAGGTAGTGACTTGTTCATGGTACCTGGTGCTTGCTGAGGACCCATCTGGTTTCCTGGGACTGCGACCTAAATTTCCATTCTGATCCTTGCTATAAAGTATTTTAATGACGAGTCTATGAACTTTAGGACCACAGAGAATGTCTGCAGAACAGGATCACTTACTATAGGTCCCCCTGAGCCCCCTTTTCTCCAAGCTAAACAATCCCGTCTCCCTCGGCTACTCCTTGTAACACTTGTGCTCCAGACTCTTCCCTGGCTCTATTGCCCTTCCCTGGATATGCTCCAACACCTCAATGTCCATCTTGTAGTGAGGGGCCCAAAACTGAGCACAGGATTTGAGGTGAGGCCTCACCAGTGCAGAGTACAGGGGGACAGTCACTTGCCTAGTCCTGCTGGCCACAGTATTGCTGGTACAAGCCAGGATGTCGTTGTTCTTGGCCACCTGGACACACTGCTGGCTCGTGATCATCTGCTGTCGACCAGCACCCTCAGGTGCTGTGCCACTTTCCAGCCACTCTGCCCCCAGCCTGTAGTGCTCCCTGGGCTTGTTGTCATCCAAGGGCAGGACCTGGCACTTGGTCATGTTGAACCTCAGGCAATTGGCCTCAGACCATCAATTCAGCCTGTCCAGATCCCTCTGTAGAGCCTTCCCAGCCTCCAGCAGATCAACGCTCCCACCCAACTTGGTGTCATCTTCAAACTTGATGAGGGTGCCCTTGATTCCCTTGTCCAAAAGACTGATAAAGATATAAAACTGAACTGCCCCAATACTGAACCCTGAGGAACACCACATGTGCCCAGCTGCCAACTGGACATAACTCCATCCACCACAATTCTCTGGGCCTGGCCATGCTTAGTTAGGCAGCGTGGTATACACATTTTAGAAAGGGATAAACAGCATTTTAGAAAGGGAATCAAGCATGTCTTCAGTAGGTGGTGCTACCAGGGAACTGAGAAATTAATACTGTAAGTATGTGGTATAAACTTGACATCTTCCTCCCATGTAGACTGACTCTCTTAAGTTGTTTGTACTTTTCTTATTTATTTTCTTTTGAAGACTATTACCTTGCTAAAAACTGCCCTCAACATCAAAGATGTACTGAATGTTCCTGGGTTAGCATTGCCATATTTATACACAGCTATCAAAGCTGTACAAATAGGAAGTATGTCTGTATGATAACACACCTGTATTATTATCTAGCAGACAAAGATATTCAGGATAGCATTGGTAGCAGTACTTCAATCATTGGTACAAGTTGCTGAATTAGTTTCCTAATAATTATGTAAAATTATGGCTACTTTATACAGAAAATTCCCTAGGGAAGAATAAACTGATGGAAAACACGCTAATTTTTTAAACTATCATTATAACTAATGAAATTATTCTGTAACCTGCATTTAGGCCAAGTATGCTAATGAATATGCTTACCTGGATGTAAAAAATCAACAAGGCAAGCTCACATGTTCAGAACTACTTTCGAGCTGGGCAATACTATGGAAAAGATGTTATGCCTGGAGATTTGGTCAAAGTAGAGCAACAACTTGTATTAGCTATGATTTAACAGGATTACAGGAGGAATTGCCAGGCAGCTACTCCACACACAAAAAGCCTGGTTAGATAAAGCTAGTGCAGATTGGAAAAAAAAAGCTGTAAAGGCAGAACTACCTTTAGGAGGAAGTGAATAGTACTGTCTGCAGGGAAATGCACCATGGTATTGGCACAGGGAAGGCCACCTAACATTTCTCTATGATTATTTCAGTGCAGTGATCCTCCTTGTCCTGCTGTATAGATAATGGAAGCCTAATCATGTACCTTGAAACCTGTACTTTAAGGCCCTGCTTGCAACCCTCATCTCTGATTTGTCAGCCCAGCTGAGATACATGAGGACACACACAATTTCTCTGTAAACAATAGTCCATTTGCTCTGAAGAAATCAAAACCCTTTTGTGACTTTCAGCTACCAGACTGCAATGGGGGTAGGAGACTGGGGGGGATTCCCTTCTAAGCCTTCTGAAGAGGGAGAACCCTGACAGAAGATGATTGGGGGATACAGGAATGCAGAAAAGTCGAGAATAAAGTAAAGAATAGAGTAAAACAAATAATGCTTTCTGCATTAATTGCAGCTGAAGGTAGTTCAGTTGCAATTGAATATAAATTACAATTTCCACTTTTTCATAAAAGCATGTGCAAACCCTAACTTACCTCTGATGACCATCAAGGCAATAATGTGTCAGTAGGGTAGGCAGGGTGTAAAAGTGGGGATTAGGGTTTCCATATCCTTTCCTGATGATTTGACCCTAGAGAGGAGGCTGACACAGAAATGCACCTGTGAGTCAGACATTAGCTTTGTCTCATAGGTACCTTTTTTTGGTTTGTTCCAGCTGACAAATAATCGACAGCCAGAATTTCACAGTGCTCGAAACACAGAAAATTACACAAACGCTTCCTAAAAGCAAAACTCTGATTTTTAGTTATCTTTTGGTGATAGCACTTGGAGCCTGTGATCCTGAAATGGTGAGATTTACAGCTGAAGCATCAGTCCTGGAGTTCAGTGTAGAAAATGTACGCTCCTCTTCATAATCCTAATTAATTTAGCGAAGCTTTGCTAAGATGCAGCAATCTGCTTGTGCAGAATTTGTGGTAATTTGATGTGTAGCATGACAAAGGTGTGGAACCATAGAGTGGCATAAGTCTGTCTACAGAAGTAAAACAAATTCACAGCTTAGGTAAGGCTAAAGAAAAGGCAGTTGCTGAAACAGTTTGAGAATGTAAACTTGAGAACTGTATGCAAATAAAGTTTAGTGGGCTATGTAGCAATGGTTTCCCTTTTTATGACACACGGTTTTATACTTGTGATTTAGTATGGATTTTTGAAATGTAGAGCTTTTCCAGATGTTTTGCAGATTTTTTTACCTGATTCTCAGCAACTTTAGTCTGTGAAGTGATTGAGAAAGAAGGCATTGAGTCATAAAATCATTTAAGTTGGAAAAGACCTTTAAAATCATCAAGTCTAGCTGTAAGAAAGTAGCACATGCTTAAGTTCATCCTTCTTCAAGGTAGTATTTAAGCACTTGCTTAACCTTAAACAGTAAAATAAATGGGATGTGAAGTTCAGTAGATACTGAAATAGCAAATCACTTCTTGGAGTTCTTTAACTTGGGAAACTTGTATCCTCCATGTATATGTAGATTTTTTGCATCTAGCCTTTGTGGCAAATAACTACCAAAAAACATGAAGATACAGACTCAATTACATGATGTCTGCATACACACTTGTCCTTATTTTATACCAACATAAAAACACTGTCAATTAAGCTATTCCAGACTTACAGAATGTGAAAGGAAAAAAAAAAGGAAAAAAGACCCAAACCTGTTCTCTTTACCTAATTGTTATTAACTTGATGTTGGTTTTTTTCTGATTTCCAGGCAGAACCTTTTCTCTGTTATTATGAACTATAGAGATCAAGTGGAATATCTGTTGCAAAATGAGGTATTTTTCTCAGTTTGTTATACCAGAAAAGCATTAACTTCTATGTGAAAGGTATCTAATTATTAATCTGTCTCAGATGCAATTAAGAAAGACTTTTAATTAAGGCTGTTTAATCTGACTTTGAAAGGATATAAATTCTCTTAATAAAACTTGGCTTGAAGTTAGGAAGAAGGTGCTACAAATTTAAAATATCAAAGGTGACCGTTTCTAAGCGTCAAGGAACCTGTAAATAAAACCAGGATCATTTGGGTTGACAGTATAATATTTGAGATTAGGTATAATGCATTATATGTATCTGCAAAATTTGTCCCTGATTTTCAAACCCACAAACCTAATGTTTACATATTTAGGATATATATGCAAGCATGTGATACTTCGAAGGATTAGGTTTAGACAGCAAAACTCCCATGAGATTTTATTTTAAAGCATTGTGGGCTGCCAATTGAATGCTACATCCTTAAAGGAAAGATCTCTTAAGAAATCTTCTCTGCTAACCAGTGCTTTCAGGACAAGTGTCTAGAGGAAAAATTGAGTCATACCTTGGAAGAAACCTCGTGGTTATTTGATCTGAATTTCAGATTGTCATTATAACTGACTTTCAAGGGTTTAAAGCTAGAAAGAAAACAAAAGGTGTTGGTAAAATCAAAGAATAGTGATGTAGCATGGAGATATATTCCAGAGTATCCCTTCTAGAGTTATAACTCACTATGCTAAATTATGGATTTCTTTGAAATGTATGTTAAAACATAAAATTATTATTTTGTTTCAGAACTCTGTCACTTATGTTTAAGTCCAGATTTTAATCTCTCTGGATATTCTTGATCCATGGGTATTTCTATTTTGAATTGCCAGAAAACATACACCTGCATATAACTGTGTGTACATGCACACGCTATATATAAATGCACATCTACATGAATACATAAATATATATCAATAAGTATGGAACTAAATATATAGAGATAAAAATATTATATTTTTATGTAAGTCTTTGATACTTTTTCAAAATGCATGCAAATTTATAAGCTTTTGAACTGTGCCTTGCTACAAAGTAAAGCTCTGGGCCTGATAACTGTGTAGGTATTCACTGAATTTTCCTTTGTAAGCAACGTCTCAAAGGAAAGTATTTAGTGTATAAAATGTGATGCAGCCATAACCATTTGGAAAATTGAGGTCCCCAAGCTGAAATGTGCATATATATTTCCTTACTGAAGTAGACCCATCAGGGTAATTATTTACATTCACTTGAAATTTTAGGGCCTAAAGTAAGAAGATTCTAAATTCAAAGAAGGCTGTAACCTCAGCATTAATGAGACTTTGCAATCCACCCTCTGCAACTGATGCTGTGTAGATATTCCTCAGACCTATAATGAAGCACTCTTAAATTTGTTTTTGCCAAAGATTTTTACCTTGAGTAAGCAATTTCTTGAGATCATTAACTTTTTATAAAGGGAAGGAAGTACATTTTTCAAATATTCATACTATCTAAAAAATATGTGTGTGTCTAGAGCTAAACTTCTCTGTAGTTAATTTTTTTTAATAAGGTCTTGCCTACTCTGGGACACTCAATAAAGTTCATATGAATTGCTTAAAAGAGCAGTATTGCAAATTAATTATATGGGTCAGATCACCATGCAGAGGTTTTCATTCAAAGGCATCAGCATATGGAGCTTTTTCAAACCTGCAATAATTAAAACTAGTGTTATTGATTTGTTTTAATAAGTGGCAAAAAAATTATGGAGCTGTAATGTAATAACTTACAAATATGTGGTAAAGACAGCAAAAAATGAGCACCCTTTTTTTTGGCCTTTGAATCCTTGATTATTTATTTTCTCTAACTTCTTACTAGATTCCTTGAAGAAGGTTTAAAATTCGGATCTTTATAACTGCCCCACATCCCAAGGCTGCACCGGAGCCGTTATGTTGATTTTTAAAACTAGCACTTGCAGCACTGGGAGGGTTGTTGTCCTTCTCTGATTCACCTCAGTCCACCCTCAGCCCACACTGAAATTTAAGGCAGTGGGAGTTACTCACATACACCAAATTAAGTGCACACGTACCTGCTGAAGTTCTGTACTCAACTGGAAGTTCCTTAAGCATTGGTTTTAATCAGACAGATCTTGAGATTCTCAATTAAAAAAACAAATCAACAGTATTTTGCACATTTATCTGCATATTTCTAAATTTACTTGTTCAAAGACTTGGAGACACCAACACTTCTGACTTATGTGACAAGCCCACTGTCATTATTAATAATGGTAAATAAATGGAAAAATTCATTTTAAGATGGATAATGCCTCTATAAAACAAAAATGAAAAAAAAAAAAAGTAAGGTATTTGGCACAGGGAGGGGATTGGTGCTGTTAGAGTTGAAATGTAAAGAGGGTTCCCAGAGTCAACCAACCAGCCCTTTTGATTGCCCTGATAATCACTTGACATGCACTTTATTTAAAAACCTATTCAGAATGTGCTGTTGCTGTAGTGAAGACTTTGTAAATTTTTTATACAGAATGTAGGAGTTCTAGAATGAAGTAACATTTTTTTAATCATATAAATAATTGAAGCACCAAAATATCTTTCTAAGGTTCTGCTGGAATTTAAATACGTAGAGGCAAAAATAAAAAAAAAATTACAAGTTGCTGACTGTAATTGGAATTTCAGAAGACGTGAAACTTCTGCAAGAAATTAATCTCTGTCTTCCCTTTCTTGGGACAGAAATCGATGTCCTACTCTACATATGAAAAAGGAAAGCTCTTTACATGGTCATGTCCCAACAGAGAAACAGTGTGAAAGAAGTCACCATTCATATTATAGATTATTACATAATTTTTTTATATGCTTACTCTCCTTCATCTGCAATATGCTCTTCAGAAATAGCTACCATAAAAACAATGTGTTATAGTATACTAGCTTCTATAAATATTAAGTTCTTGATAATTTACCTATAAAGGGAATAGCATATTAAACAGAAATTGATAGATCCCTCAAGGTATCCAGCTCTCTTTATGGAATAGTATGTATATGTACAAAAATATATAGACTGTGGGTTTGGTTTAATTTTTTTTATTATTCCCTGTCCAGAGAGCTGTTTCTCTACTCAAGGATTACTTTTGTGTGTGCCCATTGCTTGTGTACTGCTCAGTAATTGCCCTGCATAAATGTATTTACAAGCATAAAATCCCATGTTCTAATAACTCATAACCCCCCCCCCCCCCCGTGAAGAGGAAAGATGCTAAATTAAAATGTATTTAAATTAAGTGCTGAATTAGAATTATATTTAATATTCATTAAAAACTCTACATAGTAATTAAATATATATATGTACATGTGTTTAAATATAGACAGACATTTGTCAACAACTCACAGTAAACCAGCATGTATAAAGCTTTGGGTTTGTCAGTGTTACACACAGTAGCAAAGCCATGCCATTTTTATGGGTTCCTACTTCAGCTGGCAATATATGCATGCACAGAGAGTAAATCCTGCAAGAGTTCAGTTATAAAAACCTACGTGGTAAGGAAGAAATAAAAAAGAAAGGAAATGTCCTCTTTGTAAATTGATAGAACAGCCAATCACCTTCAGACCAAAGGAGAGTCTAAAGTTCTCAGGAGATCACAGTCAGCCAGAGCCTTTTCCTCTCTAGAACCTGCAGTATGAAAAGGCATTGCTGTCCTTAATTACTAAAAAACCCCAACAACTTATATTTAAAAGAATCTGATCACCAAATATTTGAGGATATTTTACGTAATTCATTCCTGCTTTAGTTCTGCTGAAGGCAGATAATGTGGAATTAGTCACCTCAATATATTTGTATATTTATTTGTATTAATGAGAGGTGTTAGCCTTCTCGGTACAGTCTGCACATGGACCTTAAGCTTGAAACCAGAAAGTTCATCTTGGAACAGTTTTTCTTTTTCAGGCATGAAATGGATGAGTTAGAGAAATGGTTTTATCGGTACATAGACATGCTGTAGTGCGCTAAAAGGAACATTTATCAGTACAGAAACATGGAGAATATTTATAGGAGAGCTTCTGTCTGTTCAGAGAATGTATTTTAAGGTTTAATGAAGTGATAGAACTATGCAGGAAACCCATGAATTTTTATTTCTTTATTTATTTTCCTGAAATAGAGTACCTGATATTTGAAGATTACATTTTCCTTCCTTTGGGATCCAAATTTTTTTTCCTTGAATTCCCCCAAGTATTTCTGAGATTATCCATCTAGGGATTTTTTTTCATATGGTAATATTTAAAGGTCTAAATTTATGATCAATAGGATTTAATAGTTTTAACTGTATGTATTTTTTTGCAGAAAGCTAGTTGCAGAAGTACTCAGTCCACAGGTGTCAGATTATGCAGCCTCCCACACAGTCACTATTTTTAGGAGGAACATGGCTGTTTTCCAGCTCTCACAGAGATGGGTAGGAGACAATAGTGAGGATAAATTCAGAGAATCATAAAACCTCAGAAAGCTTGTGAATCTCTTGGGTTCAGGCTTCCTCAGAAGTTTCTTTACAGTGCTTCTACACCCGTGATGTTCGACAAACCAATGTTTTGCCTTCAAATCGGTCCTTAATACCAAACTTGTTGCAGTTTTCAACAAGGAAAATAATTATTTTGCGGAAAATAATTGGACTTCAACAAAAATTACTGTCTCCTTAGGAAACAGTTGGTCATTAGTGATTTCAGTGTAGCCAGATTAATGCACGGGGTGTTTGAATTTTGCTTGAGCAGATACGATTTTCTACACATTCACTGGCATGGTAAGGCATTTATGGTAAGGCATTTCTGATAAATGCTTTGAGTCTACTGTTTGCCTTTTTTTTTAAACTTTCTTTGTTGTCAGCAGCATAAAGTTGATCATGTGATTGAAGCAACTAAAGCAATCTGCAGTGTCCTCTGCTTTGTGGAAACCAGAGACATTACTGATGCAGTCAAGAAACTCAGTGCGTTGCCACTTGTGAAAGCACAGGTAAAAGAAGCACGTTGATGTCCTGTTTTTCTCCTTGAAACAGAAACTTGAATGGGTATCACTAATTTTTTGATTGATCAAGTCCACTTACTGTCTTGCTACATGTTTTCCCTTTGACAAATATTAGGTAAGAGGCACTACAAAGAAGGAAAAGAATGGTGACTGTGCGACAGAAGAGCAACAGAAGACTTGTTTTGTGTTTAGCTGTAACTGATATTCTCTTCTGGTTCTTCTTTCTAGTTCCTACTGAACATTTGTAGTTCCTACAAATCTCTGCCTCGCCACATCACCTATTTACCAAATTGTGATTTCAATGTGTTAGATTTTTATATTTTAGTGTAGGTTGTTAGCAACAATAAAAAAATAGCCCAACCTGTTTTTCTGTAAATGTCACCTGAATTTTGAGGTTATTTTCAGATTGAAATGTTTCTGCTATTATGCAGAAAAGGACCAGCATCATACAGTCCTGATTTTAACTGAAATACTCTTAAAACACAGAAGTGGGTTTTCCAGGAGTTTCTGGAACTTTCCCTTTTGTTCCAGTTTCTGAACTGGGACTTTTTAGGGCAGGATCTGTTCTCAGTTTTGACATCATCAGCTGCTTTGGTACGACCTCAGACAAGTCACTATGACCTGATTTACACAAGTTCTGAGCACCCAAAAATTCTTCTGAAGTCAGCATCTTGAAGATGCAGGTGCTCAGCAAATTTGAAAATCAAGCCATTAATCACTTGGATTTAGTCTGGTATAGTCATAAGTCATGCTAATTCTTTCAAACTGTAATGAAATTCCCTCTTCACACTTTTTAAAAAAGATTAAGAAGTTACTAAGAAATTTTCTTCTTTCCATATGTGGTCTTTTGTCATTCTTTCTCATGGCAAATACTGTTTAGAAAAACATGCCAGACTGGGTGGAATGTTTGTGTTCAGAACGTTACCTCCTTACAAATTTTTATTCTTTCTCCTTAGTATTTGTTGGGTTTGATTTTGTTTTTTTTCTCATGGCTTGTGATATGTGTAAGAACACCTATGACAGGGAAGTAAACAACGGGATAATTAGTATTAACTGAATTAATTAGTGAGCGTTAATTAGAAACATGTCCAGCTAAATAAGTGGAACTTAATATGTCTGATATGCTGTAAGACTAGGAAAAGTTAGTGTAATTCTTTTCATAACATTCCTTGTGTCATAGGACTGATTCTGTACTGTCATCTATATACACTTACTCTTAGCAGGTTCAAACCCTCAAACAGTCACCATCGTATAGAGGCAAACTTCTTCCTGACAGCTGAAAAGACTTCCCAAAGAGCAGAAAGTATATTAGTTGAAAAGGCTCCGGTGATGTTCAGAAAACCTCTTTTCTTAACTCTCTGCATTTTTAGCCTCTGTTTATTCCTCTGAGATGGGGCCAGGGGGAGGGAACAGCTTCCACCTTAAAGTACAGGACCCAAGCAAATAGTCTCTAGAACATCAGTGTAGCTCTCTGCAGGTCTGGGTTGTAAGTAAATTGTAAGTAAATCCCTGCACCATGTTTCTGGAGCAGAGGAGACAGATTCCACAGAGCTGATGCTGCATGTCCCTGGGCAGAACCAGCTGAGGCCTTCTGGTGTTGGTTATATGGTGTTGGTGCTGTGTCTCTGAAGGCTGGCAGGTGTTCTGAAGGACCAAGCTGCAAGAAACAACACAGCTTTAGGGTTTTTGTTTGTTGCTCAGACCTGACCAGCTGATTCACTTAAACCTCTTCCCTTGCTTCCTTTCTAGGTCATGACTCACTGTAAGTCTTGTTTCTATAGCATCCTAAACATTTTCATGTCTGCTTCAGCATTCAATTATTAGAAGTCGCTGTTGGGGATAAACTCCTGCATAAATGGGTCTGCACAGCACACATTTTATGGCATGTTGTGGAATTAAATGGAAAAAGTGTATCTCCACTTAAAGTTTTTCCTGTATATAAGAGGGCAAATACAGTAGAAAAAGAGATAAAAGAAGTAACAAGGGATTCATGTGGTCTACTTTTCAGTTAAACTCCAGACTGTCCTGAGAAGCATCAGGATGATCAGCATCTTCTCCTTAAGAAAAGTATTTTGCCAACACAGAATCTTTCTTAAGAGATAGATAAAGAGCTAGGTCCAGTTAAAATATAGAAAGGACAGTAATAGAACTTCCCTGTAGAAAATAGAAAGCAGAAGAACTGTATTGGGACTAATTTGCTAAAAGATTTTTTTTTTTTTTTTGAGGTAAGAAGAATTTAGTGTATTTTCTCTTTGAGTGTTTGGGTCAGCTCTGTGAACTCAACATATAAACTGCCTCCTATGACTGGCTTATATATACTGCATATCCCCATTTTCAGCCCCATCCTCTCTGAATTTGAGCAGAGAAATAGATACAGTGGTCAAAGAGCCAAATCAGTTCCTATTACTGTGGCTTGTCCTGGACAGTCAGAAAACCCCACCTCATATCATGAAAAATAAGATAATGGGGTAAAAAACAAAGAGTACAGGTCATCTTTTTCAAGTGTAAGGTCTCTGTTGATGTTCGTGTTTGCTTCTGATTGTCTTCAGAATCAGTGTTATTCAGAATTATTTTAGAGATGAAGTGATTGCTACTAGGCAAATAATTGAATTATGAGCTTATCTATCCTGCTATAAAAAGAAACAAACAAAAAGCCACTGCTCTGTGTTCCTCTTTTGCTGTTGCTCATTCTCCAGCACGTGTCAAATTTCCAACTCCACTGTACAGACACTCTCCAACATATACAGGTTCTGCTGAACCAACTTCACGTACTTCCCTGCACAGAGGGGGTAGCACACTTTCCTTTTTCTGTTTCCCCTATTTAGGTTATAAGCCCTTCAGAGCAAGGAACAGCTCTCCTTATCTATGTGTACAGTCTCCAGCACAGCAGAGTGCTGGTCCTGGCTGTGATCTCCAGAGGCTAAAAATGATAAGTGGTGGTGGTGGTGGTGATGATAATGATGCTGTTTGTTTCTCTGTAATGAGAAAAATCATACTGTTCCTGAATACCCTCTTCTGAATGTTAAAAATATTGTGTCCTGATTGAATAGTCTTAAAATATTTTTCTGTCCTAATATTCAGTAAGAAGCTGCTCCACGTTTCTCTTGAAGACTCCTGACTAGACTGTTACTCATTTTTTAGAGTTTTTAAGTTATTGAGGTTTTGTTCCCTTAACATTGCCTTTCAGGCTTGCTTAGCTGAACTGGTTGTCTCTCCCTTGAAGCCTTCCTGTAAAAGCTGCCTGTGACCTTTCCTGACACTCTGCTCTCTCTTACTCCCTCTTTGCTGAACCAGACTTGACTAACAACTGGCTTCAAACAAGTGAAGGGGGATAAAAAAAAAAAGAGTCCAACTATTCCTGCAGTAGCAAACGCTGTTGCTGCTTCTTGCCTTCTCCTCCTTTGAGAAATAGTTGCTAGGACAGTCGATCAGACTGCAGCAATCTAGAAAATGTTCAGGTTTGAGTCTATAAGGAACTTCATCTTTCTCAGCAACTGAACTATAAATGTCATGAAAGCAGTAAAGTATGTTTCTGCATGTTTTGTAACCTGAATACCTCCGTTTTATGAAAATAGAGGTTACACATTATATGCAACTATCTCATGTATAGAATAGAACATGAGTATAACAAATCAGATTGTATCTATATTTATCAATATTTATCCAAAGACAATGGACCAACTTTCCTGCCTGTAGCAACATACGTGGTCAAAATTAGTACTTAGCAGCTAGTTGTTTGACGGAGTACAATTTTTTCAAACCTCTTTTTGAGTTAAACTCGTATTGAATTGTAGGGTCAATTTATGTGAATATGGGCACTGACAAAATTATTAAATATTGCAGTATCAGTGTATCTTGACAGATTGCTTGAATTGTTTCTATTATGTCCATCAGCATAGTACCAAAATGTTTTTTTAGGTAGAAGAGAAGTTTTTTTTCAGACAAGCAAGTAACTTGCACCGTAAGTTTAGTGACATTTTTGAGGTTACCTATTACATCTCAAGTGCTGCAGCATGACACATCAGGTAAAGGAGAAATGCCAAAAAAAAAATAAAATTAATTGCTTTTTCACCATGGTTTCCTGATTCTTTAGTGTAATGTATGGTGTGGTTTTGCATGGAATACTTTTTAACACATCCATTTGGCACATGTGCACATAATGCCTCAGGGAAACCACTGCTTAGTTCTTCCAATGTAAATTATGTAGGGTACCAGTATATATTTGTTTATACGTATCTGTACATGTGTGCTTGCGTACTTGGAAAGAAATTTCAATGTGCTTCTATTTAATTCTGGTTTTATGGAAAAAAAAAAAAGAAAAGCAAAGAAACTTACTTTCAATCTTCTGTGTTTAATTAAATTGTACTTATTACCTCCTTGCTGCCTCCTCACTGCCAGTGCTGTGCATTCCTGTACCATGGTTAAGAGATTATGAAAGCAACTGGCACCAGTGATAGTTTCTTCTTTAGCTGATTGTATCTCTTTATAAATGTGATTCATTCAGTCTCTAACCAACCTAACCTGGGATTTTAAAATCTGTTCAGGGGAGACTCTGGGCCTGATGCACAATCAAAGTTTTTCATCTGTCTTTCTTTTTTTTTCCCCCTTCCTTTCTTACAGCAACTCACAAAAAGTCCTAGGAGATCAAATCCTGCCAGAACAAGCACTAATCCACTCTATATTAAACAGGCTACACTATGTTGAAATTACAAGTGCTGTGCCAAAAGGTTGTTTACTTTCCAAAATTTGAGAGAATTGAACAAAGGTCTCTGTTCCCATTTGTCTGACTGCATTATAAAGATTGTGAAAACGTAATTCTCAGCCTGGATGTCGCTTTTCTCCCCTCAAGTAAGCATTTGACTACTTCTGCTCATATTTACCAGAGAAATGCTTGCAGCTCCAAGCTGGGTGCTAGAGGGAGAGCATGCATCCAGTATTTCTTATGCCACCTCTGCATGCTTTGTAATTTTTGAGAAGCATCATGCTGAACACATATGTACTAACATGAAGCATTCTCAACCCACTGCAAAGAGATTAATGACTGTAGAGGACAGTAAACCTTTCAGGGACATGGGTTCAAACAGCACGAGCCATGAGCAATGCTGAAACAGAAATTACTTTCTAGTCTCTCTGGTCAAGATTTGCGACTCAGTAACTTATTTCTGTGTCACTTTGGTAGATGTAGGTCTGATCACAGAATATCCTGAGTTGGAAGGGATCCATAAGGATCACTGAGTCCGACTCCTGGCTCTGCACAGGAACACCCCCAAGAGTCACACCATGTGCCTGAGAGTGTTGTCCAAACATTTCTTGAACTCTGTCAGGCTTGGTACTGTGACTGCTGCCCTGGGGAGCCTGTTCAGTGCCCAACCACCCTCTAGGTGAAAAACTTTTTTCTAATACCCAGCCTAAATCTCCCCTGGCACAACTTCAGGCCATTCCCTCGAGTCCTGTCACTGGTCACCACAGAGAAGAGATTAGTGTCTGCCCCTCACGAGGAAGTTGTACCTGCAATGAGGTCTCCCCTCAGTTGCCTCTTCTCCAGGTTGAACAGACCAAGTGACCTCAACTGCTCCTCATATGGCTTCCTCTCAAGGCCCTTCACCATCTTTGTAGCCCTCCTTTGGACTTCCTAGTAACTTTCTATCCTTATTATATCATGGCACCCAAAACCTCACCAAATATCCAAGGTGAGGCTGCCCCAGTGCAGAGCTGAGCAAGACAATCCCCTCCCTTGACCTGCTGGCAATTCTTTGTCTGATGCCCCCCAGGACATGGTTGGCCCTCCTGGCTGCCAGGGCACTGCTGACTCATGTCAGAGCCAGGTGAAGACGGGGCAGACTGAGCAGCTGGTGCTCAGGCAGGGGAAGGTGTGCCCACACTTGCCTTTGGACCAAGGCTGGGTCCCACCTGTGGCCCTGGGGCTGATGGTGCTACCAGGAGATGCAGAACTACCTGCCATGACAGCTTTTCCTCTGTGGACAGGGAGGCACAAGCAGTGTCACAATATTTAATTCTGCCCAGAGCAAGGTCTGATGGATGGCAGTTATTGTGCCTGGGGGTTTAATAAATCAGCATTAAAAAAACCAAACAACAAAAAATTTAGTTAGGCTGGTCAGTTCAGTCTAAATAACTGACCTGACCTTTCAGCAGACATAAGCACACAGAAGTTCCTGCTGACAGCAGTGGGATATGAGAGGTGGGAATCTAGATTTTGCCTTAATGTTAGGGATCAAGAGCTGTGTTTAGACACAAAGGGCCTAAACACCCTGTAAATCCCCACACCTAGTATTTCCTGTTGGCTGCCTTTGGCTAGCTGCCTGCTCAAAGGTCACTGAAGAGCATAGCTGTTTTTGCTGATTTGGCACAGGGAACATAGGTGAAATGAAGGGCACTTGGGTGGAGACTTCTTACTCCTCAGCTTTGAAAGGATGCTGAGGCTCTGCTCACTCAGCATGGTTTGGGCTTCATGTCTGAATGTGTAAGGCAGGCAAAGGGATGGAGAGGGAATTCTTACCTCTGTTATTCCAACACAGAGGCTGAGAATGTGTATGTGCCTCTAATGTTGATAAGTGCTTCTTTTTTATCTTGACATACCCAAATGCTGTCAGAAATCAGGTCCTGAGTGATTTGTCTGAGATGGTAGAGGAAGCAGGTGGAAAAGCTGGAGAAAGGAGGTCCTGGGACTGTGAATCCCAGTTATATCTTCTGTCATTGTAACAATAAAATATGTCCTTCCCCATTTTCACCTTATTTTCCACGAGTGCTACTCCTGTAACCATTATAACTGCTACCTGGTCTTTTCTGAAGTAACTGATTACTTCTTTCCCCTCTGGTTTTGTCTTTATAGGATTCACTTCAAAGTATGGAAACACCCAGCAAAGGTAAAGTGTTATTTTTAAAATATGTTAATTCAAGGTATATCGTCAGAAAACACATTTTGCTATTTGTTTGTATTACTGAACTGGTAGAGTTGGCATATTGCTGACATTTACGTATTTAGTCATATTATAAAGTAATTATGACAAGTTAAAAGTTTAAGTAAAAGAGCATTTCCAAAAACTAATCTGGAGACTCAAATATGGAGAATGAATAGTGGAATGAAAGACCTGATTACAGTAAGTGGTGGTCGTGGCAGTTGTCTTTAATTCCAGCTTTTCATATGGAGAAAAGGAAAAACAATGAACTTTGTGGAAGTCTAAATTACTTTTCTGTATGACTTTTCCACTTGACTCCAAGAACTTTCATTCCCTCTCCTTAAGCTTTAGTTCTTTGTGATCTTTTGTTGTACAAATAGTGTTTCATCTAATGACAGACTGTCATAAAAAGAGTAGGTTAAATAACAGTAATGGACAAAATCATAGGCCATTCCTTATTTAATTCCTCAGTTAAAAATAGCTTAGACTCACTGGCTGATGCCCAGCACTGTTGGCATTACTGTGAAGCACCTCACAGACCAAGGGATGAGCAGGAGTCTGTTCTGCCATGGGTTGGATTCCAGGAGGGCTCACCCACATCAGGGCTCCTGCCACACTGGGTCCTGCTCTACCCCTCATGCAGCTGGGAGTGTTACAAGGTTGCTGTCAGAGGTCCCTCCAGCTGAGCACTGGGGTGGGCTGGGATGTGCTCAGGAACTTTGGTCTCTCTCCATTTTATTTGAGAAAAAAAAAGTAGCCTCTGAAGTGCTCTTTTCCCCTCTTTCCTCTGTGTGCTTTTCTCCCACTGCAGGGTGCTCAGAGAGGCAAAAAGGTGAACCAACCACAAAGGCTGCAGCAGCTTTTCAAACCACAGAGGTGGTTCAAATGCAGGTTTCCAAATGCCAGGCTTGTTGTTTCAGCATTATTCAACTTCATGAACAGCAAAAAAAGAAACAGCAATTACATTTGTAAGCTGCCAGGAAAAGCTAAGCAGCTGGAGGGCCAGGAGAGTGGGGGGAGAACATGCAGGTGCAGAAGGAAGAAGGCAGTTTGTAGGATACTTCTCCCTTGGATATGGTCCTTTATCCTGTGCATGTTTTTAATGCTCTTGATGGCAACTAATTGCTGCTGCTGAAAGAATGAATAGTTACTAATCAACATCTACCTTAGAAACATCCTCTCCACACTGTTCAGAAAACCTGACTGGAAAGGATCTAAAACATTCCTCTACTGAATGATATTTCCCAATTTGGATTCCATTGAATCAGCAGCTTCCTCAAGGAAAATCTTATTCACTGAATAACAATAAAGGATTCAGTGTTTACTCCTTACTTCTCTATGCCTATTTGTTTGCATCAGGAAACCTTCAACTGTGAAGTGTTGTGCTTCTGTTTGTTCTTGGCACACCCTAATTTCAAAACAATTGCAGAGTCCTTTTGGTAGTGTAATATTAGAAAGTACAACTTACTGATTGCAAGCCAGAACTTGCCAGGCCATTAGTCATTCTGTAGAGAGGTCTATATTCAAAGTTGTCCAAGGTAACCAATTTTCCAATTGCCCTCTTACATGCACTGATATATATTTAATGTATGTTTTAACATGCTAGATGCCCTGCATCTGCACTTATTTAATAAATTTCTAAAAGTCAGCAAAATATTTAAGGTTAGGCTAATGGGCTAGCATACCAAAGCTGGTGTTAAGATAGTGTCTGAGAAAAAAAAAGTGTAAGTGCAATGACCAAAACTGATCCTCTGGAACCTAGGCCAGACATTTAAGAAGTGGGTAAAACCAAATTACACGTCTTTTCTTTTGGGGATGACAAGCTCTGTTTAGTCCTTTTCTGCTCAGTGCTCCCTTTCATGATAATGCCATGGGGCCTCCCATCCATCGATCTAGGAACACTGAGCCTGAGAGGAATCCAGATGATATTTTCACCTGCTGAAGCTAAAAGTAAAAATTTAATAGGTGGTGAGTTGTATATTCCTGCTGAAATCACCTTTGTGTTTCCTTTTCCACCTCATTTGTGTCCCACCCTTTCTTTTACTTTTTATTAGGCTTAGCAGTCTAGGATTGCAGCCATGCAAAAATCTGCAAGCCTCTGACTCAAAATTAAAGGAAAATCACAGCCTTAGCTCAGTGCTGGTAAATCTTTGCAGATCTCTGGGAAACTTAAACCTAAGCACTTGGCTTTCTCCAGCAGCACAGTTGCAGATGAAGTCAGGGTTGACAGCCAAGGAGGAGACAGACTGCATTTCCCATTTGTACTGTTCTTTTCTGTCTCTTCTATGTATTCGTGTTTATCTTGAAGAAAACAGGATCAAATTTGAACAGCAAGAGCAACTATCAGTTAATCCAACTAACAATTTCCTTTACCTTCCCTCTTTTTTCCCCAAGTGGTAGTTATTACCCTGAGTATCATAAAAGAGTTTTGATTTTCTTCATTATTTCTTCTCCCTACCACAAAAGAAGAAAAGATAGAGGGTACTATTAAAATTAAAGCTTCACTTAATAATTTGTTTAGAAACTGCTTTAATCTTTCCCTTTAATAAAAAATTTTCAGAGGTTTATTATTAGTCATTCACCATGGACTAAGCAAGTCAAAGACTATATTCAGCATATGTAGCCTTGATTTAGTGTTGCAATAACTGCCTTTATTAAGAGTTATCTCTGTAGAACAATTTATTCCATTGCTGTGAATAAAGCAGTACTTATCCATGTTATGCCTGATTCTGGATCATGTTCTTTTTCATCGGTGTGCAGTCCTTAGAATGTTTTAGTGCTTAAAATATTTTTTTATTTCTTCTTAGATGTGAGGAACTATAGGCATTTCTAGACATTAGGACCTTTTGCAGCATCAAGTGTTCACAGAAAATAAAGACAAAGATTACTTATGTTAATAGATATTTAGCACTGGAGTTTGTTGCAGTCCAGAGTGTGAAAAGACAGCAGGCTGGTGCAAAACTGAGTCTGTGCGTGTTCCTCAAAAACTGATGAATGGATGTTTATTCAGTGTCTACAGCCTTGCTACTTCAGGCAGGGGTTTCAGCAGATCAGACATAATAAGAAGCTTTTGGAATTTGATCAGTAGTTCTTTGGGACCCGTCCAGAAAGTCTAGTACACACCAGGAACGACAGTCCTTTTCCAGCTGAATTGCTGCAGTCACTATCTCTTTGAATAAATGCAGACCTGTATTGTTAACAATGAAGTCAGTATTATATTTGAAGAGTGGAAAGGTTCTCTCACTGTGCTTGGCATTTGATAGTGGCTTCTAGACCCGGTCATAAAAATATTCACAACAGAAAGTTGTAAAAAATAAAAAGAGGAAGAAAGGGGAAAAATGGAAGTTTTTTTAAGGTTTTCCTTAAAGTTGAAAACTCCACTTCCTTCCTTTCTTATCACAAACCCATTATATTTTTGTTTTGGAAATAACACTTTTTGTTTTGCAATATGGAAGAATGTCAAGGGCTTTTTATTGATTGCATTTCATCTCTGTAAGTGTCTCTCCTGCATTGTTTTCAAATCAGAGCATGGCTCTTCAACTTTAAGTTGTTGCTGTATTACATTCTGATATGTTGGTCTTAAAGCCAGAGGCTTTTTAATCAAGACCAATTTTTAAATAATTGCAATCCCCCAGTTCTTCAAAAACATTAGGCAGAAGTTATCAAGGCCTTATAAAGCATATAGGAGCAGAGACATTTTTGATAACAGGACAGCGGATTTTTAAGTTGCTTTCAAGGGATAATCCATAGGACTCTTGAACTAGTAGGAAGTAACAATATGGTAAATATTGGTGTTTGGAAGCTGCATCCTATCACTATTTGCATTACAGACTTTTCAGGTTTTTCCTCTTTCTTATTACAACAATGATCTAGTTAATGCTGCTTAGCACTTTACTGAAATGTTAGGAGGTCTTTTCCTGTTGCTTTTTCTGTTTGTTTTTATGGGGGGTTGGAGGGGTTTGTGTGTGTGTGACATAAACTGTATTCAAGATTTTTCTCCTTTTTTTCTCTCTGAAAATAAGTTGGAAAGAAAAATATAAAGCTCCATTTCACAGAAATATTTTTAATGTGTCAAAAAGGTCTTAAGCCTTCATTCCAAATTCTGTTCAACTAGATATTTGACATGTTTTAACCAGACAAAACATGTACAGAGTCAGAGAGAGTGTTTAACATGTATTGAATTGACATCATCTGTTGGTGCAGTAACAGCAAAGTACCTGCTCCATTGGAAGGTCTGGCACTAAAATGTGAATTGTAATACTGGACTGAAAAGAAGAAAGTAAGTGGTGTTCTGTAAGGAATACACTAGTTCCTTACTAAATCCTGAAGGCACCTGCAGGTATATTCATTAATACTTTCAGGGATGGTGCAGATTGTTCTGCTTCTGACCAAGGGTGAAATTTATTCCTTCAGACTTCATGTACAAGGACCGTGTCAGAAATAAGCATATCTGGCAACTGTGGTTAAAGTTCACTTCCCTCGTTCTCATCTCATTTCTGCAAGTCTGATTTCTTCTCACCTTCAGTGAGAAGGTGATGGCAAATAATTTCACAGCAGAAGTAAATTACGAGGTTTGAGTTGCGAGATTATTAATCTTGGTCACAGTTCACTTTGCAGTGTGGTCTGTTCATTGTCTCCTCCCTACTGGTTATGACTGGGGCATCTTTCTAGAAATTGAGTTCTGATACAGCTGCAACAGTGAATCTGCTGTAGGAAGTCCATAGCCTGTGCTATGTAAATCAGTGAAACAGTCTTTTCTCATCTGAGATTTATTAATCATAAAAGTCATCAAACCCAGTAAAGTTCTCTGGCTTCAGGAAGGAGTGATATAATTTCAGTTTACCGAATCCTATTCAGCAGCTCATAAAAATGCAGTGGAAAAATGCTGACCAAGTTTTATGAGTAATGGACATTTACAGACTACCCAAGATGTTTGTCTCTAGTTTAATTAATTGCTACTGGTCTTAATGAGTGAAGAATGGAGTTTTAAAAAGGGTTGGCTCAGGCACAGAAACCATAGAGTTTTTTAAAACTGAGACTACTAAGAGTGAGAAAATGAATGTTGAAAAAAAAATCCTGGAGGTGCAGATCGGGTTGTACTTGGACATTTGCTTACACCTGAGGGCTTCTGTTCCTGAGATTATCTTCATTCTGTATCTCCTAGTAATTAGATGAATAATGCTGAAATTCATTTGATTCCCTTGGCTGGCAGCTGAACTGATTGCTCCTTATTTCTCCATCACTGTCTTTACCCCTTCCATGCCATTATAGCAAGAGACAGCCTGCAGTGCCCATCTCAGGCCCTGTTTCCAGACTGACTCCATTTCTGCAGTCAGGCACAGACCCAGCAAGCCCTTGAGTGAAAGATGGAAATCTGAGAGAGAGAGGAAAAGGAATAACATCTCCCAGCTCCCTTCAGCAGGGAGTCTCATGGACATTGTCTGCAACTAAGTGAAGACTTCCAACCTTGCTCCATCTCCCCACAGTAACACAGGGGGCAGTTCTCCGACAGCGAGAAGACTTTTTGCACCTCATCACTGGCAGATAGAAGCATGTTATAATAATTATGGCAAAAATTCCCCACTCAATTTTGGTGGGTTTTCTTTGGTTTAGTTGAGTTTTCTCTTTGCTTGTCTGGTTTTTACATATCTGATATTCTGCTTGGTGACAGGTAAACCATGAGAATAGTTTTTCTGCAAACATGGTCAATGGACAAGATAGCTTGGATATAGTGACAGGCATCTTGCATCTTACACAGTTCCTTGCCTGGCATGTGTAAATTTTCTGTTATGGAAAATACTCACCCTATTGTGTGTGTTTCTCCTGACTTTCCTTTTTTTGGGAATCCTTTGTCCAAGGAGTATTCCCTGCTTTCTGTGGCTTAGCTGAGATATAACACGTTTCCTCTTGTTCTGGAGACAAAATTTGAAACATTGCCTTAAATCCTATTATATGGGTTGTATAAAAACAACCTGTTATAAAAACAGTCTGTTTCCACAGATTCTGAGCTATGTTTTACCCTCTTTTGGAGAAAATGCCAGGAAGGTTCCACTCAGCAATCATTGACTGCAGCAGGCCAATTTGCATAAATAAGGATTTTGCTGTTATACTGTATCTACCTATCAGCCACTTTGAACAGCTTGGAGACAGGGAATCTCCCCAGTAGCTGTTTGCTCTAAATGTAAATAGTGTGGTACTTTTCAGATAAGGTAGGAAGTACTGGTTCAAACAGTAGTCAGGTTATGTCCTCTTCTGGACCTCTTAAGGTTCTATGTGTATGACTATAGGTAAGTTCTGGGGATGTAAAAGAATTCAGTGCAAATTAAACATTTAGTTTGGAAGGTAATAAGTGATGACACATCCAGGAGAACTGGCTATGAGAATGAAATGGTATTCTAGGGGAAAAATCATTAGAGGAAAATATTTATTCAAAACAGTTATGGTGGAGGATGATAAATGGTGAAATATTGAAGAGAATAAATAAAAAAGTAATTAAAAACAAGTGCTAGACAGAGAGGTATACACAGAGAGTAAAAGGACTGAGTTTTCTTAACCTGTTAATCTCTAAAATGATTCAGTTTTCATATGTGGAAGGTGATTACAACATACCAAGGTGTAGTAATCTAGGTAATCCTTCATGTGTGCAATAATTTGCTGTAAATATTTTTAGTAGCAAACCCCACTATATGTCAAACTATTTTAGTTTTATGTATATTTCTATTGTTACAGAGTTAAAATTTGTCTATTATAAAACGAAGACTGAAATAATTTCTTGGCACTGTTTGCAATGCATTTTGTGACTCAGTAGTTCTGAGTATTTGCTAGTTTAAAGGTAAAAGGTATCAAAGAAGGAGAATAAAATTCCAGACTGAGGATACAGTTTTTTGGACACATTTCTGTCAGGAAACTGAGATAGCTAACTCCAGTGAATTGTGGTATCTGTATGTGATGTTGGGCAGGATTCCTGCATCTATTCCAAGTATAAAAACTAATAGATGTCTCAGACTTCCTATTCCTGGGTTGTTTCTTTTTTTTTTTGCCCCCCATAGTCACTATTAGTTAATAGATAGCTGCTGACTACAGTGGGCACAAAAGTTTAGGGAGCACGTCAAGAGCTGTAACAAGTGGTGAGAGTATGTTCTTGATCATGTAGAAACCCAAGAGTTAGAGGGGTGAAAAAAGGAGAAATTGTCTTCCTCTTGGAAGGCTAATCATCTTGATCTTGGAATGATAGAATGTACTATGACACTTTCTCTCTCAGCCCGTCCCTTGCCTTAGAAATGAGTGCTCTTAACAGCTCTCTTCACTCGACAGAGGCTGCCAGGACTGGGCATTTTAATTTACACTGGTAATCAGGCAATCCCAAGCTGCTCCAAAAACAGAGAGAGGGAAAATAGATAAAAGTCAGTAATTGCATCAAAAAAAAAAAAAAAAAAAAAAAAAAGGCACTGCAGAGCTGAAGCCAGAGGAAATAACAGTGATATTTCATATGTATTTCTGCATTTCATATGTATTCCCATGGCTATGTATTTCAGTGTCCATTGTTGTGTAATGTTATCACAAGTCCATGACCATCTGAGTGCTGACTATGTCTGATTGTGGCTGCTATTGTGTGTGTTTTGTGAATTGTTTACCTACAGTTACAACAGCTTAAGGTCTTAAAATTTAACCAATGCCTTTTCTCCACTCTACTGCTGCATTGCCAGTTCCCTTGAAGTAAGTAGCTACTTAGTGCTGAAGTCAAAAAACACCTACTTAATAAAAATCCTTCCAGCACGAAAATTCACAGACTGAAATGGCATCTCTGAGGCACACACTAACTTGCTGTAGTTGAAAATGCTTACTTTGAAAATGCCTTAATTTGAAAGCACTGTAATGAAAGACTGTTAATGATACCCCAGAAATGAGCTAAGGCTGCTTTCAGAAGCACAGATGGCTAATTGGCTTCAGTTGGTAGGTTATGTCACTTTAATTAAATTTTATTAGGGAAGCATTTGAAAGCTCTAACTGATGGTTTAAGATAAATATGGTTCTTCATAAATGACCTATTGGTAACCTTTATTTATTTCTCTCTCTCCTCTCAGTGTTAATAGAGGCTGCTGTGACTGAGCTCTCTGTGGCCATCTCTCGTCTCATCCATGTTTACAGCAGCAGCTTTGATGCAAATTTCCAGCTTGCCAGCATACCCAAAAGCCCTTCCTGTGCAGACATCAGCCTCGATTCCCAGCTCAACTTTACTGTTTATGCTGCCCATAACATCCCAGAAGCCTGGGTGAACAGGTAGGAGGAGGTCCAGCAAGTGTTCACAAGAACACTCTTTCATCACATATTTTTCACAGATACCAGCTTAGCTCTGTTGCTTTGGTGATACTTTTATATTAATGTTAGAGGCTGAGTGGGTGTATTTCTACTGTTTTTCTAGCATGAAGTGCATTTACTTAAGCTTGACTAGCTAGGAGACTTCCAGGCCCCATGGGTAGATGGAGAATCAGGGAGGTAGCCTGGCTGATTGCCCTTGACCATTGTGGAAGGATGGTAACAGAAACAACCTCAGAGCACTGGCCTTGATGGGTGTGTTCAGAAATGCTTCCATGACTGACTTGCTCAGTGGGAAGGAGGAATGGGTGTGTACTGCAGGCCTAGAGAGTTTGGGCTGGGGCTCTGTGTGGTCTCTGCAGCACAAGTGGAAGGGTTGGAGGCCAGCTTACCCAGTTAAACAGAGGGGTGATTTTGCTTCAACCCAACCTGAATGAGGCTTTCTCAGCAACTTTTGCTTGTGGTGTATTCAGCATTACATGACTAAGCATCTGCATTGACTATCCTCTTTATGGAAGGTGATTAAAATAAATGTAATTTGCAGATCCAGGTATAGCTGGTATAGCAGCATAACATAAAAAGAAAGAGGGAGATAACTTTAATAAAAAGCTGATTGGAGTATTCTCTTCTGTATTGGTAAAATTTGGTAGAAGTAGTTGTCTCTTGTTTTAAATATCTGCTTTTCCTACTTTGAGCAAAACTGGTGTTCTCTTACCACTCCATTGTACTCAAAGAAGAAAAGGGGACCACGCTCTGGTAGCATTGTTTTTGAGTCAAAATGTGGTTCTCAATTTTCCCTTGCTTCCATTTTACCTTGTATTCCAAATGACAGTGGATTCATTTGTATTAGACTGTGAGCAAGAGTGTACTATACAGCATTAGCTGTAATTAACAGTTTTATAAAAATCTAAGAGACTTTGTGTTAGTTAATAAAAGCAGAACTATAATCACTATCCTGATTTCAAATGGTTATACCATTCCCACTGCATTTTGTTGTACCAAAAAAATTGGAAATTACATATGACCTAAAGGCCACTGATGACTTCAGTGCTGTGTTCAAGAATGTGAAAATGAGAATTTCTCTTCCTCCTTAATCTCCCATTTCCAGTCTTTCCAATATTCATATTCCATAGCACGGATTTCTTAACATGGACTGCTACTCTGACACCTGCTTTCCTCAAGTACTTTCAGTAACATCAATCACATGCATATTCCCCATTCTTATTTCTGCACTGCATGAATTCGTGCTGACTATGTCATGGATCTAATTTTCCCTCTCCTGAAGGTCACATTTAATGATTTTGCTGCCTTTTTTAATATATATTTTAGTATATAACTCCCTGTGCTGGTTTAAAAGTTAACCAGCAGGGGGAATGAACCCAACTCAAAGGAGAGATTATAAGTCAGAATAACAATTTATTAAAATAATACAGTAAGTACAATAATACAAACAAACAATTGGTCTCAACCCACAAAAACCCAAATGTGTAACCCAGTACCCTGGGGCCTGAACAAAGTGGTGTTCCTTGGGCCCTGTTTGAGTCCAAAGTAAAGGGAGAGGGGAAGAACCTGCTGGTGGGAGAGCTGCTGCAGTCTGGCCAGAACTGGTGATCGCAGTCCAGTGGTGGTCTAAGTCTGGTTGAGAGCGATGAGATGCAGCCGTCCTCTGGATCCCACGAGTGGGTTAAAAATGTTCCAAAACTCCAAGATTATATATCCTCCAGTTCAGGCAGGAATGCTTGGTACTCTCCTCAGGGCGGGGAGTTCACAAAGGGTGTGAGGACAGAAACATCCTCCTATCTCACAGGCCTCTTAACACCTAGTTTATAGCCTGAGGAGTCAGGCTCTATGGGCAGAAGGTGCGAATAGTCTATTGACAACAATAGTCTAGTTTCTGGGAAATGACATGGAAGGCTATAGAATACAGTTTTGGGTTACACCCACCATGCTCTATGGGCAGAGGGTGCGAATAGTCTATTGACAACAATAGTCTAGTTTCTGGGAAATGACATGGAAGGCTATAGAATACAGTTTTGGGTTACACCCACCATGATGAACTGATCTCAGCTGTCCTAACTAGGACATTATCCACCCCTTATTCTATGCCATCCATGTCATGCCCAAATTAACCCCCTTTAAAAACTATATCCCTTTAAAACTATATACATCTATCTATCTATCTATCTATCTATATATATACAATGAAACATTACAGACCATTCTCACTCAAAATTAGGTCCCCTTGTGGTACACAACGTGTCTCCCCATCTTTTTGCATTACCCACCACGTGGAACCAGGTCCCTGAGCAAAAACAATCCCTCGGATGGGTTTGCCTTTGCTTGAGGTGGGACTAATCCAAACAGTCTTCCCTAACATTCCTCTCATATGTACCACGGGGACTTTATCTCCATCTACAGTATGCAAAAGTTCTGATTGGGCAGGGCCAGCTCGATTGATGGAACCTCTGGTGTTGACCAACCAGGTGGCCTTTGCTAAATGCAGCTCCCAGTGTTTGAGAGTCTCCCCACACAGTGCCTTCAGAGTGGTTTTCAGCAGTCCGTTGCACCGCTCAACTTTTCCAGCAGCTGGTGCATGGTAGGGGATATGATACACCCACTCAATGCCGTGCTCTTTGGCCCAGGTGTCTACGAGGCCATTCTTGAAATGGGTCCCATTATCAGACTCAATTCTCTCCGGGGTGCCGTGTCGCCACAGGACTTGTTTTTCAAGGCCCAGGATGGTATTCCGGGCAGTGGCATGAGGCACGGGGTATGTCTCCAACCATCCAGTGCTTCCTTCTACCATGGTCAGTACGTAGTGCTTACCCTGGCGGGTTTTGGGGAGCGTGATGTAGTCAACTTGCCAGGCTTCCCCATACCTGTACTTTGACCACCGTCCACCATACCATAGAGGCTTCACCCGCTTGGCCTGCTTGATGGCAGCACATGTCTCACAGTCATGGATGACCTGTGAGACAATGTCCTTGGTTAAGTCCACCCCTCGGTCACGAGCCCATCTGTATGTTGCATCTCTCCCCTGGTGACCGGAGGCGTCATGGGCCCATCGAGCCAGAAATAATTCTCCTTTGTGCTGCCAATCCAGATCTACCTGAGAGACTTTAATCCTGGCAGCTCGGTCCGCCTGCTCGTTGTTATGATGCTCCTCATTAGCCCGTTTCTTGCCTACATGAGCGTCTACGTGACGGACCTTCACACTCAGCTTCTCTACCCGGCCAGCGATGTCCTGCCACATCTCCGCCGCCCAGATGGGTTTCCCTTGGCGCTGCCAGTTGGCCTTTTTCCATCTTTCCAGCCATCCCCACAGAGCATTGGCCACCATCCATGAGTCAGTGTAGAGATAGAGTCTTGGCCACTTCTCTCGTTCAGCTATATCCAAAGCCAACTGAACGGCTTTAAGCTCTGCAAACTGACTTGACCCACCTTGTCCTTCAGTCGCTTCTGCAACTCGCCGTGTGGGACTCCATACAGCTGCCTTCCATTTTCGGTTTGTCCCTACAATGCGGCAGGAGCCATCCGTGAAGAGCACATATCGCCTTTCATCTGCTGGTAGCTTGTCATATGGTGGGGCCTCCTCAGCCCGTGTCACCTTCTCCTCCTCTTCTTCAGAGGATAGTCCGAAACTCTCACCTTCGGGCCAATTGGTGATAATTTCCAGAATCCCAGGGCGATTAGGATTCCCTATCCGGGTTCGCTGCGTGATCAGAGCCATCCACTTACTCCATGTGGCATCGGTGGCATGATGTGTGGAAGGAACTCTTCCCTTGAACATCCAGCCCAGCACTGGTAGTCGGGGTGCCAGGAGGAGCTGCGCTTCGGTGCCGATTACTTCTGAGGCAGCTCGAACTCCTTCATAGGCAGCCAGGATCTCTTTCTCAGTTGGTGTATAGCTGGCTTCAGATCCTTTGTATCCCCGACTCCAGAATCCCAGCGGTCGTCCTCGGGTCTCCCCAGGCACTTTCTGCCAGAGGCTCCAAGAAGGGCCATTCTCCCCGGCTGCGGTGTAGAGCACGTTCTTCACGTCCTGTCCTGTCCTTACTGGCCCAAGGGCTACTGCATGGGCAATCTCCTGTTTAATTTGTTCAAAGGCTTGTTGTTGTTCGGGGCCCCACTGGAAATCATTTTTCTTCCGTGTCACAAGGTAGAGAGGGCTTACAATCTGACTATACTCGGGGATATGCATCCTCCAAAAGCCCACAGCGCCTAGGAAAGCCTGTGTTTCCTTCTTGCTGGTTGGTGGGGACATGGCTGCTATTTTGTTAATCACCTCCATTGGAATTAGGCGGCGTCCATCTTGCCACTTCACTCCTAGGAACTGAATTTCCTGAGCAGGTCCCTTGACCTTACTCCGTTTAATGGCAAAACCGGCTCTTAGGAGAATCTGGATTATCTTCTCTCCTTTCTCGAAGACTTCGCCCGCTGTGTTCCCCCATACAATGATGTCATCAATGTACTGTAGGTGCTCTGGAGCCTCACCCTTTTCCAGTGCAGTCTGGATCAGTCCATGGCAAATGCTGGGACTGTGTTTCCACCCCTGAGGCAGTCGATTCCAGGTGTACTGCACACCTCTCCAAGTGAAAGCAAATTGTGGTCTGCACTCCGCTGCCAAAGGAATGGAGAAAAAGGCATTGGCTATGTCAATGGTGGCATACCACTTGGCTTCCTTGGACTCCAGCTCATACTGGAGCTCCAGCATGTCCGGCACAGCAGCACTCAGGGGTGGTGTGACTTCATTGAGTCCACGGTAATCCACCGTCAGCCTCCACTCTCCGCTGGACTTACGCACTGGCCATATAGGGCTATTAAAGGGTGAGCGAGTCTTGCTGACCACCCCCTGGGTCTCCAGTTCGCGGATCATCTTATGTATAGGGGTCACAGAGTCTCGGTCGGTGCGGTATTGCCGACGGTGCACTGTTGCTGTGGCTATCGGTACCAATTGTTCTTCAACCTTCAGCAGTCCCACAGCAGAGGGGTCCTCTGAGAGACCAGGCAAGGTGTTCAACTGTCTAATTTCCTCCGTCTCCACAGCAGCTATGCCAAAAGCCCAACGAAGTCCTTTTGGGTCTTTGAAATACCCACTCCTCAGGTAATCTATGCCAAGGATACACGGGGCCTCTGGACCAGTCACGATGGGGTGTCTGTGCCATTCCTTCCCAGTCAGGCTCACTTCAGCTTCCAGTACAGTCAGCTGTTGGGATCCCCCTGTCACCCCAGAAATAGAGATGGATTCTGCCCCTACGTATCTTGATGGCATTAATGTACATTGTGCGCCAGTGTCCACTAAAGCCTTATATCTTTGTGGCTCTGATGTGCCAGGCCACCGAATCCACACAGTCCAATAGACTCGATTGTCCCTCTCCTCTACCTGGCTAGAGGCAGGGCACCCCTAGTCCTGGTCATGGTACTCATTGTGCTCTTCTTGTGGGTATGACCTGGAGGTCCCTTCAAGAGGATCAGACGTATCATCATTCCTGTACCGTCTGGAGTCTTGCCCACGAGAGACTGGAGCAACGTTTACCCTTGAAGAGTTCTTTATGGTATTTGTTCCTCTTTTCAGTTCACGTACCCGGGCTGCTAAGGAAGAGGTGGGTTTCCCATCCCACTTCCTCATATCTTCTCCGTGCTCACGGAGGTAAAACCATAGATCGCTACGTGGAGTGTACCTTCTCTCCTTAGCTGGGGGACGCTGGCTCCTGATAGCAGAGACTCTTGTTCGTCCTGGCGAGATATGGAAAATCCCTTCCTTAATTTCTTCTCTTAGCTTCTGGTGTCCCTCTTCAATTTTCTCTTCTAGGCTTCGGACGTGTTCAGCCAGTTTGGTTTCCACAGATGAGACGTGGGCTCGTAATGGGGCGGTGACAGTGTCTTCATAAATCCTGAGTTTGCTAACCAATGCTCCCACCTTGTCCTCTCCCTCCCTCCATTGCAGCGTTGCTAAGTAGCGGGAATACATTTCTGGCCCGAGTCGTGCAAACTTTAACCACATTTGGGAGGTGCACTGTACGGCATCTGGACTCTTAGGGAATCTTTCATCCTCTGAAAAGATTATCTCCAGTACAGCTAACTCCCTTAAGCACCGGATACCTTGTTCCATCGTGTTCCACTGTCCTTGCTGTACGTGGAGGTCCTCCTTGCAAAGGTATCTCTCCCTCACACTGGACAACAGTCGCCGCCAGAGGCTGAGAGTTTCCTGCCTCCTTCCAATCCCCTGATCAATGACTACATCTCGAGACAGGGATCCCAGCTGTCTGGCTTCACTCCCATCTAGGATCGTATCGTTAGCTGCGGCATCCCAGATTCGGAGCAGCCAGGTCAGAATGGACTCGTTCGCCTGTCGTGTGAACTCTCTCCGGAGCTCACGTAGCTCACCCAGGGATAGGGACCGAGTGATTATTTCTGGCTCTGTCTCCTCCGGTGGATGTGAAGGTCCCGCCTCTTCGTCATCATTTGCTATGCGAACTGATTTAGTCTTTGATTTCCTTTTCTGGACAGGGGCGACTGCTATTGGTTTTGCTTGTTCTTCTGGCTCCTCGATGGTTTGTGTGGACACGGTGCTGGTTGGTTCATTTCTTTCTCCCTCTGACTCAGCTGTGGTTTGGGTGGACGTGGTGTCTGCGGATTTGGTCCTTCTCTCCTCGCCCTGACAGTGCTGTACCATGTCAAGCAGTGCCCGGTAGGCAGTGGCCAGGGCCCAGCAGGTTGCTGTGAGCTGGCCATCTCTGGAGCTGCCAGAGCATTTTTCCTTCACCAGTCTTATCATGCTAACAGGATCCTGCAGTTGTTCAGGGGTGAATTTCCAGATCATTGGAGGAGAAAACTTTTCCAAATACTGGCTGATGTCCTCCCACTTCCCGTGCCACTCAGCATTATCTGCTCCCAGGGCAGGTGTCCAACCAACCTCCCTAAAAGGCACTTTTCTGACCCTAAACATGGTGTACACAGTACAGAGCAGACAGAGCAACACTAACAATAACATTATGCTGTCCTTAACATCAAAAGGGAACTCAATATTTTCAAAAACTGTTTTAGCAGGTCTGAAGGGGAAGAAGGAGGTGGGAGGCTGGAAACCATCCACCCCTGTTCCCCCAAAAAGCTGGGTACGATTTTTAATGAGGCCCCAGAGGTAGCAACCCAAACCAGGACAGGCAAACAGGACTGAATACACATTTACAATGAAACTCATTGCTTCTGATGTTAGAATGACATAAACATAATATACTAATAAAGCAATTTGGATCCCTCTCCCTGGTCTTAAAGAGAGCATCAAAACAGGCAAATAATACGCCATCTGTGGAAATATGAACAGGCTCAAATACAACATCCATGTGAGTGCATCAAACAACATGGTGATCAGGGAGTTTCTATATTCAAATAGACAAATGCTTCAAATGAAATTGTGATTCTGACTTCTCTCTCTCTGCCCGACGTTTGGAGGACACTCCCTGCATATATATAATATATATACTTATTTTATATATAATATGTATATATTTTTATACATATAATATATATATTATAAAGGCTAGAATTTTGACATCCCTCGCTGTCTGTCTCACATTGGTTTTCCTATACATAAGTATAGAAACATACATGATAAATGGCTTTTCTTTTAATTCTTTGAGATAATGGAGATTTGTCTCATATTTTACAGGGTCATGTTTATGAGGTGTCAAATCCATCTCAATTTCACTTTCATTGTTCGATTTTTTTGTCAATTTTTATATCTGTGTTCTCAATTTCAACATTATTATGCAACTTGTAATGTCTGTACAGTAATTCAGGAATATGTCTATATGAGGACAGGAATATGTCTTACTGTCCTCATTAAAAAGATTGGTACAGACATTATAAGCTGCAGAAGAATATTGCAAAACTGGTAACCTTTATTTACTTATTTACATTTCTTCTTGTTTCTTTTATCTGTTTGTTTTTCTATTTCATTTAAATTCCAAGCAGATGTGCCTTATTTGCTGCCAGTGGCATAACACTGCTATCTTCATGTTTCACTGCATTTGTTTCTACAGCCAAAACCAATCAGGTTCCTGTCTACATCTGGGTGATGTGAAGTGATCTTTGGGACAAAACTACAGAATCATGAAATCTTTGAATTCACAGGGAGGCTGCTTAGGCAAAATGCTCTGCAGAGACCTAAAATGGGTTGAAGTGCATGCACTCTGAGCAACCTGTTTGACTTCAGTCAGAATGAACATTGTATAAGCATTAATCTTCCCAGGATTAGGTCCTTATGATTTATGAATCAGGAATATGTCTGTATATTGTGTATTGGTGCTTCTGCTTAAGCAGCAATACTTAGTAACTTGATTGTATTAAAACCTATCACTTCCTGAACTATCCTCCAGCTGTTTGCAATGTTTGGACTCTAGGGGAAGCATTTTCCTAGTCTTACAAGGTGTTTTTTCTCTCTCTGCATTGATGCCTCATAGGTACTACAGATTACAGATAATTTTCTTGGAATAAACAAAAACAAAAACAAAAAAAAAAAGAGAGAGAGAAATTGAGAAGCAAATCTGCTACAATAATTATAAAAATTATTATAATGTTCTGGAAGAGATCAGCCATCATTCTTATAAATATGACAAATTCAGGCACCTTCAGTCTGCGACTGCTTCAAATTTCCTGTTCACATTTGACTGTTTCCATGCTCATTATTCTTGTACAGAATGAGAAATAAAGCTGAGACTGGCAGGAAGATCTGGAAGTTACAAGACTCATTAAGAACATTAGTTATTTATACTCTATGGGTTTATTTTGACTAATATTTTAAAAGATCTCAGTAAGAAGAATATGAAACAACAGATAGGCCCAGTCCCAAATTCCCAAATTTCACTGTGAAGGCTGTTGGAGAACTGTCTGAAGAAAACTAACACAGAGGCCTTTAATGCTTCTGCTGTAAAGAATATATAGATTCCCTTAAGTAGTAACCCTTTTTTCAGGTTGGGAAAAGTAATTCTAAATAGAATCACACTATGACCTGGGTTGGAAGGGATCTTAAAGATCATCTAGTTCAGGGACACCTTCCACTAGCCCAGGTTGCTCAGAGCCCCATCCAACCTGGCCTTGAACACTTCCAGGGATGGGGCAGCCACAGCTTCTCTGGGCAACCTGTGCCAGGGCCTCACCACCCTCACAGGGAAGAATTTGTTCCTAATACCTAATCTGAACCTACTCTCAGTTTGAAGCCATTTCCACTTGTCCTGTCACTGTATGCCCTTGTAGAATGTTCCTCTCCAGCTCTCTTGTAGATTCCCTTCAGGTACTAGGAGGTGCTCTGATGTCTCCCTGGAGCCTTCTCCAGGCTGAACAACCTCAACTCTCTCAGCCTCTCTTCACAGGAGAGATGCTCCAGCCCTCTGAGCATCTTTCTGGCCTCCTCTGGACCTGCTCTGGCAGTTCTGTGTCCTTCATATGTTGGGGGCCCCAGAGCTTGTCGCAGTTGTCCAGGTGGGAGATTTACTGTTGACTGTATGACAAACAAGTAGCAGCACTTCAAAACTTATGTCCAAAGTTTCCTTCAGTGCAATAATAAAAAAAAAAAAAGTTAGCCTTAATAACAAAAACATGAAAGAGAACCCAGATGTCTTAAGAATTTTTTTTGAACTCAGAAAAATTAAAAAACCAGACAACCCAAAATAAACACCCCTTCACACACACATTAATGTGAGATTCATTATTTGAATTCTTTTTTTCAGGTAAGGATGGATCTTCACAAGTTTCTGAATGGTTAACTCCAAATTTACTGTGCTGGACATGGTACATTACAATTAATCTTTTTTGTTGTTTCTGTTTCCTTTTTTTTTTCCTTTTTGTAGCTACAAAGTTTTCTCTTTTTCCTGTTCACTGACTTATGCTGGGAAGACAATATGCCAAGTGAAGATTTGCAAAAATACTCCAGTTAGAAGATCCTTCTTTTTCCTGGCTGACTGGAACGAGAAGTAAGTTTGGGTCTGTGTTTGATATAAGTTTGTCTGACAGATATTGCAAATCAAATATTCATTTTAAACAAACAAACAAACAAAAAACCCAACAAAACCTAAACAGCCACATCTTTTTAATGAATCTTCTTCTGAGCAAATTAATTCACAGAAACTTAGGGAGATGGAAGTGAGAAAGAAGTGGGGTAGCCAGTGGAAGAGAAATAGGACTAAGGCAAGTCTGGTCTTAGAGCAGCTTTTATTCACTGGAAGCATCGTGGAGGAATACTGGAACCAAAAGGAGATGCAACTAAAGGCTGTATTTCTGTCCTCTTTTGAGGAATTCCACCTTTTGGATCCAATTCTAGTATATAAGCAATCCAACCTGAAAACTCATTGTAATATTTCTGTAAAGGTTCTTTTTTACAAACCAGCAAGGCTGTTGTGGTTTGTTGGTTTGGGGTTTTGTTTGTTTCTTTGCTTGCTTGGTTTTGGGGGGCTGTGTGTTTGTTTTTTATAAGAAGGATCTTCAGTTTTAAACTGAGGGCTTTCATTTGAGATTGGAAGTTTAGTGTGAAAATTACTAATTGCCTCTCACCTGCCTGTCTGCTTTGAAGAAAATAATTCCCCTGAAAAACAAAGCACACACTCAAACAACATTTGTTTAAGGTAATGGGATGACAAAAAGTATACTTGCAATAGATGAGAAGAAGTATGCTTTTCTTGGTGATTTGGTAGTAATATGAAATTCTTTCAGCTTCCTGAGCATGACATGTTTATGTTTACAGTCTTTCAAATTTTTGGTATTTCGCACCAGTGTTTACTGTATTCTAAATCTGAAAGCAGCTTGATTACATTGGAATTGAGCAAAGGCTACAAGCAATCTGAAAGGTGGTTTTTAAAATTACAGTTCAATACAGAGTGTAATTCATAACTTCTCTTTGCCTTTATGCAAGACACACAGCAGTTGCAAGCTGGTCATATGGGAGTAGACCTTTTTATGTCAAATGTGTTATACATCTGTCTTAATGGAGATTTTACATAACCTTCTTGTACAGCACTCCTAACAGATATAGGAACAGCAGTAGGTCTGCCCTATGATGAAGAAACAAAATGGGTGCACTTCTGCTGAGCATCCAAATGGGTATTTTTAGGGCTTAACATCTGCTTTGGTGCCTCAGTTGAGTCCAGAGTGTTTGAGTGAATAACCCTCAGTCTTTTGTATGATTCTGAAGCAACTGCTGTCCGTGTGTTTAAAAAATTGGATCATTCTTGTATGCATTGTAGGAATTTTCACCTTCTCCAGGTTTTGGTCAAGTACTTTCTTATGGTACATGGGGGCAGATATAATTGAAGTGTAAGGGAAGGATTGTATTTCTTAAGAGCATATTTGGCTTCTAAAATGTGGGTGAAGCCTTTCTGGAATGCATCTTACAAAAGCTTTTCTAAAACAAAATATACCGAGATAGAGTAGAAGTAAATTTTTAGCTGTAACTGAAACAGGAACTCTGCTCTTCTTCCATTTCATGAAAATGTAAAGCAGTCAGACTGACACTTCAGGCTTTCTGCTGAAATCTCTCTCTCTCCAAAATAATTATTAAATGTGTGCAATTCCATCCAAATGCTTCTTGGAAAAAGAAGCAGTTAAGTATGGACACCAAATTCTTTCATAGGTCACAGATGCTTTAAGGGGCTCTTGACATCAGAAACAAGATCTAGAGGTGTATATAATAATATTAGTTTGTAAGAGCACCTTTTTACTTTTTATTGTTGCTTAAGTTTCAAAAATAATTTTCAAAATCCATTTCTAATAGATTCCAAAGTAAAACCTCCCAAGTTTATATCTGTCTGGCAGGCTTTTCAGCCATTAAAGGTGTTCACATATTTTCCACCTCAAACCTAATGGCCTACATTTTTTTAAGACTCAAAATGTGAGGGAAGGTTTGTTGAGCCTAATGTCCTGAGATCCAGAAACACAGGCTGAGAATCCAGGGAGCCGGATATGCTTATTTTTGTATGTTTTACCTTGTGTCCAGAACTGAGTTTTGTGAACAGATGCTATTTTGAGTCAAAATGCAGATGTCAGATGAGTATTTTAAATCAGCTAACAGTGTCAAACTGAAAGAGAGTAGAATTAGATTAGATGTCAGTAGGAAATTCTTTACTGTGAGGGTGATGAGGCTCTGGCACAGGTTGCCCAGAGAAGCTGTGGCTGCCCCATCCCTGGAAGTGTTCAAGGCCAGGTTGGACAGGGCTCCAAGGAACCTGGTCTGGTGGAAGGTGTCCCTGCCCATGGCCAATGGTCTTTAGGGTCCCTTCCAACCCAAACCATTCTTGATTCTATGCACAGTGAAGGAAATATTTATGTTGGTTTTAATTTACTTTAAATATTAAATGCTTGTCACAATTCTATAATATGACAATGTGGTTCTTTGCTATTTGTGCTGCTAACCCTCTAAGAAAGATTAAAAAAGCAGCACTAAACTAAACAGAATAATCAGTATATTTACAATATTTTGACATACACAGAGAGAAAGAACAGTATAGGTTATCACTGAAGGTGCAGTGTGCCTAGTTGGCATAATTTAAAACATGTAGGAACAGGCTGTTTTTTCTTTCCTAAAATAAATAGATGTATGCAAACACTAATTAATACTTTTTTGCAAGAATTCAAGCTGAAATTGGTTAAAAAAGTAGAGTATTTTAATGAAGTAGGTATTACTGAAATTGTTTTTCCATGTCATACGGTGATAGGAAGTCTGTATCACTCAAAACTCTAACCAAGCTGTGTTCACTGTTTGTTATCTTTTGGTTGTAATTTCACCTTTTTTGAAACAGAAGGGAATATGTTTGCATAAAAAGTTTACAGAGGAGACAATGTCTTTATTGTGAAGTTTCTTGCTGCTTTGATTCTAACCTATGTACTATTTTCTGTTGATAACAGCTGTTGAAAATACATGTGGTAAAAGGTCATCAGGAAGAGCTTCTATTACATTAGGAAGTCAGATATTTTCTATATAGCTAGGAATCAGGCCAAAAAAGAAAACTAGCTAATTCAAAATGAATCCTGATCTGAGATTAAGGTTGATTTGAACAGAGGAGAAAAAATACGGAGAGTAGTGTTTGGGTGATTAGGAATCTAGGCAGGGAGCTTCTACCAAAGTCAAGGCTTGCTTTATTTGCTGATTTTCATGTATTTAGTTTCTGTTTTCAAGTGCTTCAACCAGTTATCACCTGAACCTTAAGTTGATAGGTTTTTATGTATAAACATGAGCTTCTGTTAAAGTCTGTTACCACATTCAGTCCTTCCCAGAATGTTCTTGGGAATGATGGGTATCATTTGCTATGTACAGAGGTTGCCTTGTTCAGTGTTTCTTCTGTCTGTACTTTTTTAAGAGTATGCTTTTGCTTTAGAACTTGTGTATTGTCTTTGAAAAGTGTTATTGTCTCCATGGTGCAGAGTTTGAACAGACTAATACTATTTAGCCCATAATGTGTAAAGTCCAGAAGTTGCCCTCTTATTTTCTCAGCAGTTTCATTTTTCACTGACTGAGACTCTTATATTATCTTCTGTCTCTTCTCTTAGCTGGTTGCTCTTAATATATTTATTCCACCTTTTCCATCCTCCGTAATTTATGTTAAACCTGCAGACATGAGGTATGGAATTAACGTTAAGCCCATCATTCATCACCTCAGATACTTTCTTGGCACTGGCTTTCCCTCTTCTCCATGTTTTATTTGGCTTGTCTGTTTTGTTTACACTCAGGGCACAGCCTGGGTTGCCCCAGAGCTCTTCTGTGTTGAGTGCTTTTATGATATTAGGCCCTTGGCTTTGAATTAAGCTGTATAACTTTATCTAATATCTGTGAATAGCACCTTCTCAGCAAGCAGCTTCTTTGTTCTTCTCAACTACTGTTGAAATTGTTCACCCACAGGGTGTCTTATATCTGGCCAGTGTTCCATTTCCTCTTTCTTCTTCTTAGTCATCTGTCTGACTCAGCCTCATACAGTCAGAAAGGATGAGACAACTGGGTAAGTTAAGATATGTATTAATCAAAGTTCTAAAAGCAATAGAGATATTCCCCTACCTTGTGCATCACATGTCACTGGAAGGGAAATGTTAGTCCTCTTTGGCTCATACTTTAACTCTTGGGATGTGTAACTTGCTATAGTTTCCAGGTTCTTTTCCTGCTGGAATTAGTGCTGTATAATGTGTCCTGGGGAAACTCTGGCAATCATTTGCTTTCTTCAAATTGTGAGGGTTTTTTCACTGCCCCAGGTCCACTAGGAGCGTTAACAACTGTCTGTATCATAAAATGAGTGTCTTGATTTCTTTTTTTTTGGTCTCTTCACAGCATGGGTGATGCTTTTAAGTGCAGCTCTTTGTCAAACATTTTTGTGTTACAAGGGCAGTGTTGTTGGCCTGTCAGTGAAAGAGGCAGAACAAGCCATCTCTAGCATGTGAAGCAGTTGTTTCCCAATAATTGTTTCTAACTATGAGTAAGGAAGAGGGCATGAGACAGGGAAAGCAAAATTGAAAGCTGTAAACAGGGACACGTGGGACCACAGTTGAGAATTGCTTCTCAATTCGGTCCCTGTTAATCAGGAGTGGGAAGTGGCTGTCTTGCTTTGTTATTCAAAGAGAGAGGTATGCAAATTTGCATAATTTCCAAATGTTTAGGATTGATCATCTGAAATTTTGACACTAATGCTAATGTGGAGTACTTCAGAATTTCAGCTGAAAACCATCTACTTTCTTTCAGTGGCTCCTCAGTACACTCAAGGAAACTTTCTCAAATTCTGTAGAAATCTGACAGATTTGGAAGCAATCTGCCAGATAGGAGCAAAATCTTATGCTAATTTTACCTTATACTGTTACCATGTATCATAAGTGCTATATTTTTCAGGTTACTATGCTTTTAAAATACAGTTTCTACTTCTGCTTGCTGTTTGAGTATGACTATACCTTTGACAAAATGCTGAGAGTTGCATTGCTCTGACAGTGTATGTTATTTAAATTTATCTTCTGGTTTGTTTTTTTAATCTCCATTATGCAGATCTTCTGTTTTCTTAATGATTATGTTGTCAATGTGGAATAATTCTTTTAGCCTCTAGCTCCTTATATTGATTTTGTTTATACAGAAACAGTGTAATTAATTTTCCTTTCCACTTGAGAAATTTAAGCTTGCACTGAGTATACACGAAAAAATGCTAGAAATGCACTGTCCACCATATACAATCTTTTCAGAAAAAAGAAAATACAAACCTGCAGATGTCTGGGTAATTCCATGCATGATTTATCCATACAGCATGAAAGTATCTGATTTATTAGAATTATTCTAAGTTACGAATTTAAATCAATTTTTATAAACTGTATAAACAAATGGAATGACCAGCCAAGTTTGCTAATGGTCAATACAAGGTGGAGATGAATATTGATAAAAATGATTTTTTTCACTAAAAAATGTGAATTGCTCATTGCTGTTAAGACAAAATCTGTCTATAAATTATGATTGGGAAATATCACACCACTAAAGCACACCTGAACAAGAGACTTATTATCATACTCTACTCAGAAGCAACATTTATTTTTTCTAAGTGATGTTTTCCTCTAAAGACACAAGACAGCAAATAACTAACTATTGGTTTACAATTCACTCCTAGGGGTTTATTTATTCTGAAATAGCCTTTCATTAATAAGGTAATATTTAAAACAAAGGTTAACTAAGCTTTTCCTGCCTTTGTCAGCTCTGGTGGTTACCACTGAAGTGAATGAGTTTTTATCTGCCTCTTCTCAAGTACTGGGACTCAAGTTAATGGGTGAAAATACTCCTCAATGTATTGAAGGGATCTTTCAGTCACATTTTCCTTCAGAGTGTGACTCCTGTAATTTATAATTTGATATATGTTAGGGCATCTAGAAAAATGTAGAAAGAACTCACTTGTGGTAACAATGCTCAATTTTTATTAACTTTTATTTTTCTCTTTTCTGATTTATTTTTTTTTTTTTTAGAATCAACTTTCCTCTACGAATAAAGGCTCTTCCGAGGGAAACTATGCTGACAATAAAACTACTGGGAGTAAACAGTGCCTCTAAAAATACAGAAGTGCTTGCTTGGACATGCTCCCCATTGTATCCAAAAGAGTAAGTTCAGTCTTGTATGACAGCTTAAGACCATTCTTGAAAAGTATCACACTCAACTTGGGAGAAATATAAAAAGACAGAAATACTTATTTCAGGACATTGCAGTAATAAGACTGAGACAGTCACAGTAAACTGCTTTTGATGTCCCAGTAAGAGGCCCATCCATAAGCTTTTCTTTCTTTGCCTTACATTGTTTTTAAACTTGGCTTAGGTGACTGTTTAACACTTACAATAAAGTTCTGTAGGCATGTTGAAAGGCCTTGCTGAACCCTCTCCTGTAGCTTTGCAAAATCCTTTTCAGCCCAGCCTCTTGTTCACAATGGTTGGTGGGTTTTTTTCTATTCTCACATTCATTCTGCTTAAATTGGGACAGTTAGTGATGACCACAATGAGCACCTTTCCCTCTCCACACCACTTTAGAAGCTTTCTCCTTTTTTTTTAACCTCTTCTTTCTACACAGTACACAATGTAACAATACTTTAAAGGTACTTGTAGCTTTGAACTTCTCTGCAGTGATGTGTAGAAACTAAGGTAAATTTTCTGCAGTGTTCTAAATATATTTTAGTAACACTGTGACATCTGAATTTAGATCAAGTCTTTACAATGATACGAAAATTTTTATTTAGTAGCCCATAGCCCTGCATACCCTCTGAGCAATAGATGGGTACATCCAACACATACAAGTCCCTTCATTAGCATCCATCTGTAAGCTATAGCTCTTTCCTTATACTGAGACATCTTGGTCTACTTCTCTATGTCATGGCAATCACCACTTAAAGCAAAAAAAAACAAATAAAATATCTCATTGCACATGTGAATTTGCCACGTTTGAAAGACCTCGTGTTTCACCGAACTTTGAAGCTTGAGAGGCTTAGAAAATAGGTTGGACTGGGCTAGAGGCTTTTTCCATGTTTTTAGAGAAAATTCAGTTACTCTGCTCTTTTCTGACTTGGTGATTAGAGCAGTTGGCTCGAAGGAAGGAAAGAAACATGAATCTCTGCTCCAAGGATTGCTTGGGCAATTTATTCAATTACTTTTCGTAGTTAGCTTCCAGAAGAGCACATCACTCATTCTTTGACTGTGTAGGTCTTTTTAAGCAAAACATGCAATATGTATATTTTGAGTATTTCTACCATCCTGGCGTTTAGGGTGAAATAGAGGGAGAATCTCTTTCTTGGAATCTCTCTTTCTTGGCTGGGAATCTAAATTGAGATGAAGAGTTAAGTTGTCCTTATCCCTGGCAAGCTGATATGTGCTGAGTACATTCATTCAAAAGCAGAGCATTAGGCATGATAATGGGGGGACACTTATTCCATTTACCTCCAGCAGTGCCTGTGTGGGGATCCTCTTCTTGAGGACCTGTGTTGTTCTAGAGATTTTCTTATTTTTCAGCATTCTAGTCCAAAAGTAATGATTTTTGGAAGTCCTGAAAACCCTCGGCAACCTGTGATTTTTTTTTTTTTAATGTATACCATCAAAGCAAGCATGTTGATTTTTGTTGAGGAGATCTCCAAATCACCCAGACAGTTTCAAAGATTTTACTGAAAAATGGCTCCATTCTTTCCTGGTACACACAATGAGCACAATGAAGGGGATAGAGGGCTACTTTCCCTGCATTTTCTATGTAATTGTAGAGATCATTGCTGCAATGACCCCTCAAAGCAGAAATGAAGGGTGAGTTGTTGGGGAGGAATGATTTAGGAATAGCATGTTCAACACCCCCTAATCTGATAGCTGTGTCATTTGCAATTATAGTAATTACTAACACAAAGAAGCCTAAATGCTTTTTCCTCTTTTAGCCAACCACAGCTCCACAGAATTATTCTTTCACCATGATTTCAATTGATAGACTGATTGGTTTAAAAATAAGAGTTGCCCTGAGAGTCCCCTTGCTGCTGGAATGCAACTAAACTGCAAGACTTATTTCAAAAAAGTACTTCCAAACTTGAAAGTATGTACCAAGAAAAGATTTGTACCTGTAGTGTCATGCTAATATGTCAAGAACACCTTGTATTACTGCAAAGATTATTGTATTAGGGTCTCTAAATAACAAACTCTGTTAATGTATATAAAGAGATTAAAGAAATCTGACCAGAAAATCTTTGACAAAACATTTCTAGCTTGGAAAATACCACTTTCTCAAAAGAGAACATTTCTCAGAGGTGAATGTGAGTTCTATGAAAGTCCTAACATTCTCATGTCCAGGATTTAATTTACTGGGGAAAGGACAGAAGTAAGCTCTTTGAAGAAGCCAGGAGCCCTGAGGTATTTACCTGGGTCATCAAACGTTCTTGTTCAAATCCTTGTCTCAGTTGGTCCCTTCTCAGGGTCAGGGAAGATAAGGACAGAGTGTGGCCCCTCTTTCTCCATTCAGATGCTTGTTTAAAAATAAAAAAAAGCCAGATTGTTTTGTTAAATATTGGAAAAGTACAATAAATGTCAAACATTTTTAAAATACAGTTCTTCATTTGTGTCCCTTTATATCTTCTGATTGAAAACACAGGAATTCAATCAAGCTCATTGTGGCTTATGTTGAAGGGAGAAGGGAAAAAGGACCAGTTTTGGGTTATTGCCAGATATTACTTAGGAATCTTGATCTGCTAGTGAGTTTATTTTAAAAGATTCTGAATTTACTCATCTCTGTAAATTTTATACCTGTTTTCCAAAGTGATTATTGTCATTGTATGGTCACTTCTGTCCTTCGTATTTTAATTCTTTATGTTTAGTTTGAACTGAAGATTAAGAAAACATGAACATATTTTAACATATAAAGTATACAAATTCTATTCTTCTCTTTCAAGAAGTGTGAAGGTTCTCATGCTGTTGAGCAAGACCATGTCAAAGTCTCTTGCCAGATTAAAGGTCTGTAGTTATTTTCTGAGATTTTAGCACTGCAGTTCTCCTCTAAAAATATACTGAGCAGACTGTATGAGAAATATATATACATTTATAAAGAAGTAAAATGTAGATCTTTATTTAAAGTATATTATTTTTATTTTTTTATTACAATCTCTTCCTACCTAGCCCATTTTGAAACCACACAATACCTAAAAATTTTCTCAAACATTTGACCTATTTTAGGATTGTTGTTGTTGATAAACACTTGTCAGTGAACAGATGATTAGTAAATTTCAAATTTGCCTAATTTTAATTACTTCCTGAACTCTAATTCTGTCAGTTTTCTTGCAGTGTGCAGATTTATCACATAACTGGCTGCTGGATATGAAGTCTTTACCAAACATGTGTTGGGATTAATGCTATCAACTTTGGATGTTTCTGTACAAATAGTTTCACTCTTTCCAGAAGTTACTTCCTACAAATATTCTCCAGTGGTTGCCTAAATGTACTTATTTACCTGAAAGTTATTGCTTGTAAACTTAAACTTTACATTTTTGAGGAAAAATTTAGGAATTTAGGAAGTAATCAGGAATGTAACTGCGAATTTGTTTTAAAAGTCTGAAATAATCTGATAATTTTGTATTTGATCACCTACAAACTTAAGGAAGTTATTTAAACTGGAAGCTGTGGGGATGGAAGTTATGGCCCTTACAAATGTCTGTAGGACAGTTAGCGTTACTTTTCAGTTGAAAATTTTATCTCTATTTTGAATTTTCTAGGGCTCTGTAGTATTTCTAATTGTAATAAAGTAGTTATTTCACAGTGTCATTCCAATGCAGAATTAAGACTGCTTGGGTCATAAGCTACAGGGAGTTTTATATTTTAGGAGCTTTGGATTTAACCTCAACTCTGAATTTCTGAGACTTATAATGTCAGGTTTGGGGATAATTACGTTATTTTTGCACAGTACTTTGTCCTAATTTTCCTGGTATATCCAGCCTAAACAGTAACTCCAATGTTATATACATTTGGGAATGAACACGGTAATAATGAGTGCAGCTGACAACTTGTCCAGTAGGTGAGCCTCCATATCTGCATTTCTCAGCCTTATCAAGTAGCTGACTTCAGTCAGATAGCAGCCCTAAATCATTGCCAATAGAGCCCTTGATGGTGCTTCTGTAACAAGAAGTCTTACCAGGCACAAGAGGCAGTTCAAAAAGTGTTTGCGAGGCTGTGTGTCAACTTTCCCTTCCTTCACATCAGAAACTCTGTTTGTCTCTTGGGCTGAAGAGTTTAGTGATCCAGAGCTAATTAACCATCCATCACTTGGGGCAGTTTTGGAGTTGCAATGTCCCCCATAGTGCCCACTGCTCTGACTCCACTGACTCCAACACCACAGTTTATTTTGAACTGGTATTTCCAAATCAAGACAGAGCAGGCAACAAAACTTTTCTCTTGCAGAGCGTGGGGAGGGAAGGCTGCCATGTGACTTCAGGATACAAGTTGACTTTGTTAAGTATGGATACCTTGAGCTGCCTTTTAATAATAGTGTCCTCTTCTGTGATAAGATGGGAAGTTTATTTTATCTCTGGTAATAAACAGGAGCTGAGGATCTGTGTAATTCCAGGGCTTTCCATCTGCCCTGGTTATGCAGGAGCATATAAAAAAGTAAATGGTAGTAGGTGCATTTGATTATTCACCTTCTGATATGGCTGTGATCACTACACAGTCTTTAGATGGCTGTTGTCACTGGCCTCACCTTACAGATGGGCAGACTGGCAGGCAGAATAGGAGTGGCCTGCCTGTCATCAGCACAACCAGGTGGCAGAGAGAGGAATCTGTCCATTCAGGAAAGGTTATCATGCTCATGATGATGGTTCCTTCCTTTTCAGATGGATGCTGCACACTCTCCTGCTTCTTTTTCTAAAAATAATGATGAAAAATATTGACTGTGCAGTGTGTACAGTGCCCAAGAGATTGCTAGGGAAAGCTGTGCTTCAGAAACATACACCAAAATTCCCAGCTGATGTGATCTTTTAAAAAATGCCTCCTGTGTGTTTACAATCTAGCTTTAGCCCAAAGAGTGACTTACTGATGGAAGATGCATAAATTGCTCACTTATTTCTAACTGTATAAATTAGGCTGCTTTATATACAAGGCATTAATGTGTCTCATAAAATTCATTTTTTCTTAGGAGATGTTATTTCCACGCTGTGGAGGTGGCTTAACATCTTTGGTTTTACTAACAGTCCTGTAATCTGCTTTAATCTATGAAATTGTCTCAGTCCAGCAAAGGCACATTGCTTTATTTACTGTGTCTCCAGTTGAGGCCCTGAGAAGCCCATCTGATGATTTTTCCCTATCTTCCTGGATGATCTTTAGCCAAATTAGTACTGGGTGTAAATGAGTTGAAATAATGAGCTCAGAAAATGTCTCAAACACATCTATGGTACCTCTGAGGTCTGTGCTACTTCTTGTTTTTGTCTACACAGGTTTTCCTTGAAAAAAACCCCACTGTATGGCTTCTTCTTTAAAGCCCCCATAGTTTTAGAGCACAATATGAAAGTGATTAGCAGTAATGAGAGCTCAGAAGGATAATTTAGTCTTCATGTTCATTTGTTCTAAGCTACTCCTCTCCCTTCTAACAAAAGTGCCAATTAGTTCACATGATGTAAATCTTTGTCAACAAAGGAATGGTTGAAGAGATGCCACTCATTTATTAAAGGTCAGCTGAGTACACATCACAGGAAAACAACTTTGAATCACTGTTGATCATTTCCACATTCACATCAATTACCTAAATGAGAAAGACTTCATATAACACAACTGCTGCTTTCCCTCAAGTGCTCTCTTGTTCACATCACAGCTCTTTCTGCCTCCATTCTCCTGTAAATGTACCTACAGCTGCAAAAGAAACTTCAGAAAATGGTTGTCTTTAATCCTCCTGAGTTGTTCTCTCACAATAAAATGAAATGTTTGCACCAACATGAACAGCTTGAGAGGTGAAAAAGAAAAATTAGTCCTGAATTACGTTTATACTAATTTATGTTGACTATAACAATGACTTTGTGGGAGTTTCTTAGACCTTCCTCAGGTGACTTTAAGCAATTTATTTCAGTTTGCAATTCAAGAGGTACTTTCATACAGCAACATTTGCAAACTCATGCTAGAATCAAATAGTTTATCAGGATTCTCTTGTAGCTGTAATGTCCTCCTTTTAGGTAAAAGCTGGACATTCAAACCTCACTTATCTGACTGGCTCTTTCTGCTGCAAGGGGCAAAAGGATATCTAGTGCATTTCTCAATTTTTTTGACTGAGCAGTGTTTGAAAAGATATTAATAAAAATTATTTGTCAGTAAAAGCAGAGACACTGAACGTAATCAAATTTCTGACCTCACTAATCATTAAGATCCAGCCTCACCTCGAATATTATGGCAGTTTTGGTCACCAGAATATAAGAAAGATATTAAGCTCTTAGACAGTGTCCAAGGGAGGGCTACAAAGATGGTGAAAGGCCCTGAGGGGAAGCCATATGAGGAGCAGCTGAGGGCACTTGGTCTGTTCAACCTGTCGGAGACTGAGGGGAGATCTCACTGCAGTTACAACTTCCTCAGGAGGGGAAGAGGAGGGGCAGACAATGGTCTCTTCTCTGTGGTGACCAGTGACAGGACCCGAGGGAATGGCCTGGAGTTGTGTCAGGGGTGGTTTAGGTGGAACATTAGAGAAAGGTTCTTCCCCCAGAGGGTGGTTGGATACTGCACCAGGGTCCCCAGAGAAGTGGTCACAGCACCAAGCCTGACAGAGTCCAAGAAATGTTTGGACAACACTCAGGCACATGGTGTGACTCTTGGGGATGATCCTGTGCAGGGCCAGGAGTCAGACTCGATGATCCTTGTTTCTCCCTTCCAAGTCAGCATACTCGGTGTTTCTGTGAAATGAAAGGTTAAATCCAGAGCAGTATATCTTTATTCAGGTACTACATTCTTAATTTGAGTCGATTGGTTATGCTTAGAGTTTTCACCCAAACTTTCTGATTTTATTCAAGTCCTCTAGACTGAGTTGTGTTGACATGCCAAATCATGCTGGTTTTCTTATCTGCAGGCCACATGCATGCCTGTTTTGCTGATAAGACTTTCTTGTATGTGTAGTGCTCAGACTGGTACTTCAGACCATAATCTTTCATCTGTCCAAAAACCATATGTGGTATATGTGGTACAAACTATCCCACTCGAATTTCTTTCAGCTCTTTGGAGACTCTGATATCATACTCCCTCCTCCCTGTCATCTGAACATAAAATCAGCAAGGATCCTTCATGGTTGCAGTAGATTACCATGAGTTTCTTCTTTTTGTGGAATAAATGTTTGCTGCCCTCTGCTTTTTACACTGTGTTGACACTTCACAGTCTCTAACATATTTGTCCTCAAAATTAAATCTTGGGATAGAAATTACATAGATATAGTATTATCCTTATTTTACATCTAGCTTGAAGGGCAATGTCTGTCACATAAGAAATCAGTGGTAAAGTGCAGAGCTGGCTTAGAATGTCTTGGGAATGTGATTTGTGTCACGAACCCTGCAAATGCACAGAGAGCAGTGAGACCACCAGGATGCAACCTCTCCTGGTCGAGGCCAGATTTGTACTAGTCACATAAAGAGAAAAGGTTTGTTCTCCTTTTGCTTGTCTTTTAAGCTCTCCAGTTCCACGTCCTTTGATGTAATTTCAGTAAAACCTGTTGGCCTGTTTCCCTCTGTGTTTATGGCAGGCGGCTCGTTCACGGCACTGTTCTGCTCAGCATGAGGCTGTGCAGCACACCCACAGCAGTGATCACCCCGGGCATCTGCAGCACCAGCACACCAACCTCGGTCACACTGCAGGTAAGAAAGCCAGAAAGCAAAGCAAAGGGTTGTTTTCTAACAAAGTGCAAAAAAGCAGGTTTTCAAGGCCACACAAAGAAAGTGTGTTAATCTTCAGGGTGACAGTCTGTAATTCTGTGCAGTGGCAAATATGTCTGATGCTTTCCATACCAAATAACCACTTCTGAGGGCTGGAGAAAGTTTTTGTAGGGTAATTTTTGTTGCTGTCATTTTGGTTCCAAAAATACTTTTGACACAGGTTAGTGAGCCGGTACCTGAATGTTTTGATTCCCAAAATACTTCTGACACAAATAAAGGACTTGGTACCTGACTTACAGCTGCCTTGTCAAATCTGAGCTTTTGTTCTGATGCTATTGAATTGTGTGCCATTGTGAGTGTAACACACAGCTTACAATAAGACTGAGTAGCATAAAGGAAAGTGGCTACAAGCAGCTGTTAATAGGTATTAGTGTAGCTCTCCTTGATGACTACATGCTGAGCACAGAATCACAGAATCATTGAAGCTGGAAAAAACCTTCAGGATCAAGTTCAGCCTTTGACTGATCACCACCTTTGTCAGCCAAATCATGGCACTAAGTGCCATATCCAGCCACTTCTTGAACACCTCTGGGATGATGACTCCACCACCTCCATGGGCAGCCCATTCCAATGCTTGACAACACTTTCCGTAAAGAAATTCCTCCTCATGTCCAACCTGAACCTCCCCAGGTGCAGTTTAAGGCTTCTTGTCCTATCTCTGGTTGCCTGGGACCAGAGATTGACCCCAACCTGGGTCTCCCCTGAGCCTCCTCTTCTCCAGGTTGAACACCCCCAACTCCCTCAGCCACCCCTCATATGATTTAATCTGTAGACTCTTCACCAACTCCATTGCCCTTCTCTGGACACACTCCAGCACCTCAATGTCTTTTTTGTACTGAGGGACCCAGAACTAAAAATAGAGTTTGAGGTGTGACCTCACCAGTGCCGAGTACAGGGGGACAATCATTGCCCTGGTCAAAGTTCTCACTCATTCTGGGCAGAATGGTGCTCCCAGTATTGAAAATACATTAAGTCTGCATGATGGTTTTGCCACCTTTCCAGGTTAAGTTAGCAACTGGATATTTAAAGGGCAAAAGCAATTGTTTTCTGTATTGAAAAGCTGAATATCTTTTAGCAAATTACATGTAGAAGCAGATAATACAGATAAAAAAGCCTGGCCTAAGAACAGCCCAGTTTTAACAGACAAGTAAATGGGAATTTTTTAGTCTGAGGAGTTCAGTCAAAGACCATGCCTTAAAATAGCTCCCCCTATTAATAATAAAGGGATGTTGAGAAAGTAAATGGCTATTAATTTATAATCTCTCTCTACTGAAAAAAATGGAACAGGATCTCTCATTTTCAGTTACTCCCATGCATGTGGCAGTATCACCATTTGGGAACATGCTGGAAATGTCATAAAGATAGATTTTCATAGAATGAATAACTTGGGTTGGAAGGGACCTTAAAGATGATCTGGTTTTCTGATATGACTGTTTTGTAGGGAATAACTTTTTTAACCTTTAGAAGAGTGTTGCGTATTAAATACATATATTAAAAATAGATATAGATAAGAGATGGTAGCGAGCATTAATAAACCAAAAAAAGATGCAAATTGAGCTGATGTTTGAAGAAGAACCTGAGTTTTCAGACAAGTATGTACTCAGACTATCAAGTACTTCAAGCATTGTAATTTTGGTTGAATGTTTACTTTCTCTGCATCTAAAAAACATTATCCTAAATTTCTGACGCCACATGTAAATGTAAAGAATGAAAAATTGGTAGATATTCTACGGTATGTATGAAATTGAACATCCAGAAATGATAATAGAATCATAAGTAAACCTACTTAAAAAAAAAAAAAACCAAAAAAACCCACAAAAAAACCCCAAATCTACATTAGTGAAAGTTTCCCACTTAAAAACCATCCCATTAAAAACCAGGAAAGGAGGAGAAAAGGAAAAGGTTGCTTCAGCTTTGTGTCTGTGCAGTTCTAATAAAATTGAAATACACTAGATGAATTTCTCTCAGGAAAGTTAGCTTCCACTGATTTCTGCAGACTGAATTTCTCACCAAAACATTTAAGTAACATATTACATACAGTGAGCATCCCCAAATAATTATCCTTTCTTCTTTCTGTCCTATTTTGTATACTTACCATACAAATCCAAGATAACATTTATTGACAGTTGTATCTGACAATACATATTGCTAAAATAATTTCTACCTTTTTTCTCATCTTTCTTTTTTTTTTTTCTTTTAATAAAGATTGACTTTCCAGAAACTAATCTGGAGTTCATTAAACCTGAACCTGAAGAAAGAAGAGGTGGTCTTGAAGAGCCAACCCAAGGGTGCCTGAAGCACATTGCAAGGCTTTCTCAGATTCATTCTCTCTTGCTGTAAGTTGTACCCAGGTAGCCCTGCTCATTCTTAGGTGTATCCAATTCTTGAAAAACAAAATTTTCCTCTGGAGGAGCCAAGCTTGACTGATGTGAGAACTAACACCTCTAAATCAGAGAATATATCACAGCAAAGCCTAATAGGCCCCTGGAGGTGGCTGTGTGTTTTACCAGTTTAGAAAAGGATTGTTTTTCTCTTTCTATTACTGTATCTTTTCATGTCTTTGAAGTGAGAAACTAATTTTTGGTTCAAAAAATAAGATTTTCAGGTGATGCAGTTACATCTATATCAGTATCAGCAAGAACACCTTTGGGTTCAATGGAAATCAACCTCTCAGTTATTATACATTCAGACTTCAGATATAGTAGTTAAATGGCATTTGAAAAATCTGTTTCAAGTTATAAGCAAGGAAAGAAGTATGTAAAGTTTAGCTTTCACAGAAGGTGAAACAAAACACACTGTATATACTGAGGCAGATTAGTATGCTCAGCTATGTGCATGTTATACTACCAATTAGGATTATGTACTGCATAAAATAATTTTGGGTATAATCAGAGGGGAATTTGGTGCTTACAGAGAGACATTTTACTAATGACAGTTAATTGTGTGAATTAATCCTCCATCAAAGGTCAAAAGGTGCATTAATTGTGCAATAAATAAATAACCTAGAGTCAGTTCAGCCCTCTCAGTGTGATACAATGTATCTTTTAAGAAGACTTTTCTTTTCTGATTTCTATGTTGATGGCTTGGAGTTTTTAAAATCTTTTTTTTTTTTTAAAGACAAATTTACTGTTGTATTTGATATTTATCTCAGCTTCTAAAAAGACAGGATGAAATGTGAAATTATTAATCATGGGATCTGTGATTTGAGTTTTTTTATTTTATTTTGAAATTTGAATGGGATGTCAGTATTTTATTGTGGGTGACCATGGTGCCACGACACTGACAAGGTGCCAGCAAAATTTCCAGCTGCAAGATATGCTCCAGAGTGATTTTGGGAACTTCAAACCAGTGCTTCTGATCTCTATTCATGGTGAAATGGTGGGTTCAGTAAGAAGGAATAAGATCATTAAGAATTTAGCTAAGTATGAAGGAATTTGTCAGGAAAGAACCAGTGTGGCTTCTGTGGATAGAAATCCTGCCTCATCAAAGTGTTGCTGTCCTAGGAGGTTGTCAGTGAGTTCATGGATATTGGGGGGTTGGTGAACATAAGACATTTGGATGTTCAAAAAACAGCTTGTGAAAGAAATTATTTTGCCATGTGTTTAGAAGGAAACTGGCTAAAGGCAAAGATAGAATGTTTAAAACAGGATTTTCAGAATGGGGGAATCACTAGCAGGGTCTTCCAGTGCTCAGGGTTGGGACCAGTTTTATTCAGTACCTTCATTGATGACAGGGTGAAAGAAGTGGGCAGGGAAATCTCTAGGTTTGCAGATGGTACTAAACTCTACCAGATTGCTATTGTGCAATGGAGGAAAGATCCAGAAGGACTTTACAAAATTGGTAAAAACATGGCCGATGAGCTTCAGTGTGGACAGATTTAAGGGGGTATATTTAAGGAAAAAATAGCTAAGCATGTTTATGTGACACTGTTCTCAGAACTGGCAATTAGAATGCAGGAAGTACATCTTGACATTACTTCTGATATTTCCCTGAACTCGTGAATGCAATGTACAGCAACACCTGAAAGTGCTAATAAAATATTGGGCATCATCAGGAAGGGTAAAGAAGGGACCAGTGTCTGCCATTTCACTGCTACCTAAAACCCTGTGCTGTATTTTGAGTATGCCGCATAGTTCTTGTCTCCCCAACTCAGGAAAGACACAGTAGATGTGGAAAATGTACAGAGAAGGGCAACTAAAATCATTAAAGGGATTAAGCAGCTGTTTGACCAAGAGAAGCTAAAAAGGTTGGGAGAAAAGACTAGAAGGTATCTGTGTGTGCATGATTAATTTTTATATAATCGTGATGGTGATAGACAAGGTGAATGCCTCATCAATTCCTACAATATTTGAACCAGGGACATTAAGTGAAACCAGGTAGGAAATCACTTGTCAATGGGAAGAAAATAATTTTGAAGTCAGTCAGTGGTGAGCTTTTAAAATCTACTGTCACAAAGCTGTGAAAGCAGACAATGTCATCACATTCATGAAGGCCATACACAAATTCATAGATAACAAGTTCATTCGATAGGTATAACAAGGAACAGGCAAGGGTAGACCCTATAGCATCCTTTTATGGGAATATGAAAGGAAGAGACCACTGAAAGTCACCAGTTTGGAGTTAAAGCTTTGATAAGTTCAGTAACAGATTCTTGGAGGAAAGAGAATGGTAGTCCAGTGTTTTTCCACTCTTAATTGTTTTCTGTTATCCTGTCTTGTAGGCAAAGCTAATCTACCAATTGAATCATGGAGGTAAAGGGCTTTGAATGAAACAATTACATTTTTTAGTACTTAGTGATCAAGGGGAATCTGTCAGCCTGCAATTTTTGTTTACCTTCCTCATTCATGAGACTTTCTTTAAAAAATTTGTAACATATCAGTATCCAAACACATTATGCCTATGATATCTAAAGATCTCCTCCTTTCTTTTTTCCATATGTCAAGAAAAAGAAAGGAATCTAGGTAGATTTTTAACCTTAAATATGATTTTGAGGTTTCTGTGGTCAGAAGACACAAGAAACCTTTCTCAGGCTGTTCATTCTACTGGAAGTGGAGGAAATATGTGAATGGATAGAAAATGTTCTTAGCCCAATGATAGAAAAGGAAGAAACAGTGGTTAAAAACAGACAGCTGCATGTTTGTCTTTGTTACAGGCTGTTGAATCCAGTTGTGCTATGAATGCAAGGCTGCTGTGGGAATGTGTCCCCAGGTTCAACCATCACAGAGGCAGATCATGTATTCCTGATAATATCAATAAATCAACAGAGTGAAAAGGCTGTACTTTACTGCCCAAACAGGGAACAATGCCACAAAACAGACAGCACAGACAGCCTGATTCTGTTCCTCCTCTCTGCCTGATCAGGATCCAAGTCTGCTGGTAGAATATGTACACATGCATATTTTATATATATATATATATATATATCTCATAAAAAGTATTGATTGTTCCAGTAGTTGGGCTTAGACAGTCTATACAGGAGCTGACCCCAGACTTTACTGCTCTCCCCAGCTGCTGACACCCAGGCATATGATCCTCCAAGGTTCCCAACCACACTCTGATTTTGTTGCTGGTGCTTGGACCTCTTCGTGTTACATGGACAAGGTATGCTCCAGTAGCTGGTCCAGACCTAAAGTCTTCCCAGTAGCTGAATCTCAGACTCCTGTGTCTCTGTTAGATAGCTCAGATCACTGGTCCCCATGGCAAACATCTCTTGGATGTTAATTAATGAAGATGTTCAGTGGGACTGAAGGCAATGAGCTTCACCACGTGGCTCTTGTGCTCCTCACAGCCCTACACTGTGTGATCTTTGGTGTCATCACCAAACCAGACAAGAGAGTGCCAAGAGGGGAATTTGTTGGTTACTGACAGCTGCTTTGGCTGAGTTCTGAAAACATTTCTGATGTGAGCCTCTGATTCCTTTCAGGATTACTGTGTTTGAAATACAAACCCTGGAAGACTAACCATCTGAGATGAAGGCTGCTCTTCCAACCTCATACAGCCCAGTATCCCAGTGTGAAGTGTGTGTTCCAGGGTAGGGATCAGAGACTGGTTTGGAGCTAGGAAGATGACAGTCTGGTTTCTACCATCTTTATTTTATCATTTTCCTTCTACCTTTTTCCTCTCTTTCAGCTTCCCTTTCACTTTTTGCCACTTTCCTGGTAAGAATCTAGTTTGCCTACAAGTGGTCACAAGAGTGCTTTTGCTGTGAGTTGTGATTAGAAAGGCTGCTTCCAGTTGGATGAATAGTGGAAGAGGTCTAAAAAACTGTGGTAATGGTGCACACTTTTCTAGGCTGTCCATGGCAGAGAAACTTCCAAGTGAAAATCAGTGCCAGGGGACAGAAATTTGTATTTTCTAGCTTTGCTTCTCCTTCCTCTTTTTGCCTTTTGTCTTATTCTGCTTTAGTACTGAACATGAACAACAAAGGAATCTCACATGCATTTAAACTCATTTTTTGCCATTTCCCCCCCCCAAAAAAAAAAGTAACAATTAATACCAGCTAACAAAGCTGTCACAGAAGCTGTTCTCTTCATTTAGCTAAAGAGATTAATGAAAACTTAAACTGAAAATTACTGAACTATTTAGGTTTTTTGGGGGTTTATTTGTGTTAAGCAGAAGGGTATATAGTTTAATCTAGATCTTATATGGAGAGAAATTTGGATATGACTCTACCTAAAAAACCATAAACTTCATTTTTATCAATAATGAGGGTTTATTAGCATCTTATCCCTGTTGAGCCAAAGAAATGTCCTTATTAGCATAACAATCTTCAGATGCTGTGTATGCAAAATACTTTTACCGTGTATTTTAAATGTCCTATTACATGTATATGTTAACTTTTGTTACAATTAAGAAGCTTAAATCAGAACCTAAATAACCCCTACCCCACCCAACCTTTAATTTCGTCTCTGATCTTTAAAGCATGGAAAGAGAAAATGACATTGCCTCTGGAGTAAAGTCAGAGGGAGAAACCTGTTGTTTAGAAAACATGATACAAGGATTGATTTCTTATCTCCCTTTGCAAGCTCAGTAGAAGCTTTATCTGCTTTAATCTGAACATCAGATTGTCTAGTTTGGAGAATGCTGTTTGAAAGCTTAAACCTCTGCTTAAAGTTAACATGTAAAAGAGGTCCTTTAGGTGAACTGCCCTGCAGAATACCATCCAAATACATAAGATAATCAAGAGAGGCAATGAAATCTTAGGCCTGCTTTTATCTTTTTCTGTGTGTGACTTCACACACTCACAAAGGCATTTATCTGTTGTCACTTTAGACAAGCTGTGAATTCTGAAGCTATTTCCTGAAGTGATTACTGAAATGATACTTTTCCTGAAATGATTACTGTAAGTCACAACAGAATTTGTATCACAGCTAGGTTCATTTCTGCATACATCTATAAGCTTATTTTCCTTAAGGGCAGAAATTAACATTCACTCTTGTTATAGTAAGAAACATGCCCATCCTTGTGCTGCTGCTCTCTCTTCCTAAACGTTTGGCAATTCAAAATGGCAAAGGAGAAAAGTTCTGTAGTGCATAGAGAGCCAAAGGAACTCATTGCTATGAGTTGTGAAAGACACAATCTTGACTGTTAGAGTGCGGCTAAGATATTTTTTGGGGGGTAGGAACGTCCCAAAATACTGCAAATAGAAGGACGATGAACTTGGAAAGAATGTAAACACTTGAATTTTTGAGCTCTGTTTACACATCTGGATAATTAAATGCTTGACTGGAAACAAACTATTTACTTACTGCCTTCTACAAGATTTCTCACACCTTCTGAAATATCTATGTCTGTTTGAAATCACAATTATGTTATGTTATTAAGTAGACAGATCACCAATCTGGTCAAATATGACTAAGAAAAATGATGTTCTTGATTTTGGTAATGATTTATATGAACTGGACATCGGTTTGCACTTTCAGAGCTTGCTTTTGAAGGCTCTGATATCAAATTAATGAGATAGTCTGGGCTTGTCTCTCAAAGGGAATTTATTTTTCTCTTTTCTGGGGTGTCAAAACCTGGGATTTAATATGCATGAGGCAGAGACATCCAAATTTTTGGCAAATCAGAGCATATAAAGCAGAAATTATTCTGTGGCATTTCTCACTGTGGTGAAATATGGTGTGATGACTGATCATTTTATCAATATGTCCTTTAGATATCTAATATCTCTTTGAGGAATTTGGTATATTGCACCCTTTTTTGTGAGTACAGCAAAGCATGGCATGCTAGGCTTTGTGAACAGATACAGAAGTTGCTGGGAGCTTTTCTTCCCTTTTCTAAACTCATACCAGTGCTAGGCATAATCACACTCTGTGTGTGTGCATGTGCACATACTCATGTTCTTGTGTGTGCACATGGATGTGCTTAAGCCCTATTTTAAATGCAGATACATTAAAAATAGGCACACCTGCTTTAAAAAGTCAAAGCAAGGGCAGAAATGAAAGCAATGACACTGTGTCTACAGTAGTTAGAGACAATATATAGCAGATGGATGTAACAATAATTTATCTGGTGATACCTTCTTAGTGGAAAAAACAAACAAAGAAACAAAACAAAACCCCATACCAACAACAGTAAAAACAAACAACACCAACAACAGAGATAGCGGAGAAGAAAATTGAGAGTGCTTGGGATGTGAAATAATCATATGTGTGTGTCTTTTGACACTTCATTTTTATATGACCTAAAGCTGACAGATCCAGAGTATAAGTATCACTTTTCTTATAAAAGCTGGTCTGCAGAAAATGATATCCTACCCCAAGGAGAACACGTACTTAGCTGAAAAGCAGTGTACTGTGTGACTTGGCCCCTCTGCACAATAAAGTTTGTTGCTACACAAAGCTCCAGGTGGTTTTGATTTCAAACCGAATTTCTAATCTTCTTTTCCAGACTCTCAGAGCAACAAAGAAGAATCTTATGGTTTTATCGTTACCACTGCACTAATCAAAACTGCTCCCTTCCTCTGGTGCTGGGCAGTGCACCCAGCTGGGACCGAACGACTGTGTCGGAAATGTATGCCACGTTGAGGAGCTGGAGGTTTTCTAACCCTTTAGAGGCACTTGGGCTTCTGACTTTCAGGTAAGGGAAAATTAACCAAGTAGGAAAATAACAATAAGCAGAGTGATCACAAGGAGATTAATTCAGCTCGTCAGTTTGCTCAACACAGTATCACGCTGTGGTTCGCTGATTGGGCTTTTGGCTCTGTCTCTGTGTCAAAGTGAAAACGGAGTTGCAACTCTTGTGATGACCTTGAGTTGAACGTGTCAGCCCTGTCTTCTTGGCTGAGGTGGTTTTCTGTTTCTCAGGATAATGAAAAGAGTATTTCAGTCTCCATAACAGACTCAGTTTCTGGTAACAGGTGATCAGTCACATACTCAGCACTTACATAGCACTCCATTGTCTTCAAACTGCTGTACAGACATGATGTGACTAATGGGAGAGGAGGACTAACAATAATCTATGTAAATATATAGAGTCCCACATGTAACCTGTCTTTCTGAAGTAGATTGGATGAAGCTTTAAAGTCAGTTCCCCACACTCTGAATAAATTCTGTTGCGGTGCCTTATGTTCCACCCCCACTTCTTACACTGGGAGCTGTTTGTTTGTCAGGAGACTTTCTTGATGCTGGAGATAGTCCTACCCATGATGTAATAGCAGATGTCAGGGGACAGAATCTGTGTCAGCAGTTACATTTCCTCCAAAAACTTGGGAGGTATTTTGCATTAAGTGACCTACCTGTGAAAACATTAAACATGCAGATGAAATCCTTGGGCAAATTTGGTTTATCAAGCCCTTGCTTGTCTTGGGTAAGCACAGGCTGCACCAGCTTTGCTATCTCAGTTTCATACTGTACCTTCAGAAAAAAACCAAACCTCACCTAAAGCTTTACTTGAGAAATTACTTTATACACTTACCTCCACAGTATTAAAAATAGTTATTTAATGTTCTAAAACTGATTATTGACTGTTATTTCCCTCTTGATGCAATTTCCTCAGAATCCTTTTATCCCTGTTTTATATCTGAACTATTAGCAGTTTCACATGTTTGCATAAGTGTCTTTTTTTATGCGTAGTGGGAATGAAAGATCATTCAAAGGTGGAAGCAAAGATCCTGAAAGATCACGTTCTGGAACATAGTATTGTTACCTTGTTTACCATTATTAAATTATTAGGATCCATTTCTAATTTATAAAAGATCCATGTAGAAAGGAGTGTATGGAGAATGTGTGCTTACATGCCCCAGAGTAGCAAGAGATTTTGAGATTTATTTATTTTTTTTTTTGTCTGAACATGCCAGGTTTTCAGATCAGATCTTTCGTCTAATTTTGGTTTTGTGTATGGGTGGCATTTCTGCAAACGAAGAGCTTGATTGTTCTTTGAAGATGCAGCTCTGCACCAGCTCTGCACCACACCAGGGTGTGGTGCAGTATATCAGTCCTGTCAGGTGCTTCTCAGGTTATTTAATATGACTCAGCCTGTCACTGAGCTTCTCAGTGTGTAGCGGATGCAGCAGATGCATTGTTCATTCTGGCTGCCACAAAGATTGCTGGCATGAAAAGATGGGAAAATGTCATCACTTTGTCTCTCTTGGTGCCACCGTTGGGAGTGGCTGGCACCTGCAAATACTTCTCTCCTGATCAAGATCTTAGATTGCTTGTCCCTTTAGTTTCCTTCTCACGGAAGATAATATCAATCCAGTTTTTTTGCTACATGGTAACGCCACAGAAAGAAGTTCTGGATCACGGAACAAATCCTCTTTAAAAAAAAAAAAAAAAAGAAAAAATCTGTTCTTCTCATATCCACAATATTTTGTAGGTGCATGAACAACTGGGAAGCTAACCTTCAGAAACAGAGAGGTTGCATTTCCTTAGAGATGTCTGGTTTCAGAGACATCTAGGTTGCATGATTTAACAGCTGAGAGACATGTATATGCAAATTGATAGAGTGGGTTGAAGGAGGGGAGTACTTTCCATATAAATGTGTTTCTGAAGCTTCTTCTCTCAGTTCTCTTTTTCTCAGATTTCTGTCATTTTGAAAAGTACAGTAGCACTGGATAGGGTCCAGCTTCCCTTCACCATTACCTTCAGTGACTTTGGATCTGGGCTCTTTAACTGAGCTGGTTTTGAACCTTCATTCAACTCTATCTTGTATTGTGTTTGGCAGTGACAATTCATCAACTCAGTTCCTCACTTCTATCATCCACAAAACAGCTCTCTGATTTCTTGTGATTACTGAGGCACAACTAAAAGATCCAAGTTCATATAAAACACGAGCAGAATATGAAATGAATGCTTTTTGTATATTCATGCCTATTTTAAGGACTTGTGTTACCATCACCATCAAACCACGGGTAAGTAAAATGTATTAGGGCTGATCTTTGTCTACATGTACGGCTAACATGAGCAACTGCACTAAATCAGCCCAAAAGTCTGTGTAGTGCATCCTGTCTCCAATGGTTACCAACAACAGTTACCCAGGGAAGAGAATAAGAATGGGCCAAACTGAGCTACTCTCCCAACTTCCAGTAATCTGCAGCTCAGAGGCTTCCTGAGACAGAATTTTTTGGTTTCAGAGCCCTCTTGCATTTTTCTTTCTGTGATTATTTTCCAAATAAAAATTGATTCCACATAAACATTCAGCTTTCAGTGCATCCCGTAGCAAGGAAATATGCAATTTGACTTTGTGTTGTATCATTTCTATGCACCACAGTTTACCACATTTATCAGCACCATAAAAGAAACCAAGAGTTCCCAATCAGTCCAAATTCTGGATGCTTTCTTTGATGGAACTTCAGTTTGCAGTGTCTTAAAGAGTTTCTCCTGTGGGTGTGTGCTTACTCTTTATATATAGTTTAATATAGTTTAGAGAGGGTACTCAAAATCACTAGTTCCTTCTACAAGCATTGGGCTGGGGGGCTCTAAATTATCCTTCTTCTCAGCAAAAATGCAGCATCTGACTTCATGATTAAGCTCAAGCTCACGTTTGCTAGGGTAAAGCAACGAAAATCATTGGAAGCACTTCCTCATTGCCTGGGTTAGAAGACAGCATCACAGAGCTTAGAGAGAGGTATCACAGCCCATCAGAACAAGCCCCATGATCAGGCATCTGAGCTAGAAAGCTCTTTGCAACTTTCTGAAACTTCTAAATTATTTTTCTCACTACACAGAAAAATGTACAATTTAATAGATGTTTCATGTTCTGTGAGCGTGTCTCTCTTGCTTATGCTCTTCCACTTTGCAGGCGCCTCTCAAGGCAGCCAAATGATAACATACTCATTTATGCAGTGGAAAGGATGAACTTTCATAAATTGAAAACATAATCATGGTACATTTCACAGATAAATTCAGTAGCAATGTTGCATCCAGTACTTGGAGCAAGTGCATTGATTTTTAAAGCCCCAGAAGCCAACACTTAAAAAAACAATTTAAAAAACAATGAATGTTCCTTTAATCAATAAAGATGGGATGGAGAGGACGGGAGGGGGAAGTGTAGAATAAGATTTTACACTCTTACCTCTAATTTCAGGGAAGGATGATTATAAGCCATTGCCTGAAATATAAAATTATCCCTCAGGCAGAAGGTACAGAGCTGGTCCCTCCTACTCAGAGCAGCTTATTGGTGCCCTGTGCATTTTGCCGTTGACTTCACTTATTGAGTCTGGCAGAAATCCAAGCCTTAGTGGAGTTAGAGCTTTCTGTGACTGTACCTGCATTGCATGGCACACTAGCCAGGGAAATAACACCAGTACACCCCTTTATTCAGAGAATTTTTCTTGATGACAGAAAGAAAGCAAAGGCAGTGTTATAGAAACGCCATCATTTACGTTGTGTTGCTAGTGGGTAATTGTTTTGTGTATGTATAGAAGAACCATACTTGCAATTTTTTATCTGGTTATCTTGCTATTCAAAAATGAAAGTCCAGACATATTTGTTAACCAAAAAACCAGAATGTTTTCTTCAACTTTTTTTTTCTTTTTTTTTTTTTACTGGCACACCTAGAGTGCACTTGCAGCCCTGTGAGGTGTCATGGCTAGGAATCAGGAAAATTGAACTAGAATGAGGAAACAGCCACCACAGAAGAAAGTGTGTTGTTTTCCAGCATTGTGAATGGCTGCAATGATTTTGAAGAGAGAACTTTTTGGTGTAGATTGTGGAAGTGAAGACATAACCTCCCTTGTAGGATTAGACATTTTCCTAGAAACTTCCTGCTAGATTCTAACTCTCTCAGGGCAATTGCACAGGAAAAGACATTCCTTTAAAACCATGTGCCAAATCAGTGGTGCCACAGGGACTTCCTTATTTAATCTCTTGTATGGAACAGGCAGAGTAGGGGAAGATATGACTCCACCTCCCTCTCCTTGACCAGAGAAGATGCCTTGGTTCATAGAATCACTCAGCCTTTGACTTTCACAGTATTATTGTTGATTTTCACTTTCTCTAGCAGAGTAGCTATTGAGTTTCAGAGCTTAAGATTTCTAACCAGTAATAATAATAAAATGTGATAGTTTGAAGACAGATTTTGTTCTCACACCTTTGCAAGCCAAATTGATTTAGAATTGTTCAATCAGATTGTCATTGTTTTAATAAAGGCAGAATTTAAAACGTTCCCTTAGAGTTCACAATGGAATGCCCAACAGAGTATTTATAGATAGAGCAGATCTTGCCTGTTTGCATCTTACTTGTTACTTGGCTGTAGTTATATATCAACTATGGAGAGCAAACATGGGCTTATGCAAAGAAATAAGATAAGAACAAACTAACACTCTACTGTTAATTTCATACTTTGATGTACAGAACACACTACTGATAAAGCTTGAAAAGTGCTTATGCTTAATATACATGAAATTTAGTGATAACTTAGATGGGGCTGTATGCACTGGTAGGAATAGACAACTCTTTATTTTAGGTATCAGAATGTGATGAATTCTTTTTTTTTTTTCCCAATTCCTTTAACCATTTTTAGCTTTCTTGGCAATACATATGAAGGTACTACAGCCAAAAACTACAACAGGACAAATAATAGACAACTATGTAGGATATGGCATGCTTTCTGTGCATAAATGTGCAATCCTGTCAGGAGGCTAAATCTGTAAATAATCACATTTTCCATGGTTTAGTCTTTAGTATTACTGTAGCAGAGAACAAAGTTTGTCTCTGAGGTGGGAAGAACCTTCTAGATCATACAGGTTTCAAATGAAAAACCGCTTTTGTTACTTTCTTCCTACTCTTGTTCTCTCCTAGGATATGGTTTACCATATGGTCTCCATGACATCCTAAACTTAGTTGTTTTAGTCAGAATTTCCTGTAGAAAAATGTATATAAGCATCTTTTAAAGTATGTTTTCTGTGGGTAAATTCAACCTATCTATCTACCAATCAGCCAGCCAAAGCAATTGCTGGTGAATATGACCATGTGCAGTGTGTGGGGATGGGGAGGGTTCATGTGACTCCTTGTAATGAAGAGTGAATATGTGACTCTTTTTCAACAGAAAATTATGAAAATACAGTGTCCTTTTAACTGATGGTATTTTTTTATCTTTCTGTACTTTCTTTTAGTTCTTACCGTTTTCTAGTCCTTACACACTCACTCCTTGTTTTATTTAGAAGCCCTCAAAGGAATGAAAAAGAACACCAACAGAAAGTCCTGCTAATGTTGTCTGTAAGCTGAAACTAAATCGTTATTCTAGTAGTTTGTTCTCTCTTCCTGTCTGTTTACTTTTTAAATACTTAAACTGCCTCACAAAACTTATCTGTCTGTTCTTTTAAACAATTCTTCCATATTTTCTCTCCTGGCCCAGTTGCACCCATCAGGGACATGATACCCTTTACTACTTAGAGGGTTTTTGTTTTCAGTTGGTATCTTCATTCCAGTAGGTTTGCTAGCTCTGCTTTCCTTGTTTCTGTTGGACTTAATAACATGCATTTCACTGGACTGAAGTCCTTTTTTGAAAATGCAACAGAACTTAAAATGGGAAGGGAATTGCAGATGAAGGGAATTGCAGAAATATGTGGCATATTATAAGCCTCCAGCTTAAAAGAAGGCCTGTGAAAGGCCATACTGTTCTCTACAGAGATCCTCACATGCCAGAAGATGTAGTGAATTGTACAGTTCCATTGACCTGACAAATATATTTCAGCATAGGGTTATTTAAAACAGCACAGAAAAATTAGGATAATAAAACTGTTAAAAATGAAATGCACATCTATTTCTCATTTGCAGTCAACTCACCACTGGCAGATGCTAAAACCTCCAGAGAATTTCACAAATCCACGGGATGCCTCAGCAGTGCTTAGCTTTCTGTTAGAATCTGATTTAGCTGAAAGGTACAGCCAGACAAATAGCTCCCGACTGGCTGTCTATATGAAAAGAATGAAACACTGAAAGTTGTCCTTACTTCTAAAGCAAGTTGTAATCTATGCTTATCCAGCTCAAAATTCATCTTTTACAAAAACAGTCTTAAAGTCTTGAGGGAAACCTAATAATCTAAAGCTACTTAGAAGTTAAAGAATGGGTGGCTGTCAGTCGTTGGCATCATGCAGGGAGGGAAGAACAAAACAGCAAAAATAAATATCAGAGTAAAACAGTTTCACAATTTATGGAGAATCCAAGGCATGAGAGGAGCTGTGAAGGGGAAATTTGAAGTCCTGCTTGGTGTGACCTGTTAATAAAGACTAAACTCAAAAACAGTAATTTACATATTGTTTGTTATTCAGAAGAGTCTTTGAGTGTGTAAACCTGGAACAAACTTGCAAGAAGTCACAATCTCTGTGTGGAACATGCATTACCTGAAGAGAGAACAAATAAAGTTTGTTCTCTCAGAAGAAGAAAGCTACAAGATATTACAATGCAGGAAGGCAAATATATGGGGAATCTGTAGTTCTGTTCACTGAAGTATTTGTTGACCAAAGGTCATTTATAGAGAAGAAAACCCAAAACAACTAGAAGTAAATGGAAACCTAGAACTGGGTGAAAAGTACCATTTAATTTGCTTTTTTTCCCAGCTAAATTCTCAGGTGTTTTAGTGAAAAACATAAAACAGCTAGAGAAGATGAGTCCCCAAATGTCCTGCTTCTCTGAAGCCATTGTCAGAGGCCACATGTCAGGAATCTGACAATCTGTGATTCAAATCCTTTGCAAAACTGATCTGATGTTGACAATCTGCACTGCAGATGAGCTCCTCTTTCTTGGGCATGTACCTTTAAAGACTGGAATATTGAATTTGTTGTCATAAAGTCATCTCACTTCTCCGCTTTCAGAGTTTTCAGTAGGTTTAAATAATTGCATATTCATTGTAGGAAGCCCTGGAAATGAACTGTCCTCTAATATCCAAACTATGAAGCTCTTTTTCTTAAGCCTGAAGGGATTTCTCTTGCACTGAGTCACAGAGCCAAAAAAATCAATTAATTGTGTCCTCTAATCGAGAGCAATTTATGGTTTATTAAAATCAGATTTGATGCAACTCAAATGTTTGCAAGATTATTCACTGGAAAAAAAACCTTCCAGCCCTAATTAATTACCAGCCTACAAGATGGCATAGTTTCCAGGCATTTGAAGGGTAGATTTTTTTACTCAGATCTGCTTCTAGACCATAACCTATTACTTGCTTTAGCAAATAAACTGATGTATGTAAGCATGAATAGCATAAGCACCATGTAATACTAGTGGAGTTCATAAGAATTTTCCATAATTCTGATATTTCTGAGGATGTTAAATTTTTGCTCAAATACAAATGTAAGGGGTGAAACAGATAGAATTAAATATTGTACCTGTGTACAATATTCAAATACAAATTAAATGTGGTACCTGTAACCTGTTGTACCTGTGGCCCTGAACAACACTGAAATTCAGGGGAGCACTGGCTGTTAGATCCAGGGCTCAACAGATTGTCAGGTAGTTAAAAAAATGTGCTAACTACCCCTTCTGTTAAAAAGACTCAACTAAGCCTCAGGCTTACCTAGAGATTTACAAGCTGAAGGAAACATTTTAGTAACCAAGACTAACAAATTACCGAAATCTTATTCAAGAAGAGTGACAAGAGCCACATTTCCTGAAGTAAATTGCCCTGCAGATGTTTCACCACAGTGCCCATGCGTTTGAACTCATCATTATCCTAATCACATCTCCCTGTACTGCTTCTGGTAACTTAGTTAGAGCCCCAGTTTTGACTTGCAGCAAATTAATTCTAAGTAAATCAAATGTTAGCTGTCGAATTTTCTGGAAAGTTTGGGATTAAAATAATTTTGTTATTCTTTGTTTAGCTGGAAAAAATAAGAGTTTCCTTCATCATAGCACTGCATATATATTTAGATCTTGGCTGCTAGTAAGGACAAGCTGTAACTAATAACATTTTTCTGCTTGACTTGGTGCCTCTGTGAAGTGTATTTCACTGTTCAGTAACCTGTTGAACTAGGGGAGAAGGGAAGGGGAAAGACTAATTTCCATATTACGTACACATGCTTGGTGCATCACCCTTTGGAGCAATTGTATAATTAGAAAATAGGATGATATGAAAGAGATTTTTTTTTAATATATAGATCTCCTTCAAATATGTTTTTTTCTAAGTAGCCACATGAATATTAAAGTAACAACTTCTCATTCCTAATAGGTTGCCTAAAATAAATAAATAAAAAGAAAATAAGCCTTGCAGAAGATGCTAATTTGGGCCTGTCATGATAATTTATTTGTAATGTATTCCTCCTCTCTCCATCAAGGCCCTCTCAGCATTATACAAAGAATTATAAATGTATTAGAAACATCATCAAATATGTAGCATAACATATAAACAACTACATTGTTAAAAAAAAACAGCTACATTGTTAAAAGGGGGGTTGAAAATGCTACAGGTGGCAGCTGGTTGCAGCCCAGAAAACCAGACCTTTCAAGTAAGTCCAGCTGTTCACTGTTTGGTTTTTGATTTTTTTTAATCAAAATATCCACGATTTTATTTGATGGCCTGTATAGTTAATTCACTGATCAAAGCATACGTACTGTTTTGCTTCATCTTGTTTTATTGAACTCAAAAGCTCAAGATTCGAGCAGCAGGTGCCATTATACTGCTGAGCACTCAGCTTTACAACTTCTCTTTTTATCTTGATAGCAGTGGGCAGTCATTGCTGCAAATACGGCGTTGTCTCCTCTGTCTCACTTCTGATTTTCATTTCTGTTGGGTATATTGTTGGCAAAAGGTGCTGGATGGGAAGGTGGGAAGAGAGCAGTCTGGTTTTGTGCTGAGCTCCTGACGCGGTGACACTGTTGGGCTGTGACATCTTCTGCCGTGCATGATGGCTCTGATTTCAGAGGACTTTCCTCGGAGTGAATTGTCAAGATAACCCATGTCCTTTAGTCATCATTTTTATGTGTACCTAGACTGCCAAATCAGAGATTTTCCAAAGACCCTGACAGCCATATCAGTTCAGAGGGGAGGGATTTGCTGCTTTCTGTGGGGCAGGTGCTTGCCCTCAAGAGAACTGGATCAAAGCCCAGCAGTTCTTCTGAACATTATCCAATTGACTGGGGTACTGTTTGAAGACATTTTTGCCCCTTAGGCAGAGATGATCCTTCTTGCAGCTCTGGTAACTGGAAGGTCTCTGTGAGCAATTCCAGTTTGCTTCAGGAGAAGACAGAAAAGATTCTTGGGATGGCAATGGGCAACAGGCAAGTACTGATACACAGTTAAGGGTGACACCACATAGAAGACACACACAGAAGAGCAAATCAGTTCTTTTCCTTGTAAAAGCAAAGCAGCAGCAAACTCGCTGAATTTGAAGAAATCCAGGCAACTTCTGTGTACCTGAAATTCTCCGTGTGTGGAATCATGGAATCATCAAGGTTGGAAAAGACCTCCATGATCATCGGATCCAACCTTTAATGATTAATGTCACAATTGCAAAATGTGAAAAGGTAGCAATTATTTTTTATATTTTCAAAAGAAGTCCTTGAAATATTATTTTTTGGCTTTCAAATGTTAGGAGAGATACTGTACACCTTTTGATTTTTTTTCTCTAAAAAGAGATAAAATGGTCTCTTGAGAGTCAGTTTCAATCAGTCAGATTGCATCAAAATTTCATTCTCTTTTAAAGAAAAATGTTTTTTACCAATTATATTATCCAGCCTTCTTTCTCTGTGTTACCCCTGCTGCTCTACTATGTTATCCTCTTATTTCCTTTTTACAGTCAGAGCTCTCCATCACAAAATCTATAATAGGCTACAGCCACTCTGGTTTCAACCAGAATTGGTTGAGAATGCAGCTTATGCTGAAAACTCAAACATTTTCCCATCAAAAATGTCTGTTTCACTGACTTGGAACCTTTCTGGGGGAAGCTGTTGGTTTTTTACTAAATTTTGCATTAAAAAAACTAAAACTAAAAAAAAACAACCTGTGTTTTCAGATTCAAAATTACTTCTGTTTAAAAAGTATTTTTGATTTTTTTATGATACAATTCAGATGAGCTGATATTAGAATAAATTGTCTGAAATGAACCCTTTTGGTATGGGAAATCTCAAGCTTCTCTGTTGTTGCTCAGAACAAAAGAAGTCTTAAAGTTGAAAGTTCCCATGGCACAGAAATTTCCTATTTCAGGTAAGTAAGAGCAGCAAGAGATCTCTAATTTACTTCATATCTCAGGAAATTACAATACATGGTAGCTCAAATTAAAAAAGGTATTTGAAGATCAGGTTGGGTGTTTTTCCCCTGTATGACACTGTAACAGTCAATCCAATTAAGGTATCTGTAACATGTTTTTTGACTCTCATTAGAATAAAACACATTAATTGATTTTTTTCCTGTTCAATTTTGAGAAAAAAACCCATTTTTTCTAACATTTTATATCAGTGAGAGCTCAGGAGATCAGTGGATCGGTAGCTCTTAATGATACCTCTTTATCTTGCTCTAGTTTTCCAGATCAAGATATTCGCAGAACAGCAGTCCAACAAATAGAAAATATGTCAAATGATGAGTTGTTAGAATACCTCCCACAGCTGGTTCAGGTAAGGAGGAAATTGATAGCCAAGGAAGTGGTCTGTCCTGATCAATAACTTCATTAAATGCTTTTGATTCTCTTGGGTGGGTCGAGACACTGTAAGAGGAGTAAATAAGAAATGCTGGTCACCTGATGCAATTATTGAATTAAAAACAGGGCTGAGGTATAGGCTGTTTTCCGCTTCTTTTGGCATGCTGATTGAGCTTTTCTGCATACTACATAAAGGTATTTTCAAGTGACAATGAAAAATAAGGAAAAAAAAATGAAAAATAAGAAATTAAAAAATGCATCTGAACAGTAGAAATTATGCTGTGGTCCCCCAAGCAGGTGGCAGAGCTTCATTGCACTTAAGGAACCACAGATTGCAGTTTTCTTAATACCATATATACACCAAGAAAATCACTGTCAACGCAGAGTAACCTGGACATTTGGGTGTAGAATTGTCTCTTTAGAGGTGTGAGTTGCATTTCACTAGAAATTAATGTTTTGCAAGTTATGGCCTCACTGCTTCCAAAGCACTTGGTGATTGAGTAGGTCCTGTGTTGCAACTGAGCAAGAAGTCTCGAAAGTTTTATTCCCTTATTTTGTAACACTGTGCACATGGATGACTTACTATTCCACATTGCAGAGTTTTTCAGGGGGTGTTTTGTGTGTTTGTGGTGTGTGTATATCTAGATAGATATCTATGTATGCATATATGAATATATTTACTGTGAAGCAGTGGAACCTTCACAGCTTTACAGCATTCACACACTAATGTGACCTTTCACCTTCCACAGCTTCTGTTTCACAAATAAGTTTGTTTTGCAAACCAGATAATCGGATAAAAAATTAAATATAGCATTGATAGTTTTAAATGGGGGAAGAAAAGCTGCATATTTACATACATGTTAACACAGCCAGAATCAGGATGGTATCTGCCTGTCTTACAGGTGGTGGCAGATTCTCGTGTCCTGAAGTTTCTTTGCCCATTCCATTGCTAGAGCAAACTCTGTGTGTCTGATTGCTTCATTCAGGCTAAGCACTGGGTCCTTTCTGATTATTTTTGTTATAAAGACACAAAAGCTGGCATAAATTTGATTCTTAATATCAATTTATCTGTTAAGGTACTCAAGTTTGAGTGGAGTCTTGAAAGCCCTCTAGTGAAACTCCTGCTGAATCGTTCCCTTCAGAGCATCCAAGTAGCCCATCAACTTTACTGGTAAGATCATTTGCCAGTGCTATCATAGTAATTTTCTGTCACAGTGAAATTTATCCATGATTCTGTTGGTGAAAAACTTTCTTTTGGTTTAAAATCGACAGAAAATGTAGGTTTTTGCTCTTTTTTTAATTCTGCTTTTAGTGCATGGGTGAATTGTATGAAAGACCTACTTATATTTGCCTTCATCCTGCCCCCAGGTGGGAGGGAGAGGGGAAGGTTCTGTTCATTGGTAGTTTTCTGCATTTTTTGGTTTGAGCCAAAATAGTCTTACTTAAAATTTGTGCTCTAAGCAGTATTGGCTTGCTTATAAAGAATGCTCCTCTGACATCTCCTGAAGCTGTCAGAATTCTCATTTATGTCTAAGTATCTCTTGTACTTCTTTGCATCTGAGACTGACTTGTGATGGTAGAGTTTCCAGTAGTTCCTATTTTGACACAATATAAGGAGCCCTCTAATTGTATTATTGCATGGGGTGGTTATTCTCTTTGCTGTGCTGTTACCTCAAGACTCTCTGAATAAGGATGTGGCTTTCTGACATCTGAACATCTGCCCTGTGATCTGAAAATTAAATTCTTGTGCGTTTTCTTTTTTCTCCATCTTTAGTAATGATGGATGAACTGAGCTTTCATTTACAGTTCAACTGGTTCAGAACCCTTAAAGCAAAAGCTTTCCTCCCTGCAAAGGAGAGACAGCAATTTTAAATGTAATCATTGGGTTGATGAAGTGTGGGGTCAGGAAGAGCATAGATCATACTTTCATACCTGCACAGTTTCTGGAAGTGTTAGAGGGATAAAACAGAATTATGAATGTGTTTGTTTTACTGAAATGAGTGGGATAACAATAACGTGCCTAATGAGCATGTCTGTCAGATTAAGTGGAAGCACATTTAACAAGGTATTTTTCTGGCAGTGCCTGAAACATGCCCAAGATGATTTCTGCTAATATTAAACTTAGTCACACTGGATATAAAATGTCCAGTCTGGAGTTCTTAAATATGCCCCAAGAGTTGGTAGTTTTCCTGTGTAATTAGAAATTAGTCTAGGGTTCAGTGGACAGGGGAACATCATTGGTTTGCCTGTGCCTCTCTTCCTCTCAGAAGAAAAATGACTGACTATGGTATTCTTCCTCTTTGCAGTGTAGACCTGTGTAGATCCCTGCTTTCCCCCAAAATTTGCTCAAGCTCTCTAATATTATAATATTAGGTAATATATAGCAGATATTCCATCCTGAATAATATATATAGTTATCTAACACAGTGCAGTTTTTTGTGGCAAAATACATTTATTTTATCCACTGCTTAATATGTAGCATAGTGATACCCCCATCAAGTAGATGATTTCTCAAGGTTCATGGTATTTTCTGCCTTTCAGCTGGTAGTAGACCTGTTCATGCTGAGTACATGTTTTTTTAGGTGTCCTTTTCAAATCTCTTAAAATTTTGCTACTTGTGCTCATCACAATATATGCTTTTATTTTCTTGATTACTCTGCTCCACCCTGTTCTTCAGCAGTAAATTGTTTTCTACCTAACATTTCAATTTATGCAATTATTCATATTCTTGTTCCAGTATTTAAAAGGCAGTTTCCCAAGCTATAAATTACAAATTTACAAATTTATAAAGTACAAATTTACTTACAAAATTTAACAGTAACTTCATGGGTTTTATTAATAAATCCTTAAATAATTAATAAAGGCTTTCCTTCACAAACTGAATTTCAGTCCTTATAAAAGAACTAAGGGAAAACAGAGGTTTTCTTCTGCTTACCTCTAAAGATACTTTTAAAAGAAGCTCAGTGAATTAATAATATGAGGAACACATGTGCGTGCACACTCACACAACTTCTTTTAACAAATGAGATTAGTTTATATTTTCTTCTCAAATGTTGCATTCTGTTTCATTACCAAATTAGAGATTGAGAAGCAAGGACTGGCAAAAACAAACTTTAGCAACAAGTTTATATTTATTTTTAATTGTGATTACTGTTCTACTATTAAATAGTGCAACGTTGTGTACACTGTACCTCCCAAAATAAAACTTGGAAAACCAGAAAACTGGTGATGTGACTTCAGAGTAAAAGGGGAAAAGTCAACTGATTTTAACTTCCGTGTTTTACAACACTATTGTAAATCTAGAAACTAGTTACCAGAAATGGTGGTGACACTAACTTAGTTTAGTGGCAAATATTATTTATAATAGTGTGTCAGTTATTGAAAATTGACTCAATTTCTCTGATAGACCAGAGATAATCAGCTACCCAACAATGGTGTATCAGCTCATCATCTTTTTAGTATTAATGTTGAGTAGTAAATTGTTAACTTCTTTCCATCAAGTAGTCATAAGTTTGTTTGAAGATTTTATTTAAAATTTATGGGACAGTAATTGTCAAAGGTGGACAGAACAGAGAGAATATTCATTCTTGGGACACATCTGTTGTAAATCAGGATACTTTCAGTCTGTTCTCTGCTTGTACCTGCTGCAGATTTGTTCCATTAATTCTGCTATTGAGAATGAAAAGGATCTTACAACTTATTTGGGTGTTTGGGTTTTTTTCTTATCATGTGTGACTTCCCTTCCTCTAAATTCTTGAGGAATTTAGGCCATCTGCATCCATCAGTGTTTCAGCTCCTCTTTGGTTCTTCTAAATGCACTCCCCTTCCCAAGGAGTCTAAAAATTGCCCATGCACACACAGTGCCAGCATAGGACACGTGTACCACTTAAATCCCATTTCAGTTTTATTTCAGGAGTTCCTGATGTCCATGGGACATGGAGAACTGTCCCAATATCTTCTAGACATTCTCTCTGATTCTGGTCTTTTCCCAACAGAGCTCTTGGAGGGGAGAAGGCTAGAACAAGTTTTCCCAAGCCCTGGAGCTATTAAGGAGAGGCTGAGGGAGCTGGGGCTGTTCAGCCTGGACAAGAGGAGGCTCAGGGGAGACCTCATCACTCTCTACAACTCCCTGACAGGAGGTTGTAGCCAGGTGGGGGTTGGTCTCTTCTCCCAGGCAGCTATCAGTAAGACAAGAGGGCTCAGTCTTAAGCTGTGCCAGGGGAAGTTTATGTTGGATATTAGGAAGAAATTCTTTACAGAGAGGGTAATCAGACATTGGAATGGGCTGCCCAGGGAAGTGGTGGATTCTCCATCCCTGGAGGTTTTTAAGATGAGACTGAATGTGGCACTTAGTGCCATGGTCTGGTAACCACGGTGGTGTTGGATCAAGGGTTGGACTTGATGATCTCAGAGATCCCTTCCAATCTGGCTGATTCTGTGATTCTACAATTCTATTCTAAATGACAAGCTATTAAACTGGTTCTAGCAAAGCCCAGAAGTTGCTTGAGGGGAAAGAAACCTGCTGTGAGCCCCTTTGGGCCCTTCTGCTTGCTGAAAGTCGCTGTTTATCTCCTCGTGACTTGATGTTTCACACACAGGTGGGTTTATGGCAGCTTTTGTGCTGGAGTTTTAATGCACCCCTCCGTCTCTGGCAGCCTGCCAGTCGGTTTCCCTCCTGCTTGAGTGGTTTTTGGCTTTTAGCTACTGTCACAGGTGGCAGCTGTAGAGTAGAATGGGAACAGCTGGCTGGGGCAGCAGGTGTCCAGGAGTGTGTCTCACAGATGGTTGCCTTCCACGGGAGGATTGAATAACAGGGAGAATTACGGTGTCCTCTAGGATCTGTGGCAGCTGCTCGAAGGTGGTGCTAAGAAATAGGTTCCACCGTCATGGAAAAGTACAGTGTTTGTAAATTCTGCCAGAACACGAGAATCTAGTGTGCTTAGCTAAAGAAAAGTAAAAGTCAGGTGAAAACCTTGCTGAAGGCAAAATGTCCTTTTTTAGCTTGTCTTCTAAGTCAATAAAACTTTACAGAACTTTCCTTGTTTTTGGCATTTCTCAGCTACATTTTGACTGACAATCAAGAGAAAAGAGAGTAGTCTTCTATCTTTTGTAGTCCACAACTTTTAGAAAAGTAGGAATGTGGGATTAAAAAGGAACTCTTAGTGGAATCCAACACACTGAAAACAATGTGAATCAGACTATTGATTTCATGGCTAGAACATAATATTTTATTTTTATTTCTTTTTCTGTACGAAAAGCCCTGTAAGAAGCAAAAAGGACACAAGCAATGTATAAAAGTTTAAAAAGACCCCAGTTACATTTTCTGCTACTGGGAGGTTTGTACCTCAATACTTTCTTTTCCAAATTCATTACCACTTAGTTTCATTCAGCACTGGAACAATAGATTATTGTTTCATATTTTCTAAAAGGAAATATATTTTAAACTGTCAGAACTGGTCTATGTTAACCATAATTTATTTAAAGACTTCAAAAGAAGGGATAAATCAAGCAGATACTCATCTGTCCAACACTCTCAATTATCTGAACATTAAACAGGCAGCCATCCTCCAGCTCTTCCTCTTCCTGCATTATGGTGTCTTTCTCTGACAGTCAGAAGTTATCAAGTCTGCTAATTATTAAATGAACTTCCTAAATAGCTGTGCAGAGCACGTTGAAAAGCCCAGCCCATTAAAATGACATGAATGTAAATACAAAAGACATCTGTTTTGGTTTTGTGGTAATTTGGTCCTTCTTACTGATCAGAATGAAAAAATAACTTAATCGTATATATATAACTTTAAACCTATGAAAAGCCAGTCTATGTTTGATTCAACCAAGTGATGATTATAAATTTCGTTGGGATTCAGAGTACTTGATGTGATCATTATTATGTTTTGGAGTGCTGAGAACCCCAACCTTAGATGACAGCTAGGGATTTTAGTTCTGAACTCAGAATTATTACTTATGAAATGCCAGTCATTTGGAGACCTTTTTTTCTGTAGCAATTTATGTGTATAGTAAATAGCACCATTAGAGCATTATTTTTGTGAGATAATTATTCAACAGTCTACTGTGCTAAGTGCTTCATTATTAGTCATGTGGGACTTGGATTATTGCCTTGGAAAACAGACTGATAATTATTTTGTTTCCTAATTTACAGACTTTCAATTTTCTCAGACTCCAGTTTTAGAAAAAAAATGGTGTCAAATGAAACAAAGAGATTTGTTGTGAGCAAGCACAAAGGAGTAACACAACTGTTGGGTTTGACCTTCAGTAGTTACAGACTGAGTGGGAAAATGGTACATTTAAATCAACAAAACCACATCTTAGTTTTAATTAAACACATTGGAGATTTTAAGAATAAAAATCAGTATTTTAGACTCACTTTTTGCCAGCTCTTAAGAAAGAGGAGTGAACTGGCAGGGCCCACAGCTGGAATTGATAAAAGCAGCTACTAACTGCTGTCAGTGTCTGGCTGTGGGTCTGCCAATACTGCCCAATAAAAGAGGACTGCGGGGCAAGACCAAGTGCTAGACCTTTGGTCTGCCATAATTCCTAACAGCTGCCTTCCTCTCTGGCCCCTTTTGGGACTGCTTTTTTTCCAAGATAACGCTGGAATGCAGTTTGGGAACGGTTCACTCCGGGAACCACCCCTAAAAGACAAGGTGGGCAGAAGTGCTTCAGCTTTGGCACACTCTGTCCTGCAACACCGCTCCCCCCCTGCTTGCACGCTCACGTGAACCCTGGGAGGGAGATAACCCTGACCCTCAGCCTCTTGACCCCTCTGCCATTTGTGTGCTATAACATAACCATCACAGTGTTCCTGAAGCTCTGGGCTCAGACACACACACAGAGATTTATCTGTTGTGACCACAGGGTGTAGCACACGAGCCCCAGGGAGACCCAAAGCCCAATCTGGTGAAGATTCAGCCTGGGTGCTGCAGGAGGAACTCGCCCAACTCCTTTGATTCCAGGTCCAGGAGGTGCTCCATGGCTCTCTTAATCTTCTGAACATGCCCCAAAGACAGATTAGAAATGGTTTGCCTGCTAGAAATGATACAGGCAAAGCTTCAGGCACATGGGTAGGTGTTCTACCTTTTGGTAGGAATTTAAGTTGCTGTCTATACTTTCCTATATATAAAGCAGGGAAGTCTGAATCTATACCCCTTTGCAGTTCATGAGACTCTTTCCACTGATTGTAGTAGACTTTTATTCAGGCAGTTATTCTCTGGGACTGCCTTGCTAGAGCTAAGTTCACTTATTTTATTTAAATGGCTTTGCACATAACATTTAGGTGTTGCAGATGCTGTGATTTTTGTTTAAAAATGAAATATTCTGGCATATTCTAACTAAAGTAATAACATTTTAAACTTTTAAAAATCAAAAAGAAGAAAGGAAAATGAAGATAAACTCCAAGGAATTAAAAATCAATTTGGAAAAACTACTGGTAAAGGTTAACAAAGAATCTGAATATGGTATTTTAACATTTTGGATAAAAAGGGAGTTAGTTTTCCCATGCTGTTAAAAATTACAGCTTTTTGAAAAAGGAATCTGTTTAAAAACTAATAAAGCAATCAAAACTATGCCTTTTTGTAATTTAGTTAATATGAGATAATCTGGTGAGTCCTTGACAAAGGACATAAGTAACATACTTTTGCATGTGTCTGGTTTTAATTATTTTAATGATTCTTAGTAGAATGAATGTGTTCTTGAATGTCTAGAAGTCTAGGAATGTTAGTTGTTTTTCCAAATTGGGTGTAAGTACAAAAAGGAAGAGGTGAGGCTCCCTTGTGATCACATATCAAGGTGAGAATGGAGTGAGGCATGATTGTTCACATCATTAGTTGTATTTGTGCAGGCACATTGTCAGCTTCACTAAATGAGTTGCTGAACACAGAGATAACTCTGTGTGTGTCCCACCTTTGGAACAGAGGAAAGTCCGTGCCAAAAGTCATATTCAAGGAGGATTAACATTGTCAAGTGCAGCATAAAAAAGCCTGTAAATGTCAGTTATTAGTGCCTGTTACTGGAATGAAAAAACACACCACTGTGTGTGTGTACAAGTGAACCTACTTAGAACTTCAAAGATAAACTAGAAAAGGTGGAAGAGTTCTGAAAATCTTTAATTCTTTTAATTGTTTCTTGATTTATAAGACAGCACTAAGGAAAATGTTTTTCAGTACATCGTTTTTTCAAACATGGCTTGTCTGATTTATTTTGGGTTTGGCTCCTTTCACATTTGAAAATGCTCGATCTGACAAATCTAGTTTTTTGGTTATGCCAGAAAACTCCCTACAAGCTTCAAGTCATATCTGTCATAACCCCTCCAGTAATGTAACTGCATATGAAAGATGGGTTTGTGTTTTGGATATCCTCTGTGGAAAGGATTGCACAGACCATTTTGGTGGTCTGTTAGGATGCCTCTGATGCTGGGATGTGATGGACTGTAATGACTCACTTGTGTATGGAACAGGACTGAGGAAGCAGAGCAGTTGTTGGTGAGGAAGGGATTCAGAGCAGGGCTCTGTGCAGCTGTCACACTCAGCTTTCATCTGTGCCTTTCATCTTTTTTCCATTAAAAATGTTTTATTGTTGCAGCATTCAAAAAACAAAAGAATAAGCCAAAATCTTTCCTGACTGATACCTCACGTAATCTCTGCTCATCCCAGGGGAACATTTGGGGATGTAAACCAGAGTAGTAATAAATCAGGAAAAATTTTGACAAAACATTCATCTAGCTCTGTGACTTCAAATGGATAATTTTCAATCATGAATTTGATGGATGTGGCGTAGTTTTGTTATTTTATACTGTGAAAGACTGCTGGAAAGAGATGACTGAAAGTAATCCCAGCAGCTGTGTCTTTACACTGCAGTTTGCTTTAGGGATTCATTGAGCTAGGCCAGTATTGAGTGACCAACTATAATAATCTGATATGTCCAAATCATAAATAACAAGAGTAGCTGCAATTTAAGGATGATGCAAATTTCCCAAATGATGTTGTAATGATTTTGGAGACTGAAAGTCTCAGCTGGAAAACAGCTGGAGTGGAGTGGAGTGGAGACTCTCCTGTGATTCTCAGCTGAGCAGCTGGTGCTGTGTTTCACTGGGGAAGTGTTGCCTCTGAAGCCCAGAGCAATCCTGCAGTTGAGAGGGGTCCTCCAGTGGGCTACTTCTCTGCTGCAAAGTCGTGATGGTACCTAATTCTGATTGCTGAGGTGAAATACAAGGAGAGTTTGCCTCACTTCACATTTTTCAGATATAATATGTACAAATTTTTAATGTTCTTTGCATTTCGAGCTTCTGCTTCCAGGGTTTACCTTTTGCAAATGTTTGGAAACAATTCCATTATTATTTCCTTTGTATAAAGCCTTTTTTTTTCTATAAATGGCAATTATTGTATGCAAAATGAGTCTTCAGATGTCTCAAAATCGCATCAGATTAGGTAAAACATTTTATTAGATTTGTTCTGTTATAAATCCTTTTCTCTTCCCAGCTTAGCAAGCTTTTGTGTTTTAACTATAGCCATTTTAACCAATTTCTGGCAAAATTCATCTTGAGCTGCCCTAGAGAGTTGTTTTCAATCCATTTTTCATTGAATGCACATTGCACAGCTCTTGTCTCATGACTTGAATAAATGCAGTTCAGGCCCTGATTTTATTGGATAGATATGTTTGGACTTCTCATTTATGGTTAGGCAGTTGATCATAGCCTTGTCTGACAGGTTGGAGTGTTGTGAATCGTTCCTGTTTCTGAACACTGTCTGAGAACTTTAAGGAAGAGTATGAATAAACAGAGGCTTCAAGTGGATATAGGATATTCAGTGTAATGAGTTATTGGTCGTGTTAATGTTGCTGTCAGTTGTATGTTTTTGTGGTTAATATTTCTAGGTTTAGTCATCGTTATCTGTCAGAATGAAAACTGAGCCTTGGACCTTTGCCTAAGTAACTGGAACATTAAAAAGCAGAATCACGAATTAGACATTTTTGAAGGTGTTCTACCAGTACATGACTTATCAGAAAATTACTTTGTAACTTTCTTCAATTTTGGGGAATTTTTCTGAGAAAAGAATTCCCTAATGTAAGCCCAAATATTATTAGCAACACATTTTAAATAAATCAGTAAACTAGAATAAAAGGCACTATTTCTATGGAGGAGAGGGAGAGGATTGATAAAAGGATAAAAGTGCAGAATTATTATTATTCAGTATTTTTAGATGTTTGCAGATGATGAGTATTTCAGGATTAAACTCATAAAACCCTCGCTGTTTGAAAATATTTCCCTAAGCATTAATTACTTTCTGAATGCTCACCCGTATTCAGTGGTTATATTAGTCTGTAATCATAATGTTGTCATTTGGACAGCGACCAAATTAAAAATAAGCTGAGAGAGGAAAGAAAGAACTGTCAGATGAGTTGTCTTTGCATAGCTCTTCTGCTTGAACAACACTGCAATCACGTTGTAATAACCTACATTTAAGTAACAGAATTACTCAAGGGGCCACTGTCTCACATCATCTCATTCAGTGTTCCTTGGCTGAGAACCCACTCAGTTGAAACTGATGTGTGTTAGGCCCTTGAATTAAAAACAGCAGAAAGTGACCAGTGAATCTAAAAGAATTAAGATCCATTCCAAATCTAGAGCCTGTAAAATTCTACCCAGTAGTTCATACAAGCAGTAGGCGTCTCAATCAAAAGACAGAGAGCTGAATTGCTCTTTAGGTTTCTCTGTGGTGTCTGTCAAACACACAGAATACCGTTTGGTAAAGTTCATGACATTATTTTTTTGTTTCAGAAATAAAACCAGGCTACAAGGATTGACTTTTGCCTCTGAAGGGCCTTTATTCCCATATAAAGGGATTCAGAGATACCTTATCTCAGTATTGTATCAGTGGTGGGTGGCTGACAGTAAAGTAAAGTAGTTATTAAGGATTTTAATTTTTTTTTTTTGAAAAATGTTCATCAAAATCAAAGCTTTTCACAGAACCATTGAGTTTAGATGCAAACATTCAGATGGTATGTGAAATGCCAGATGAAGCTGAAAAAAAAGTCTTAATACTTATGCTTGTCCCTGGGCGTGTGGAAGAGACTCGTGGCTGAGGTAACCCAGAGAGTGCCACACTGAGCTATTTTGAATTATTTGCTTCCCCGCTGCCCCTTGTTGAAAATCATCCCATCCATTCAAAAGCAAGTCACCAGCTTGTTTTCAACTCAACTTAAAGGACACTCAGTGCCTATTTTAAGGCAATCCCTAAGGTAAAGGTTGTTATATCAGGCACATCTCCTTCTCTTGGTGTTTATCTGAATTGCTTAAGCCTAAACCATTAACAGATTGTCTTATTTCTTGGCTTGAAAACACACCATCTTTTAGACATAATGATTTATGAAATACCATTGGTATCTCACCTGTGCAGTATGTCACCTGGCTGCTGTTCACTCCTGGCTGTTACTTGAGGGGAAAACCCATTTGTTTATGTTAAGAAATAAAAAAAAAAAAAAAATTAAAAAAATAGTGTTATGAAGTGAAGGTTGGGTTTTAAGTGGGATAAATTGCTGGCAGCATATATACAGGAAATTATTTGTTCATAAATTTGATCAAAGCCTCAGTGCTGGAATAGCTATTGCTTTTCAGTTGTCTTTCTTTCTTTCCACTGAAAATTTCAAATGGTGAATGGAAATTTGTTTCTATTCACACTTTTTTTTTCTACTCAGTTCAGGATTTAGTGGACAGCAGCAAAATCATGTGCTGGCTGTTGACCTCATACGAGGAAAGATCAGAGGACTGAATTTCCAAGCTGTGGTTGAGCCGTGCAAGCAAAGCCCAGTGGAATATTTCCAGCCCTAGGGTGGTGCAGGTTCTGCTGTGTGGATAAACAGATGTAAAAAAAAAAAAAGCCAGCATCTTTTGATAGTGTTCTTAACAGTATTAACAATGAGAAAACTGCAGAGGTGACCAATTTGAAGATGTTTTAGGAGGTGGCTTTCAGAGACTGCCTGGCCCAAACTAGAAAAAGTATTTCTCTACTGCTGACTGTTCTTGCTTCCCTTATAAAAATCTAGATAAACCGAAGTAAATGAGCCATCTTGTTAGTAAAATTAAGAAAAGTAAAGTCCTCCTCATTAAAAAAAAAAAGAAAGAGTGCTAAGACAGGTATTAAAATAATATAACATAGCATGAAAAATTAAATGGTGCCTTGAATAAAAAAGCACATACAGAGGTGGATGATCCTTTGAAATTGGTACCATCCCTCTCTCAGAAACTGAGATTTCCTTTCTCATCTCATCTAATAAATGATTTGTAGAGTTAAAATCCTTAGACATAAAGGGTGACTCTTAAGTATTTCAGTGTAAACAACAACGTAGCCTTCAACATATCTCTCAGTAAAATCCTGTTTTATGCTTCTTATGCTTCATTTTTCTAGCTTGTGTAGCAGGGCTTATATCCAAGTAGATTAAAAAAAAAAATTCTCTTTTTTCCCCTTATATAAGTACTCAGTTTTCATGTTCAGCCTCCCCCAGCAATTGTTCACAGTCTGTCATCCAGTGAAATTAAAATAACTGTTCCCCCAAGGCCTCCTTCTGCTTAATTCCCAAGATTCTTCAAGATTCACTTGGAACTGGGTAGACGATGTAATGTGCAAAGCACCATGGTTCTGGCAGTTTGAAAGGGTTGAAACTGGGAATTCCCTCCACCTGGCCCTGCAAACATTTCTGTCTCTTCTGCTTCAGGATCCCAGTTCTTCTCCCGGGGAAAGAAGTCTGGGTTGGGAAAGGAGGGAATTGCCACAATGTTCCCAGTGTCTGCACAGAAGTGTGGAACTGTTTGAAGTGATACAAAAGAGGCTTTAGGCAGGCTGAGGAGTGGTCACTGAGAGAACTGAGAAGGATAGCAAGCAAAGTATTTTTAGAGGAGGAAGGATGCAGAAAAGCAAGAGGAGAGCAGTCATAAGTAGTGCTGTAAGTAATATAGTTCTGCTGTGTTCTTTAAGAAATAAATAATACTTTTTCCCAGCAGTTAAGTTTAGATTCAGGTGACTTCCCAAGAGAACTGGGGCATCCAGAACCGCTTCTACCAGAAACCATTATTCCCAAGTATAAACTGTGCTGCTGCTCTTCTTTTTCTATACAGTGTAATTTTGATTGCCTATGTTGCTACATGTTCCTCTAGAGACCCTTGTGCCTAGAAATGTAACCACTCTGTGCTACTTTCTCAGTCTAAGTTATTGATTCTAGAAAGCAAACAGCCATCAACTTCCCTTTTGGAGAAGCCACTGGAGACTTTTACTTGATCGTTTCACACAAATCCTGGCTCTGACTGAACTGTCCTCCTTTGCCTGACATAACTTCACTAAGAACTGTAGACTGTAGGCCAAATAGTGATAAGTGAATAGCCAGCTGTTTGTTCAGAGATGGGAGCTCTGACATTTTGTGCATTGCAAACACACAAGAGAATGTTGTCCAGGCAGTGGCATAGGCAAACCCCAATCTCTGCTATTCTATATACAAGACTGACATGTTTTAGACAGTGTAAAGAATAATGTGGAGTCTTTGTTTATGCCTTAAAATTAATCTGTATCACAGAAATTTTGAAGTATTTGCTGTTCCTGTGACAGCTGGGCCCTGGCTAGAAGTGCTTGCCAGAAATGATGCTTCAGTTTCAGTGCAGTTGATGGGACTGAAGACAGACCAAAGTGATGTTCACAACTCAGAAATGCAGCTCTTGGCACTTTTACTCATGTTACTGGATGAACAACAGGCCTGTCTGTCATTAGGTCATATCTTTTGAAACTGCCTCGTGTTTTGGGGACTCATCATCATACGGTCAAATTGCACTGCTGTTCCTTCCCCACCTCAGGAACTCTCCTAGCCTTGCTGAGGTCAAGTCCTCTGAACAGCCTGATCCTGCTTCAGAACTACCTGAACAGGGAGCTGTTAGAACAGGGACCAGACCAGAGGACCTACACAGGTCCCCTCTGACACCAGCTGTTACGTTTCTGTGAGTTACAAATGAATTCTGTCTTTGCATTTTTACTCATCCCATTTCCACGATCCTTCAATTCTTGAGCCATCAGGGTAGCTCTTAGGTAATGTCTTGCAGAAAGAGGGCTCTCATCTGTGGAAGGATTGAGAATGATAAGCATATTTTCTAAAGAAGCAATCTTGTGATAGGTATCGTCTGTTGGACGGAGGCTTTCATCAGTAACTTTCTGTAGGGTTCCACACAGATCATGTTACACCTGAAAGAAAAGTTTCATTGTGAAAACCACAGGATAGGATTCCAGACAGACAAGTAGGGTCAGATGGCATGTCCAGCCTCAAGGGGGTTCCACTTGCCATCAACGATAACAGTGTTGGGCGACAGCAAACATTGCATTGCACAAATGCTTCTTTCACCCAGCAGTGCCAGCAGAATGCTTCTCCTTACTCTTGTCTCTTCCTTGGTATATAAATATTGGCATTCCATTGCAACCTTAGAGGGATTTTATTTTTTATGTTATAATATGAGCAAATTGCATAGCAGCAGGGATGTGCACTTTCTTTTGTAGCATCTGAAGAAACCAAGCCTGAAGGCAAGTTGAACAAACCTAAAATTATTTAGTAGGAAAAAAAAAAAAACATAGCTAGAGGGGCTGAGTTCAACACTGTTTAAATGAATAGTTGTTTCTTTTGTTCATTTGTTTCAATCAGTCCTTTTACAAATATAAAATGGAAAATATGAAGAAAAATTGGTAAAATAAATACCTTTAAGAGAAATTACCTGATTTTTCCATTCTACACATATCACCAGTCACACGCTTGGGTATAAAAGTTCTGCAGCTAGGCAGAAAACATAAAATTTCATGATGATATTATTTGAAAAATAGCTTTATAGAAAGCCATAAGTTATAAGTGACAGCAAATGCTCTTTAGAATAAGAAACCAGTAGTTTTCAATTAGTGTTAAATGAGAAATTATGTTATGTCAGCTGATATTAAATCGGTATAAATGTCTGGATTAGTACAAAATTATCTGATGTCTGCAAAAAAAATTTAATTTACTGAATTGATATTAATCAGGCTCATTAGCTTTATTGTGGCAGCTGCCATCTTGGCTAATGAAGAAGGGACTGAACAGGGATTTCCACAGTCAAATTTATGGGCTTGGATTAACTGAAAGAATAGTCCCTCATCATGAGTATTGTAGGACATTATACATTTTTAACTGAAGTAGACCTTGTTTGTACATCAGCAAGGGAGGTGGGTTTCTGTCTGGGAAACAGGGCATTGCCATTTGTAATAATTATCCTGTGAGCACTGGACACAGAGGAGGTCAAACAGTAAACAGGATTTCAATGCCTTTGTAGCATTTCCTTTGTTGAGCCTGGTATTAGAAGTCATCATTTATTCTTCTGCTTAACCTGCTTCACAATGTCACTCGATGATTTCTATCAGGAGGAGCTCTTTTATTAATTAAACTTTTCTAATAGACGCTGCTTTAGCCAGCTTTTGAGTGTCTTACCCATCCCTCAGATCCCATGTATGTGCTTTTGTTGATAGGGCAGTTTGTCGAAATGAATTTCAGCAGCCATCGTGGCAGATATTCTTGAACTGTCAGCGCTTTGTTCTGCATGTGGCTCAGAAGGACATTGCTTCGTCATGGTATGAAAATGGAAAGTCATTTGAAGAGCTGCCTCTTTTTAATATAGTTTTTTTCATCAATTTAAAGCTGACACAAGCTGTCCTCAGCTGTTGCCCTCCTTTATAATCAGGAGTCTTTGAAACAGCGATTTAAAGGTGGTTTAAACAGTAATTTGCTGGGCTCTGTAAGGCTCACACTCTATTGCCAGAGCTTTGCTGTTAGAGAAAGCATGGCTCTTATCCATATTAATTTTTGTCATGCACATATTTTTGGTCAGTCAGCAGAGTGCACATCTGAGAAGAAATGTGGTTGATTCAGGGATGTTTACAGAGCGTATACGTGGTGGGAGAGGAGAGGAAAGTTCAGATTTCTGCCTCAGTCCACTATCCACCTGCAGCCTCACATGGGCTGAGCATGAGGACAGCACTTTGAGTGCAAGAAGTATGCCTATAGCAGAGCCAGAGAGTTTCAAAGTCCCAGTAGCATTTTGTGTCAGATGGCTGATCTATATTTATTCTGCCAATGCAGTAACTGCCCCTGGAGAGCTTGCTCCACCCTTTACCTGACTCAGGACATATGGAAATATGACATCTGCTTACTGCAATAATACTTTCACAAATGTGATTGTGAATCTTGGAACCAGAGCTGAACATTTCATCACAACAATTGAATCTTAATTCTGCTTTTCTCATGAGCAAAAAAATGCCCGGGGCTGTTATTTTCTCCCATATGATTGAAAAATGCTGGCTATATGAGCACCACATGGGAAGGAGGTGGCAGTGCTATTAAAAAGACCTATTTGCCATGGCATTTACCTCTGTGGCATAACAGCATCTTATAAACAAAGCACAGCATCCTGTGAGAAAGCCTATGAGAAATAATCCTTTCCGTGTTTGAAAGGGAAAACAAAAATGTGCAAAAATAAAATAATTTCATCAAGGTTACTCATCAAGTAAAATTCAGGAATTCAAGATGGATTTTCATTCTTATACCTACCTTAAATTCATCTGACATTAAAATCTATGGATTTTAACCCCAAGACTATACAGTTTGATCTGAAGAGACTGATGTAAGATTTCCTTGGTAAAAGCTTAACAAGTAATACCTTCTTGGTTAGGGGTTCCTTAAAAGGGATTTTAGTTTATTCAGGAGTTTATTCAGACCTGGTCCCACAGTTGAACGTGTCTCAGCAGAGCTAAGATGGACTTGTAAACCTTGATGAAACTTAATGTCTACTTCCCAGCAACGAAAGAGCAACAAGCTGTCTGAAGTGGGAGATTAATTTCAGCAAGCCTCTGCAAACTAAGTCAGTCTAATTTCATGTAGGTCTATGCCTCACTTTCCTACTGTGCCTGCCCTCCAGCTCTTCTGTTTTCCATGGTAACTAGGCCAGCTGTCGACTAGGGAAATACCCTTGGGCCAATTTTCTCTTACTAATATCTTACAGCGAGCTTTCCCTGGTACGTGAGCTTAACTTGAAATTCCCACTTCTCTTTTTACAAAGCCAATATTTGGTGGCAATAAAGCAGTGAAATGGAAGGAAGATCAGAACCAGAACAGTATTTAAAAAAGATAAATCTAAAGATATTTCCTTCTCTGCTCTGCTCTCCTACCTTTGCAAGAGATACTACTACTATGTGTGAAAAATTAATAAAGACCAAGAAAAGAGGATGAAAAATAAAACCAGAGTGGAAGAAATAAAGCAGGCCTGAAAAGAAAGGGACATGAAGATAGAAACATCCTTCTTTATAATGTAAATGCTTGTTCTTCTGCCGCTGACAGGAATGAGCTGACAAGTACCATCTTTCATGGTCCCCTCTGTTTTAATTAGATTAAAACATGGTAGATACCATCTTGTTTGAAGAAGATTTCAGGGTAGCCTTATGCATATGGAGAGCTGACAATTCTTCTCTGCTAAAAGTCAGAATCAGGAAAAGATGAAAAAATTGTTATTTGGACTCCAGAGACTCCCCTTTGAAAAGTCTGATTTTCTCTCTTCTTCTCCCTGAAAACAAATGAATTTTGCTAGTTATTTTCGAAGTGTAAAGGACTGAATGCCTTCCTGACGACGCTCTGAGCTCTGAAGGTTCTCTCAGAGTTGCTGTATTGACAGAGTCACACACGTACATGCACCGAGTTAACACGTTGCTGTGGTCTGACGGTCTGATCCGTTCACCCTTTGTTGTTGTGCAGCGTTGAGACGCCACAAAATTGACAGCAAAAGAAGACTCGACACCTTACAGAAAGAATACTGTGTCAGATATGAGAGGACTACTGAAAGCAGCGTTTTGCAGTCTTGTAATTACGCTGAAGTACCATCATTGCTGAAACACTTGTAGCGGTACCTGCTGAGGCTCATTTTTCCTCACTATTCCTGTGTAGGCAGTGATCTGAATAAAGTTCCCTTTGTTAGATATTGGGAAAATAAGAAGCCAGGCTGCTAGCTAGAGCAGTGATGAAAGTAAAGATCCGGAAGAGACCGACATGTCAGAAAGTAATGTGGGATCAGTTCTTGTTGTATCTGTATTACCTGTGCTTAAAACACAATGGATCCACAGACAAGTTCTTCCAGAGAGGTAGAAAGGATGTTGCCTTGAAAGAAACATTGACTCCCCACGTATCTGAAATGTATCAAATCTCATACCTCCTTCCTCTGCTGTTGACATCTGAGCACTGAGATGTAAAAATCTGAGACTCTACTTGAAAGATAACAGCTTTGAATGCAGATGTCGTTAAGCAAAGCAAATTCTTGTAACCCAGTGCAGAGCAAATAGGAAAATTAACAGCTCTGCAGAGCAAGTTCTTTTGAATGACACAATATTTGAAAAACAATGTCGCTGTCTCATCCTATTTTCCACCCCCCCAAAACCAAATCCTTATTTCCCCATGACCAGAGCCATAAAAATAGTAATCTGAAAACTCTAGGATTATAAAGTACAGATCTGGCTCACAATGTATGAATAAAATCTGGGACTGCTCATGATATGAGCAGCTAAAGGCCTTAATGACCTTGTAGAAAGACAATTTTAGTTTTCTCCCTGAAGCTATTTCAGTATTAGTATATTAATGTCACAGTTTAACCCCAGATGGCAACCAAGCCCCACACAGCCACTCACTCACTGTCCCCTGCAGTGGGATGAGGGAGAGAACTGGAGAAGAGACAAAACTCATGTGTTGAGATAAAGGCAGTTTAAGAGGTAAAGCAAAATTCTCATGCACAAGCAAAGCAAAACAAGGAATTCTTTCCCCATGACCCATGGGCTGGCAGGGGTTCAGCCATCTCTAGGAGAATAGGGCTCCATCACACATAATAGTGACTTGGGCAAACACCAGCACTCCAGATGTCTCCCCCTTTTCTGCTTCTTCCCCAGGTTTATGTGCTGAGGGTGATGTCATATGATATGAGCTATGCCTTTGGTCAGTTGTGGTGCAGCTGTGTCCCCTTCCAGCTTTTTGGGTAGCCCCAGCCCACTCACTGGTGAGGTGGGATGAGGAACAGAAAAGGCCTTGACTCTTCAAACCCTGCTCAGCAATATCTAAAACATCCCTGAATTATCAGCAATTTCCAACCCAAATCCAAAACACAGTCCCATACCAACTACTGTGAAGAAAACAAACTCTACCCCAGCTAAAACCAACTCAATGAAAAAATAAAACCAATTAAAACAAAACAAAACAAAAAACCCCCCAAAACAACAACAAAAAAACCCAAAACCAACCAAACAAACAAAAATGAGGGAAAAAACCAAGCAAACAAAAAACCAAAATGAAGTTGAGCAAAGTGAATTGCCCAGTGCAGAATCATACAGAATTAGTTCTGTATCATACATTTTGTTTTATTGTGTCGTGAGGGATTTTTTGTTCCAACTGTGAAGCTAATGGGAACCACAGATGCTATCCAAAGCCCCTTTTGGTAGACACAAACTACCCAAACAATAGGCAGATGAAGACATGCATTTTCAGTTTCTCCTCAGTGTCTTGCTGCGATAACTGTGGCCCAAATGCAGAAGGAGTACAAAGCTTAGCAAGTGCATTGGCTCCAGTGGGCTCCTTCGGTCTGAATTAATTTTGTATTTTATTTATATGGTTTGAAAGTAGAGTAGCTTAGTCACCTCCTGTATTCAATTAATTGCTGGCATGTTGGACAGCATCCCAATAAAGCCACTGGGTCTGCTTATTTTAGTGGTGATTATCCCATCTAATCCCATTCATTGCTAGCTTCCAATGCAGTTACCCACTGGGAAGAACACAACAATTTCTGTTATGCCTGGAATGAATGGCACATTTTAGTTCCTGTGCATGAATTTACTCTAAGCTATTACAAGGATAGATTGTTGGGAGCTTTCAGGCTTGCTGATTCTGGTGTAAGATACTGTGTGGAATTCTGAAAACAATGGAACATTTGTTTTGAGGAGAAAATCTGCAATTTTGGAAAAAGTGCAGACAGGGACGTGCCCAGTCACGTGAAGAAAACGCTGGCAAAGGTGGAACCAGACTTTTCAAAATTAGTGCCAGACTTGTGTGCCAAGTTTCTCATTGAATGCAAAATAATAGTGTCCCATTGATAATCTTCATGCAGATATTAAATGCAATAACTCTGTTAAACAGCGCTTTTTAAAAAAAATTCTGAATACTCTTTTCAGAGGGGAGGTTTAATCATTCTCATTACTGAGGCAGCTGTGCTTTTTCTACTAATAGTTGAAAACGGACTTACAATTTTAAGCTGGAGTTTAAGTCACTCTCAGTATTAATGTCACTTCAGGATGAAGAGTTTTCATTTCTGTAGCTTTGGATTGATGCTTTATTGGGATGGGATATTTGGTGGACCATGAATAGTCAGTCAGAGAGCACTGTTGTATACAGGTGCTGTCAGAAACAACCACTACTTTTGTTATGTTGGTGTTGTGCTGCAGGTATTTTTTTTTGTGTTTGTGATAGTATGTTAATAAATTTGGTCCTCTGCTGCTTGCAGATTCCACCCAATTTACAGACTGGAGCAGAAAAGGACAGACAAATTAGAGAAGGCATGTTATGAGGATGATCATTTCTTGCTTAGTAGACTTTAGGCCAAGTAACATCCATATCTGGTGGTGGTACCTGTACACTATCATATTTTCCTATTAATTCTTGATACAGTTAATTTTCAAGTTTCATTTCGTTTCAGTTTCGGTTTCAAGCTTCTTGGGACAAAACCAGTTTTATCTGGGGTTCATTTTCTTAATGCAGTAGTGTGTGCAACCAACTATGTTATGTATCAAATAAACCATTTTTCTGCAAGACAACCTCAGCAGGGCTTGGCAACTTCCTTGCATAGTGTAGCATAGCCTTTGTTTTCACTGATCTGCTGATTTTTTGTGAGTCAGCAGGACACGCATTCCACAGTTAAGGCATTCAGTGGGAGTGGGAGGAGCTGTGTTGATTGAATCTACTGCATCAAATTTGTCTGAAAGCAAATTTTGTTGCATTGTTCATAAAGATCTTTGAGTGAAGATTAGCAAATAATGGCAACGTTGTGTTTCTGCAGCCTAATCAGCAGGCTTTATAATAAGTCTGCAGCAGTATTTTGTTGTCTAAGAGAGACCAATGTGGTAGATGCCTGTTTTAAGTTATGTTATTATAAAAAAAAAATCAGAAAAACAAAAGCAAATTAATCACATGGTATGTTAAAACAAAATTTCACTTTAAGCAGAGGTATTTTCCATTCAAGGGTAATGCTTTGAAAAATGAGTCTATAAAAGCAGCTCTGTTATATGAGAAGCAGCATGTGGAACTGACTGCAGGTTTCTTATGTGAGAAATGTGAAGAGCCAAAAGTGGACAGGTGCTGCAAGTTATGGAACAGCTGCTGTTCTTCCATCCTGGAGACTGACTTGGTTAGAGAGATTCAGAGAAAATATTGTACCACACTTCACTCAGTTTGCTCAAGAAACATAAACTTTCACTCTCTTCTTGTTATAGAATAGAAAGAAAGATGAAGGATCAGCAGATTGGGCATAGTTTTGCTAGCCCTCTTGTACCTCTCCCTTTCTGTTGGCTTTGCACTTGGTGAAAGAAAGGGAGAGCAAATGAAGCTGTCTTCATCCTTCCAGTCAAGTTGATGATCTTGCACAGTGTTTCCCTAAAGCTTTGGAAAATGCACAAGTCACTTGGGAGAACTGCAATGCCCCTTCCATCTTTGTTGTACAGTAACTCTTCTGTCTAATTGACTTTGCTCCCCATTCTCCCCTGCAAACACTGTGTTGTTCTCAGTGCACCAGGTGTCTTGTGCTTCTCAGTTGTTAGTTTGTCTTTATATCTGTTGTTTTGTTGACTGTCATGCCCCAGTAGGTCTACCAAGAATGGTTTCTCCTTTCTGACTTAGAGTACATAAATCACACCTTTCTAGAATTTGAGGTTAGTTTAAAAACGGAGGCGTTATCCTGAATCTGGTTTTTGAAAGGCAGTTGACAGAGATAGCCTGTATGTTTCTCTTGGATAACAAAGGACTGTGAGAACAGAGCCACTGTAAAGCTTTCCAGCAAGCTTAGTTAAATTAAATTTTTCCGTCCAAGAATGGACAGTGTCTCACCAAGGCTGTGATGGAGGCTGGAAATAGAGATTAAATTGCAACAAGTGCAAGAAGTATGAGTGGTCCTTTCAGTTCTCTGAAGCAATAACTGCCATCCTACAGACATGTTCCTGGGGGCTTCAACAAGTTCAGTCATCCATCCTAGGCACTGGAAAAGAGACCAGAAAAGCCACAGTCATATTTGCCAGCTTGGCACTCTGCTGCCTTAGAGTTTGGCTGTGTCTAAAGAGGCTGTGCCTGACCAGACCAGCTGGCAAGTGATAAAGACTTGAAAAGAAAAGTTCTGCAGGCTTGGCTGTACTCTGTAGAGGAGTAAGGGGAGTTGCAGGGGGTGGAGGATGAAAGGTACTTTTAGAACCTGGAAGTTGCTGGAGTTCAGTGTTTGTGCAGAACTTTCTATGATGATATCTCTATCAAAGGGATTATTCCCATTATCACTGTCAGGGAAGTAAAAACCTTGTCCAGTGTAATCCTGGGGAGGTAAAACTAGAAAACTAAGAAGAGTTTTATTTGCAACTACTAATTATTTGTGATTAATAGCAGCAGTTCCCTAATCATCCTTGTGACCAGGTGGAGTCATCTTCAGCTGCACATTTTTGTCATCTCTGTCATCCATGTGTCTGTGAATGACTTGCAGTGGGAGCTGCAAAGCCCAAATGCAATCCCACTGGCAAATCAGCCCTGTTACTTATTCTTCTGTTTAAGAATGCAAACAGTAAAATGTTTTCTTCAAGGAGTTGAAAATTAAATCAGTTATATGCTTCAGGCATGTGCCATAGCTCCATGGCACAACAAAGCACAAAGGACAGCTTAGGAGTTTTGCAGGATGTCTAAGGATAATCAAGACAGATGGCAACCTCAGACATGGGAACTGTGCAGTGGTAGAGAAGTGTTCTTGTGTGCTGATCTTTGATATGAAGGGCTGTGGAGAACAATTTTTAAGCAGTTATTGCCATAATGAGCAGCAGTCTTGCACTATTGTTTTCTCCTTCTGTGACTCGTCTTGCCTCCAGCTTAGCAAAACAGAAAACAAGCATGAAATATAACTTCAGAACAAAGCATATTGACTTCCTTGGTCAGGTTTTCAAAGACTGAGCCACAACAGGAAGTACCTCAGCCCTATAACCCTAAGGCACCTTCTTTTCATAGTCTGTCTCTGAATTCAAAACACCTTAAGCAAAGAGTGCAGTGTGTGTGTGCTGGTAGGCACAGCTTCTGTGTAATGAATACCAAGGATCACCTGGAAGCATTAACTGGGGTCACTACTGACACCATGTGTAAATAACTCAGTCAAACTGTGCCTCGCTCTCTCATGGCAGGTAGGTGCTAAACCTGCAATAATATACTGGAAACCCTGGCCTTTTCTTGGTTTGGTTTGGTTTGGTTTTACTGCAACGTGGTTTAACAGGCTACCTGTGAGCTAATCTGTCCTGTCAGGCATCGCTCTCTGGTTCACCCTGCTCCCCTTTCTGAAGGAGACAAGGAACAGATGTTCAACCAGCAGAGTTGTCTGAGCTGCCTCACTCTTTCATTTGTCTGCCAAATCCAACTCAGAGCAGACTCTGTCAGCTTCCCTGTCTTCCAGCATCACAGAAGGAGAATGAGGCCAGTTCACCTGTTTTGCTACCAAGATCCATCCAATCTCATTCCTTTCCTTCCTTTTTTTTCCCCCCTTTTTTTTTCTTAATTTCCTTTTTTTCTATAGCTGCTGGGTTTAGCCCTGTTTCTCCTTCTCTGACACAGCAGCCAACCCAGCCTGATTCAGTCCCAACTTCCCTTCTTCCCTGTGGCAAAAATCTCTCCAGCACACTTGTGTTTCTACACCCAGAAAATACACACACTCTTCTGCAGCTGTGAGTGCCAGAAAATGGGATTGGAGCCACCTTGCAGGATGGAGCAGATGCACACAGAAAGGAGGAGAAGCAGCTGCTTGCAGAAGTCGGGGGGCATCTTTCAGGGCACTCCAGTATTTGACTTGGACCCTCTGACTGCTGCTAGGCACAGGCAGTCTAGTTTGCTTCCTTTCTAAATTTTAGGTCATCTTCCCTCTGCACTATTCACAAAAGTGACCTTGGGACAGTGTCTGAATTCCCCTGGCCTTGCTGAGAATGAGGGTGTTTGTCCCAAATGGGAGAACCCTGAAGAGTAAGGAAGCCTCCCTGTTTTTAGGAGCAAGATCCTCTGTCTAGGCCTGGCATAAAACCAGACTTTTATATTTAGTTCTGTCTTGCAGAATCCTGTGAAAATTGTCAGGAAAAAACCCAACCTTTCTGGCTTCTTCACTGGCAGCCTTGAGTTTTAAATCATTCCAATTTTGTCTTCCTCTGTCACAGCTAAGCATCCTGTTCTAACTTGAAAATATCATTACTGTCTTGAGCATTTCTCCACCCTGCAATCTCAGAAGCTGCAGCCTGTCCTATGCCCACTGAGTTCTCACACTGGCAGGGTGAAGATGTGCGCGCCAGGAAACTGGGAAGACAGAATTACAACAACATATGTGTTCATTTGTTGAATAAACATTTTAGCAAACCCTACAATGAGTCATCACATTAGAAGCTGTCCTTTGTATCCTCTTTGGGACTGTTTTTATGAAAAGAATATAAAAGTCAGACCCAGTCAATTCAAATCAATTTGCAAATTAAGGTCTGCAGGCTTTCAGAAGCACACCTACCTCAGTGGGCAGGGAGAAGGCAGCTGTGCTGCCTGTGCCACAGTCCCTCATGGGGCTGCTGGGGAAGCACATGTGCTGTCAAATGTGACATGTGTGTTCAGGCTGTGGAGTGTGTGTTGGGCACGGAAATGGATTTTACCAGTGAGATCATGATGACTGCCTCAATTTTCCCCCTGGACTGGGCTCAAAAATCACATGTGAGAGGATTCAGACTCCATATGTCCTCTGTCCTCATGTACACCTTATGTGTAACCTCTCTGAATCTGGCCTGTAATCTTAGGTAGGAAAGAAATTTTTATATCATATGTGTGTATACAAGCTTATTTCCTGTGAACACTCAGCCATAAGAATAATCAAAAGTGGGTCTTTTAGGTTGATCTGAGTTATGCAGGGAGTAGCTCTGTTTAAAATAGTGAACCATTTTGGTTTGCTGTTTTGCTTCCTGTATGTGAAATCCTAAGCCTTTCATTTTAGGGGGGGAAAAAAGCTGGTTTAATATTCTCTATATCTGAGAGGATTAAAGGGACATCTCAAACATGAAAAAGTAGCCTTTCTGGATTCCCTAAATATGTACTGTTAAAAATGGAGTATTTGAACAAATATGATTTAGATGTTCAGAAGCTGATTCCAGTGCAAGCCTAAGTGCAGACAGAAGGTTCTGCACCAACACATCACAGTGATGTTGTCTTTTCTTAAATGCACTTTTCAGGGCAAAACTGAACAAGTTCATTCTGCCTGTGTGCCAAGAGAAATACAGGCTGTTTAGCTGGACTGAGGCTGAGCTGGACTTTGCTGTGGTACACTAAAATTCTGATATGACAGTTTGAACTGTACCAGTGATGCTTTTGTTTAAAAAGATAATCATCAGGCCTCTTCCTGATTTGCTACTGAAGTGGACAGAGTATGTTTTTGTTTTGAATCACCTTGTTTGCCTACAGCTGAGCTAAAAGGCCACTGCAGAGTGTGATTCAGTACCCTAAACATTGGCTATTTTAGCCAGCATAGGGAATCTGAAACATCTGCATGGGAGTGGCATACATGAGATATTCCCTCTAGTGGACCCATACACTTCTAAGGCAGCAGCAGGAGGCCAAGTAGGATATCCTGAGATATCTAAAATGGCATGAACTATCTACATTTAAGCAAATGAATCCCATCCTGTTTAAGCTGGGACTTACTCTCACTGAAAAAGGAAAGAATTTGTTTATCCACTGCCATATATCCACTGTGTGTCCTCTCAGCCTTCCTCCGTTTATGAAGGGTTCAGGAAAAGAATAAAACTACCTCTGTGTGCTGGGTTTTGCCTTCCAACAGGCATTGCAATGACAACTTGTATTTCTTTCTGATCCAAAAAGTAATTATTTGTTTTTACTAGTCTACAGAAAAAAAAAAGTAATTTCAGACTCCTCCAGAGAGTGCTGATGATAAACTTCTCATATCGCTTCCCTTTCATGTCCAGGCATTTCTGATGGAAACACCACACATTCTTTTTAAGATTTTCAAGTCCTTAGAAGTTCAGAGGTTTTGTATAGCTGCAAAGGCTTTTCAGAAACCAGTAGGTGATATTGTTCTGCATTGAATTATGTAGGAAAAGGGGACCTAGAAGAATCATTGCCTTATAAAAGATGACAAGAATCCCTCATCACCAAAAGAGGCCTGTGCTGCAGTAGCAACATTGTAATGCCTTCTATATGATTTCAAAGGGGTTGAAGTGTATATAGGAATTATGTTTTTTTACCTATAAATATCAGTGCTTTATATTATATCTTATTCTTGCTTTTTGTTATGTGATATATTCTTATGTGATGTGCCTTGAGACTCAACAGCTTCTCTGATTTTCTGTCCTGTGAAAACTAGCATTATTTGTTAGGTTTGAGTAGCCTCATCAGGTAAGGGAAACTGCACTGAGATTGAGACATTTTTAGGGAATTTGAGGTTTGAGATGTTCTTAAGGTTGAAGTTGGGGGGGGGAAGTTCATACAAAAGCAAAGAGCAGTTTATCAGTCCTTCAGGCAAAGGGAAATCCCAGGTGATGGGCAGGATGTTGGTAGCAATACAGAGCTGGTGATTCAGTCTACACTTACAAAAATAAATCAAATAGTGTACAAAACCTCTGGTCCTCATAAGGAAAAAAATTCCCTGTGATTAATTCAATTAACTAAAAAAAAAAACCTCTAAAGCCACAGCTTTCCTGACCCAAATAAATGTCTAATTAGAGAAGGCTGCATGGTGAATATGATTTTAAAAGTATGTTTTTGGTTTTATTTCTGACTTTTATGTTGGCAGTAATTCCAGTTCCAAAGCTTTTATAGACTTCAGTAGAACTAAAAGCTGAGTTTTTGCTTTAGACCAACACCAGCAAAGAAAGGAATAAAATGGGCTCATTTCACTCTTTTTAGCCATATAGCCAATTTCAGAAATGTCTCCTCAGCTTTAAATAGTGAAAATTTCTAGAACTGATGATACATCTGAGACTAAAACAGACTTTAAATGCACCTCACAGCTGAAAGATGTGCTTGCTTGTGTAAATGCACTTGTAGGAGGAAAAAAAAGAATAGATTTGTTACAACCTGCCCAGCAAGGTAGAAGTAACTTTTGCTTTTCCTAATAAATCCCTTGCAGTGAATTTAAATAAATTGATACTAGATGATCAGTGTTTACAGATAAAGATATAGATAAATATGATTTATTTTTAGAACAATGTGGTTGCAAAGGAAAACAGGTATGTAGCCATTTTGGTTGTTATAATATATAGTAATATAGCAATAAAAAAGCTTAAAGATGTCACCCAAGAAAATGTGTAAGGGAAAAGGGAGAGAAAAAGAGAATGACAGTTACTTAAAGAAAAAGTGTGTGTTTATAGTCAGAACTCAGAGGTCATTGCCAAACTTGGTTGTAGTTGCTGTTTGCTGGTGTGGGAGTGGTGGGGGGAAATAAGCCCATGGAACATAAAGTCCAGTGGCTTCAATCCCCTGGCATAAGCCTTGCACAACTCACTAAAGGCAATTTTAATTTTAAGGCAATTAAAAAAGTCCCAATTCTTGATAAGATGTAGGGGTATATGTTTAAGACTGGACTTCAAAAATACAACTTCTTTTCACTTTGTGAACTTTTCTTGCAGAAATAAGAAGCACTACAGGCTCTGCACTGTGTATGGCAACAAGAAATGGCAGGTTCCTATTTATTTAACACTCTTGGAATCTCATTAGTTGTGAAATGGGACTTGAGTGCTGCCTAAAATAAACATTTTTTTTTCTTTCTCTGTTGCCCAGAGTTGCCAAACATAGATTAGTCTGGAGCCCATTTATTGTTCCTGCTAGAAGTGATATAAAATAAAAATCAGTTTTTGATACACAGATTTTTTTTCCTCTCTTTCGTTCAGGCTGTTGAAGAATGCACAGAATGAAGTTCATTTCAAAATCTGGTATAAGAAACTACTGGCTGCTCTCCAATTCTGTGCTGGACAAACCCTGAAAAATGAGTTTTCTAAGGAAGAAAAACTCATCGGAATTCTGGAAGACATTGCCACAAAAGTGAAAGCTGCCAGTGACCCAAAAAGAAAGGTTTGTTAAAAATTATTGCCCCTTCCATCTAAATTTCTTCAGGTAATTTTTCTGGAGTGACACCTGTTTCCTTTAATGCCCTTTACATAAACAAACCAAATTTGACTAAACTTGGTAAAATTTTTTGCTGCTCTGAAAGCAAGTAAAACATAAATATTTAATAGGACAACTCTCATCACTATTACTATTGAGGTTAGCAGATCTTGTAAGTCATTCAAATTCCTTCATCAGTGGTTGCTTAACAAGACTTGGAGGTGTACAGAAGCAATGGCAACAAAGCTGACTAACATTTTACTGAGAGGAATGCTCCCATTCACCACCTCATCCCAAAATATTTGACTCCTGTCAAGCTGCAGTATTTCTTGAAAGCTTTGCTAAGAGTTCTTGACAGGATGGACACATTGTCATTTAACAAAGGCAGCCCGAGTGGAATGTACTTAATATCTCAAATGTAACATTTAGCAACGAATATTGAACTCATATCTGCAGAGATACATTCCTGGCAGTAGAAGCTTGCAGTTGTCTTCTCCAGCAATTGCAGCTTTTATATTGCATCAGTACATTTTCAGTTCAAAACTGTTAATTTTCCAAGACAACTCTTGTTACTTACCTGATGTGTAAAACTGCTTCTTGCTGAAATCTCAGCAAGGCAGAGAAGGAAGCCAAATAAAAATATACTTGCCACTGCTGGTTGTCATGAAAGATACCATGAATCTTTTTGCCTTGTTAAGGATTCAAAGATTTTCAAAGGATTTTTCAGCAAACTCTCAGTGTTTCGCTGCCTGAGAACAGCAAAGCAAACAAGGAAGTAAAAAGACAAAAATATTTGCAAAAGGAAGATCCATGTAAAGAAAAAAGAAATAGTAGTAGTACATTATACATTACTGATGCATAATTCAGATTTAAGGCTTTAATCTCGAGGCTGCAGCTACTGTGATACTGAGAAGTACCCAAACCCTGCAGTTAACACACAGAGTTGGGCAAAGGAGAGCACACCTTTGAGACAACTAGCAATAGATTGTGAAGTTCTTGGACAAGGTAGAAAAAACCATGAGATGCAGCAGAGCAATAGAAGGCTAATTAGCTGCTAACGAAGGTCATTGAATCACAGAACAGTTTGGTTGGAAGGGACCTTAAAGATCACCTCCTTCTAACCCCCCTGCCATGGGCAGGGACACCTTTCACTAGACTAGATTGGTCAAAGCCCCATCCAACGTGGTCTCCCAGGAATTCTGCTGGACTATGGAATGGGGGAAAACCCGGACTGGATTTTAAAAAAAAAAAATTAAAAAAAAATTAAAAAAAAAATGAAGGGTTGGACTTGATGATCTCAGAGGTCCTTTCCAATACAGCTGATTCTATGATTCTATGATGGGGCACCCACAGCTTCTCTGGGCAATCTGTTCCAGTGCCTCACCACCCTCACAGTAAAGAATTTCTTCCCAATATCTAATCTAAATCTACCCTCTTTCAGTTTGAAACCATTTCCACTTGTCCTGTCACTAGATGCTCTTGTAAATAGTCTCTCTCCACATAAACCTACAGGTCACCATGAGCTTGTTATGCATCTAGGCTGAGAAAGCATGAATGTGGAGTAAAATCACAGTTCTTATTTTTAAGAACTGCATGTCAGTGTGACCTCATTAGCTGTTACAAGGTCACAGGGATGCTCCTGGCTCTGGAAATTGTACTGCTTGTTTAAAATACAGAAAGACAGTCAACAGTTTAAAAGCTGGTGCTGTGTTCTTTTGTGTTGCCATAATGTTTCACCTGTTGCAGGAGGTGTTAGAGGTGGAACTGGACAGACTTCAGCAGTTCTTCCAGGAGGTAAAGGTTTGTCGGCTTCCCCTGAATCCTGCGCTTGTTGTCCAAGGCATAGAGGCAGATGTAAGTCTACCTTGTGTGATGGATTGCATTTTTAATTTTATTTTTTAGTATAAAGGGGAGAGGCAGGGAGTGCCTGCACTGACTGGGAAGTGATGTTGCTGAGATTAAGCATAAATCATCTGGTAAACTGGCATCAGCCTAATCCTCTTTAAACTGGAGGCTTTTGTTTAAGGCAGAGGTGAAGGGGCTGGTGGGGTTGGTGCTGCATGTATATCACGCATTACACAGAAATGGCACCAGAGGTTTCCAACTCTGAGCAGCCTGTTCCCAGCTCAGCTGCCCTGCCATGGTAGGGATTGGCAAGGACACTTGGCTTCCCTAAAACTGAGACCTGGTTACCATCCAGCCTGTCCAAGTAGCTCTTGGTGTCAAATTTTTTCTCATCTGAAACTCTCCCCTGTCACGTATGGGAGCAGCTAAAGGTCTAGAGCAAGGGGTCTGCTGAGCTGAGACTTGCTCAGAATTACTAAAATATTAAATATTCATGCTCACCTTCATCTATTAACCCCTATTAAAAATTACTTAAGGGTAAAGGAAACAACAATGCTCTTTAGTGATACTTGACTTTACTTTGACCACAGTACTAAGATTCAGTTATTCTTTGTTCAGAAATATTTTCGTAAGCAACATTAGGCCAGGAATAACCTGTTCCATCTCTGGAGAAGGAAAATGTATCCAGCATCAATTAAAAAACAAACCTGAACACCAGTTATAGCTGTCTCATTACAGCAATTTGTGCTCTATTTTTGTTCTCTAGTTCATTATCCATAGTGGACTTGAGTCTAAGAGGTGCTGATCCCTTGAATTGTCTTTGACCTGTGTTTCTCCAAGTAATTGCTATTCAGTCTTGATCTGGCTGAGAACTGAGGTCTTCCAGCACCCCACAGGCTTGGGCCAATTGTGTATGAGATAAGTCAGAAAAATTTGAAGCCTGCTGCTTCTCTCTGCTTTCAGGCTTTTTGGAAATGACTAATGGGAAGGTATCTCACCATAAAGTCATGCTATTTATACTGCTCCAGCTTGGCTGGACAGATACAAAAAATGTTTAAATGTAAGTATCTGAAGAGAGATTATCTTTTTTTCATTTTTCTTATAGGCTATTATCGTTCTATAAATACATCCAGCTTCTTGATTGAACTGTACGTCAGTATAATCATGCAAATTAGAACTTTTAAGTGCTTATAATTACCTAAATTTAATTCATTTTGGTGTCATCTATTGATTTTACCAGTAGCAAGCACTGCTCCCAGCTCTGTGATGCCTTATCTCCCGGTAACCTTTCAAGCACTTACTGAGACATTTCAATTGACAAAATTCCATAGGGGGTTGGGATTTCATCATGGATAATGGCTGCTGCACTTTGCAGAGGTTTGATGTGTCTAGGACAATATTTGCATGCTTGTACCATGCTTTGAGATGTTTAGACGAAAAGCAAGAGGCAGCTGTGTCTGTTAGGGGTTTTGTTCAAATTAGCCTCCATTACACTCCACCCTGTAAGGACAGCAGTGGCTCTTGTGGGGCACTCATTATTTCTAGAAACCAGGCCATTAATTTACCATTGTTTTTAGTTGTTTTTCAGTGGGTTTCCCCGCCACCCCCCTCTTTTTTTTTAATGAGGATAGTAATGCCACCCTAACTCACACAGGATTTGCAGTGCTTGGCTCATTAATGCTTTTCGAAGCCCTCTGAGGTCTTCCAGTGGAAGGAGCTATAGGGCATGAGAAGGCAGAGTTTATGTTTAATTAAGATAAATTCCACATAAAATAGATCATGATTTTTGGAATTTCCTGTAGCGTCAGCCAGACTGAGGTTGCCAAAGAAATTCACAGGTTCTTTGCTGTCATAAGGATTGTCTGATTGGGCAGGGGTGGTTTTTTAGAAAATAATAGGACCCAAGGCTTTTCAACACTTTACAGATTCCCATTAGATCAGTCTTACATACTTAGACCTCTCAGTTCCAGCCAAAACTTATCATTAGCAGGCCTGGGTGAAAATGAAAAACAATTAGTCTAGAAAATATTATCCATTCTTATTATCTGATATGGAAGTGAAACATTGTCTGGGTCACTTTTCAGACCCAGTTAAACAGTCAGTAATATCAAGAATTATTTAATTTTTGTTATCAGTGCTATGAATGGTATTTAAAGATGGTATCTTTTTCAGAGGTATTGTTTTGGCCTGGTGTTTTGTGTATGTGACCTTGTTGTTCTTCTGTCTCATTTTGTTTTCCCCTGAAGTCATGTTCATATTTTACGTCCAATGCTTTTCCATTAAAAATCTCCTTCATTAACGCGAATGCTCCAAGTGGAAACATCAATGTTATCTTTAAGGTATGTTCTTTCTCTATTCCTCTGTTTTTTTGGTATGGAAAATGATTAAAATTCACCTAATATATGTTTTAAACTTTGAGCCAAAGCTGATTTGGCTTTGCTGCTCACTTATCCCTGTTATTTTTGACAATAGAACTTTTAATGCAATATGTTGAGGCAATACACTGAGTATCACCTTTTTGAGTGATACCTTTTTGAATCAAAAAATTTTTTGCAATTTTTTTTTTCCTAGTGAAGACAACCAGACTAAAATAAAAAATTTATATTTTAAAGCTAGTTTATTTATCATGCTGAAGTCAGAAGGCAAGTCTCAGAGAAGAGATGGTTCAGAATGACTGAAACCATTAGCTTTTCCCACATGTTTCTAAAAAATCAAAATACTGGAGCGTTAGAAGCTGCATTTGCCTCACAGAACTAATTCTACTCCTGTCAGGCAGCATGGGGAAATGGACTGAGGAACACAAGGTGGAGGAGACAGCAGAGGGGCTCTGTCTCATTGGAGTTTCCTGGAGGAACTGACTCCAAAAATAAACTCTGGTTTATTTTCCAGTTGTCACCTAGAAAAGCTTCAGAGTTCAGAACGGTCCATCTACAGAAAGACAATACATGCATTTTAAAACTAGTTCTCTTTCAAAAAAAGCAAAAGTTTCCCTAAGAGTGGATACTGGTTTTAGACAAGTCCATAAAATGCCGATGGATACAAAATGGTCAGTGTTGCCAACGGCATTACTCCTACATCTTTTGCAGAATCATTTTCTAAACCAGAAGTCTAAAAAATTGATAAAAATAAATAAGAACAAACAAACAGATTTCTACACTACCTTGATTTAAATTGACCTTTAGAGCAGCTGTGATTCTCAGAAAGGTGAATCTCAAGGCCTGTTAGGGGGAGACTAGCAATTCCAAAGGTTTTCTGAACATTTAGAGACCTGGTTCTTATGCTATTTAATCTAAAAATCACCTTCTCCTGGCAGCAAACCATTGTGTTAAAGTATCTTTTACTTGTACTATAGTTCCATTCCTTATTCATGGCAGATGATGCATGCATAAAATGATATGCACTGGTATTGTACTAAATTGTCTGCTGACTGCATATGTGAGGAAAGGTAAGTGGAGAGAATAAGATTTTTTGCAGGTTTGGGTGCTAAGAGGAGTTGCTTGGGGTCAGTGTTACCTTTAAATGAAAGAAAAACTGATTTGGATATTTTGGTTTTAAGATGAGTTTTATGTCTCTTCAAGTACTCGTTTCATGGCAGTAAACGTCTGTAAATTGGAATGTTTATATGAAAAGGAGGTAATGAAAAAATAAAGCTCTTTAGATACTAGTAAAAGTCATGTATTTTACATAGGGTGAGATGGGAAACAAAAAATCAGGGCTGTTGTTTTCAAAGGCCATTTACTCAGCCACGGTGGAAAATAATCTCTTCATTAATTCTTGTGGCTACAATTAAAGCCCCATTTCACTGAGATTATTGTTTGACCAACTCCATGGGGAGAGGGGTCATCACTGTTTGAAACTGAATATGAATTGTGTCATGGATAAAATGTAAATTCATGATAAAATTCCCCTTCAGCCTCCTGCAAATACCAGCTTGTGAATCTTAACGTTAGACAAACGCTGCCATTTGTAAAAAGAGGTCTAGCATTACGTAAACTTTAAAATGTAACTAGATTAGGATCCTACCTCTGGATTAAATTTTCAAATTCTAATAATTACATAGGAATAATAAGCAGAAAGGCCACACTTAATCAGAGAGCATTTGTTGCCATCTCAGTAGCTGCCAAAACTGTTCCTGCTTATGTGTGCCATCCACTCTGTCCTCTTCTGACACAGAGAGAGAAGTAGCAACTGTGAAGAAAAACAAGAGGATTTATTGTAAAATGAATGTAGCTATTTTGGTGGGGGAAAAAAAGTCCAAATTAAACAGGAAATTATTTCTTTCTGGCATTGAAGGAGAAAACTAAATTTCATGTGCAATTTTCACAGATAGGTGATGATCTGCGTCAAGACATGTTGGTTCTGCAGATTATTCGAGTGATGGACGGCATCTGGCTCCAAGAAGGACTGGATATGCAAATGATCATTTATAGGTGTTTATCTACAGGGAAAGGACAAGGTCAGTTTTAGATTACAAAAGGAACCTGCATTACATTATTCATATTTCATGTAAATGGAAGTATACAAAAATCATCCCTTTAACTTTTGTTTTCATGGGTGTCTTATCTATATTACCACGCAAAGAAAAAAAAATCACTCAGATTCTCAACTTCTTGTGCCCTTGATTGTATACTTGCCTACTCCTGAATGCTGACTTTAATTTATTTATTCAACCTCTCCAGAAGTACAACTGAACTCACTAGATTTTGTAGCAACTTAGGTTAGAATTTTCCAAAAGCCTCAACAGCATCAGCTGGCACCAGATTCTTAAGAATAACTTCACACATCAAAACGAGGGCTTTGGAGAAAATTGGCCATAGCTACTGAAGTTTTAATCCAGAGTGGTCTTACATAGATGCTTAAATGAGCCTCCATGCACGTGGCTACAGAAAGTACCTGTAGACAAGTGATGACAGCTTGGCAGTGTTGATTTTGAAATATTGCTCTAGTGATTAATGTTGCTTTGGGCAGACCTAACTCATCTGAAAGCTTTATTTCTCTCTTTTATGGTTGTTATAGCAGAGCTGTAGCAGGGATACCAATTGCTTGCTAAAGAAATCTGCTGACAGCAGTAAGCTTGCTATTTTTTACTGACCAAATCTTTTACTGGAAATAATCCTTGCTCAAATAAAAGATTGATGTATCCAGATTACTTGTTATACCAAAGCTATTAAAATAGAAAAACTGAAAGGAAAAAAGTCATTGCTTTCTGAGCCACAAAGTGAAAATGGGAGAGAATGAGTGATTGAAGGAACTAAGAGAAAATACAGATGAGTTCAGGCATATGGCAGGTTGTTATGGTGACCTGAAAAAGACTCCTCCCTTCTTTTTAGAGATGGGAGTCAAAGCTTGAAAGCTTCTGCTTCAAAGGCCAACAATACAAGAATACTATTCCTGAACATAAGATTTTATATAGACTCTTTCATATACCAACAAATTGATTTTTGCCAAGGAAGATACAGGGAATGTCTCCAAATAATATTCTCTGCCTGACAGTCTCTTCCTTTCAGCATCATAGCAGCAGAAAACTTCTCAGTGTCTCACAGTTTTTCCAGACATCTTTCCTTATGAGTTACAGAAGTGTTAATATAATTTATTTATAGTTAGTGGTTAAGGATAAAAGGACCAAGTGACATGCTTGTGGTCATGCAAAATGCCTTCTTAAGGAGACTTGTGTATGCAGGTTTTCCAAGTCCTAGGCTAATGCCTTACTCCATAGACCACCTTGTCCACACAGGGGAATAGAAGATGATAATTTCATGGCCATGGGAACACAGAAATCACTTTTTACAGAAACATGAAAAGTGAATACAGCACTGGTAGAATGCTACTTTCCAGACATGGTATCGGGGAGGAGCCTCTCACCAAATGAAATTGTTAGAGAAAGTCCTTCCTGTAATGCAGAGTTGAAGGGTGGTGTGCCAGGGGACCACACATGGGGACAGGGACAGAAGACAGAAGGTTGGCAAGCCAGGTCTCAGTTCCAAAAATGGAATTAAGTTCATGCAGTAGAGACAGAGGATTGAAGTGAAGCATTGCAAAATGTTTGGCTTCTCTCTGTGCTTCAGAGTCCCAGTTTATGACATACTGGATCAGACTAATTTCAACATATCTAGCATCCTTTCTACCAGCTGTGATCATCATCATGTACTGCAGAAAAATTTGTGTAGCTTTCTAGACAATAAAAACATCTGAAGAAACTTTATATTTAATAATAAATATACAATTCTATTTTTTATAATTTTTTTTAGGTTTGTACATATTCTACCCACTTTGAATCTCATTAAATTGTTGACCTTGTTGGTACCTTGAGGCAGTTTATCCACACTGTTGTTATTGGTGGTTTTATTTCTCATTCACAGAACTGCCACCTTTTACTAAGTGTCCTTTACTTTTCATTTCTAAAGAGCAAAAGAAAAACAATGCTGATCTATATTTTCTGTTGCATTCATTATTTATAAGCTTCTAATTATGTCTTTTTTTTCTGCATGGAGTGATCCAACAACAGGCAATATGCATTGATGGTCTTCATATCTTTTTAAAGCTAAAGATTTTTCATGCAATCTCTTTTCTGTCTGATTAGGGTTGGTACAGATGGTGCCAGATGCTACTACACTAGCAAAGATCCACAGGGAGTCTGGACTGATAGGACCATTGAAAGAAAACACAATTAAAAAATGGTTCCATCATCACCATCCTCTGGAATCAAGTTACCACGAGGTAACATCGTAATGAAGCTTATTACACATTTTGTGTTATACCATGGGAAAAAAGAAACCAAATTACAGTAGGCAGCAAAAACAAGTGGCTCAGACACGAGACAAACAAGTCACATGCATAGAAGCCAAGGAGTTGACTTAAATGCCACTCTCTTTCTAAGTATTCATTCCTCTGTTTCAGGTGTATTATATTTAAATTTTCTGTAAAAATGTGTCATAGAGATTTTTTGAAATTTAGTAGTAAAGTGAAGAGAACCTGAAGTAGAAATTGAATCTTGAATGCAGAAACATCTATTTTTTAGGTCAGCTCTCTCCCTCTCTAAATATTTTATTTTATGTAAACCATACAAAGTTTTGATGAATTTCCTGTATTTGGAAATTACCATGTAATTATCCCTAGTTTTAGAATGCTGTTTTATCAAAACTACCTAGTCATATTATACAAAAGATCATGCTTCTCATGTCATATGTTCTCATGGCATCCCATATAATGCATCTGATTTTATGAAACCAGATTTTATGTGTGAGCCAAAAGGTTGGGAATTTTATTTATATAAGTGAAGGTTTTCCAAGGAACTCTTTCTGTTAGTTCTCTGTTAACTGAGCACATTGAGAGGCCCATGAAAAACCTTTTAATGTTTGTGTTGCTGGGACGATTTTTAGAGCCCTTTCTTGTACCAACAGTAAATCAGTAGTGAAAATTTTAAATTTAAAGGAGTGCTTTGAGTATTTACCACTCTGAAAATGAAGTGGGTTTAGAGCAGTTTGTTAGTAGGTGTAAAGTATAAATATGTTTGATAAACTTTAGTATTTTAGTAATTATTCCATAGGCATTTTTTCATCCTTAGTCACATTTTGACTAAGAGCACTTGAATTCCTAGTATATCATTTGATTCAGTTAAACAGGAAACAATCTCTGTAGCATGCTTTTTTTCCAAGTTTGAATGTTTACAGTGTTATGGTAGAAGTGCAGGCAATATTTCAATTCAAAAGTGAAATACAATTAATTATTGATGGAAAACTCGATTTCTTGCTGCTGCTGCTGCTGTTTGTAAAAAGTGCCTTTAATGTGGAATATTCTAAAACTAATTTCTACCCATTTTCTTTCAATTTTTTAAGCATATAAAATGCATTCAGATCTGATTGCACAGGGTATGCATAAAATTACTACTATACATTCACTTTGTGCTTGCTAGTGAATGAACCTTTGTCTGCTTTTACTCCTTAATAATTTTTTACTCACACAGTACTGCATCTAAGGTGCTCAAAACATTGATGCAAAACAAGCTTTAATATCCTCATTTTACACTTGGGTGAACAAAATCACAGAAAGCTGAAGTATTTTATCCAAGGTCATCAAAGTGAGCAAGTAGCACAGTTGGGAAAAAAAATTCAGCCAACTCATGTGCTGTGGCCTAAGTCTTGCACAGTGCTGTCATCCATATCAGCCATTGCAGGAATCCCTGCATCTACAGGGAATTCCTGGGTGCCTAAATAATCATTTACCTTGGCTGATACAAGTTTTGTCCAGGAACATAAAGATCTAGATTAGGATGGCTTGAGTTTCTATGTTACATAGCAAGCAGAAAACTATTTAGCCTTCCTGTATTTCAGTTCATTTCTGTAAAATGGGGTTCAGCTTTTTGGGTTGGAATATTTTGAGAGTTGATTATTAGGATTTGAGAAAGGCAGCTGAGTTCTGGAGAAAATAAGATCTGTGCTGTTACAGAACATGACAGTGGGTGTAAAATAACCTACTTTGTTTATGAAGCAAATGGTTAAATTTGTGAATTTTCATCTAATTTTGTAACAATTGTTTTTACAATATTCATGCAGAACATTGAACAGAAAATTTTTGCTTCCTGCCAAGAAGCTTGCTTTCCTAATGTACCTTCCCCCTCAAAGTTTTCCATAGACTTCCAAGCATCTGTAAAGCACAAGGTGAAAACCTCATGCATAAAGTTGTTCTTACATTGTAACTTTGAAATCTGTGTATTACTTGAGTACCATTCCTACAAACAACTGTCTCTTAAAGTTTTAGCAACAAGCAAAGCATTTGTAGAACTGCTTTTTTTTTGTTTTGGTTTGGTGTTTTTGTGGGTTTTTGTTTTGTTAGCATCACAAACCAACGAGTCTGCGTATTTCATGTAAGTGCTTTCATTTTCCCAACTAGGCAATAAGGAATTTCTTTTATTCCTGCGCTGGCTGGTGTGTCGTTACCTTCATTCTGGGAGTCTGTGATCGACACAGTGACAACATCATGCTCACAAAAGCTGGGCACATGTTCCACATAGATTTTGGAAGATTTTTGGGTCACTCACAGATGTTTGGGAACATCAGAAGGTTAGTATCTGCAATAACACCCGTGGTAAACTTTAAAGAAGTGTTCTGAAATTTCACAGCCATATCAACTCCCATTAAAAAAAAATACAAAGGAGGTCATGCTTCTTTTTCTTTCAGAATTTTCCAAAACGACGTATTTTTATTGTTTCTTAAAACCTCCATAAAAAATGGAGGAATGACTGGAAAAGGAATTAAAATATGTTGGAGATCCTCTTTCAGTGTAAAGGAGAAATCTAAATCCTTGTTTGGTCAGAGGTTTGAATGATGCAGTTCAGTGACCAGAACAGTAGACTGGCCTATGACAGAAGAATTCTGATGTCCATCAGTTTTTTTCCTGACAGAGAAGTGGTCCTGTAATGGATCCAAAATCATACATTTATCTAATTGACAACTTTTTCCCTATATTCAGAAAAGAAACCAAATTTTCCAAATAGACATGGAGAATAATGACATTATGCAAACTTTTTCATGGTCTTTTGAAGCTCTGCATCCAACCACACCGAGCTCAGGGGTTGTTTTGCAAATATCTGATTTACCTTTGTATCTATCTGTGATGTAACTATCCCATGACAAAGATAAATCAAATAGTGTGATCACATATCCAAGCTCCTAATGTGAACATACTAAGAAGGAATTAATAGGAATGGAATAAGAATAGATAGGATAATATAATGCCAGTATGTCCAAAACACAAAGCAGCTGTTAAAGCAGAGTAAAGAATAGTGACAAGATGAGTAGTGTGTGTATGTCTTTCCTCTATGTTTCCTATGTATCAGAATTGTTTGAGCTAATTGTTCTTTTTTTTTTTTCTTTAAGCTGGCCTTTGACTGCTCTAGACTATCTCAGTGTGTTAGACAGACATAACAATGTGGGAGTATTGATATGAGAGAAGCTGATGAGGATAATAAGTACTTCTAAGCCAGGCAGTCAAAAGATTTAGTTGCTGTGCTCAGAATTATCATCCATCATTCAGGATATGCTCCCTTAATCCTACTTATTTGCTGTGGAAAGAATAAAGCAGAACAGAAAAATAAAAACAGATACTCATGCACACTCCTTGTGCAGTGCTACATCCTTCTCTCCAGCAAAACTTCTCTTGGAAACTAACAGGAATTTCCCTCAGTATTAATTTTACATAAGCAATGAATTACCTAGTTGAGTGAACAACAGGGTGAAGCAAATATAGGAGGGTAAACAACAGCCAAATTTAAACAGAAATCATGTAATAGCAATAATAAAAATAGATATTAATTTTACTGTTTTACAGCTCAGTTACCACATCTTCTTATTAAGTCTATGAAAATAACTTAAAATATAGTCACTTCCATAAATAGCAGTGTTTCTCAATGCAGTGTATTGCTTATAAGCTATAGAATAAAATCATACATTTAGGACCTCCATTCATGGACTGACCTCGTGGTTCCTAAGGAATCCTTAGTTCTCCCACGTAACAGCAGGTTGTGAATACCACGGGATAGTCATTGTTTTTCTCAAGCCTACATGCAACTGAGAGATACAGTATCAATGACTGTAGTTCTTATGAGCTGTATCCACCTTCATGAACTGTAACATATTATTTTTAATACAGGAACACTGGGATATCACATTTTTATATCTCACATTTTTAAGGTTCCCTCAAAATTTGAAACTCTCAATGCTATTTGTATCTACTCATTCCCACAAGGAAAGGCCTGCAATAGGCTTAGCCTCTGGCTTCTTTAGCAGCTCTTATATTATACTTTTATTTGATTTCTTATTAGATTTTTATTTGAGTTCTTTGCACCCCCAGCATATCATACTTGTAAAATAGTATTGAAAAACCAGCAGCACAATGCTGTCAAAGCTTTAGAATTATTAGTGCTGACTCTTGGGGGTTCATGTGGTAGATGCCCTACATAAACTTGTGAGGTTCTATAGGTGGTTTTAAATAATGAAAAGCTTCTGATGCAAATCCCTATACATGCAGCTGTTCTTTACACACATCACACAAGCAAGCTTTTTTTTTTTTTAAAGAAAGAATGAAATCTATGCAAGTGAGTGAAGGCTTATAGAAAAGGCATCCCTGTCTGAACTGTTTAAAACAATAATTTCTTACAGAATTTAGGAAGATGCTTGCCACAGCTGTCCATTTTCTATTCTCAAGGAATGCTTTTTGCCATTATGAAACCCTAATTCCTTATAAAACTTCCTGAGGATAGATCCTCTGCAGTGTTCTGCATAGGGAGTGTTTCTTCTGAAGTGCAAGGAGTACTTTGGCAGCTGTCATGCACGGGCTGCACTTCTTGATATCAAATCCAATATGAGTCTTCAGAGAACCTTTTGAAGCTGATCTGATTCATGCAGTCATGCTCACTTTTGTGCTCCTGATGAATAACACCCCAACAAGGGATTCATTAACTTTTCTAATTCCCACCCTCATCTTTAAATGATATCCAATAAATCTACTCAGTTTTGATTGCAAGTCACAAATCAGTTCTTTCTGATTTCAGATGGAAGAGGAATCAGGAACTTGCTGTCTTTGCTACTTCCATGTACCTTCACAATGCAGCAAATACTTTAAATACTACTAATAACCTGTCTTTCCTTACATCTAGAAGCTAATATTTCAGAAGTGTTGGAGGGAGACATATGATGTATCTAACAAATAGCGTAATAACAGAGCTTGGCAGAGGAATTATTCCCAAAGTCCCAAAGGGATCTTTCCTACTGAACCATGAGATTTTATTATCTTTTTTCTTTTTTTTTTTTTTTTAAATCATACTGGATGACACATTTTGTTAGTGGTAATAAAATGCTCCTTTCATTCTCTAATCCAACGTCCACTTTTGATATATTATTTCATTTAACTGTCTTAGTCTTCATCTATTGAGTATCCTGTGGCAATCATCTTAGACCCATTCCAACTTAAATAGGTACAATATTATCCAGGTAATCATACAGGACTAGGTCAGTCATCAAATGGTTTTGGAAGAAGGTGTCTGGCTTATGGTTGTGCCTGCCATGCTTTCTTTGGCTTTTGTTTTCTTATTTTCAGTTCTGACCAGTTCCTTTGGAACGTTTCTTCTTGGTGAATTAAGCAGGAAGAGATTTATTTAAATCCTGTGCTAACTGAACTAATCCAAACTTCTGCAGTCTCATCCTCCCCACTACCAGCCACTTCCAGCACTGTCATCTGTATTTTTTCAGTCAGTGATGTGTGGTGTGAAATTTGGTGGCAAGATATGAAGTAGTCCAGCTCATGGCACTCTGTAAATTCACTGTCCATTCTGTTATTTAAATATCAAGTCATCCTGATTATAGGCAGCACTCACTGGCTGTTCTTTTCCCTGATCAAAATCGCAGAGAGTCTCTTGTCTCTTTGCCAAACTAATCCTGGGTCTTGGCATGGTTCTCCCAGAAAATCTGTTAAGCTGGTTTCCTTCTACAAAGTTAATTACTAGAGGCAGCCTAACTATTCCATTGGGAAATTCCAGTTATTAAGGAAGTTTCAAAAATATGGGAAAATTATGTTTCCCACACTTTCTTCCTAAGTCAGTGTTTTCTTACGCTGGAAAGTACCTAAGAAATTCTGAGCATATAGAAATGTAGAAGTGCCTCTTTTTATTTTAAAAGTAAAACATATCGGTTTTAGTGTTAATAACCTAAAATTAGTGTTACTGTCTCACTGGAAGTGTTTATTTGAAAAAAAAATTCTTATTTTTTCAGATATTTCTTTCTAAAACAGAAATGTTGGCACAAGGACATGGAAAAAATAAGTTGTACCTGCATTTTTTGGCTATATTTTATCTACATTTGTAGCTGCTTTGGCAGAGGAGGAGCCGTGTGCCTGAAAGTGCTAAATATGATTGCTATGTTACATTTTTAACACTTGGACATACTTGTGAAGTGCAGGACAGGTCTCCATCCGAGCAGGAAAGAATGAGCCCAGGGCTGCAGGTTGCAGTGGGTTCGTTCGTGCAGGTCCATCAGTGCCAGTCCCAGATCCCTGAGGTGGTTTCGATGGTTTTGAACAGCTTCTAGGCACAAGCTGTTGTCAGGGTGTTCTGTTGGTGTTGCCTGCTGCTCGGAGTGCAGTCTAATCTCCCCACACTTGGTTGCCTGTGGCTGTGTCCTTCTTAAGATTCGTGCCTTTCTGACTGCAGGTCGTGTGATTGTGCCCCTGGAGGTAGCTGGCAGGTTGAGGAGGTGTGAGGGTGGGCCACCTGGAGCAGGAAAACTGATTGACAATCAGTGAGTTTACCTCAGCTCTTTCCAGTAATCTAGTCAAAGAGGATTTTGCCAGTATTTCCACCTGAAACCTATCATTACTGTCTTGGTTTTATGAGTCTGGGTGATTGGTAGATTGGGAGGGACAAGAGGTTGAGAAATGGTTAATGAGGGCATGAATGTAGTTACTTTTTTCTTTAATTGCTCCAAGGCATCTGAAAACTGAATTTCTAGCTAGACAGAGTGGGAGTAGCAGAATTCATTTAAAGCTACCTTTTCTCAGGTTCAGCAAATTTATAGGCTATTTACCACTATGGGTCTAGTAATGTGGGGATTCAGACCAGCTTTACAAAGAGATGACTTTATAAACCATCTCCCTCAGAATAGGGCAGAGCTTTTATGTCATCTGCTTGACAATCAGGTCACCGAAAAATGAGTTTAAAGTAAGAGGCTAGAGTGTGGCCTCTTGTTAAGTCAACGTTTCCTCATCTATGTAGTCAAGAAGAAAACTGGCCTCTGACTTCAGTAATGGCTTAAAATTTTACTCAGCTCATAAGGAAGAGCAATATCTTGAGATACTTTGAAGCAATTTTGAAATAAGACTGAAGTGGAAGAAAGCAGATTTCAGTCAAATGACTCAGTTTCTGTCGTCATTACATAGGTGAGGGTTTGTTAGAGATGAAAGTAAAAAAAAGGAATTTCAACCTTGACAAATGAAAATGAGTGAATAGAGGTGATGAATCCATTGTTTACATGTCCTGCCTTTTATTTTAAGAGGAACTTTAGTTCTATTTGAGTCTACCAATGTGCCAAACATTCTTAATGCACAGGTGTGTGTGATGAGATGCCCACGATTATCTACATATCACCAAAGCTCATATGCTTGCCAATCATTTATATTGAATTACACAAGTGCTTCACTCAGATACATTCTGAGTTGTGCTGTTTAAAGTTAATTATTTGGTTTGGGTCTGTGAGGTTTGTGAATCAGGCCTTTGCATTTTTTCACCAATACCGTGAAGTCACAAAGCAGCTTTTAATCCACTCTGCAATAATAACACTTTCTAAGTTATTTGACCATCTGTTTCACTGGTCAAACATATTTGCAGTTAAAATGCAACTAAAATACACTTTCATAAACAGAAGCAGGAATTGTTTAGTTGATGCTGTAATGGGGTCTGGTTTTGGTGGTAAGCACCTCCCTATTTCATCTGACAGCATGAACTTCTTTGCAGATTTAAAAGCCACTGAGTCAGACAATGACAGGAGTGTGGATTGATTATAACCCCAGACTCCCTCCGAAATAGATTAAGTAAATGATCTGCAGTGGTCTCAATTCTGATCTTTCAAAGTGAGCTTTACTGATATGAAAGAGAACCAGGTCCCACAGAATGAGTTAACGCTTTTCATTTTCTTTTTTTTTTTTGTCTTTATGTTGGAGGGGCTGTTGTGAAGGTTTTCTGAAGATAAGATGATCTGGCCCTTCCCACTGAGAGGTGTAAAACTGTTTTGCCAGCACTGCAAAGAGAGAGCTATTGCTCCTGGGTAAACAAGCCCACCTTCCTCAGCCTCTCCTCACAGTCACGTACCACCACCATCACTTTTGCTGAATTACTCCAGTTTAGCAACATCTTACTTGTTCTGGCAGGGTATGACTGCCAAGCACTAAGTAGAAGATCTTTCAGTAATAAGTAGAACCTTTTTCTGTTTGGCATCTTTCAGTCTTTTCATTTGTAACCAGTATGATGGGATGGAGAATGTGTTCGTTCATTTTTTTAGTAGAAGTCTATTGTGAAAGGTTTTGACTGTGACAAAAGTTTGGATTAGCAGTGTTTTAGAAGGGGATCTGGGAGTTATATTATGGTCAAGTTGAGTACAAGTTGATAAAATACTGAATTGGAAAGGTTGAAATGTGAAGTAATCCTTTTGCTTCATGTAACACTGGGAAAACTTCACATTCAGCTGGAGTATTTTTAACATGTTACTTTTAGATAGATGTGGATAAGGAGTCCAGAAAAATTACAAGGAGTCTGAGAAAAGCAATTAAAATTATCAGACATCTGAAAAACAAGACTTGTGAGAAAAGGTTGAAACAATTCTCTACAGAAGATTGAGAAAGACAGTAACAGTCTGAAAATACATTAGAAGCTGCTGTAAAGGAGACAGTATCTTCATGTTTCCTTAGGAAAGAACAAGAATTAATAGGATGAAAGCATAGTAAGGGTTAGATTAGGCATTAAGGGAAAAAACACTGTGAAGGAACATACTAGAACAGAAATTTGATAGGGAGGTTTAAGAAGAATTCAGTCAATAAAAGTCTGTGAGAATAGGCTAAATAAGCATCTCAGAAGCATGTTTATAGTTGATCTTGTGCTGATAAGAAGAAAAAATTAGTATCTCTTGTGATCCAGGCATATTTCTTTATGAATCTTTATGTGTTTGCTGGAGATGAACTGTGTTGTGCAGTTGTTCCCTGTTTCATTCTTCAACGTATAAAAGGAACACAATTGCTTATGCTTTTTTCTATTTCTACAAATATATGTGATTACTATGATTAAATATTTTCATTTGACTTAGAGAAATAAGCACTCCTGTGCATTTATTTCATGCGAGTGCATTCTTCAATAAGCTTTTGGCTTTTGCTGCAAAGGATGTCAGCAGCCAAGCACTTCCTAAAATCTTTTCCTCTTTTATTGGATACATCTAAATTCCACATAGTCATGCTGAATGCTATCAGTCACTCTTGACTCAGCCAAAATGGTTTTAAAGCAGTCAGGGAATATCTGGGGGCGTGTGGTGCTGAGCAGCTGGTTTTAAATTGCACAGAGTTCTGTCTGGTTTCTCACGCACTGTCCAGATGACAGCTTGGCCTACAGCTGTTTTGATCTCATTGTATTAATGTGGGTGACTTGCACTTTTCCATAAGTACACCATTGGGAAGTTTAGATTGGATCAGAGTAAAGGTCTTTTGTTGTTGATTATCTTACCTGCTTTTAATATAAAGGGAAGTCAGTGTATCGTTCTCAAATGTTCTGTACTGTGAGACTCACAGTAGGAAAAACTAAAACAATTGTTGACCTTACAAGCTTTGTTAATCAGTTTACATCTAGTGCTTCATAACAAATCCTGATGATCTTACTGGTTTTCTAGGAATGCAGCATATTTCTAGCCTACAGTTAAGTCCCAGTAGATGTTCCCATCACCCCAGACCAAGTTTATTTTTGCATGATGATCTCTTCATTTGCTTGAGGTTTCCTTTCTTCCTTCCCTCCCATGACATATCATCCAAACATTTGTAATCTCCAGAGGAACTGTAAAACACATTCCCATGAAAATCTTAAATCTCTAAAAGCAGTACATGAGAGAAAAAAAAAAAAAAAGAATAAAACCACCATAAAACCAGCCTTGCTTCTCACTGAATGGCTTGAGTAAGCTCTTTTGTCACAGCCATAGTAAAGTATAAGTCTTTAAAGTCCAGGACTGCAATCAGACTCTGTCATAAACAGGAATATTGCCTTTTTGACTGATTTCTATTATAAAACCAAAGGGTTCATTAATCTCATCTGGGGCTTTAGTGGGGAGGTAAAAAGAGAAGGAAAGAAAAGGAAAGAAAAGAGTAGTTGAGTAAGGTGGGTTTAATGATTTTGGGAGGTTTATTGGCTTTACATCTTTGGTCTTTGGTCTGTCTCAAGCCTAGTTCTCTCAATGAGGCTTTTCTTCTCTAGAAATAATGGTATCCAACATTACAATTACACAGTAGAGGTCATTCAACAATGCTTCAATTCCATATTTCTTTGGCACACCATAAAGAAAAGAAAAAAGGCTTTTGGTCTACAGAGATATAGTAAAAGGCTTTTACTTGAAAATACTTCATCATACCAGTTTTGTTAAACTGATGCCAGTCATTTCTTTAGTTTGATGGAGGCAGCAATTTGTAATCCATACAGATTTTAGGCCAAGGGGCTCTTGTCCCATTGGCTGTTACACAGACATTGGTGATTGAACATCCTATGCATGTGAAGTATGACAGGCCTTAACTGTGATCTTGAGGATCTGTTTTAGGGTAAGAGATATCTGATGTTTATATCTTGTAGATAACTTCGTGTGAGCAAGCTCTGTAATAGATTTAGGTCCAAATGAATATTATTATTACCAGGGCTTTGGATGCATTGCTTATCTTCTGAATAAATGCCATCATGTGTTATGATCTTGGCTGTGTGCCACAAAGAAAGCTGTCAGTGAGAGATGTACTGGCTTGAATATGGAAATACAGGCTGTGCACCAGGGTGAGGTTCATTTGCACATGTGTGGGGGGCGTGGTACATTGACAACATGAGGGCATGTATTGCTTTTTTTCCTCATGCAAGCTAAAACAACCTCTGTTGTTTCCTGATGTAAATTTTCCCACGTGTGGTGGACAGTGACTGGACTTGGCTGTTTGTAATTTTGCTGGAGCAATTTTTAGGCTATCCCATGTTTTTTTATTTTCCAAAGGGGTTTAGGAAAGCAGTAAGGAATATTTTGCATCTATACACAGACATTAAGCCTGTCAACTGGTTTTCCAGAATCCTTTATGTACTCTTCAGTGATTAAGCATCTCCTCCCACTGAAACTTTGTTTTTTAATACTCTTGTGAGAAGTGACTGTAGTTTTCCTTCTAGTGGGTCTTGCCTCCTGTATTCTAAGTTGGTTTTATGTGTTGGGGTTTTTTTAAGCTTAGATTGCAAAGAGTTCCCTTTATGACCAACCAGTTTATTTAGACACACACAGGACTGAAGCTTCAGCACCTGACTAGTGCAGGGATTACCTCATGGGAGAGGGTCTGATATCACAAGGCCTTAAGCAAAACCAGGGAAATCAGATTTCTACATCATATTTTGAGGTTAACAAGGGAAAACAGGCCTACCACCTTAAAAGACAGTGATAAACGATACTGAGAAATTTAAGAACCTCATAAAACTGCTTTACATCGTTTTACAAGCCAAATTAATCTACAAATAAAATGTAAATACCAAAATATCAGTTGTGTGTTCAAATGGATCCTTTTGCAACAGCAGTAAGAGAATTGACTAATGTTGCAGTGATTACATTATGTGGAAGTTGGCCCACAGCCCAGCCCAACAATGTTAAACACCATATTTCTTCCAGTAAAGTAATTTCTGATTGCAGTATCTGTTTTCATCTCAAGTAGCTCAATGTGGGAGACTTGGCCTAGCTCTGAAAGGGCTGTGTTTTCATGGTGTGTGTCTCTTGATGCAGTTGGACATCAGAAATCAAATATGAATTTTGAAAAAAATGCATAGTATTTACAGCAGTAGTTTTGACTTTGGAACACTTTAGCCCAAGAACAAGTTTGAGTTTCAGACATTCTTGAGATGGTAAAATGCTTTCAAATTAGGATTTAGATTGGACTTCTGTCCATAGATAAGTCAAGACGTTAACATTGCTAAGTTTCTGGATCTGTCTCTTTCCTATGGGCTTCAGCAGATTGACTTCTGTGACTCTTACTGTATCAATTTATTTAATACCTGATGTCGATTTATTTAATACTTAATGTCTATTTTAAATACCACTGATAAACAAAAGATGAGCCAGAAGATGGATGAGTGAGTGAAAGAAGGTTCTGGGAAAATCTCGCTCTTGGAAATCAGTAATAGGCACAGGTTTGCAATTCTCTGAGAGCTACAGCACAAATCTACACAATAACTATGTAGCAGTCATGCTATAATAAAGCCCAGACACTATGAACTCCTGTCTTGCATCATTGTGGTGGTGCTTTTTTAAGCGACCTTAAAACACTCATTTCACAACAATCATACAGAAAAATGTGGAAGAAAACAATTACTGTTGTGGGCCTTCACCATGCCTAGTACTACCTAGCTGAAATTGAATAATATATTTAAAAAAAAAACCAGACAAAAACACCTTAATGGCCTGGACTGCTTTGAAGGTGAATGACAGCCATGGGAGGTCTGGATTTAGAGTTAGCTGCCATGTAAACCTGGAAAAATTTCCAGACATAAGGATGGGAAGGCCTCAAGCAATTCTTGTGACTAAAACCTCCAGCTGCAGCCTAGAATGTCATGACAACTTGTTTTTCTTTCTACAATAATAAAAGTCAAGCATCTTTACGGGAAAATTAGGAAAACTCTGAGGAAAACTAAAACTGCTATTTATGAATGCATCAGGAAGCAGAGTGTGTTCAGACTCGGCCTGTGTTTGAGGTTTTAGCAAGAAATAGACATCCTTAAATTTGCTTCTGCATTCAAACTGCACAAGAATATTTAGTTTATTTTTTGAATTAAGGGTTAACACACGTATATTGCCTTGGAATAGAGCCCTCTAATCTGTTTACATGCCTCTGTGTACACAGTTGTGGTGAGTAAATCACTGCAGTCGTTTTTTCTGTGTGAGGATGCACTTTATCAGGCCTTTCTGAAACTATGGAATGATAGGATTGTTAGCAGAAGCCTGGCTAATCTGTTTTCTTCTGCAATAGCATGCCATAGCCACAAACCATGCCAGTGATAAGAAAAAAGGCAAACCATGTTGTAGGATTCTGCATCTTATTTACTCTAGGGTGAATACAGAGTAAATGTACAGACAACCAAACAGTGTTTTTATATTCTGTTTTAACTTGACTCAGAAATATCTCTTCAGAATGGTGTATATTGAATGACAGCACCATACCTATTGGGGTTTTTTTTGTTGTTGAATTGTGGAGGTGTAGGGTTTTTTCTTAAATTCCCTTCTTGCCTAGTAGGGAGTTGATATTTATAACCCATCCTCTTTGAGAACAACTTTTAAATATTTCAATACCAGGAGAGAATTTGCTTCCAGATTCACTTTCAGGCTAGAGTCAAGAAATTAAAGCAATGAGAGTTTGAAAAGAAAGGCAAAGAAGAGCCAGAAGAGAACACCTGTTCAGTTGTTGGATTTCTCAGGAGGAAGCTCTTGCTCTAAAACCAGTCTCTGCCCCAATTAGTCAGTGACACCAGGCAGAGCAATAGAGATTTCCACAGCGAGGAAGGGAGAGAGGAAATAATGAGGAAGGTAATACTGGGAAAACAAATGTGAATAATGAGTTACAAATATTAACTGTCGTGCATGATTAGCTGTTTTCGGTGAAATTTCTCATGTAACTGTTCTCTTTTCAAGGGACAGAGCTCCCTTCATCTTCACATCCGAGATGGAGTATTTCATCACGGAGGGCGGAAAAAGCCCACAGCGTTTTCAAGAGTTCGTGGAGCTTTGCTGTCGAGCTTACAACATAGTCAGGAAACACAGCCAGCTACTCTTGAACCTGCTGGAGATGGTAAGAAGCTCGAGGATGAAACCAAAAATCAATTTCCTCTGGTGTTTTCTTCTCTTTTACCATTTCGCTGCTCCCTCCAGTAGCACTGTGATTTGAAGAGGTATCAGCTGCACTGCTGGAAATGTTAGTGCTGCACTTCCTGTGCAAACAAACTACCCAGTTTCAGTACTAATTTCTGAGAAAGGAAAGGCTAAGCTTCTTGGTGTTTTTTCCTTTTTTTAATGCGTTATTTTTTACAGAATAGCAGAAAACTGCAAACAAAGCTGGGTAGAAAAAGTTTCACATTCAGGAATTTCACTTAGCCCTTTTTCTAGGTCTTCAAAAATTCATTTACCATTCCTGTTTGTGGTTACAAGGCAAAGTAAGCTAAATATTTCACAGAGTGGGTGATTTGACAGTACACAGCAGCACTGCAGCTACAGTGATGCCATTAAGAATGGGTTTTTCACATTTTTAGAATCATAGAACCATTTCCATAGTCCCTTCTTAGGATGGCAGACACAGGAAAGAAGGAGCACCCATACTGACACAGGTTGAAAAATTCTTTTTATGGGATTTTAAGACCACTAGGGGTTTTTATCCTTAATTATTCTCACTGATTCATGTGCTGTGGCAGATTCCATAACTGCTTTGTGCCTCTATTTACTTGTGTGTGAAAGGTTAATGATTTGCCCCTACAGAGAACAATGAGAATATTAAATTAACTAATATTTGCTAAGATGCTTGGCTAAGATATTAATCCAAAACATATGTCCAGGGCCCCATGACAGAGGGGACTGGTCTGTGCATGAAAAAGTCTACATGACCTTATAAACAGAACTCCTGCTGAGATTGGGGTACAGCCAAAAAGTTGCTCTATAAACACAACTTTATTGTCTCCAACTTGTGCTGTGGGGGAGGGGGGGAGAAAGAGTAAGAACCTCTCATCTTGCCTCTCCCATCTTGTACTTCCCATGTAATGACACAGTGAGGGATTTCCCAGTATGGAGCAGGAAGGATTGGTCCAGATCTCTTAACCTTGCTGCTAAGTAGTCACAGAGGTGCAGCAAAACTGCATTCCCATCATAAAGCACAGTTTTACCCTAGAAGCCAAGCAGAGTGCAGTTGTAGGAGATGCTGTCCAAGTAAAAGAGCCTCTGGAAAACTCAGGAGGAAAACACCCTTGCTCTCTCATCCACAGCAGTAATCCCTGCATTTCTGAGCACTGCCGAAAACTGCATGCTGCAAATACAGCTACGTCTTCTGCCCACCTCCTTGTCCCCAGTGCAGTGCCTTTTTCTGCAGGTAGCAGAGATAATGATGTTAGATTACTCTGGGATAATAGAGAGAGCGTGTTAGGAAAATGTTCCCAGCAGGGGCTCTGAAATAACTAGCTATCCCTGCCTGGGTCTAGCTCAGGTTTGTCTGTATTCAATATGTGCTGCATCTTTTGTTTCTGCTGATCTTATAGCAGAGGTAATAGTGCTGAGCTGAAAGTCAGCATCCAGACATGTTTTGATATTTGTCAATGGGCTGCAGCTCAGTCAGTTGTGTTGCAATTCATAATTGAAAAATTAAACTGGCAGCGCACTCGCACCCCATCGATGAGCACTTCATGTCAGAAGGAATTAAACAAACAAGACAAGGTTGCAAATGCCTTGTTTTTGCCAGTAATGTTTGGAAGGGTGAGTCTGGTTCTGCACTCGAAATGGGGTGTTGGTCAGAAACTGTAAATATCATAATGTTTAATTTCCATGGACCATTTCTAGAAAAAATAAATAGACTGTGAAGTTCCACTTGGAATTCATTTCCATTCCCAGAAATTCAGATGTTATCATGAAGGGATAAGATTAACTAACCACTTGTATCAGTGACAATCTAAGATTTCTCTCAGTTTGGAAATATGCATCATTAATCTTTAGTTCTCATCCCACATTCTGGTTTTGGAGATGCTATTTATAAAACATATTTAAAAAACTTAACAATAAGGCTATTTCTATAAAGTAGAGTAGTAGAGTAAACAGAAGTAATAAACTGTGCTCTGGATCATCAGCAACAATTAGTGGTTGCTAGCAAATATAATTATGAACAAATGGAGGGGTTTTTTGGCCCAGTTTGGGAATTAATTCTATTTCTTGTTGGTTAGCAGCATGTTTCTGAAGCTGCACTGACATTTTGCTACTGGGAGTAAGAAATAATCCATGAAGTTTCCACCACTTTCAAAAGCAGAAATATCTGTGGGAGACCCAAGAGTCTGCTGGCAGAGTTCAGCAGCATAAATGCCTGTAGTTCATCAGCTTTGCCCTCATTAAAGATTTGATGTGAACTGTTATAAAGAGGGTGATTGCAGGACACAAACACCTTTTGACTAGTTTAAAGAAATGCAAACTCCATTACTGTTGTAAAGATTTTTCAGATAGAAAATTATTAAAACTGGCTTAGATGTGACACCAGAGAGCAAGTAATTGATCCACTGTGACAAGAAGCAGGTCAACTGAATCGTATGAAACAGGAGAGAGCACCTACATAGAGCAAACCTAAAACTCAAGAATCTGGTGTCCCCATACAAGTTGTTTCACCTTTCTAAACTCAAAAACACCATCTGAGAAATGAGGATTGGGAAACACACTCATTTTGGAGGTCCAGCCAATGAAAATGTGAGGACCATTCCTTTTCCATGGATGGTGGGCTGAGCATCACACACTAGTCCTGAATCCAGGCCCAAGGAGAGTGTAGGCAGCTCCATTCAATGAGTCAGAAGGCCTGGGATAAGCAAGGCTGGTAGGTCAAACCACATGTGTGGGCAAACAAAGGTAACAATGCAGGCAGTTGAACTTAGGCATCTAAGTGACATTTGAGTTTGCCCCATGAGACCTGTAGTTGATTTTCAAACAGTTGTTCCATCTCTTGTCTAATTACCCTCCAGAATCACCAGCCACAGTATTGAGAAGCCACCTCCATCAGCGGACTAGAAACACAAAAAATATGCTGTATGGAGAAAAAGGGATGAAGGAGTATAATAAGTCTCTAGGACCCCCTTGCAGCCAGCAAAGCACTGTGTAGGTACTGCCCAGCTAGAGGATTTATTTTTTTTCACTTAAACAAATGTCTTTCCACCTTTGACAGTGCAGAGAACCTAAAAAAAAAATCCTGATTTTCTGTTACGTTACAGATCGTTCAGATTATGTTTATATCTGGTATCATCCCCCTTTCTAATGAAGGGTAAAGAAGCTTAATTTTTTTTTGTTCCCTTTAAATCTGAAGGGAACAGGAGTTGTTATCTTTTATAAATTGGTTGAATGTATATCGATAAATAGCAGTGTGTGTCCTCCAGTGCTGAATATTGTTATTGCTCCTGCTGTCAACTCAAATTCACCTCATGGAGCTTTCTGCTTCTCTGTTCCTTGCTAGGTAAAACTCTGTGAAAACAGCAATCTAACTATCCAGTGGTAGTATGGATTGGGGCTGATACAAAACAAGATTTTCCTCACAATGCCAAAAAGAAAATATACAAAATATTGAAACTTGACTTAAAAATACTGAGAAGGTTTGAAGGAAGAAAGAAGATACATACCCCATCTCCTTTCCCTTTACACTATTCATCTCTCAATCAAACCTTAAAATAAAATCAGTGCTCCCTTTTTTCTTTGCTGTTACATGAAAAACTCAGTGAGTCTTTCTCTCTGAGCTAGGCATAAATATCAATGACGAATGCACAGCAGTGACTGCAAATTCAGATACATTTCCTTCTGAGCAGTGTGGAGGACTGATTCTTTTTTTCCATTAAACAAAAAAAACATCCCTCTCAACTTGCTGTGATTGTCGAGTAAAATCATTAGGTTTTGAAATGAGTAAAATATTTTGTTGTTGTTGACATTTTAAAATGCCTGGAGAGAGCTGAATGGGCAATTGTGCACATTCTATTGTCTACCCTGCTCATGTTGTTACTTTGCAAGGGGAATATTTGCATTGTGTTTTGAACCTCATTTAGCCAACTAACTAGAGGAGTTCTGTTCCTCAGCGATGGAGAACGATGCCGTCTCCAGAGGGCAGTTCTCACTGCCCACCTCAGGGCTCCTGCTATGAATCAATGTCTAAAGCAGCTTTTCTCCTCCACTGACTGTAAAGGGAGTGAATCCATGATCCCCTTGCAGGAGGAGTCCAGAGCAGTGATGGTGGAAGGAGGAGTTACAAATGAGAAGGTGATGTTGCACTAAATTGAATTAGGACAAAGACAACGCTGTGAGCATAACAGAAATGTGGTTACTATTGTTCAGGTGGCTGGATGTGGTCACCTCCCCTTTATCACTATTAGAAGGCTATGAAGGAGGCTGAGCAATTAACACCTTGAGGTTATGGTACCTGAAGAGAAAATAAATAACTGAAATGGATCATTGATTCTGACCCATGCCTCTCTCTGGTCCCTCAGTGTGAAGGTTTGCAGTGCAGTATATTCACTTTAGTATTCCAGGCATTGCTGTAGCATCAGGAACACTTTTCAGATGAGCAAAACTTTATGTTTTCCAAGAAGAACTTTTAGTGTAAAACCTTTCTTTTCTCACCCCCATTTCACTTAAAATTCTTTTCAGCAGAACAGTGGATTAATTATCTAATATTTCTTTACTTTAAGATGCTGCATGCAGGGTTGCCTGAGCTAAACAGCATCCAGGATCTGAAATACGTGTATGACAACCTCCGTCCTCAGGACTCAGATCTCCAGGCTACAAGCTACTTTACAAGGTAAAACCAAAATATAATCTAGAAACCTTATCTTCTTCAGACATGAAGCAGTTTTTCTGTTATGTTAAGAGGTTGTAATCAGGGAAATTACACAAAAGGATAATTGGTCTTCACATGTTTACTTTTAAAAGTTCCATTCCTTATGCATGCTATAACCAGTTTCCTCAAATTTCTGGAAGAAACAGTTGTTCATTTGTTTACACTTGTATCAAGTCACTTACTCAGTGCCTAGAGATTTCTTAGGCTTTCATGGTGAAACCATCCTGGTTTCTCTCTGCTTTTAAATGCAGCAGCTACATGCAAATGGATTTGAACTGCATAAAGAGGTTCAACTTGTTAATGGACTGTGTGAGAGTCTTCAATTTCTGCATTTTACTCCCTTTTCTCTTCTTCTTTTGTCCTTCTATGTTTCTTCAGGCAAGTTACTTTCTCTCTGCTAGCCACAGTTTCTCCATCTGCAAAACAATACTGGTTCTTCCTTTTAAACATTCAGCAGATCAATCACAGAAAAGCATTGTGTGTGAGTATAGATACATTTGGAGCTTGATTAGTGTTAGGATAAAGAAACCTTTCCCTTGTTTGTGATAATAACTGTGGACTATTGATGAGCTGCAGGTGATGTGCATAAAGTCTGTTTAAAGCCCTCAGTCCTGATCTCTCAGGTCAGACCTCTACATTCCATATAATTCCAGCTGTTGATGTGAGGATGCTGTGGATGGAAGCAGTGGAGACTGTTTGGATTTGGAAACTCTCTTTCCTGTTTTAGGCAAAGTATGAGAGAAAACCTCCCAGTCAGAGCCTGCCCTGAGCAGCACCATCATTCCCCAGGGACAGTCTATGAATTTACACTCCCTGGACACCCCATACAGGTGCAAAACAAGCCTCTGGTGCCTCTCCTGGTGCAAATGCAGGACAGATACCCAGTTCACAGCACTGGACTCTGAATGAAGGGCTCTTTTAAAATTCCAAGCCCCAAAGGACATTCCCATAAGGCAGCACAGTTCTCTGCAGGGTGCAGACTGCCTTCAGGCAGGAGCAATCCCCCTGCCCTTCAGTACAGCCAGAGGGAACAGTGCAAGGGATAAAAGAGATGAAAGCTTCGACTGGAACAGCTGGGCCAGTCTCATTACTGTTACAGGGACCCATATGAAAGTTTTGGGCAGTTTGAATTATGCTGTTTATATGTCTCCTTCCCACGTACTAGAATCTGCTAGAATCTGAGAAAACTGAGGCAGCAGGTTTAGAGAAGGCTGGAAGAGAGACCTAGAGACTTTAAGGATGACTTTCTTTGGAAAACAAGAGAGGAACTTCTCCAACAAAACTGTTGTTACATTACTTTGCACACAGCATAGCACTGAGTTCCTCCTCCTTTAACACTTGGTTTTTTATCCGCTTTCACTCTTGTCCCTTAGCAAGATTGTTATATTTTAAAATATAATTACAGCTTCACATTTACCATCAACTCCTACCTTATCCTTTCCTTTATAATTTTACATATTCCCAAATTACAGACTTACATTTCCACTTCAAATAGGAAATACGCACTGTCTAATTAAATTGTAAAAGTTTTGATTCTGTCAAATAGTTTGGGTGGTTGTGTCTGTCTCTCACGGGTGAAAAATCCAATTCATTTAGTTAGTGAAAGAGGGCTAGGATATACATAACAAACAGGAAAAATCTGAGTCTTCAGAGTGAAAATTGCATTAGTGTCATGCGAAGCTCAGAGCTGGTTCCCTTCTGGAGGCAGCAAGGATCAGTATTGCTCTTCAGTTGGGTAAGATATGGTTGGTGTTGGCATCACTGCAGCCTTGCTTCGCTGGGAGACTGAGGATGAAGGCTTGGTTCAGGGCAGTTGAACCTCCACACTCTTTCTTGGAGTTGGGCAAGGTAGTTGTGGGTAGTTTGAGGGTTATGGTAAAGAAGGTGAGGGACTTCAGAAAGAGAATTTATCTGCAGTCTTCCTCAGCCAAAGTATATGGAATAACAGCAGGCCTTTGCAAGGAGATGTGGCCCAACAGGAGTTTGGAAGTAAGAAGGGTTGATGTGCTTTGTTGCCTGGTAGAGGTTTGTATTTGGGATAGGAAATCCTGTTCAGCGCAGAGAAACTATTGGTAGGACTCAGAGACCAGCATGTCCTTCTTCCCATTAGATTAGGGATGGTGTTAAGGAAACGGAGGTTTTCAGAGTGGAAATTCCACTCAATTCCTGCACATCAACAAAATGGTTCAGACCTCCGCAGAGCTCTGGGCTCTGTTCTTATTTGAAACTGCATTTTCTGCTGTGTTCAGTGAACTCCAGAGCTATTGTTCCAATTTCCTTTGAAATGCTGAAGTGTAGATTTGTTGTTGTCCATAGAGATCATTACATGGTGTAGAAAAGTCAGGTATTGCTGGAGTGCATATTTTGTTCATTAATATTCTTAGGATATGTTTGTATTATAGATGCTCATTTGCAAGAAGAAAATCACTTTACATTAGCTCATGAATTTCCATGGATTCTATTTCTCTTGGAGCTTTTTTTTCTCCCGCTTTATTCTAATTTCTATTCAGTTGAACATCATTTGTGTTAAGTCAAAAAAATATATTAGCATTTTTACATGTTTAAACATGGACAGAACATCAGGCTTCATGTCTAGTAGTATTTGAACTTCTGGAAATTTTGTCCAGGCACTTTCCAAAATTAAGACTTTAGGATGGCCTGACGACTAGATCCATGCAGAACTTGCCCCCGTGAAAAAACATTTTCCAACCTGCTTCTAGGAATGTTAATATCTTGAGATTTTTGGGAGCTTTGTGTTACCTACATCATCTTTATTGCTGTCCCTCAGAAAAAGTCATTCTTATCTGCTTGTTATACAAAATATTGATGTTAAAAAAAAAATCCAGTTACATACTTCTCGTGGTCATTCTGTAGCTTATTCATCTATTTTTCAAGCTGTCCTTAGAAAGACAAGGAAATTAGAAGCTCTGATTATTAGCACAGCTTCTAGTAGCTTTTAAATCCCTTGCAGTTTGTAGCTCCTTTTTCTCTATAATTACTTTCAAAAACACTTCATTGTTTTTCAAATGTTCTTTTCTAGACGAGGAGTGTGGTCATTGGAATGTCAAACACTGCCAACAGAAAGTTATTGCTTGTTCTAAGTACAAGGTAGTTATTGTAATCTTTCAGATTCAGTCATATAATGTATCTACTGAAAATCCCAATCTTTGGCAGTGCAAATAGGAGAAAAGTATTTCTCTGTATTTCTGTAGAAATGCATTGCTTTTAGCAATTTTCTGAGTTTGGTTTGAGCGATAATAGTGACATTGCCCCTGCTGTTGTTTAAAAACAACGTGAAATGATGAATGATGTCACAAATATTCCTGGCAGAACAGTGTTAATTTGTTCTTTGCTGTCACCTTTTTAGCCAGCAGAACAACTCTCTCAGAGTTTGGACTGTAACATACTGACCCCTGTCAGGATTGTGAAACATTCTGTGTTTTACTAAATTCCTTTAGTCTCATTCTTGATTTAAGATATGTTCAGCAATCTGTGGTCCCATTTGTGCACTGTATTCTTCTCACCTCGGGTCAGTTCCCTGTTAGGAGCTGATGAGCAGCAGCGTTAAGCCTCACAGCTCCCAACCTTCTGGAAGGTCACACCCTCAGGTCGTGAATAAACAATGCACCAATTGAGGGTTAAACAAGAGTTTCTGTGTCTCCTTGTCAGGCCCGTGCACCTCGTGCCAAACGAAACATCGTTGTCTCTCCAACATCTGCCCTGAACTCAGTTTGATCCTTGAAACTCAGTTTGATCCTTCATCCTCCCTCTTTTCCCCTTCCCCTGACAACAAAGTTTTACCAGAAACTGGAAACCCATCTTACCTCTGGATATAAATTTTCTCTATGGTTTTCTGCAGATGTCTTCAAATGTCAGGATGGTGTGGGGCACTGCCTGACATTTTTAACGCGCCTGCAAAGGGATGTATTTAAAGGGGTATTTAAAACTGGTTTTAAGAGCATAAAGTTAGCCTAATGCAATGAATGGAGCTGATTTCAATTGATTGCAGCATGCAATCTAACCCACTCATAGAAGCCCATGAATAAGAGATGCAGGGTGTATCTGGCAATTACCAGGGAAGATCATTGCATATCTTCAGCAGCCTGATTGAGGGAGGTGCTGCTTGGGTCAGCTACTGTCTTTGCTTATTTATTAATGGAGTCATTTGTTAGGTATCTCTCATTGCCCAGGTCAAGCATATCCACTCCAAGCCACAAATGCCAGCAGTTTTCAGACTAGACAATTCACAGTAACTCCTTTCAAGGCATGACACTAATCTCAAACTGCAGTCAATTCCTGTTTCTCAGGTGGCTGCAGATATTTCAGCAAGAAATTTCCCAAGCAGCTAAAAAGCACAGTGAAAGCTGATGGCATCCGAAAGAGACAAAAATACAGCACTAAACTTTATTTCAGTGGCATTCAAGTAGTTTGTAAAGATTGTGGTATATGTGCCTCAAAGGAACAGAAGGCAGACTTCCTCCTTGAATTGAAGTTGTTTGAGGCATTGTGAAGGCTGTTGCACAAACTCCACATGCCACCAGCTCAGGGGAGAGGAATGTCATCTGTCCTGGGAGAGGCTCATGGGAGGACTAGTAGGGAAACTAGACTGGAAGATGCACTTCAGGAAAGTACCCGATGTGCTCAGCATGTGGGATAAGAGTTAGTCTGGAAGCAAACCTGGATTTTAAAGCCTAGCAAGTCAAGCGGTAAAAGGAATATGATTATTGCTTGTATACTGTCACAGTGGGAAACAAAGTACTAAACTGAAGGGTTATCACTGCTGTACATGGAAAGGATACCAACTGTCCATGAATAAATGTCACTGAGAATTATCAAAGGTCTGTTGCTCAAAACAGTAATATTCTGGAAAACTCTGTTAAGAGCTTCTGGGGGCATACTACCCAACTCGTTTTAAAATGGAGCCTGGTAAATTCATGGATGTAGAATATAGATGAAACAACATTCATTAACATCTGAGAATCCCATGAAAATAAATTTTGCTCATTATCCTCTAAATTATTTTCAGGCCTAGATGGAAATGAGAAGCAGGATAACATCAAGAATGATAAAGAAAATTATTCTGAAGTTAGGTGTGAATAATAACTTTTACATATACTAAGACTAAGATCTTACTAAGTCAGTAATAATGAGTGTATGTGCTGTGTAGAAATGCTGGTGTGTCCAAAGAGATCCAAGTACCAGCCTTCAGAATACCAGTCCATAAGACATGTCTGCTTCCTAAAAATCAAGTCACTATCACTAGTCACTGCTGAAAACATTAACCAAACTTTTCATCCATCTCTGTTTACACAAGCAGCCAACCAGTCTGTTCGTATTTTGCCTGATACTGTAATTTGACAGTTCTGTAGAAAGACTGAGAGCTGAATCTTAAATTCAAAGTCAATTCAGCAATGGAAAGAGGAAAGGCATTACTTTTCAGTAATCCCAGATATTTTATTCACTTCTCTGAGAAGCAGGTCAGACACCAATGTGCACAGTTATTACTGCATGGAAAAATAACTTTTTTGTACCTGAAAACTTTTAGCAATATTTTGCAGATAGTGAATTGTGATTCACTGCTGATGTTACTCTGCTTAATGACAGATTCCTGTTTTCTTCTGATTAACCTGTGCTTTTGATGTCCTTCATATTGGTCACTTCAGTTTTGCTTTCTATGGACCATCAGGCACTAATTCTCAAAGCAGCTTGGGCTACCAGAGCTCTGCAATAAATAAGACACTTTTATCATCTTTGCTGAGACAGAGCCAGCTTTGGGCACAGGCAAAGGGGGTAATGGCCAGGGAGCAAGGAATACCCATGACCTTACCAACTTCTTTTCAATATTGCTAATCTTAAAGTGGCTACAGAAAAAAAGAAGGTGTATGAGGAACTGGGGGAGTTCATGGAGAAACTTCTACCACTGGTCCTCAGGATGAACTTTAATAAATGCTAACAGAAGGGGAATCAGATACCACAGCGTGATAAACTGGGTCATTGAACTAATCCAGGCCAAAAATACACTGCAAAATTTCAAAAAGATACAACACATGGGTTTGATGTACCCCATTGTTCCATGTATAGTTAGGAACCAGCTTTTGGCAAAGAGGGCTCCTGTAAGCCAATTTGTCCTTGAAAGGAAGTGCAGAAAACTGTAACCAGAGCTGTTTTACCTTGCTGTGAAGACACACTCAGAGATGGCATCAGAATAACAAAGAGGCCCTCTCAATTCCTTGTTGCTGGTATGAAATAAGGATTGCTGAGTGTTTTCTATTCTAACAAAGAGGACTGCATACAGACAGAACAGAATATCAAGAGGGGAAGAAAATAATGTATACTTCTGTTTTTATTTGATTTTAAATGTGATAATTTAAAATAACTCACAGGAAAAATTTGCACAAATGACAAAACAAGCCTCTGTTTAGATTTAAAATATATGATTAGCAGTCTGGGTTTTAAAAGTATTTTAGAAGCCTAAAGGACCCATGAAAAGAATAGTGGTACTCTGATATCAGGCTGTTCTACAGAGTGATGATGTCTGAATCAGTACTAATTTACCAGCTGAGATCTGCTTTATGTGAATTAAATTACACCATGTTTAGCTGAAAAGTTATCATGTCTCTTATAGTAATATGGCTGATTCCCTAATTGCTTTGCTATTGTATGGTCAGTTTCAGATTCTATAACCTAATAGCTCAATGACTTAGGAAGTGTTTCAGTTACACATTAAATTAAGTATGTAAGAGTTAAAAAGGAAAAGTTCACCTCTGATGCAGCCTAATTAATCAGCACTGAATTGATCTTGTACTAATATCTTGAAATTAGGTTTGTTTTCTTGTTTTACATTTGAGTGTTAATTTGTTTAATTTATTAAATAGTCTGCATGTATCTGTTTCTGGAGAATGTAATTAATAATTAAGATAATTAACCAAATCAGTTCAGAGATATTTTTCCTTGTATTTCATTGAGAAAAATATATACATCTTCTCTTCTCAGTTTACCATGCCTGATTAGTGTATGATAAATTCACACACTATTTTGAATAAAATCTTAATTTGGAGGGGGGGGGTTGAACTGGAGAACTATCTGTAGGTGGAATATTCTTTCTGGTATGGTTGCATCTGTGAAGCTACAGACTTTAGCCAGAGCATCTGAGATCATGAAAATTAGGCTAATGTGATGAATGGAGCTGATTTCAAATGATTGCCCTACGCACTCCAACCCACTCAGAGAAACCCATGAATAAGAATTTAATTTGAAATGACAGGTGAAGCATTTGCTCAGCTTTGAACAAGGGATGATGGAGGTGGTTAAGGATATCGTCAGCCCTTGTAACCTACTTAGATACAGTCAAAAAAAAACTGGAAGAAAAGAAAGAAAAAAGGCAAAAAAAAAAAAACACAGCAAAACCCTGACAATTTGGTAGAGGTTTGCTGCCATATGGCCTGAAACTAATGGATTGTTGTTCTATAACATCAAAACCTATCTTGAATATCTTCAGAGAGCTGCAGAAATAAGCAGGGAAATGAAAAAAAAAATTACCATCACAAATTAATAGGTCTTAAAAATTCAATTAGCAATTGAATTCAAGAGGGCAAGTGTTTTCTAATGAGTACTGCATCTTACTCTTCAAAGACCTACGATTATCTTACAGTGTTATTTCTCAAGTCAAGTTCATTTGACTTTAAGACACATTTGCAGTATATATCTACATGTAAATCTAGGTTGTTTTTATCTATTGTGTCTTTACTGATGAAGGATCTTAAAACTCCAGGAAATCAGAAGTGTGTTCTGGCTTCCCTTGCACAGGGATGAGATGGAGGGAGATACCAGCAGAAAAATTCTCTCTTTTCATTTTTTACTTTTTTTTTTTAATTCATCTTAAGCAGTTCCACAGGGATAGAGCTTTTAAGAGCTGGGTAGAGGATTTAGCAACACATCATGCCCAGCTAAATCACAAATTGAATCCAAGAGCCTTGCACAAACTCGTGTGAGTCCATGTGAGGTTAGCGCAACCAAAAATAAATATAATAACTGGTGCGTTCTCTCCTAGCTGTCAAAATTAACACATGTTGTTCAACCCTGGAAGCCCTCAAAACACACGTGGAAATGTTCTGCTTGTCTCTATTGTCTGCAAGAAAGCTAGTGGTATCATGCTAATGAAGAATAACTGCTCCAAGCTAAGCCATGAGGCAGGCTATGGCAAGAGCACTCCTTTAAGCAGCAAAGCTCTGGGCTGGATGTGCTGCATTGCTGCAAATAGCAGTGACTGGTGTTTATGTGGGTATGTGTTTGTGTGAGGTGGGCTTTAGAATTTGTGATTTTTTTGGTCTTGCCTCCATGAAAACAGGGATCAAGAAATGGAAGCAAAACAGGTGCATAAATAGCGCCTCTTCTGTTTGTTTGTTCTTCAGGAAAATAAAGGAAAGTTTGGAGTGCTTCCCTGTTAAACTCAATAACTTGATCCACACGCTTGTACAGATGTCAGTGACAGGCTCTGTAAAGCCTCCAGCTCCAGAGGCTGTCCCCCAAGAGTGGATGATGCTGGACACAGAGAAGTCAATCTCAAGAGCCACCATTTTGGGATTCAGCAAAAAGCCTGACACTGTATGTATTGTATTCTTTTCTTGCCCTCATTGCCTTGATCTTTAACGACTCCTCTGAGAGCTTATATACTCTCCCTCTTCCTTTATAGAAGATTTACTTGTGCCACATTAAAGGGATCATGGGATGAACAGCGGTGCCAGAGAGAAAGAACACCAGGCAGGCAGATATTTGCAGGGAGCCATTAAAGAAAACAGTTCATGCCCTATAGTGAAAAATAAATCAGGAGCTAATTAAAGCATCCAGAAGGAAAGCATGGCACAAAATTAGGAAGCCTAATAGAAATTGGAGGCTGTTATATGATGCTTTAATGGTGCACTATTAGTTTTCACACACTGCAGTGATCTTTCAGTGTTTGAGTTGTATGCTACCCAGGCAAGTTTCTCTTTCTGTGCGGCAAAGACTGTGAATTACAAACTGAATTCTCTGGCACTTGGCACTACATTAAAGGAAGGTTTTTCTTTGTTAAAATCACCCTATATTTTCTCCTGTACATTTTTTTTTAACATGCCTCTCTGATCATTTCTCTTTTCTGCCTCTCCCTTTTTCCCAACACAGATATATCTGGTCCAGGTGGTGCAAACCTGCAACGTGGTCACTTTCGTGGAAAAATCGTTCGACCAGTTCTCAAAACTTCACAGCCATCTCCAGAAGCAGTTTCCATCTCACGCCCTCCCAGAGTAAGGCAGCATATTAGTGAATGTTATTCTGCTGTTAATTGGCTCTCTCTGTGCTCAGATAGATCTGTGAGAAGATGCAGGGCAGACATATTTTTAGAAACACAAAGGCAATGCGACGTATTCTATCAAGGCTTCTATTCAGTCCCAGAAGAAACTGAATCATAGACCATTGTGACAGTCTGGCTTTTATTGTTCCTTTTTTAATGGGAGGAGAAAAGGGAGAACAGCTTAGACCTGACAAAACTATTCTCAAAATCAAAGGATAAGTGGTGTTGACTCCGTTAAAGGCACGATGAGGCTTTTAATAGTTTTTATTTTCTTCATGATGCTTATCAAAACTCATAGAAAAATCCATATATTAAAACAGTGTTTACATTGGAATATTTACACTGGATCAGAACAGAAACAAGCCAATCTCTGACACTGGCTGGCATGAACAACCTGCTTACAAAAAGATGCACATATTCCCCAGCTGAGAGATATACGATAATCTTATGTACTATCCTGGCTCCAAAACCCAAACTTTGTGCCTTGTATCATTCAATTTAAAATCTTTTGAAAAAAACATGCTGTCGTTAGTTGCAATAATTCTGAATATTACTTTTTGTGCATGTCTGTTCCTGCTTTTCATCTCTGAATCTTATTTCTTCACAGTTTCCTGGGACAGCGAGTCCCACAGTTTATTTCTGTCTTACATAAAACTGCTTTTCCTTAGGTAATGACTGGCCATGGCTTTAGTAATACAAGTGGAGTTATTTTTTTCTACAAATATCATATACCTTATACCGAATCCCCCATGAGAACAAAGTAGTCCCCTCCACACAGTCATTCTGACTCATCTTGTACAAGCCCTTCTTCAGGCTCTATCTACAATAAAACATAAAACTGGCCTAAAATACAAGCAGTTTACTTGAACCAAGTTGAGATTCAAGTGAAATCCTTGAAAAATATAAAGGTCTGGCATTTAACCTGAAGTACTCAGCCACAAACAACACAGTTTTGACTTAAAGTCCAAGAATTTCAGATCCAAATTTTCTATTCCCTCAAACTTGTGAGAAGCATTCAGGTAAATGGCTTTAGATTAGTTTATTCTAGAGAATCTTTCTTCTACCTGAGGGGACTCCAATTTGATTCATTATGAGTGGCTCACATGAACTGGTTTGCAGCAGCTGGTGAGAATCAAAATTTCACTAAACAAATACTACAAGTGCTTGAATCATGATTTTGATTTGGAGATATTTACATGCTAAGCTTTAGGTTGTAAAATGAAATATTTAACAAGTACCTGTTTATGACAGAGCCCTTTGAAAGAAAATACATTTCTCTGTAGAAATGCACAGACCTCAGAAACCCTGTAGTGAATTTCAAAAGTAGTACTGGCCATTTTTCAGATAAATCTACTTTTAATAAAATCCCTCACAACATTTTCACAAAGAGTGTTTCAGAACTCACAGAGGGTTAATCTGCATATACTGAAGCTGTCTCTAAGAGCACCAGGGCTTTGTTGTCATAATTCAGTCCCAGCAGTAACCCGTCAGTGCATGATCTTTCTCCAAGATTGTGTTAAAGAAATTCATTTTATGATATTTCTTGATAACCATGTTTTTTAATATTAAAGTTTTGGTTTGTTTTCTAACAGAACTTCATTAATTTGAGGCTTTTCATGTATCTCAGATTTTATCCTAATAATAAAAAACTAATTATTTCTTTTAAAGGAAATTGTTGTTATTACTGAAACTGCCATACCATATCAGACCATTAGTCTGTCTGTGTGTTACAAAGCTCCAACTCTGTCTGATGCCAGATGCTTTAAAGGAAGGAAAAAGCTTTGTTCCACAATATAACCACAAAATCAGTTTAAAAATGTATGATTTAAAAAGTAAAATGTTTATTATTACTAGAATAATTGGAACTGCTTACAGAAAGGACTTGGTTTCTGCTTTGTATTGATTCCATGAAATTGTATTTATTTATGTCTCATTAGGAGAAAACAATGCAATATGAGAGTGCTTCATACAAGTGCCAAATACTGACTATATTACAAGAAACTAATGGCAAAAGCTCAGAGTTCTTAGAATCTGAACTTTTTCTATTGACATGTGAACATTCAGCCCATATTTGCAAGCCAAAGCACAGCTGCCCCAAGCAAACCCTTGCATTTTAGCATTCTCCTTTTTATTTGGTTTCAGAGAGATCATTAATTGCATTTAGTTATCGTTTTGTAAAAGGCCAAAAATCTTTTCACCCAGGAAAGCATTCAAGTGCCATAATTTGTACACAGAACAACGTTCAAGCTGACAAGGAGGGAGTGGAATCCTCCGTGGAGGACATCTGCACACCGTGCAAGTTTATGTTTTTCTGATCCACTTAAGGTAGATGCAAAGCTGAATGTCAGGTTGGGAAGTTCACCTCTTCTAACACAAGAGCACTCACAAGGGCAAAGCTGGTTTCAGCCACAAACACAATTCAGCAAAAGCTCAAAGGCCTCCTAAAGAAGGGTTTGGTGCCACCACAAGGTTTATATTGTCCTTCACTCCAGCAGTTATTGGTGCTATCAATCAGCAGTTTCTCTGTCTTCTGTTTGGCCACTGTGCTTAGGATGCATCTTCTGAGGGCCTGCATTTTACAACCAGAGCCCTCTCTGTGTTACACAGTCTAATTCATTTTAAGCTGCTTCCAAACAGCTCCTCCCTATAATCCCTTGAAAGAAGTCCTTTTGTGCCCCAGAGGGGAACCCAGAATATTCACAGGCTATCTGTGTGTGCCAGATGGCCTGGGCTCTATTTTTATCTGTGCAGCTCGTCTATGTCATGATCCTGGGTCATATCTCTCACTTCCTCCACTTCTTTTTGTGTCCTGCCACTGTGATTTCATGAGGCAAGAGTCGCCTCTTGCTGCTCATCTGTGCAGCCCCTCACTGAGCCCCAACCCCTCAGTGCCATGGGTAGAAATAATGAAAAGTTCATACAAACATACAGTACGTTGCTGTCATCCTGGTCCCTTGTGTAATTGCAAAGTAAGTTATACCAGCACTGAGTTTTTCCTCACAGTATTGCCCAGCTGCCTTTCTAAAGGCTGGCCAAGTGTCCCTTTCCAATGTATCACATGCTAGACAGCTCCTTAGTCATTTGTCTGAAGCCTTCAGATGCCTCTTGAGGTCTAGTGGATAAACAAGGTTGTAGCAGAAAAAAAAAGAGGTTTGTAAACAAGACACAGTTGACTATTTACAAGTGGGGGTGGTGGAACATGAAATATAACCAGATCAAAACTTCTGCCTTCCTCTATCCCATACATTAGAGGACATAAAGCATAATGTTTATTATGAATCTGACTATTAGCAATCCATATCACAAAAGCCATTACGTGCAATTTAGCACAGATAGCTTTTCTAATGCTCCTTCGACCTGAGAGATAAATACCCTTCGCCAGGGCAAGGTTAATATAAATTGATTATGTGTATTGTTAAAAATCTAACCTTTTGACTGATTTAATGTGCATTGTCTCTAAAATGCAAAGATGATTCAAGTAAAAAAATGTGAGGTTTTGACATTTTCAACCACCAAAGCATTGGAAAATTGACATAAGGCCATTCTATGCATGTGATTTATTTACTAAACTGAAATTAAATTCGTCTTAATAAAAATTCAGCAAGACCATTACTTTTACTATTATTATTGCTATTGCTTTTGTTGGGATTGATTTTTTTGCTATGGACAATCGTTTGTTTTCATATATTGCTTTTATTAGGCTAGTACCTGAAATTACATATGGGATCAGGGACCTGCTCTGAAAAACCTATCTACACTCTAAATAGCTGAGGTAAAAATGCAAGCAATGATATATTCATCAAATGTCACATTGTTTCTGTGGGGCTTTGGTACTCGGTATTCTGTTGTAAGACTGTGTATAGCATGAGCCCTGGGCTGAGATCAGAGATCTCTTGTGCTGGGCACAGTGAAAAAAATGGGGAGGGCAGTGCTTTCCTTTTTCATAAAGGGCTAATTATTTAAATATCACAAAATGCAAATAACTGCCTTTTAGGTTTTATTTATTTACTTACTTTTAAATTAATGATTTAGACAGAAAAAGTGCTACAGTATGAAACAAAATATCAGCAAATTATTAGAAGAACCAGAGTGCGAGGGTAAAAAATCCTCTGGACTCTCTACCCATCCCTTCCTCTACCTGCCAAACCACTTAGAAAGTCTTGACTTTCTTCTGTTAAGTAGAATTGGAAACGTTTTCAGCAAATACAGTACAAGAGTTATGCTTACGAATATTTTTCTTTTGCAGGTTTCCCCACTCGTGGCATTTACCTTTTGCAGATCTGGAACATAGAAGAGTGAAGGATTTGAATCTCTATCTGAAGCAGCTATTAAGTGGCTCCAGGAAACTGGCTAATGTGAGCATTTCTAGTTGTTTTTTTTTTTTAATTTGCATATGACTTCTAGTGGGATTGTACCAAATGATTCAGGAAGCCTTCCATTGCCCCATTTGGGGCCAAAAAAAATTACGTAAGTGACACATCTTCTAATGCAGCTGTTTTGGGATGAAGCCATTACAGCATTCATCAAAACTTAAGACAAAGACAAGCATGACAGAGAAATAGTTTATTAGACCTGGCAGGGCATTTTTCAGAAAAACTTTTCTTCCTTTGCTGCCATCGAAAAGTAGTGATTCACTGAATTTTTGACAGAAAGGAGTAGGTTCTGAGGAATGTAATGTCTAAAAAAGGAGTAGGCTTTGAAATATTGAAAAGTCTGATTTTGACAGCTGTTAAATGAAAAGTTCCATTCTTTCAGCCCAGAAATACCCATTTCAAAATGTGGTTAACATGTAGAAGAAATTGTTTTGCAAACATAAGACCAAATACAGACTGTTTCAATTTTATCAGAATGATACACTGTGTCCATTAAAATTGGGGGTTTCTCATTTTTATTCATTATTACCTTCTGAGATTTGAGGTTCCCCTGTTTAAAAGGGGAAAGTTTAAATGGTAACAAACATTGCCTTTTCATTGTCTGGGCCAGGACAAAGCCTTATGCACTTCAGCATCATAAAAGCCACGGCTGGGAGCAGCTAAGGGGCCTCTGCCAGGTGAGCCATGTCATGGCCTCAGGCCTGCAGCTCAAATTGGGGCTGCTTTGGTTTAATAGCAGAGACAGCCTAGGTTACCAAAATAGGGTATGACAGGATGTTTGTTCTCCAAAATTTCAAGCATCTTGGAGGAGGAGAAAAATGTTTACTATCTAACTGTAAAATTTTCCCAGCTGTGACTGTGTAATGGAGATTAAAGAGGAAGTTGTCCATATGCAAAACGAACAAGATTTCTCTTATTAATATGAATATAAATTCTGAGCCCTCTGTTGAAATTGAGAAGACTTCCAAAGAGGATAAAAACTATCTGTTTCACAGAGTTACACCTAATTTGGTACAAACAGCTGATTTGGGGGCTTGGCTCCCTTGGCTGAACCTGCCAAATAATCTGCACAAGTATGGGTTGATTGTTGTGCAATTAAAACACGAGAAGTCCCACCTCAACATGAGCAAGAATGTCTTTGCACTGAGGGTGGCAGAGCCCTGGCACAGGCTGCCCAGGGAGGTCGTGGAGTCTCCCTTTCTGGAAACATTCCAAACCTACCTGACCCCATTCCTGTGTCACCTGCTCCACGTGCCCCTGCCTTGGCAGTAGGCTTGGCCTAGATAATCTCCAGAGGTCCCTTCCAACCCTAACAATTCTGTGATTCATTTCTGATGCTCACGTTCGGGTCATGGGTATATTTTACGTTAGCGCCTTTTGGTCACAGATGAGGGAAAGCTGATATCTTCTGCTGTACTCTGGCCTGCTGGAAGGTACACAGATTTTCAATTTGGGCCAAGCACTGCTGTGTAGAAGCCTAAGATTCAGTTGAAAAATTATACTGCTTAAGGCCCTGGGATAGCAATGAAAATGTTTCCCGGTCACACACAGAAGCTTTGTTCTCCCTCCCACTCCATGGTCTGTGCATGGGTTAGTGATCAGCCAGAGCAGGCTGCCTTACAGTGGGTTTCCTAATGCCCTTCGTGCTCCCTTTATGGGCCTGCAGCATGCACCCATGGAGCTGGGGATGTCCTCCCAGCACATTGCTGCTGGGACACTGGGACACAACCACAGCTAGGGCAGTCGGAGGTAACTGTGGGCAGATCTGCCTGGGGACACGTGCTGTTGTGGCTCTGAACAAGCCCAGGGGGGCTATTTCCAGGCTGGTACAGCCTGTAGCACTGAACCATGAGGAGAAGAAAGCAATTCTGTGCCTAAGAGGGCTGCGCTGCTCCTGGTGTGCTGGACTTGGAGGGCACGACAACAAATGGAACAATGAGCAGGTTGTTTCCCTCTGTAAAGTGCTGCTGCATGTGGGAAATCATCTTGCTTACCCCCGTGCAGCTAACCTGCAATTCTAGATGGTAACCTTTAAAGTTATTGATACTCCATAAACATTGAATCATTATTTTTACTTCAATATGCTTCTCCTGCTGGGAGATGTGAGAAATTTAGAAAATACTGACGTGTTCTGACCCACTTAGAACAAGGAGATCAGCCGGTGGGTAATTTCCTTTGTATTCTTTTTTTACTTTTCACTTTGGTATGACTCTTTTAAAAGTGTCATGGTGTCTTCTTGGCTTTAGCCTGAGCAGAAAGCCAAGCTAGGAGGTATTCTTGATAAAAATAAGTACAATTGTTTTGTCTCTTTTCATGCCTGTGACAACTTTGCAGTCAAATTTGCCCTTTCTCTCAAATTGCCGAGGAGCCTGGCTGAGACCATTTAGTGAGTTGTCTGTTCTCAAGAGTTACCAAAGTGTCACTCCTATGAAATAGTAAAACTATGTAGGAATAAATAATTAATTCATAAATTTGTGAAGAAATCTGGTAAGAACAGATGCCCGTAGGGCAGAGTCCCTTTTACTTTCTTGCCCCACTCTTTTCTTCATGCTGAAATGTACCTGTACCATATCGTAGCTCTACTGTAGCTGTGCAGAAGACTGGAGTATTGTCTGAGATGGAGAGAAGAGCTTTTATTTCATTATAAAATACCCTTGTTATCACTGTAAACACATTACCCTGATTGACTAGACACCATTTTCAGCTCTGAAAAATTTAGTCCAGTCCACACAGGACTTGGTTCTACCAATTAAGTAATTACAAATCCTAGAAATGAAGAAAGAATCAGATTATGTCCAAATTCCTTCCTCAGTCATGCCTTAAGTGCATGCTTTTTAGTCCAGACTAAGTTCTGATTATGCTAATTGTATTATAATTAAGAGTATGTCAGAATGTCACTGACCTTTTCTGCTAAATGGTTGGAATGAAGGAGTAGAGATGGAAAACAGCTGCCTTCTCATTTGCACTGAGCTCAAATGGAATGAAATGTTTCTTTACACCCTTCTTTAATATAGAAACTTTTCCTTTCTCCATCACTGAACTTTAGTATCAGATCCAACAAATGCAGACACATCAGTTGATGGAGATACTTTTTCTTGGACTAGTTTAAATGCTTAAATATGCTCATGCCCATCCCTAGTCACAGCATGTTTTTTAAGTCTGTCATTTAACTTTGAGCATAAGCCTCACTCATTGACTTCCTCTTCGATATTTGTTGAAGAATTGCCTGGAATAGGAATGATTTTCTTAAATTCAGGTTAAGACTGTTATAAATAACTCCACCAACAGACTGTATACATGAACAACAAGCTGTATTCATTACATCAATCACTAAAATGCAGAAGCTGATGCACCTTCATTTTGCACTGAGTCAATTAGGACAGGATCAAAAATAGGTTTCAGCACCTTTTATTAATTTTGTTCTACTCCTCCCAAACCAGTGGCAATATTTATGATCACAGTGTAAGAATATTTAGGTTTGGACCAGTTGCACCATTGCTGACTGACTCACTGCCTGCATACACTGAAGTACCTGGGTTTTCTAGATCTGCAAGGCAACATCCCCAACAATCTTTAGACTTCTGGAGTTTTTCTTCATGAAATGGCAGAACAACCAAGCGATGTCACCAATAAGAGGTGAAACATCAAAACCCAATGAATTGAAGCTTGGTAACACAGAAGATGACAAAAATATACGTTCTCAAAGTGTAAATCAAATCTGTGACAAAAGGCAGCTGCTGCTGACTACTGTTACATTTTTCTGTTTCACTCAAGTCCAACTGAGCAATGGACTGAGTGGAGATTGCAGCCCAAATCTCCTAATATGAATTAGGGCTACCCTAGTGGCTTGTCATTGCGTGGCTGTATTGTAGAAGGGTTATACATTGCCTGGGGACACAAAAGCAAGGTAAGGCTCCATTAATTTAGTCTGCTTTTGGCCCTGGTGTCAAACAGCAGCATTGACAAAACCGAATGTCTTCATGCTTATCTTGGAAAGACAACTTGCACATGGCTTGGGCATTGCAAGTGAAAAATCTAAAACTGACCCTAAAGCAATTTCTTATATTGAAAACTGTGTGCATTTGGTGCCCTCAACCAACTGGTAACATTGCATGGATAATCTTCCCATCTCTCATCATTTAAAAGATGTGGTATTTAATTTGTGGATATTATATGGTTATTGATATAATAACTATAATATAATAACTGGCTTTTATATAGTTATTGATAACACAGCTCAGACACTAGATGTACACACTGATCTTGCAAAACTACGTAGTCTTAAATAAACTGATGTTATTTGTCCCACATCTTTCACATAGATTTGTTTTCTGTGCAACTTCAGCGGGCTTGGATATTTGAGGGGGTTTGTTTATCGTGGTGAGGGCATTTGACAAACATAATAGTAAGTGCAGGTGCACAGTAGGCTAATCAGAAAAAAAAAATAAAATAGGTCTTTTGGGGTTTGAGTCTATAAAGGTTTTTCTGAGTATCCAAATTATGTAAGGACTTTGGGGGCAAAGATAAATCTAATGCAAGCAGGTAAGCAAACAGTGGCAATGTTTCAGCTATGGATAGGTTCTATAAACAGCTTTATGGTGACTTATAGGCTGTATAAAAGGGCTTTAAAGAGGGTGTAAATGGAAATGATTGTAAATTATGTCCCCTCATTTTCAAGCGTACAGTAAAAATGAGGACCGCAGCATTGTTCTAGAGTGAGTAATGTTTTACACCGTAAAAGTAATCACGTTTGATAAGAGCTTCCCATATTTCATTTGCCTTTTATTCGCTGGCGCTCCTCGGGGTTTGCAGAGACGAGAAAACAGCTCCCACAGTGCCCGTGTGGGGGCACAGAGCGTGGTGGTACAAAGCTCCCCCCGAGGTGTGTGGGTCCCTTGAACTCCCACCACTCCTGTACTCCCGCGGCAAGGCATCCAGCAGATCCAAAATGGGGAGGGTTCAAAGTCCTCTCTTTTCCGCTGTCCTCTCCTGAAGTTTTAACAGCTGCACCAAGGTCAGCTTTTTCTGGTTTCTTTCTTTCCTGCTGATTCTCCATCGTGTTAAAGTATAACAGGCGCATGGGTGTTCTCTGACCCCAAATCTACTCTAACACGGCTGAAAAGAAAGCTGAAAGCAGAGGGGAGGCTGCTTTTCTTTCTATCAGAATTAAATCTGGTTTGAAATCTGACTGTGTTTCACTACCAGCAGAGTGCTTTTCTAGTTAGTCTCTGATGGAGAGCAGTAGACAAATTCTACCCTGCTAAACTGGTGCAGGGCTGTGCCAGTCCCCCCAGTACCACTGAAATTGTTTATCCTAGTGTAAGTAAAGGTGGAATTTGTACCTTTTGAGTTTAATGGCTGAAAAAAAGGGGATGTGAGAGTTCTAACCAACTGGCTCCTCCCCTTTAGGCTAATGCTATCGAGTGACCTGCAAAATATCAACATTACGTATTAGAGACTGTTGTCTTCTTAGGTAAGAATGGTTAGACAAACTATAGGAGGCATTCCTAAGAATCCATATGTAGAGAATTTCCATTTGCTGATTTAAAGGTAAAAACTTCAGTGGGAAAAGGGTAAGTGGGTGCTTGTGGTCATCCTCAATGCCTGCATATCTGCCAAGACCATCACAGGGTCTCTAAGATTCTCACCAAGGGTCACATTTTCCTAAAAAACAATTGCTTGTTTAGAAGTGGGCTCTATGCACTTTATACAGTGTGCCTGTGGTCATACACATACATGTTCAAAGCTCTAATATACCTGTTTCTATTCAGCAGTGTAATTAGATGCATGCTTAATTCTAAGCTTGTACTGTCCCATTAAATGGGGTCCAACTGATCGAGGTCCCACCGATTTGGGAATCACCTGAAAGTTCACTGTGTGCTTTGGAGCTCTGCTGACACAGGCTGAACTTAAGGTATTGACACGCTTTGCTGGTGGAAATGGTGGAGTTCTGCAGCAGGCAGATTAGCACAGTTCAGGGGGAAATTGCTGTCTTATGAATAACAGCGTGCAAAATGCTTATCTCCCCAAACACACAGGAGACATCCCCCCCACTGCTTTTGAAGCACTTAGCCCTGGACAGCCTGCTTCATCTGCCCCTGCCACATGACCTGTTCCATTAGGTTTCTGCATTCTTTTTGCCAGCATTTGCCTTGCTGCTTCCTCCTGAGCTTCAGTACCTGTTGAGTGCGATGGACACACAGGCAGGGAAAGCTTTGCAGTCAGTGCTGTGGCACCAGCACTGTACATGCCTGTCCTGTTCCTGCCTGTTGTGAGATCCTGTCCTGTTCCTGTTGTGAGATCTGCCTGAATTCCACTTCTGTACTTAAACCAAACATCATTTTTTTTCGGAGTGTTGTCTCCTTCAGAATGAGATTTTGGAACTATCGCCTGAAACAATCCTTGCATCTCCTATTTACAACCTCTCGGTTCACGTATTTCCATTTATTGCAGAAAGAGTAGGTGGAGAGGAAGCAGAAAGAACACCATGCTGCTCAACGTGGAATTTTTTATTTCTCTTTCAAGTCAGTTTGTGTATCTTTCTTTCCAGCTCCTGCCCACTTCTCTCAAGATTTTTGAACTTGAAGGGTTAGAGTTTCTCTGCTTATTTTCATGCTGTCAAATAAAGGCTGGTCTGCTATAAATATACTCTCAACCCTGGAGATTTCCTGCACATGGGATTTGTGCTGAAAGAGGGAATGAAGGTCCCACAGGGAATAACTTGCCTGTTTAAAGCTTCTGGAAGCTGAAGCAGGTGTATGGGCTTTCCCCTGGAAGCTGTTTTTATCAGATGAGAGAATAATCAGTCATGCTCAGACAGGCAGGTGTATTGGCAGTCCACTGCTAATAGCTTAAGGATTTGTCATTCAGTTCAAGGAAAATAATTCTGTTGGTTTCTCCTGTTTTTTCCCCCTGATTTTTCTTTTAAAGAAAATATCAGAGTGGGAGGAAAAACTCCAACCAGTAGAATGAAAAATAAAAGGCAACTGTTAAAGTAAATCCCAGTTGCTAAATCTTATCTCTACAATGAACATACACATCTTGTTCCTCTGTCTGCTGTAACCACATTAACTCCTCCCTAGCTGCATTTGTCAGTACCCTCTTCCTTTTCTTTTTCTCCTCGCACAAATTACACCACATCTTGTCAAAGTGAAACAACACAAATGCTACATGAAGTACATCTTCCCAATAAGAGACACATTATTTTCCACAGGCTTGAAAAAAACAGTGGTGACATTTTAATGCTAGAATCTGAAAAGTCTCTTGTTCTACCCATTCATTACATTGTCAGTCCAAGTAACATCAGCATGAATATAGCAATTCTAACCATCCTAAAGAATGGCCATTCTGATAGACGGCTTTATGGAAAAGCTAATAAAATGCAATTACTGTCCACCTTTGATTCAGAGTCATAAGAGTCCATTTCAGAATTCACATTTTTATTGCCTTGCCCAATACTCAAATCTGGGGATTTGGTTTATTGTTTTAATTCCCTACAGCTGAATGTAAGTACCTGTTATCTGTGTTCACTAGAGCAGCACAGGTCAATACATAAAAATAAAAGTTACAGTGCAGTGCATAAGGTGGATTACTCTTTTAAACAGGATGGTGAAATATGATCATCCCTTTCACTCCCTGTGGGTTTCTGGTAGGGTTTAACTCTGTATGGAGCTTTTCAGTGTAAGTGTCCATTAAGCTGACATGTGAGGGAGATTTATACAATATCCAAGCCTCAGGGAGGCCCACACGATGCTCGGGGTCAGTCCCACGCCAAGGGCGAGTTTCGTGCTGACTGCACAGGACACAGCAAAGATGGGCTCCTGTGTTTGTGTCACAGATGGGCTGCTCTGGAAAAGCAGTTGCAGCTACTGATACAAATCCTGAGCTACTGGAGATCAAGCAAGAGTGCAGATCCATGGCCCACACAGCACACTGCTGTCTGGAAGTGTGTTGACAGAGAGGGGCCAGGTAGGCACCAGTGCAGCATCCCTGGGACAGTGGTAACAGGCACCATTGTCTTCCCAGTGCCTGAGTAGAAGTCATTATGATTGCCCATAATCATAAGGGAAAGGCTCCCTTTTTTTGCTAAATCTAATATATACATAAAAAAATTAACAGCAATCTTCTTTGAGGGGAACAATTTAAGGCACAGAGCACAACATATGGTATTACCTAAGGTATTTTTATTCTCTTTCAGAATGAGCTTGTACTCAGCTTCTTCCTGAATTGGTCCAAAAATACCTTGGCAGAAGATTCATCATCTGTGACCTTAGGTATGTGGATTACCCATCTTTTTTTTTTCCTAAGAAGGACTTTTTTAATAATATTAAATACAGTAAAGCAAAGGTGAGTCTAAAGTGTTTAGGCACCTTTATTTATTTTTTTTAGGGTGTAAAGATACCATCAAATAATTCCTAATTTCTCAAGGTCTCTGAAAATGTGTTACTAATGTCACCTGTAGCTTTCTTTCTCTTTTGCATATTTCCCTCAGCCTTGCTTCATTTCTTTTTGAATAAACATGCCTGTATGCAAAGCAAAAGTTTATTTACACAAACTGTGGCAGGTTTCTTGTTCTACAAAACAAAATATTCATAGAAGAATTTGGAGGAAAGGATGTGAGTCATGACAAAGCACAATGTGTGCTTGCACAAGCGAAGAAAATCAGGGGTGACTTCTAAGGCAATTTTCACCATGAGTGGAGCAGGTAAATAAGAGAACATTATGCTAATGCTTAGGCATACATTATTAATGACAGTAGTAATTCACTTCTTGCTGAATGAGATGCTGCACTATTCCCTTAGCCTATGTAAACACTTAACCCATTTTCCTCTTCTGTCCAGCACCTAATTTAATCTAATTTCTGACATTACAGCATTAAGAGCCAAAGCATAAACTATAAAAAGTAAACTGTGAATGATAATTGTCTTCCGTTGCCTTAGCTCTGCACTGAAAATAATCTTCCATAGTCAGTTTTGGGCAAAATAAAATCTCGTAAAGAAGTCTGCAGCTGCACTCTGCACCACAACAATTCAACTGGTTGCTATGTGTTCCAAGTGATAGGATAGTTTCCAAGATCACCAGTTTTCCACATTTCAGAAAGGAGCACGAGTATCTCTGCATAGTTAGTTTGCATGTCCATTAAGTTAATTTAATCCCTCTGCAGACCAAGGTTTCATTATCTCTTTTGCTGAGACCATTTTTTTTAATCCATCAGAACAAAATAAATCCCATTTTTTCTTCTCAGCCGTTAGAAGATTCCCCATGTGTAGAGTTTATTTGATTAGGGCATGCCATTACCATATTAAACCCATTATGACTATTGAAAATTACTAATGGTTGCTCTAACTTTTACAAAGGATCAAGGAGATAATGCAAAGATGTCCTAGGTGTTAAGGACATAAAAGGCTAAATCTCATCACATAAAATCCAAACCAGAGTTCAAATGGAACATGTAGTCTGGGTCCATGGTGGGCTACATCTCTCTGTAGCCATCTTTAACCAAAGATATACAGATGTGAGAGTGAGCTGAGGCACAAGGGAGTTAAAGTCCCTGGTCTTTGGAAGAATTTTGACATTTCACCAATATTTAGGTGCCTAGTTATTACAGAACATCTGGATGTAAAAGTCTTATGCAAAAGCATGAACTGAGTCTGTGATAAAGCTGAGAAATAACTTGCAGCCTCATAATTCCTCCTGTGGTGTCCTGAGCTGATATAGTCTGAAGGATAAGCCATTCATTTTTGTTGCCAGTGACAGCAAAATCAAGAAAGAGAATGAAGAAACAGAGGCAAAAATGTGTTTAGTGGGTGTTTGAAGAAAGCTATGTGACAGGTAACCCAATCTGCTCGTTCACTCTACAGTTAGTGGAGGTGAGGGTCACATCCTGGTCAAGGAAGATAAATGTATCTCTGGCCTCGAGCAGTGTGGTTACAGGGGATTTTTTTTTTTCCTTTTGAAGAACTCTGCCCTTTAAAGTTTGGACACTTCAGTTCTAGACTCAGGGCAAAACCTTTGTTTAATACGGGAGAAAATAACAAGCAAAACCCAAACTACATAAACCCCAACTCCCTTTAGCCCAGAAAATTGATCACTAACACTTATTAGAATAAATAGAATAGATAGAATGCCAGTAGCACACAAGGCCCAAATTAGGACCCAATTAGCTTAGACCTTGTAAAAACAGAGAAGAAGAAACATGGGCTGAGTTGCTCTGGGTACTGCACCACTTGTGGTCAACAAGGAAGGGTTGACAGTCAGTTGTAGTGAATTGTGGAAGAAGATGAACTTAGCTCTAAATGAGCTACCTCAGCTATCAGAGGAACACCTGCCATACTTGTGCTAATCACCCACTTGAAAAATTATTTTCATATATGTTTGTCTGTTCTTCTTCTGATTGTCAGACTTAGGCTGCTGCCATACCCTAGTGAGCTCACTGAAATCTTTGCTGCAGGGCATTTGCACGCAGTTGTTGTCCAGAGAAGACACAAGTCCAGCTAAGGCAGGAGGTGGCTGATCATGCCAAGCTGCCAGGTAGCAAACAAGGAGTTGCTGGGAAGAGCACAGTGGCCCTGGAGGCTCTTGCTTGCTGAGGGTGCTCAGAAAGTCTTGATTTAAAAGTAAACTCTGTAGTAATGCCAGAGTCAGTCTGGGGAGGAATTAAGTTCACAGAGCCTGCCAGAGAGAGGTAATTACCATGAAAAAAAGTATGTTCTTTCCTCACAGATATCATTGCTTTCCAAGGTTATGAGGGTCTTAATATTAGTCTGTTTTGAAAAATAACTCAGGTTTAATATGGGCTGTAGCTTTGCATGGATGTGGTGATTTCTCTCTTAGCCTTTATGCAAGCAAATAATCTGTCTCTTAGTTAGGATCAATATAAAATAAAATTAATGCCCAATAGGATCAGGTTATGAATTTTGATCAAACCAGCATCTTTCTCTTACACTGCTTTAATTTATAAATGTTGTAGGTAATTACACTTACTAAAGTAAAATATAAATTAAAATTTATGAATTTGTACTTTGCTCCTGGTGATGAAGAGATTAAAAATCAATGCTAAATTTATTTTGACATGAATACTGAATCAGTGCTCCCAGTGCGGTGAATTCTGAATTATACTGAATATTGTCAACATTTCATTATACCAAGCTCACTACAAGGCAGTGAGAGCAGATAGAGCAGATGTCAGGAATGATTTCACAGACAGCCTTTCATTAGGGCCCTTTTAAAAAAGGAGAAAGAAAACATATCAAAAACATTTTTATATCAATCTTGTTTACTTTTCTCTTGAGTTTATATCTCCTGAAAATATTAATAATTCAGACTGTATTGGTTTTGCTGTGGGTTATAACACTGTACAGCCCAGGACCAGTTCTGATGTGTAATTAGTGCTCCATGGCTTTTTATGGATTTCTGTGGCTTCTGTCCTTGTAGTACAGAAGAGGGACTGGCTCCATGTCCTTCTAAAGGAAGATCCAAGCTTTCCAAGAGAACTGTAATATGATATTCCTCTCCATGCAGAATCACAGTCCTCATGAGTAGTCCCTGAGGAGAACAGCCTGTTTTGCTCATGTTATGTAGTGTTTTGATCTTCTGAAGTTGCTCATTCTTGATGTAAAGCTTTTGCCACAAGTTGTGTTCCTGATTTAGTCACATTTAGACTTTTTTGCTGGCCATAAGTACCTCTGGTTGGCTTGGAGAACAGAACCACTGAGATAGTCAGTGTATTTACAGCTGACTGTATGAAGTCAGATACATTGGAGGCTCCTAAACCCAGCTAAAGCAGGCAGATGGTTGGCTTGGGGCGTTCAACCCTAGCCCAGGGAAACCAAACAGGTTCCAGTACTCTTTGATGCCAGATGTCAAAACAGAAGAAAGGTCTAAGAAAAATCTGAGGGTGCAGAATACAGAATAATACTGAGCTCCCCAATGGCAGTGTGTTGACAGTTAGCTAATTAGTTTTTCCACATTGCTTTGCAGTTCACGTGTGAAATGCAATGTATTATTAAATTAGAGTTTCCCTATTGATTTTGTTGGTAGCATCTTCCTCGCCGTTTCCATTCCTCATGCATCGTGCAAAATGTAATGCAGGGCTTAATTTAAAATGCTGCTAATGGAAACATTGCACAAATGACAGAATGTGGAGCTGGTAGGTCTCCAACATGCAAGAAAAGGCCATCTAGATAAAGAAAACAACTAACTGCATCCTTGACCATTGTGAAGATCATTTTACCTTCAGTAGAAATCTGAAAAACAATTGCCTTCATTTTGTCATTTGAAAAGATGAAAGGACTCACAGTTTTCTTGTGTTTATGTTACTTGATAAGAGATTATAAACTGGCAGAGTGTTTGAGGTTTTTTGGGTTCTCATTGGGTGTTTGTCAGCTTTTGCATTGACACCAGCGAGGGAAAATCAATCCCTGGGAGGGGAATCTTGCTTCAGCTGTAGTCAGTGCAGCTTTGTCCTGTATCTACAACAGAGCAGCATTTGGTCTTTGTCTATAATGGAGTGCAAGTAGAGCATGACACTTCCTAAAAATGCAGGGCCTGAGTTCAAGTCCATCTGCCCAAACTGGATAGAGCAGAAGTAATTATTGTATTTGTATTCTATTATCATTTGAAGCTAAAATCACCTGGACTTCAGAGAGGCCATGACTTAGCACTGAGTGTGGGAAAAACTAAAATATACCCGCTAAGAGTAACTCGTTTTTATTATAAGTGAAAGATGTTTCTTCCATTTTTATCAGATTTCCCATGCTCTCTTTTTTTTTCTTTCTCTTCCTTTTATTTTTTTTCATTTGTTCTCTATTTATCACATAGTAAGAGCAAATATTTTAGTAGTTATCATCCCATAGAGTCTGTTTCAGACTTCATTTTACATATTCAGCTAGAAATGCATTTTCCCCTCCCATGTTTCTCATGAATTTCAGCTTGGTTAGAAACTTATTTGCATTTGTTATTTTAAAATAAATAAATAAATAAATAAATAAATAAATAAATAAATAAATGGACAATTCCCACAGAGAAATTCCTTGACTGGGTATAAGCACCACACTGGAAAACTTAAGTAATGTGAAAAAAGGTGCTGGTAGTGCTGGTAGGAGGGGGAAGGCACAGGGATCAGATGGATTCTGATGATGTAATTTAGCCTCTGAAATGCTTAACTGCTCAGGGTGAGTCACTGCAACTCACAAATTAACAGAGCCCCGCAGGTGAATTGTGCCCTTACACTAAAACACAACTCCCCTTGTGTTATACCATGTGTAATGGTCTAGGATTCTACATTTCCTGTTGCAGCTTAAAGGCAAAAGGACTCAGAGCTTTAAAAAAAAAAAAACAACTTGGTAAAGTGACTTTGCATGAAGAGGGGATGAACTGATTTTTCTGGGCTTCTTCTTACCCTGGAAAAAACTCAGCATTGTCTGGTTCATGGAGTTTTCATTCCCTATCCCTCCCTGTTCTTATTTGCATGCCACAAGAAAATGAAATAAGGTACAGTCTTGCCAAGTGATTCGTCAAGGTTCATAAGGGAGAATAACAAATGAAGAGCTGCAACTCAGTGTTCTAAGTCCCAGCTTAGTGATTTCTTTGTAAGATTTCAATTCTTCAAGAGTATTTCAGGCCCTTCTTTAATTAGGATGTGATTAAAAATGTATTTTTATCATCTCTAAAGGGAAGAAATTGGAGATGGATTCATATTCTCAAATTCCATTCCAAACATCAGAAACTCAGAAGTGCTGATATCCAGGGCTGCCTGGAAAAATTATGTTATGGCATTTGTGTGTTATTTTTAATTCATTTGAGTTCCTTTCCTTGAGATAAATGGCAATTGCACTGGTGCTCTGGTTGTCAGTAGTACATGACACCACTGTCATTCTGTCTGCTTAGTGGTTATTTTAGCCTCTGTTCACTCCAGAGGTTACACATTTGGTTTCTTCGGAAAAATACAGCCAGTGTGGCTTGTTCATTATAAGTTCCCCTTTGAGAGGAGAGGCTGAGGAGGGGGAGTTTGATTTCTTGCTCTCACAGTGCTGGCTGTGAGAGCCCTGGTGCACGTGTGGGACAGAGAGAGCAAGAGTGCAACAGAGAGTGTAGAGGTGTCTGCTGAGGCTGGAAGGGAGATGTGAGAACCCTGCCTGCTGCTGAGGGTCAACAGTCCTGATGCTCTCTGAAAAGCCTCTTGCTGACAGCTCACAACCCTCGTGCATGATGGTTGTTCTTTCATTTTCATCATCCTTTCTCATTCCTTCTGCTTCTTAGAAGGTATGTTTCCATTTAAAGGATTAATTGCTACTATATTGTCTCGTGTCATTATCTCACCCTGTGGTGGGTTTAAGGACTGTGTGTCAGTGACAGATCCCAAGGTACGTGCAGGGGAGCAGGACTTCTCTGACTGAGGTCTCAAGCTCAACCACTTCTTGAATGGGGAGGCAGGAGAGCAGAGCCCAGCTCATGAGACATCACTGTTTTGTCATAAGGTTAGCAGGACTGAGTTCTTACTTTTTCAAGTGCAGTAAATACCTAATACTTGTTTGTAATACAGCTTTGGTCTCATTAAGTGAAGCCCTGTTTGCATAAATAAAACCAGGCTACTTCACACAGGCAGTATCTGGACTGTCTTTGATTGTGACCACGTGGGGAGAACCCAAGGTCTCAGACCAGGTAGTTTAAAATTGCTCATGTCCACCCTCAGAAGAAACTCAGCCAAATAAGAAGGTCACACAGATATTGAGGAGGGGTTGTGTTCACCACTACCTGGTTTACTGTGGTAAAAGGCACCTGTATTTTCTTTCCTGTCCCTGCAGGGCAGGTAAACCACCTTACTTACCCAGCTTCAAGGACACACCTTTTTGGCAGTGAGGACAAGCTGGCTCAGTGCCTCCAGCAGAAAGATGGAACAGGACATGCTTAGTCATTTCTTCTGCATTATGAGACTGATCCTTCTAGCCTGGAAAATGAAAAATGTTTTTTTTCCAGTGGGAGTGGAATCAAGCTCTTTAAGTGCATTTTAGTGGAAAAATCTGTGAAGGCAATGGGTTGCATGAAAAACAGCCTGGAACAGTAAAAGTACACAATGAGGAAGGGAGAATTTATATATGATAGATGCAGATGTTGTTTCTCTAATTTGTTTTGGAACTAGTCAGGAAACTTGCTCTTTTTTCTTTCCTTTTTTAGTTTTTTTTCTGTTCTGTTGGGAACTGAAAAAAGAAAAAAAATCCGGTGTTTTTAACCAGACAAGAGAATTGCATCAATAGTGAATAGTGTCATCAATGACTGCCAAAAAACCAACCCAATTATTTGTCACTCAAGCATAAATTTCCCACTGAATTTCAGATTGATGGCAATTAGAAAACAAAAAAATTTTACTGTCAGTTCATAAACAGGAAAGAAAATGAGCACTGCATGTCAGACCACTTTCTTCCATCCCACTCCTTATCTGTGTCCTAATTTCATCCCTGATTTAAACATGCAGTAGGTTCTTTTTATATATTAGTTAGGATGTACTTCAGTATTTTACAGATCAACTTCCTCTGAGCTGTTAACTAAAAAAATCAAACTATCTGTCCTTTTTTAGGTCCTCAGTCAACTGGTCATAAGCCTGGAGTACAGTTAGTCATATCCTACGAGAACACACGCCTGACAATAATGTTGAAACACATGAGGAACATTGTGAGTACTTTTGTTGTGATGTATAGTTCGTAAGTCCTTGCATTTGCAGAGTGCTGTGAAAACATTAATCTTCAAACACTCTTTCTGGGATAACTAATTTTAGCTCAAAGTAATGACAATGCTGTTCTGTCACTATTTAGCAATTGGGTTTTTTTTTTCCTTTGAGCTCACTGAGTATGGTTACAGATGTGGGACAGATACGGAAACTGGATTTCCTTGGTGGCTGGTAATGACCTTTTCCATGAAAACCAATTCTGATACTGTTTTGGCCTCTCAGCTGACACATTTTGACACCAGTCAGACACAGGGCATCACACCACCGCATGACTTTTTGTAATACAGCTTTGGTCTCATTAAGTGAAGCCCTGTTTACATAAGTAAAACCAGGCTACTTCACACAGGCAGTATCTGAACTGTCTTTGATTGTGACCACGTGGGGAGAACCCAAGGTCTCAGACCAGGTAGTTTAAAATTGCTCGTGTCCACCCTCAGGAGAAATACTGCCAAATAAGAAGGTCACACAGATATTGAGGAGGGGTTGTGTTCACCCCCTCAGCATGTCAGTCTGGCATTATGGATTGGTTATCCATACATTTCCTTCTAGTCTAGCACGGCTGCCTACGAGCAGGGCAGAGCTCAGCAGAGGAAGCAGTGGTGTGTTTTAAGCAGCAATGTCGTTCTCTGCGACGCTCAGCTTTGTAGCACAGTCTCTGTCAGGGAGGTAAATGCTGTGCATTCCTGGAGCCAGGCTATGGGAGGGGGAAGCTGGTAGTGCTCCTGCAGCACGAGGCAGGTGGAACTGGCTGATGAAGGTGTCGTGAGAGATCTTCCTGGGCCATGTGCAGTCTCTCGGCTGAAGGAGCGTGTCGACTGTTCTGTAACGAGTTCAGCACCCAGATGTGCTCTTGAATTCCCAGTGGCTCATGTCTCAAGTAATGGCTGTGGCAAGAGACCCTATCTTTGTTTAGCTAGGGGACTAAAGCATTTATTAATTGTTGTGGGTTCTGATTGCATACACCGATGCCCCCTCCATCCCAAACTGGATTGCTGTCGCTTTCCCAAACTAAGAAGTTTATGTGAGCACCAGCCAGTAATAAAATAAGGCTGAATGTTTAATTAGTTGTATGATACACATGAGGCTTATGTAGCTCTTACTGTTCTCTGTTGGCCGCTCTGGCTTCTGAATTGCAACTCAAGCACGTTCATTTTGATCTGTAACATTCAATACATCTCTGTCCTGAGACTTGATTTCTGTTTCCTGTGTGCTGCCTTGACAGAAGAAATCAGCCTCCGCTGACAGGTCCAATTTGTACAAACTTTACCTTCAGGATGTATCATAAGACCCTCTTTTTTTTTTTTTCTGTTGTGCTTTTTAAATGTAAATGACTTTGATAAACTTCTGGTAAAGTTCTAGTGGGAGGGGCATATTTAAGTGTTTGCCATGCTGATGATGTCATTGGGTGTTTAAGGAGAGAATGTGGGGATGCAGAGAGTTACAGGGGTTGGAATTAGTCTTTCTCTTTATTTCTTCATTCAGAGTTCAGTTCTTTTCATTTTATGGAAATGGGCAATACAACTTTAAGTTATTGTCTGCTTTTGTAAGTAGGCAACTTAAATCAAATCCATTTTAGTGAGTTTGCAGAGAAGTGGTAGGAGCCCCATTCAGTAAGACTGGCCATGATTCATGACTTGAAAATAAGGTCATTGTTTTGGCAGCCTAACTTAGGCAATGATGCTTTTAAATCCTGGACTTCCAATTCTTTCCTTCCATCTGGCCATCCATCCTTCAACATCTGATCTGAAATATGAAATTGTACTGCTTCGGGGTACAGTGCTACTGGACTACCTTCAGACTAGCAACCTATAATAGAAAGGTTCTTAATCCTATTACTAATATTCTGTGCTTTCCAGTCATATAGTCCATCTCTCTGACGTGCTATCTTTTCTTTTGTCTTGCCTTGCCTTGCCTTTTTGCCTTGCCTTTTTTTTTGGTTGACCTGAACAGGGATTTTAAAAGCATGCCAAGATCATATCTTATTCAAGACGTGTTAAAGCTATTTCAGGTATATTCTGCCTTTTGCAGAGTCTCACTAATTATATTTTAGTGGTTCATCTGTGCAGAGATTACTTTGCTATCTTGTTTTATTTCAGAATTTATAGTAAATAATTTTTGTGCTGCTCTTCCCTATTTAATTTATCTCTATAAAGAGGTTTTATGATGTGTTCAGATGTGAAAATAATTGTAGTGGGCCAAATTAATCCCAAATGTAGCTTCGTAGAACTGACAGAAATTGTGATAGAGATTTTTGATCCATGCAAATAAATTTTATTTAGTATTTGTGTGAGTTTACTTCTAGGGGTTTTAATAGGACATCTAGATCCTGCCATGAAAATCCTATATTGATATATAATGCACAAGAGACTCCCTAAAGAGCTGGTGTTTATGGCCACTGTCAAGTGTCATACGGGTTCTTTAAAGGAGGAAGCCAAAAGACTACAATGCTATAGCTTTGCAGGAGTTTTTCCTGTTAGGAAAGCCTGTCCTGCTTGAAGAAAACTCTATCAAAAAATTCTTCAGAGACAAATAATGGAAAAGAACAGCTTTATAGATTTTGTGACTGGAAAGGCCCATTAATCTAACTGAACCTCCTGTAAAGAATAGGCTGTATTTTTTCACTGAGAAAATACTTGCAGCCAAGGCACTGTTTGAACACAGAGATGTTAAGACTGGTTGTTAATGTTTGCCTACAGTTTAAGACTGTGGGTGCACAATGAAGACAAGTTCTGTTAAACAGATATTTATAAGATACTAAAAATGTTTCAGTCTCAAGATTTCCCTCAGCAATTCATGGTTTCATTTGAATTCTGTGATTCTGTAAGTCAGCTGGCTTACTGCTTCTGCTTATGATTTGAATGGCATCACCATGACTGCTGAGGAAAAAAACTTTAAATCCAATTTTCAAACATACAAAAGCCATGATGGTAATAAAATGAAATTTTCCAAACATATCTATCCATAATTGTAAGTCAGTCTCTTGGGGCATTGCTTGCTCCTCTCAAAGGCAGATGGTGCAACACTGGGCTATACTGCATAGGGAGTACAGGCAGTATTGCCTTGATAAATTGAGGCTGGGATAAAAGGAAACATTTGTGTAGCGGTGAAAACCATAGAGGCCTGGAGAGTTTGCCTCTGGAGTCATGGAGGATGTGGCAGCTGGAGGGGATGAGACAGGGCAGGCTTATTCTGCACATACAGTAGCACAGTGCCTGGCAAAGCACACTAAGTGGTCTTAGGAGGAATACACAGGAGCCCAGGGGAGGTTTGTTTTGGCATCTGAAAGGATTTGTTAGCCAAGAGCAGAAACAGTCCAGTTGTGGCAGCACAATACCCAGGAAAGCAGCAGTAGGCAGGAACAGGAGCACAGTCTGCCTTAAAAGCATAGGCTTGTAGATCAGTGCAAGAGGTGTGGAGATGGATTTATGAAAATTGAAAGACGCATAGGTTTTGAACTTGAAATGTTCAAGTTCAGTTCTGCTCACCTGTATTAACCAACACAGAGAATGGGGGATACCAAGACCCTACCAGGTCTCACAGAGGGCATACTGTGGGCGAGCTTAGTTCCACACAGCCAGAAACAGCCAGGCTACCTGCTGGTGCTGCTGGGCTCACTCACTGCTCAAGAGACAGCAGAGGCAACAGAAATGGCCATTTTGGAAGGTCAGAAAAGCTTGGCTAGCATATTTCCTTTCCAGCTTCACAGAGAAGCAGAAGAGAACAGTGGTTCTCTTCAGCGTTGGCTCAGGAGGAAGTGTGCTTTCTCAGCTGATTTCATTGCCATGACTTCAGGCATCCCCTGTTTTCCCAGATAAGCAGCTAAACTTTCAATCCTCACTGCTAAACATTTTTGCCCATTACTTCTTGTGGACAGAATAAGTCCTCAGGGGTAGAGGGGAGGTGAAACAAAGCCAACTTATCCTCAGCCTTATGCCAATAAATGTAAAATGTTACTAGAATTCAGGAAAGCATGCGTGGGTGATGAATTCAGAACCGATTTTACAGGGGGAAAATTTGCTGGAAGAAAAATAAACTCCTACAGTTCTCTGCAAATCTACTTCCAGCTTTCTTTTTATAAAAACTCTGAAGCTGTCACGTACCACTCTTGGTGATTAATGATTCTGGGATAGCTGATATGTGGGTGACAAATTAGTAATCAGCTTTAGGATTACACAGACATCCAGCCTCTTTTCCATTTCGTGTCCTACGCCATCCGAGTACAAATTGCTTCCCAAAATGTTTGTGAGATGTGATGGCTTGAATGTGTTGTGAAGAAAGGTGAGAGCCAAGCTTTCCCAAACCCAAAGGGATGAAGACTAAGCCTGCAGGTACAGGGCTGTAGGGAAGATCCCACATACAGTACAGGTAGATGCTCCTCTGCCTTTGCTGAGTTTTGTCTCAAGCTTGCTTGGGTAAGGGTTGGGATTTTTGTTCAGTGTTAGTTGGTTCCTCTCATGGGCTCACTAACTTTTACACTTTATGGCTATCACTATATAGGTTTAAATGGAAAATATATACTACCTGCCAACAATGCAATGCCTGCCAGCTAAATAAAAAGCCACATTATCCTTTCGGAATATTATGAATGTATACTGCTTTCCTTGCTGCAGTCCGTGGAACAATCAACAGGGATTGGAATGAAGTTGCATAGGGAGGCAAACCTGGTCATCCTGGGATAGAAACAAGAGAAAAAAAAATGTCTTTGAGCTGAACAAAAGTTATCCAAAGAGCATCAGTGACTGAATGAAACCAGCAGCCTGGCTGATGGATGGAGGTAATGCATTCAGATGAAGTTCTCCCTACACTGGCACAGGAAAACAAAATAAAAAGCCACAGGGAGAAAGCTGTTGTACTTAGTCTAGCTTATAAAGAATTTGGATTTAATTTTATATTCATAGGAAATGCTTTTACTTTTAAAATGAAAGGAAATTAGCTTAGATAGACTGTGTTCTCTTTTGGACTAAAATTAGCTGAACACCTCTAAACAAAGAGTGCAACTACTCAACAGTAGTTTAAATTGGAAAGAGATGAGGTCTGTTCTTGTGGCACAGGGATTACTGTTGGATTTGAACATATTTGTTATGAAAGGTGTTTGACAAATATGTTGTACAGAAAGTTGTGTTATTATTTCTTGTTAAACCCTTTAATCTGTCACAGTCACAGTACTGCCTCAGCTCTAAATTCTAACTGCTCATTTTAAAATAAGTAATTCTTTACATAGTTGATATGTGTTGAATAAGATTAAAAAAAAGCAACAACAAACAGTGAGCTCTGTTTAATAGTATGAGTGATCTGGGAGATGAAAGTGAAAATAAATTAAATTTGCCACTGGTTGCAAATGAAGAAGACATTAAAAATAATAGTGGAGACAGAGCAAGATCAAGAGAATAAAAGTAATTTCCAGAACCCTACAACCAGCTTGGACAAATGAAAAGTATTTCCTCAGGGAGGTAGAGATCTATATCCCAGAGTAATGTGAAGATAAAACAAGCAAATGGTGAGACATGAGGTTGCTATGAGATGCCAATGAGAAAGGCCAGATCCTGGTGTCATGGTGCAGAAAGAAAGCAGTTCATCTTTATAAGGCTTTGATAGTAACATATTTCTCTCAGGATGGTTTTTTTAACTAGAATACAAGTTCAAAGAACAGTTCTCAGTAGGGTTACTTAGGAGTGATTGATTCTTCAGGAGTGATTTATTGTTGCTGAAACTTAACTTAGTTAAGAACAGACTAACAAGGACAGGAGTCAATTGTGCAAATATTTAAGGGAGAAGGCAGCAAGGTTCAGGAGGAATTATTTAGCACACTGAGCAAAAACGTAAGTAGAGGTAATGAGAGCTAATTAAGGAGCAGAAATTGCATGCCTCATGTAGTGAAATGCTTTCTTACAAAGGGAGATGGCAAGCTCTAGAATAATCGAAAGAAAAGTGGAGAGAGCTCTGTACAGTTTGAGAAATTAAGCATACTTTGGATCAGGCATATGCAGACTTTTGTAACTAATTAAGAAATTGAGAAGAAAAATAGTACAGGATGAAGACACAGATAACAGTCTCACTGTTTCTTTGTGCATTTTTATATTCACTTACTATCTGGGCCTAGACAAGGAGAGAAAAGAATATGTATGTGAAAAAAAGAAACAACAACAGCATTTGCTTGTGTTTCTTTTTTCAAAAGCTAATTTTCTTTCATACCCTCTAACAGGCAGCAATGCTCTTTAATCCTGAGTGTTTTCAAAAGCAAAGTGAAATGGGAATTTGTCTTAAGTACTTTTTCTCCTCTGTACTTTATTCAAAAGAGAAGAAATTCTATGTTTCTAAGGGTCAAACTACATCAGTCTTATCTCAGCCAGTGTCATAGACTCTGAGACTAAATAGTAATCTGAAAATTAAGTGTTCCAAGCACAACAATAATACAGGGTTGAAAGCAATGGAATTTAGTTTCTTGTTGGTTTGGTGGTAATTCTGAAATAAAACCTTCAGAGGCTTGTTCATGAAATCTGCTCTCTGCATTATACAGCCTGCACCAACATTGCTTATCCACAGAATAATAATATTTTAAAGCATGACTGAACCTTGATTTCTTTCATCTATGCAAAAGAAAAATGGAGTTAAATGACTTAATGATAGTATACAGTGTGTGATTCAAGAATCTAGAACATGTCACCTCTTTCTCTTACAGAAACAAAGTGTTCTATGTGATTCTCAAATCTTTTACTGGGAGTTGTACATTCACACTTTGGTTATACAGTCACATGATTTATATTATTTTTGTAGCCTTGGTAACTTTCTGATTCCAGAGCACTATAGAAATAAAGGCTTGGGAGAGACACCCTTATGACCTTCTGGGTATCACGGGCCAGCTTTCATCTTATTTGCTTCATCTGAGCAGGTTTACATGGGCTTTCCTCTCAAATGACTGAAGCAGATCAGAAACGTTTTACATAGTTGTTAGAAAGCCCTGAGTCTTTTGGGATGCAGGCTATTTCCCAGAACTGTCTTTCTCCTTAAAAAACAAACAGATGAACAAACCTGGTTTTGTTAAATATTTAACAAATAGTTCTTCTTCACTTTGAAAATCCCGATGTCTGTGTTCCTTGGTGTAACTGGAGTGGGAATCAGTTTGCAACTGAGATACTTATGTACGTGGTGTGCTGGAATCACATTTCCATCACATTGTGGTGGATCAGTTGCCTCATCATGGTTATTTTCAATACCATGAATTATTTTGCTTGACCTCCAGTGACCACTCCAGGATGGTCCATTTTCCCATAAAGCCTATATCATATTTCCAGCTGCATACACACCTTCTGTCATCCGTGGTGACATGAGGCAGCAGCATTTTAGAAGCTGGATCCTTGTCTAGATGACTAAGCTCTCATTTGATCAGTGGAGACCTAAACTCCATTTTCCTGAGTCTACAGGAGATGACTGAACATGTCCCATCTGGCCTCCAGCTGCCACTGCAGAAGAGGAGGGCCTGTGTCATATCTGACAGTTTAAGCAGATATCTCAAGCATCTTTTGTGCTTCAAATTGGGCCAGGCACCAACATGTGGGCAATTTAACCAAGCCAAGCCAGGAGATGCCCACAGTACAACAGGTTGAATCTCCTTCTGGCCTCCCTCCTCAACAGCATGACAAGAGATCAGCTGAGACTTCACAGGGCACTTATATACCCACCTTATGTGCACACCAGGACAGGTCAGCACTGGGATATTCTGCCCAGGACTGGTGTGCTCATTGCAGTGTGTTAGCTGAGGTGCTTGCTTTCCCTCTCAGTGACCTTGGAGAGTGTTGGTTGTTGGGTTGCTCTTTACAGATTTTGTGGCTCAGGACAGCTCTAGACCCTGTTTTTGCTGGCACAGTTCTCCCTGCCAGGAATGAGGTGTAAAGCCAGGCTGCCCAAGTCCTGGCTATTGTACTACAGGTGGGCTGATGGGGAAGCTGAAGATACTGGACATAAGCTGTATTTGGATATTCAAGTCAACAACATGGATGGAGCATCTCTGCATTTTTATCATAGTAAATGACAAAGCCATCTGGAGGTTCCTTCCACTGACACTGCCAGATTTCTGAAAGGTAGAAAATGCCTGCTCAAAAAATGCTTTCTAGAACTTTCCTGACAGCAAAATATATGTTGTTCTAAAACCAACTTATCTTTTTGTTTCCCCGCATTAAATTGAGATAAAGCTAATTTCTTTTTTGGTTGCCTGACCTCCATGTCAGTGACCTCTGCCACAGTGTGTCTTCTCTCTTTATTACATACCCAGATGCATGCATCAAAAAGGAAAGAACTTAGGAAAAGGAATGAGGTATTTCAGAGAGAAAATGGAAAAAAATTGTATCAGAGAATGTAATACAATAATTCCTATCTTGTAGAGAAGCAGTAAAGTATTTTTTAATTTTAAGTGCAAAAAGCAGTTGTTTGGGAAAAAAAAAATACCTTATTTGTGCAATCCCTTTTGGCCAGTTGCTTTTGTGATTTGTCTTGCCAATAGCAGAGAGTGCAGGGTGCACCATAGTGATATAGTGGATTGTCTTCTTTTGTAATTATTATGTGGTTACTGCAAATGTGATTTTATTTTTAATTTTCTTTGAAGCAGTTTGAAGATATTTTGTGAGAGGAAAATTAAAAGCCTGGTAGCAGAGTGGAATAGAGATGTTCAGTGCTTTGGGACATGCAGAGCCCAGAGGAGAAACAAAGAAGGATCTTTGGTCCCGCGTTAGGATTGATGAAGTAGCAACACAGCCACCTGTTCACACAGCAATCCTGTTTCTCCTGAAGGTTTATATATCTTATTAATCTGTTTTTGAAGGCACCTCTTGCTTTGTAATATACCAGTTTCTCAGCTCTTTAAGTTTAGAAGTAGCCCAGAGGATGTTCTCTTTTCCTTAGACAGAGGCTGTATTTGCTAATTAGGCTACAACTTTGGAAGACAGGATTTAGCCTTTCTCTGTGAAGTTACACAGGGACTCGGAGAAAGTGAAAGACAATGTAGCAGCAGTGATGGCTTTTCCACATTTCTTACTAATTTTAATTTAAGTCTAGAGGCAGATAGTAATTTATAAAGGTTACTGCGGTGCAAGGCTGATTTCTTCTGTGGATTTTTTTCTAATCCTCCTTTATTGGATGATAATCAAATCCACCTAATGTCTACGCTTCTTATACAGACATTTTGCTTTGTAGCTGTGAAGGTTTTTTCTAACCATTTGTTATAGTGATATGGTTTTTAAAGGGGTAAAGATGTCTTGATATTAAACATTAAGGAATATTTTGCAGTCCTTCGCTATGTAAATAATCTCATGGTGGTGTATGTAAGAACACAAGATGAAGGTAAAGTATAGGAAAACTAAGGAAACTACTGGACAAAGTGAATTATTTTTATTTGGGGGCAGTAGCTGTAATGGGAGTCTTTCTAAAGGCTGGATATCTTTTTTTTTTTTCACTGAAGAACAGGAAGAAAGCAACTGAGATTTTAAAATGTCCAGGAAATTAATTTTTTAGGGAAGAAGGGAAGTTATTTATAAAGGAGAAAAGGTGGCATTAGTTAATACATGTTACCTTTGATCATTATTTTTTATTGTCAAGATGGTTGAAAATGAAAAATGGGAAAAAGAGAACAGCAGCTGGAACTATCAAATGTTCAGGAGCCATCAATCTGTTTCACTCTAGGACAAAAGGTGATCTGCATGTCTAACACTAACAAAAAGTGATGGCATGATTTAAATGTTAGGAAAAAGTCACCTGAAAAGGAAATTTTATGTCACTTAGGAAGACGTGAGTTTTAAAAACGTTTCACAATAAATTATCGCTAAAGTACATATGTTAAAAATCATAAAACTTTCTTCAAAATTCCCATGGGTATGGCCCAACATTCATACTGGCTGCCAAAACACTAAATAGTTTAATATATGGCAAATTTAGAAGTAGCTAGTAGCTGTCGTAATGGTGAAGGGAGAAAAGTCATTAGGATAATGCAAGTCTTGTGGAAAAATTAATTGAATTTCATCTGTTATTTCCCTGCTACAGCTACTATATTTAAAATTAAATTACACAAGATATAACCTATCAGAGGTGTGGGTTTCTGTAAGTAAATATCAACTTTTTTGTTTTGGAAAATAATATTGAAATGAAAAATGGAACACAGCCATAACAGATACAGGTCTGTACTGAATTAGAGATGTGGAAAGTAGTAAATCCAGACTGTTATTTCCTCTCCCTCACTTCTACTCATTCTTAAGTATTTCTATCACCTTCTGCCCGACTTTAGAAGAAAAAAATAAAATAAACTACTTTTTTAAACATATATACAGGCAATTGTAAATGAGTTCCTTAAAAACACCTGTCATTATCAAGGTCAGGTAGGCTGGTCATTCTCTGAGAAAATCATTCCATCATCACTTGGTTGTATTTGAAGGAAGCACAGGGAGTCAGCTCCTAAATTCAAATTTTTTTTATTGGTAGATCAAAATCAGTGGGTTTTTTGTGGTTATTTTGTCCCCAGGCATATCAAGGGGAGCTATGGTAGTTCTGTTGGGAGCTTGGTTTTGTATCTGTCCAGCCTTACAGATTTTTATGGCTTGGATTTATTCGCAAGCATACACAATCAAAGATTTAAGACAGTAATTTAAATTGGGATTAGCTTCTTCTGAAGGAAGTAAAAACCCTTTATTTTGGGGTTAATGAAATGACTACAGAATGAAACACAAATAGAATTCAATCTAAAACTTTGGATTTTTTTCTGTTTGCTTGATCACAAGTTCATTCAAGCTATAAAGGTTTTGCAGAGTAAAGCACAGAATGTCATTGCCAAGGTACCCTTTGATTTTCCTTCTGGACTGGACTATGGACAGAAATCAGTGATTTTTTTTTATTCTTTAATAATAACAAAAAGGGTTTTCGCTGGATTTCAGAATTACTTGTAAGCCTGCTAGAAATCTCACTCTGTTTACAATGGGCTCACCAGAACAGGTTCTCTTTGGTGCAGAGGCAGAAGTTCCACCTGAAAATGAGGATGAACTTTACTGTGCAGTGACTGAGCACTGGAACAGATTGCCCAGAGAGGGTGTAGAGTCTCCCTCACTGGAGATATTCCAGAACCATCTGGATGCAATCCTGTGCCATGTGCTCTGGGATGACCCTGCCTGAGCAGGAGGTTGGACCAGATGACCTACTGTGATCCCTTCCAACCTGACCCAGTCCATGATTCTGTGATTTGGGTCAGGCATTCTTCATGTTTATCTAAATTTATAAATGTGCCAATGCAGTCTCAGTTAGAAGTGAAAGGACAGGGAGTTTACTCACTGAACGTGACAGAAGACATAATCTTTAATAAAAACAATATTTCTGACGTTTTCTCCATTTTTCCTTTATTCTTCATTCTTCTTTAATTCAATGCTCAACTCATATATGACACCTGGGAAAGAACTAGCTTGCCCGAAACCTTGAGGTTTTTTGCCTGCTATGTCTTAATAAAACTTCAAATTCCACCTACTTAAGATTTAAAAAGATATTTCTGCCGTGTTAATCCCACTCTTGTTTTTGCACTATGATTGTCAAGCTGCCAAGGTCACTCCTTGTCCCTGCCATGGAGTGTCTAGCAAAGTACAGCTCCTTCCACTGCAAAGTCTTGCCTCAATAAATCCTGTGGTGAAGCAGGCTCTTCACAAAAAAAAAAAGTTCAACTGTTGTGCCAATCTAAGGAGAAACCAGCATAAACTTATTATACAAGCTACCCGTATTCTGCTCTTGTAAGGCCATGGCTTGGTTATATGTGCTCTTAATCTGTAGTTTTGAATTATAAGTGTGTGGTGGGACAGAACCTTTTTAACAGTTGGAGCCCCTAATTAGATGTGTTGTGTCGTAGCAGGAGTCAGGGGAGGGCGGCTGAGAAGTGGGAGATGTGATCAGGCTGGAAGAGTGCTCAGCTGAAACTTTTTCCCTTGTTTGATGGCACAACGGTGCCACTGCAAATGGAGAACTGGGACAGTTGTGGAATTTGGAGTGGCCTCTTTGGCAAGGGAAGATGAAGTGGGAAAATGTCACCTGTAAAGCAGGGGAGAGGGAGAAAACCAACACCCAACAACCAGAACTAAGATCTCTAGTTGGAATTCAGGTGGCTGCAGTTCAAATTACCTCTAACGCTCTGGCTGCTGATTGCTACTATTCATGAAAAGCAGCTTTATTTTAGTTCTGAAATATCCCAGGGCAGCTACTCTACCTCGAGTTTTCCCCCTCTGAATCGCTAAAATATTCTCTTTTTTGAATTTTCTCTCTTGACCCTCTCCTCCCACTCGCCTCTTTCAGCATGTATTTAGCTAAATTCAAAGGAAAAGCGAGGAAGCAGTTTTCAATCCCTGTTTCACATGGCCAAAGCACTGCTGCAAAGTGCCTTCTTTCAGTTTTGGGAGGAGTCAGCTACGGAGGAAGGTTAGTTGGCTGAAGGGTGGGTAATATGCCAAAGAGCAACTCAAAGGCATAGTGACAATTTTTACCTGACTTCTTTTCGATGCCCAGGTCCCGTTAAGCAATCTCATGGCAATCAGCTTGTATTCTTTCCCTGGCAGGTGAATGTCAGGCTGAGCCTGTTTCCAATTCAAACAACGCTGCCATGATCTGTGCCCTTGCTGTCTGGGGGTGTGCAGTGGGGCACAGCACTTGTGCCTACACCCTGTCCTATCTGGGCAGCTCAACAGGAGGGGACAGGATAGCTGCAGCCACGTTACCTTTGTAGCCTGTTACCTGCTGCCTGGGCTCCTCAGCCTGCTGCCCTTGGCGGCTGCTGCTGACCTCAGCTTTCAGAATCAACTCTGGCATGGTCCCTGGTTAGGCAATACACTGCTGGGATGATTCATAAAGCCTGACATTTTATGGGACTCTCCCCGTGCTGTATTTCCGTGCTGGGCCTCAGCAGTTGTGCTGATAAGGTCTTAGTCAAGAGTGACCCTTTTTTTTTCCTTTTTATTTAACCAAGTTCCTTTCTTTGTCTGAAACAACTGAGTTGAGCTTCAAGTTACAGTGATATTTACCTATTCATTGAGAAGGGAAGAGCTTGATTACAGTTACGATCCTGCTTGCTTGAACTGGTATTTAAAGCTACATTTCTTTCTCCTTCCTGATTTTTAAGAGATGTTCAATTTACTGTTACTTGTAACCCTCAATTGAAATTTTAGTGCAGTCCTAGATCAACAGAGATGTGCTTTCAAATGGGCAGTGTGAGTTATAAATCCTGCATTAGCAACAAGCTACTCTGCCCTAGGAAAATACCCATTGCTTTCACTGCCCTTTAATGGCTTTCTTATGTCAGCCATTGAATCCCATCTATCTAAATCCCATGGGTATTTTAAATCAGATGTACTCTGGGGGGCTTAGCAATAGTAATATTAATCACTCACGTGGTGCTGACAATATGTAATGATTTGAGTAGTGCATCCTTTGATGCTGTGTAGTGTTAACGATAGCAATAATGAGCTTTGCAGTTGGCCACATCATTTCCCTTGAAGGATCACTTCAGATAACGAAAATCAGAGGTTTGTTGTGCAAGCACTGGTTGCTCACACCCACAAGCAGTGTTTTTCTTCCCGATAGAGAAGTTATTTATTGCTTAGAGACAGTGGTTTCTCCTATCCCAGGGATATGTTGTTGATGATGCCTGTAGAAAGCCCCACATTTCCAGACACATACTGTGAATAATCAAAATCTGAGAAATTACTTTCTTGTGAGCCAGGTGTAAAATTACAATGGGAAATACAAATGCAAGTGGCTGTATAATACTCTGGGTTCATTGGTTACAAATGTTTTAAGATCTCTTCTCCTGTGTTTCTAATTGAATCCTCTCACTGGATTGCCTGTGAGCTGCCAGGTAAACCTGCTGCTTAAAATGCTGATTATATGATTAAAATGACTGATATTTTGATATGTCCCATTTTGTGCTTTCTGTTTGTATACTGTGTAACCAACACAAGGGTTTGTGCTTAATTATAAGGGAAGCATTAAGTGACATGTGCTGGCAAAATACCTGCTCCATGGTTTTTCATTAGTATGTTTCTTGTGTGTTCTTTTGAAGCCTCAAGTAATAACAATGTGTTTTCTGAGTAGTTGTAATGCTCCTTTACGAATAACCTTACAGCTCCTCAGAAGTTATCAAAAAACTCTCCACCCACCAGCACTGGGTTATGACTGAGCCTGGTTAATAGATTGGCTGTGATCTCGAGTAGCTACCATAAGATGGAATATCTGGAATATAGTTCAGTAACCTGAACTGGAAAATTAAAGAGAGATTGCAGCTGTGTGATGGGTGAGATTGGAAAGACTGTTGTTATAACAATCCTGTTCTGCCCATATTGCTGCAGGAACTGCTCCTGGATCTTCTATAGTAATATGTTCTGTGAAACACCCTTAGAAACAATCAGTTCTACCCAGCATCAGCACTGATACTTAGCAGTTAACATCAGTAGGAGCTTACTGGCTAAAATCCAGTTTCTCTGGCAATGCATTGCTCTGGAAAGTGGAAGGGCTTGACTTTGTATCAGATTAAGCTGAGTTAAAGTAGATTGAGGCTTAAGGGTTTTTCCATCAGAATGTAAAATATTAAAGATAGGCAATTTTACCTTTCCTTGTATTATTTAATTTCTATTATTGATTCAATTTTAAGCTGAATTCTAATAATTCCTGTTATTTACTGCACTAGCACTCCAATTTAGCCAAGAGAACACTGAGAATCTAACATGTTTCTGTGTCTGCCTAAAATCCAGATTTCATTTGGTACTTTTTATTTGTTTTCTTTGCTAGAACGTGAGCATTCATATTATGACCTTTTTGTTTTTCAGCACCTCCCAGATGGCTCTGCCCCAAGTGCACATGCTGAATTTTATCTTCTGCCAGATCCTTATGAGGCCAGCCGAAGGAAAACAAGAACAGCTCCAAAAAGCTCTGACCCTACTTACAATGAAATTGTGAGTACCATTCACTTTCTTCCACCATTTCTTATTTCACAGAGTCACAGAATGGGTCAGGTTGGAAGGGACCACAGTGGATCATCTGGTCCCACCTCCCTCCCTCAAACAGGGGCATCCCAGATCACACTGCACAGGATTGTGTCCAGATAGTTCTTGAGTATGTCCAGTGAGGGAGACTCCACAACATCTCTGGGCAACCTGTTCCTGTGCACGGTCACCCACACAGTACAGAAGTTCTTCCTTATGCTCAGGTAGAATTTTCTGTGCATCAGTTTCTGCCCATTGCCTCTTGTCCTGTTGCTCAGCACCCCGGAGCAGAGCCTGGTCCATCCTCTGGCACCTCCCTTCAGGTACTGACAGCATTGATGAGGTCCCCTTGTGAGCAGCTTGTTGTCCACCACGACCCCCAGGTTCTTCTCTGCAGAGCTGCTTCCCAGCCTGTGCTGGTGCAACTTGTTTGATCTTCTTTGCCCACTCTTGAAATAAAATTATAACAGTACAGCCTTTAGAGCTGCTGCAATGAGGGTGGTCAGAAAGAAGGAATGTTTCATAAGCTGAGCCACAAGTGGGCAGAACCACGGGCTGTGCATCTTTCTCAGAAGCGGAACAGCCTCTTTTATGTCTCTCTCTTCAGGAAAACAGTTGGATCTTTCACACTGCTCTATCTTACCCATAACCACATGTTAGCCAAATGAGACCAAGCATCATTGCACCATAACCTAGTCGGTTTTGAATGCAGCTCTGTACAATAGCATGAAAAGTACTGATTGAATGGATGCTGTTATTCAAATTCACATTTGAAAATTGGTTGTCACTGTCCTAAGTGATAACACAAGAATAAATAGCCAGGTTCTTTTTATGTCAAAATACTAGCAGTTCACAGCTATATACATGATTATTTCACACACCACTGAAGTGCTCAAGCCTCTGGGGTGAAAGGAAATGTTTTTATGGAGAAACATTTATGACAGAATAGGAAGTGGCATAAACTATGTTCATTTGTTAGGGCAGATGAGATTGAAACAGTAGGTGGGATTGGAGATTGTAATTATTACATATAATAAATCTCCTAAAGATCTCAAAGCAATTTACAAATGCTCTTTCAGCAGGCTATAAAGTAGAACGCATGGAAAATATTACCACTCCACCCTGTTTCATAGATAAGATATGATGAAGCTTAGGTTAGTCAGCAGAGTCTGAGTCCTTATCTCCTAGTTTCCCAGTCCTGGAGTTTTAATATTTCTCTTTTCCCACATCTATGTGATTACAAAACTTACCTACTTACACTGATGACTTCCAGTGCTTCTGTAAGAAGGCTCCCTGAGTGGTAGGGTTGCTCACAGCTGAGACAAATTTCCCTCCCTACGGTACTGCAGTGGGATAACAAGGAACTAGGCTTTATTTTTTTGTTATTTCTTTCTAACTTTGCAATCAAAGAGAGAGTGGAATGAGTCCAATTAACCCGTGTAAAGAAATTCCTTTACATTTGAAGGATATTTAAAGCAAAGAAATACAATTGGATGTATCATAACATTTGTTGTAAAGTATCCAAGATGGACTACAGATAAGAACCAACCAGCAACACAGGAAGACAAATACTTTCAAAATCATTATTAGATCAATTTGAATACAGGAAAATCCAAAATCCTGTCTGCAGTCAGACAGTAATCACAGGGAGGAGATTTAGTTGTGGTTAAGGAATACTCCACTGCTGTTAAAAGAAATTCCATGAAAACTTTAATATCCTTAATCAAAATTAGAACTTCCTTCACAGATGCTCAATCTTTTTCACCAGGAACTCCTAATCGCAGTGGGGACATATGGTTCCCTTGAACTTGGACATTACAAACCCAATGCCTGTGCTGTTAGCAGCTCTGTTCTCCCATATGTGATGTCATTCTGTATGCATTTTCTGTCCAAGGCTGGTAGACTGAGGCAAAAGCTGCCCCAGGGAAGAAAACCTACTAAAAATATAAGTCAGCTGTCTTTTAAGTTAGTTACTGTCCAAAACACTGTGCACAGAAATATACTACCCTTTTTTATGAGTTCATAAGATTTTATTAAAGCCAAGTGGCTGGAAGGAAGCTGTATATTAATTTCTTTCTTTGTTCGAGGCTGAGAAAAATCTGAAATGTGCTTCTCTTGGGTATTTCTGATTTTAGTTTTTTACTTCTATTGCTTATGACTGCCTACAGCAAATTATCAGCCTTGCAAAAGTGCTTTTTATGTTTGATTTTTACTCATGTGTGTGAGAGTGAAGATGAGAAAATCCAGGAGGACTGACAATAAAATGTTTTGGAGTTGCTTTTAACAAGAACTCCTTTTTTTTCCTCTTGTTCCTTTATTTGGATTTTGGAGTTTGTGGCATTCACACTGGTATAACATTGCATTAAAAAATAATGCTTGAGAAAAAGAGTAGGTTCACAGAAAAATGGAATGCAAAGAGAAAATTAATAACATACCTGTTATAGAATACATTTAGGAATAAAAAGGAGTTCGGAGGTTTCAGAGTAGTTTAGTGAAAGCGAAGTTAGAAAGAATTGAAAATAAACCTGAATGACTTAATTTTAAACTCTTGCCAAGAGAAGCCACGATGACCAGATCCAGCTGCAGTGGGTCCTTGCTCCTATGTGTAACTTTTACCCTGAGAAATGCTTCAGGGTTCTTGGTTGTCCTCTCCTGAGTACCTGCCTGCAAGCACAGACATGGAAAGAGCAAAGCTCCAAGGCAAGGCAGAGTGTACATTCCATAACGAGAGGGCACTCTCTCTGTCCTGCCCTTTGGGCACAGCCAGATGTGAGCACACAGACCTGGGCCACACCAGTCAGGGGGAGCTGGACTGGAGCAACCTGAAACAGCCCCAGCAAGTCTGATGGAGGGGGAGGAGGGGAACTGCACCAGGAGCCACAGCCACTCCCTCCAGCACCACACATCAAAGCTAATTTGGATTAATTACCCAAATCTAGGAACTGTGCCATGGCTACCTAAGGAGAAGCAACTGTCCCGCATTTGTGATTAAAATGTCATTAGACTCCTGTAGGTCAACAGTGCTTCTCTTTTTGGAGCCAGGAATACTTGAATTCCAGCCCTAACTGTCCCACTGATTTGCTGCATGGACATGTATTAACTCACCTCCATCTGATCCAGCTGTACAAATGGCAGGCAAATATTCTTCCTGCACAATCATTTCAGGATTTAACTGTTGCAGTACGAAGTTCTGGCAGGTGGCATTTGTTTTACCCACGGAGTAATTCAGCTGTCTCCAGACCTTCCTTCTGTCCCTACGTGCTGATGATATATACCTTGCTCCAGCTGAATTTGCAATACCATTTTAGAAACAGTTTACTGGGATCATTTGAAAACCACCCACCGTGCACTGTAAAGGTCTGTCATTGCTCAAGGCTTTTTTTTTGTAACTCCTTTTGGCCAAAGATTGAAAGTTGTTCATTACCCCAGTTCACGCCTGTTGTGATCCACCATACTGAAGATTTCTTAGCTTTTGCAGCTCACATGTATACTTTTTGTTGATTTAAAGCAGCAGCTGGTATCTTTAATATACTGGCAAAGAAACAAGGCAGCTTTCTTCGATAACATTAGCATTGCTGCAGTGTCAGATCATAGATTTACTCTAAATTATATTATCACTTACTTACTGTACTTGCCCTTGCTTTTCCGATTTTTTTCATCATTTGTTTTATTTTGGTGGGCAAAGGCAACTGGGGAACAGAGAAGCTGGAATTTTTAAATCACATACCATTTGGCAAAACAGGCACAGCAAACATCAAAAAAACAAAAAGCACCAGGTGTGACTTTCATGACAGCCCTTCCAAACCATGATTTCCAAAGGTTTCTAAATGGAAAAGGAAATGCTGCCCCTGCTAAGATCTTTCTAGTAAAAACCATTTAAAAAGAGTGAGCAGGACAGTTTTTCTTTCCCCCACAACCCATGGCAATAAGTGTTCATCCCCACAGCACCAATTATCCCCTTAAACCAGAGTTCTTGGTGTCCTGTCTGTCAGTGCTTGCTGCCAGAGTTCCCTGGTGTCCTGTCTGTTCCATGTTCCCTGTGAAATCCCTCCAAATCGCAGTGCAGACAAAACCCAACAGGCAGACGAAGCCAACTTGGGTTTGGGTGGAAGAACCAACAGTTTTGTGCCTCCCGGGTCCACCCATGATCGTCAGAACCACCTTTCTGTTGCCACTCAGAGTGAGGAACATCGCTGGGGATGAGCTTTTACAAACTCTGTCCCTGCCTGAAGGACGTCTCCCATGACTGGATCTTTCCCTTAGGAGTGGAGGTGCAGTGAGGGTTTGGCAGTTCAGCCCACAGAGCTCCAAGCTAGAGAGGGCTCAGTCTGACATTTCCTTTCCTCAGCAGTGCCTCAGGTACAACCTGTGCTCAGATTGCACGGAAAATCCAAGCAGGTTGCGTGGCAAACACCTTTTAGGCAGTTTCAGTTTCCCATTCTCCAGAAGTGACAGACTGTCACTGCGTTTGCTGCTTAAACTGCACAGGGAGATTAAAATTTAAAGCGTTCTTCCATTGCAGCTAAAATAGCAAAAACATTTCCAGCCACACAAATTTTAGATTGAATGTACTTCTCTTAACAAAGCTTACCTTTCAGGCCTGACCTAGCTGAGAGCATTCTTTCGCATTTTTTCAGCCCACATGCAGTTCACTCAGCAGTTTTTGATTAATGCAGAGACTGAAGCATGGGAATCTGTTCTGAGTGCAGCTCATTCTTGTTAGCCTGTCGCTCCAGATTGGTAGGGTTTTTTTTAAATTCAAAAAATACACCATTAACATTTCATATTTAACCTCAGTGTGTTCTCACAGTATCAAGGTAATTTAAAAGATACTTTAAAAATGATAGACCTCAGTACTTTTCTAAAGAGATGCCGAACAACTGTCTCATTTATTTCGAGAAGTATTACCAGCACTTCTGGAGTAATGGAAAAATCGAAATTGAGTAAATTCCCCTTGCTAAACTGGGTTCAATCTCAGAGGTGTTCCACATCTACAGCTTCTACTGATTGAGCATTCTGTCATGTTTAATATTTGATGATTCCATAAAAAAATTCTATAAAAAAATTTTATAATCATAGAATCAGCTGGGTTGGAAAGGACCTCCGAGATCATCAAGTCCAACCCTTGATCCACTATCACCGTGGTTACTAAACCATGGCACTAAGTGCCATATCCAATCTCATCTTAAAAACCTCCAGGGATGGAGAATCCACCACTTCCCTGGGCAGCCCATCCCAATGCCTGATTACCCTCTCTGTAAAGAATTTCTTCCTAATATCCAAATAGGCACATTTGGGTATAGTTAGCATCCAGAATCATTCATGAAATTATTTGCATTAGAATCAGAGAATCATTAAGTTTGAAAAAGACCTTTAAGATCATCAAGTCCAACCTTAGCACTACCACTGTGTTCACCATTAAACCATGCCCTCAAGTGCCACATCCACACTTTTTTGAACACTTCCAAGAATGGTGACTGCACCACTTTCCTGTGCAGTCTGTTCCAATGCTTTACAACCATTTCCATGAATATTTTTTTCCTAATATCCTATCTAAACCATCCCTGGCACAACTTGAGGCCATTTCTTCTTGTCACGTCACTTGTTACCTGGGAGAAGAGGCCGACCCCCACCTCACCACAACCTACTTCAGTCAGTTGTAGAGTCATAAGACCCCCTTGAGCCTGCTTTTCTCCAGGCTGAACACCCCCAGCTCCCTCAGCTGCTCCTCACAGGACTTGTGCTCCAGACCCTTCCCCAGCTCCGTTGTCCTTCTCTGGACTTGCTCCGGTGCCTCAATGTCTGATTATTTTTTTTACTATTGAATTAGTAAAATTTATAGACCATTTTCAAAGGAAAATTCTTATCTCTTTTACGATGTGGGTCTGCCGGATCTAGGACAGTTACAAAATGTTACGGAAGTCTTGGATAGAAGAAATTTTGAGGTTACTTTGGCTTGATCTTTTTTTTTAATTCTGGTATGTAGCATAAGATTTAATCTCAAGTACAGTACTGGGAAAACATTCTGAGGCACTGTGCCTTGATGTGACACACCTTTGTAACACATATTAATGCGACAGAAAGTTGCTTTAAGGTGCCAGTAAGGAATATGTAACAAATAAAATATACATAGGTTAAACAAATTGACATCAAAACTGTTTTCCTGTCTTTTTCTGATTTTTGCAGAAGAGCAATACCATTTATCAAAGCATCTGCTCTAGAAGGATATTGAATAATTAAAAAAATCTACACTTTTACAGAATCACCTATGTTTTCATGCCACTGTCCATAATGAGTGCCCTCCATCTGAGTTTCTCCTCCACAAAATCAGACACATTATGATTCCCTGTGGAACGTCATGGAGATTGTGATATTTTTTTACATTTGAGTTCAAAGCTCTGCTTAAGTTAGAGTTTCAATTTTCAAATGGAAAATTATGTATACTGGGTTTTTTTTTTCTCAAGCGTCACACAACACAGTTTTCAAATTTATTTACAAATGGTGATCAGATTTCACAAGCCTAAGCTGGCAGAATCTCTTTTATATAAACTAGATAAGGTCAGATATATATCTGAGGTAAATTCACTAAGTGATTTCGTCTCGTGGTTAATATTTGACAATTCTGGATGGAAATTTAAAGTAATTATCACAAGGTTGTTATCATCTTTCTGATTGAAGTAAGTAATTTGCTTTTCAAACAGGTTAACAAATCTGTATTTTTCTTTCTGTTTCATTGTATATTATTTCAGGTTGTGTATGACAAAGTCACGGAGCTCAAAGGCCACGTACTGAAGCTTGTTGTGAAAAGCAAAGGAACTTTTGTGGGAGCTGTTAACATTCAACTGAGCAGTGTCCAGTTAAATGAAGAAAAGTGGTACCCACTGGGAAATAGTATAATTTAAATGTTCTCTGAGATAATTCACTTATTTATCCACTAATTTTTCTTTATCCCATTTCCCATGGTACATTTTGTCTCAGTTGGCCTTGAGAATGTGCAGTCATCTGCTGACCACATTTTTTAACATTCTAATCATAAGGCTGTTGTCTTAAAATTGCTACCATCTTCCTGCAACAGATTCCTGACAGTGTGAGATTAAGAAATCAGATGCTAAAGACTTGTAGTAGCATGCAGGAAATTCTTACAACAGCAGTAAAGATTTTTGGTTATTTCATATTCAGCTGGACTGTAAAAATACTGAATTCTGTACACATCAAAGTGTGGGGCCTCATTCCTTGCTCATTAATTCCACTGGCTGTGTTGAAACAATGCTGATAATGGTGTAATTTATCAGCAACTGCTGTGACCCCACTGCACATGATGATTTCACCAGAAAACCATGGGATGGTTCCCCGGGTGCCAACACATTTCAGATGTCCAACAAATTTCACATTAAATCTTATGCAATCAACAATTTATTTAAAAAAAAAAAAAAAAAAAAAAAAAAAGAACTTAAAAGCTTTTGCTATAATGTAACATTCAGTCCAGGGTATTAATTTGTCAGTAAGGATATGTAGTTTCTTTTATTCTGACATTCAAGGAGCAGATATAACTGGTGATTTGTTATCACCAGAAAGGAGGAGGGAGCAGCTAATGCTCATGAATAAGTAGAACATATTGAATGTGAGCTTTCAGTGGGGTATTTATTTGAGATCATGATATCACAAATACTTGTTCACCAGTCTTACCACATATGCTTACCTCTTATGCTGCATAAGGCATTCAAGTCAATACATGCATTGAATTGACCTTGGGGCTATAAAATATATCTTTACATATCAAATAATGAACGAGTGGTTCCTTTGAGTTCACTGAGGCTAATTATGGGCTCTGTTGTTCAAGGCATTTTTACATAAATTGAGGAAGCACTTAAGCACATCTTTAAACATTTGGCATATCAGCAGCCATAATAAACTGTCCATTATTGCCAGACTCTTACACACACTCAGCTGACCATGTATATAGACCTTTCCAGGACCAAGGGCACATTTTTAAGGCGCAGGAGAAATGTTGATTTGTGATCTGCTCTGCCAAAAATTTTAAGCTACCATATAGTGGGTAGGTCTGACATTTGTTCTACCAGGTGGAAAAGTGGTCAGCATAGGGATAATAATGCCAGAAGTGAAGATAATTGCCTTCTTTTCCCAAAGGACACTCAGAAATGGATCTTCAGAAGGTAAAGTTGTATAAAGCTCCTGAAGTGGGACTAGTTATTTAGGAAACAAAATAGGCTGGAGTTTTTCTCAGCATCAAACCAATTGACTCTGTCACTTGACCAGTTTTTATCTTAGAATATTCTCCCCAGGCAATCTGCTGTATTAAGCTCCTCCTCAGTAAGGGGAGGTGGGGGGAACTCTGCTTGAATATTAATAGTGAGAGTATATGCAGAGCTGTAAGAAGCTATAAAATATTTACCACATAAAAGGGATATTGGCTGGCACACAGATACCACTACAAAGATCAGTGTGCCTAACATTTTAGATTATAGGCTCACCTGGGTGAGAAATCAAGTGCCTTGTCATTCAGCACAGAAAACACATTGAGGCCAGCTTACAACGTTACCAAATTACCTGACCTTACAGTTCAATATTGATTTTAGATTCTTCTTAGTCTACTGTCTTAGTTTCCTTATTATAACTATAATGCAGTTTTCTAATAGTGTTATTTCCTGTGACATTTTCTAATGGTTGTTTACCACATACCCTGATTTTCCATCTTAGAGCAATATTAAATAAAATAGCATTAAAATAGCAATAAATAAAAAGAGCATTACAATATAATATCACAACTGTCTGCAAACATAAGCAATATTTTGTTTGGCATTAAAGAAAGCTGTAAACATAATATCCTTTTTAAAAAAAAAATCATGTTTGAATAAAAAATCTGCCATTAATTGGGTAGCTACAGTCCTGTGGAAGGTCAACAATACTTCAGTTCTGTAAGGAGGATGGGAAGATTTTGTCTTATGGGCAAGATCTACACTGATAGCTGTCAGGTGAGAAGTAGATCTTAAATGACACAGTTAACCCTTCCTTTTTCTAAAATTCTTCTAGTTCACCTCAAAACACTATGCTTCCTGTTTCCTGAGTTCACAGTAAGATATATCCTGAGCTCCCTGCTGCTATGAGGAACGTGGCCCTTAACAAATTAGTCCATGAATTTTGTTGTCTTTCTTTAGCAGCAGGAGGTTCAAGACTTAGCTAAGAAAAGGCACCAATATTAGCATATGAATTTTTTATTATTTTAAGAGCTACTTTTTTTCTCGAAACTATTTTTTCAGGTAACAAAATTACAGTGAACATTAAGGAGGAATAGCCCAATCAGAAGCTGCTGTTGTTATAAATTTAAAGGGTACCTTGTATGTATAGTTTTTCCAGTTCTCTTAGAAAGATACAATGGAAAGAAATTTTTTTCAATATAATTGAAAATGTCAATGTAACATGTTCATACCATAAAAATTAGCCTTATCTGTCAGAGGCTATATATTAGAGTATTATTCTCAGTAATTAATCATAAATTTGAAATTAGCTGAAAATGACATTATTAACTGAATTTTAAAAATATACAAAAATTTTCAGTATTTATGAATTGTTTCTAAAGAATCATAGAGTTATAGAGTCATAGAATGGTTTGGGTTGGAAGGAACCCAAACAGTTCCCAGCTCCCTGCCATGGGCAGGGACACCTTTCACTAGACCAGGTTGCTCAAAGCTGCATTTAGCCTGATCTTGAAAAATTCCAGGGATGGGGAGTCCACAGTTTCTCTGGAAACCTGTTCCACTGCTCACTACCCTCTCAGTAAAGGATTTCTACCTAATATCTAATCTAACCCTGCCTTGTTTCAGTTTAAAGCCATCCGCCCCCCTTTTCCTGTTTCAACAGCCCTAACTCTCTCAGCCTGTCTACAGAGCAGAGGTGCTTCATCTCTCTGATCATCTTTATGGCCTCCTATGGACTCTTTCCAACAGGTGCTCCATTTTTCTTGTGTTGGGGTCCCAGAGCTGGATGCAGGTGGGGTCTCACCTGAGCAGAGCAGACAGGGAAAATCTCCTCCCTCGACCTGCTGGTGGCTGTGCTTTGGATACAGCCAGGATGCTGTTGGCCTTCTGGGATACCAGGTCATGTTGATATTCTTGTCAACCAACATCCCCAAGAACATCCCCAAGGCTCTCTGAGACTGACCAGCCTGTAGTTCCCTGGGTCTTCCTTATTTCCCTTTTTAAAAATGTGGCTTATGTTTCCCCTTTTCCAGTCAGTGGGAACTTCACTGGCCTGCCATGACTTCTCAAATACGATGGATAGCAGCTTAGCCACTTCCTCAGCCAGTTCCCTCAGGACCTGTGGATGTACCCTGTCAGGTCCCATAGACTTGTGCACCTTCAGATCCCTTAAATGTTCTTGAACATTCTTCTCCTACAACAGACAGTTCAATAATAGCGGCAGGGCCAACGTCAGCAGCTGTTACTGATCCAGGTACCACTTACACAAGAAGTCCCATTATCTTCATAAAATCATTGAGAACGTGCCACTCTGGAAATCAGACCACTGGGTTGTTGCAAACCCAGTAATGCCACTTTATTGAAGCGGGGTGCCATGCCCCAGAACAGTTCCTATTGCAGAAAACACCATTAATAGTACCAGATGTGGGCAAACAGCGACGCAGACTCGATCTTGATGCCCTCTCTGGTCAGCAGCGGAATGTTACGGTAACCTGGAAATGCAATCACACTTTATTAGTGTGCTAACCACAAGCACAAATGTTACCATGGAGTGCTTTTATGATATACAATGCAAATAAGGCATAATTTATGATTCTCTCAATTAACTCTTTAAAATAAACTGAAATGATACAGAACCCAAGTACCATTTCTGTTGTTTTTTCTCCTCTACATATGCAGTGTTTCAATTCTGGCATTTTTGGTCACAGAGCGAAAAACTCCAGTGTTTTTCACGATGTGGTATTTTTTCAAACTGAAGACTTTTAGCCCAGTGATATTTAAACATGGGGAAAGCATATATTTTAACATTCAAAGTTATTACATGCTGTATCATTGTTCTGATAGCAAATTAAATAACCTGTGAGTCAGAGTGCCTCAGAGAAGAACAGTGTTGCAGCAGCAATGCACTGTCCAGCTGAGGCAGAAAAAAAAGTGTAGTGTGAGCTCTACCATGACATCTTAAATCTGTTAAGGTTCTTCTTTTGCATATGAGTAATTCCTGTCATCAGGGATAAGGCATGCCTCAGAAACTGTGTGATCATCTGGTTGTTGAAGCATTTGGAGAAGCTGTACTTAACAATTTAAAACAATTAACTTACCTGCTTGAAAAACAAAACGATCTCGTCTCCAAAACCCCAACCTGTATTGCTTTATATGACTAAATGTCTGTTATTTCATAACAATAAACAATGTTACTTTTGATTAAACAACTGTCCTGTGTTTTATCTATTTATATTTAACTGCAGTTATTTAAGTAAGTCTCTGTTTTGAATAAATATTTCCTGGGCTGCGGTTTTCCAACCTAAATGATTCTGTGATTCTGTATAAAAGAATCAAGACATTTCAAACTCACATAAATGAAGGTTCCAAAGACATCCAGACATACCTAAAGAAGGATTTTGAAAAGACCTCTAAAATCAAGTCCAACATTTGACCAACGACCACCTTGTCAACCAGGCCGAAGTGCCATGTCCAGTCTGTTCTTAAACATCTCCAGGGATGGTGACTCCCCCACCTCCCTGGACAGCCCATTCCAATGCTTGACCACCCTTTCAGTGAAGAAATTCTCTGTGATGTCCAACCTGAACCTCCCCTGGTGCAGACTGAGGCCATGTCCTCTCGTCCTGTCATACTACATGAAAGCTCCCCTGGTATCTAAGGTTCAGCTTCTGGGCAGCAGATAGTAAAGCTGCTTCCAGGCCATTTACATTTGAAATCAGTTTTTAGGGCATGCACACAGTATGTGGAAGACTCAGTGTATTTCCTATCCAAAGATACACTTCAGGGACTAAGACTAATTTCTGAAGATGCTGTTCTAGCCCCTACCTACAAAATATTCCACAAAGTTTCCTGAGAGAAGTAAAGCTTCCCTTTTTTTAATTCAAATTGCTCCAATTTGCATTAAATAATTAACTGTTCCTGGTTCCCATGATAATAACAGTAATAACTGAATTCCTGTCCTGTATTAGTATTCTCCACTCACTGGAACTGGGACTGTAACACAGGACTCCCCGCTCTTGCCTTTAACCACCAAGGTAGAGAATTATTTTCAGTTTGAGCCCCTCTGAGTATAACAACATAATCATTGCATGAAAAACCAAAGTCTGCTTCAGCTGGGCTGCAAGCATTCCTCCCCAGTGTAGTCTGCTGAGTTGGGAGGCTGCTGCTGGGGAAAGGAAGGCAGGGAGGATACAGATTTGAATCCTTTCAAAAGAAAATGTGGAGGAGGGTGGCAAAGGCACAACTTTGTCCCACTGCCCGTCAAAGGGAAAAGATGTAAGCACTGCTCAGCTTTTGGAAGCAACTTGCCCTCGGGGACACCTCAGGGATATGAATACTAAGGAAAGAGGGACAGTCCTGTAGTACAGATTAAAGCTGAGTTCTGAAGAGTAAGACTTAAATCTTAGCTCACTCTTCAGCATTTTAGGCAGTTCTTCCCTAGGAAATGCAGACTGTTGTGACTCCCTCTGTAAGAACATTATTTTCCCATTTTACTGTCTAAAGAGCTTGGGTACCTAAGGCAAAACCATTGTTCCACACCTGGTTTTAGAGGTCTCAGTGTTAAGCATTGCACTAAATTTTGAAATTATTTATCACTTCACCTCTTAGAAGCATTTTATTTATGCCTCTGGGCAATCCTGATGGCAAATTACATTTTCTTTACATTGTGTTAAGTGGTGACTGGGACAATTTGTTTGGCACCATTTGTAGTTTTTGTACCTACACTCATTTCCTGGCATTTTGTATTATTCCACTCAAAATACTTCCTACAAAATCTGCAAGCTCTTACTTTTCCAAAATATAAATCCCTCATTTGTGGCCATAATTAATCATACAGGCACATTAGAGCCAGAAAGAAAAACTGTATATAAGAAAAACCCAAATCTATTATTTTACAGGCGTACGTAAAACATCGTTTTCTGATATTTAAATTTGTCTCAGGCACTGCAAGTTGTCGAGTTGTTGGTTTTTTTTTCATTATCTGGAAATATACTAAGGAAAGGTTATCAGTGTAAAAATTTATGTTGTAGAGAAACAACTGTGCTCCAAGAGTAATGTCTTTGTTCTTGCGTAACTCCTCAACCTCAACTAAGAATCACAAGCATCTTTATGACTTTAGAACACGGGGGGAAAAAAGCCATTTAAAATCCTGTTAAGCTTAATAAAAAAGGCGCAGTGCCTGTTGCCAGCTCCAGTGTTTTCCCTCCACATCTTTATTCACTAATAAAAGCTGTTTGTTTTGTCAGAAATAGCTTTAGAAACCCAGTGTGGTAAACAGCCATTTTACATAAGCCTTTCTCCTTGGCCTACTGACTTCTGTGTGTGCTCTTTATTTGCAGCCTATTCATTACAAAAGGTTCCAGGAACCCTTCCAGAAACTCTAGTAAGAAAAATACCATAAATATTTTGCCTGATTTATATTCTTTGTTCTCCACTCTGAAAAGTTGCAGATAGGTTACCTGAGGGTGTTTTGGTGGTTGATTTTGTTTTAATTTGGTTTGTGTTGGGTTTTGAGCCTAACTGAGTAGAAAGTGCACAAAACTGTTGCCTTCATAGCCATTCTGACTGATTCTGCTCCTTGTAGTGAATTAAAATACCATCTGAGCAGTTTCTATCTAGAGCGGAATATTGCAGTAGGAATAATTAACTGTCATTAATATTATTTTGATTTCAACATCCTGGATTCACATTCACAGGGATTTGCATACTTCAAAAACCAGGGAGTGCCATTTTTACATATAGTTATACAATCCTCCTTTAGAAAACAGACATAATGCTGCACTTTCTCAATGCTGCTGTGATGATAAAAGCCTGGAATGTCACAGATTTTTTTTTGAGCTGTTATAGGTGGCTCACATAAAATTGTTACCTGTATTCAGACTCAGCACAGGTAAAGTGTATTGACCGAGGAATTCATTGTTAACCAGAGAGACCTCATCCTCCACACAGAAGCGTATCATTGCTAGTTCTGGAACTTGGATGTTAAAAGAGAAGGTTTCATTCCATTTAGGGCACAAAGCTAATGGGAAAAAAAAAGAAAAGAAACAGGATTAAAGTACAATTTCATTTTTTTCTACTTAATAACTGAATTATTCTATCTACTGTCACTAGTCTGAACTGGTGAGGGTTCATTCTTCTTCCCTAGATTTCTGTGCCCATTTAAATAGATGATGAGACTCCCACTGACTGCGGGTGTACGTAGATCACATCTTTCGTATAGATTATGGAGTTAAAACTCTCAGTGGGAAGCTCTGAGAATGAAACAAACTTAGACAGCTTGTGACTTGCTTACAGTATATAGGCCAGCCCCTTCCTAAGGATTTGTCATGGATTATCATACTGTAAAACAAAAGCCTAACAAAGTCGGTGTCATCTCTTAGAAGAGCAAAATAGCCAGGTTAAGAGCCCCCGCTCAACCTAAATTTTCCTACAGACATATAGGAACTATATGTCTATATAGACATATAATTTCATGCTTTTGCCGAAGTTTCTTCTTTCACAGTGCTGGAAATGAGGTAGGAGCTAAATAAATTCAGGTAGTAAAACATTTGTTAGACTAGAAATACAAAAAGAGGATGTGAAACAGGAGGGGGTTGCTTTGTCTTGAGCAATGATCATACAGAGAAAAGAAATTCAGGGGCTGATTTAAAACAGCAGCCATCTATAAAAAAGGCAGTGGAAAAAAATAGAAGACAGAAGTACAGGAGAAGGAAGATCACAGGCAACTTGTCGTCTGAGACATCAAGAAGATCTATATGATAAAGATAAGGGAGTGCTTGAAGGCAGCTACAAAGAGTACACACTTCACCTGTCAAGCAATTAAGGGACTACTCCTACTAGAAGCTTCATATGAGCTAAGTGATGAAGCTATGGAAGTTTCTTCAGAAAAAAAGTCTTTAAATGTACCAATTAGTGTACTGATTTAGGCTGGTTGATTTGCTTCATATCAACCCTTATGGTGCTGTGTTCTGGATCAAAACAGTGTTGATGACACATCAATGTCTGAGCTATTGCTGAGCAGGATTTGAACAGTGTCAAGGACCCCTGTCTTTTTTGTGCTGCAACGCACCCTCCCCATCCCAGTGAGCAGGCTGGGGGTGCACAAGAAGTTGAGAGGAGACACAGTGGGGACAGCTAACCCCAACTACCCAAGTGATATTCCAGACCATGTGGCATCATGCTTGGCAAAAGAAAGCCGGGGGAAGGGAGGAAAGGAGGATGTTCAAAGTTCAGTGTCTGCCTTCCTGAGTAACCACAATGTATAACGAAGCCTTTTTTTCCTGGAAATGCCTGCTCTTGGGAAATGGGGGATGAATTCTTCATTTTTCTCTGCCTATGTGTGCAGCTTTTGCTTTACCTCTTAAACTGTCTTTATCTCAACCCAAGAGTTTTCTCCCATCCAACTGGGGGAGAGTGGGCAAGCAGCTCTGTGGGGCTGTCCACGGTGACAGAAGGGTGTAAAAACAATTCCATCTTCCTTTAGGAGAGTGCTCCTAACTAGGAATTTGTGCTTCCTGAACCTACTAATCTACAAAAATGGCACATAGCACAAATTTCTGCTACAAATTTTGTGCCAAAAGATTCTAGTCTAGAGAGAAATAATTGGAGTTTCTGTAAGTTAATACCAATGCCCTGGGATGCAAAACTGATAATTCCTTATAAAATACCATTGAGCTTTGTTCACAGTCAAGAGAATCAGACTGATGCTCACCATTGCTTTTTACAACACTAGATTTCTTTTTTGCTTGATCTTCTGGCACACCATAGATTTCTATCTGCACTAAAGGGTCAGCTTTGTTAGTCTTCGACAGGCTGCTGGGTGGTAACTGATGCCCACTGATGAGCTGGAAAATTAAAGTTGTACTGGATTGAAATAACTCTAAGAATCAATTATACGTAGTAGCCATATAGTAGCCATAGAAATAGCTGTTTCATAAGAAACTACTGTAAATAGCATATACCAGCCATAAACTCTTCTAAAATGTATATTAAACACAAGAAAATTAAGAACATGGTCCTTCCCATTTAATTTTTTTATAATTTCATAGAATCATAATGGTTTGGCTTGGAAGAGACCTTTAAAGGTCATTTAGTCCAACCCCCCTGCAACGAACAGGGACATTTTCAACTAGATCAGGTTGCTCAGGGCCCCATCCAAGCTGACCTTAAATGTTGACAAGGACAAGGCATCTACCACTTCTTTGGGCAACCTGTTCCAGTGTTTTGCTACCCTCATTGTTAAAAAAAAAAATCTGATATCATGCTTTAAATAATAATTTACAGGTTTAAATTTTGATTCAATAGCTAGACATAAATATTATACTTTGTTAACATGCAAAATAATAATGTTGGAGGAATCAGTTTCATGATTTCTTGCATTTTCTGATACCAAGCTCTTGAATTCCAGTTTGTGTCTAGTGGACCAGCATTAACAGCCATGGTGACATCAGCATTGTGTTACAGGGTATGTAGCAGACTGCCTCACCTATGTTTCTTCTCTTGCATAGTAATACATAAAACCTCTGCATTTAGTAAGCTCCCTGATGTTTTTCTCCTTAATTTAGTTAGCTACCTAGAAATTTTGCCTCAGACTGCCCTGTAATCTGGCTCCCAGTCTAAGAAAGGATTCATGAAAGTCACAACTTTGTGTGCTTTCTGCCTGTATTTCAGGACACCTAGGAGAGAATAACCATCTGTGCATAATCTGCTTTTTAGAAATTGGTGTATGGAATGTATCAATAGAGAGATACAACCCTGCAAGCCTTGGTGAAAGATATGACTCCTGATCCTGGTGTCAGGACTAAGCATCAAAACTCGTGATAGAGATTCTTATTCCCCTGTCAACCACCAGAAAATCAAACCCCACAAATTCCACCTTTTGCTTAGGTATTTTCTGTAACACCTTGCTCCAAGAAAACTTCCAGCCTGACATATTGAAGAGTTGTGGCTTAGCACACACCGATGCTGTCCGTTTTTTTTCCTAAAAATTATCTACTACCTTCGCTAGAAAGCTTTGCAATCACTCATGGGGTGCCCACTTAGATCCCGGGGAGGTTCCTTGCCATGTCCTGAGTGTCATGATGAAAATGCAGCCCCACTGACCAAGGCATGTGTCACACTCCTACCCCATTGCTAGACCCAGTCTAAGTCCCCTATGGGGTGGGAAAAGAGTGAGCTCTTTTTCAGCACACAATGACCTAAATCCATAAATCCAGTTAATTTTTGAGACCCAAAGTGAAGCAGACATACAGAGAGTAGTAAAAAGGTTGGGCTCAGAAGTTTCCTTATGAAGCACCTTGAATATCTGTATTTGTCCTTCAAAGGCTATATGCTTCTTGCTGATGGGAATTGTGGTACATCAGCTTAAGAGGGATATTGAATTCAGTAAAATCAGGCCCTGTGTGATTTTTCTGTTCAATTCTGTTCTTCACTGATTGATTTATTCCCAGTCATTCTTAGACATTTGGCCCCCAGATGTTTTATATCTTTGCCTTCTGTTAAATAATTTCTCTACTCATCAAGGTAGTAACTCTTTCTCAGCAGAAACTGCTTCTCCTTTAACTCCTGCTCCTGATTCTTTTTGTCTTCAACCACCATTTCCTGGGTTTTGCTGCTGACTCTGTGAATGGAGCTCCCTATGCCCTACAGTCCCATTGCTCCTCTGTAGCCTGCACCACCCAGCCTGTAATCTCAGTCTGTGCCCTCAGCCTAAAAAGCTGCCTTTCTCTTTTCCAGCTTCTTCCACACTCAGGCATTTACATCCCATTGTCAATGAATTTGTCTGTCTCCTGCATTACAGCTGGGGAGTTCTGCTCATCTTAATTAATTCCTGCTTTATACAAATAAGGGCTAAAATAATTGAGGTATTTGCCTGGCTGCTTGAAATCATTCAGCAATGTCTATTCACAATTGGTATGCTCACTGTCAGGACACTAAAATGCTCTTGATTAGGTGCATGCATTATGTAAGTACTTCATAATTGGTATTAACTAATGTTTTATCTCCACTCTTTATTTTTCTGAAAGAAACAAAATAGCAATTATACACTAATTTTATGCTAATTAAATGGCATTTATGCAAGTAGTGTACTGTGTAATCAGAAATATCAATTTTTCATTGGGAAAAGGTAGTTTTCTAACTAGTGAACAATTATAAGGCATTTACTTGACCTCAAAAAAAGGGTTTTTCTAACCCATTATTTGTAAATGACATGTATTTCTAATATTTTTAGAATATTTTAATTTGGGAGAAGTGGAAATAATTCAAAGGCTTATTAATTCGTCCCTCTTCACACTTATTTATGTTATTCTAGGATGATAAATAGTCTTTCATGTATGCACAGGAAGATAATGAAACTTAAAAGAAGCATAAAGCTTCCTATCGTATCTTTAAATATTACTATTTGTGAGTTAACATTATAACAGTACATGTGGTATTATTAATATTTAAAGAAAAAAAAAACACCAAAAAGGCACATTTGATTTCTGAGTTTTCAGAGTTCAGTCTCCACAACCACAACTGACCGGTCTCTTTGTCAGCTATACTGTTTATATTTCTGTACACAACACCACGACAAAAATCATGTATTTTTACAAACTCTTACAAGCTCTGAACACCTACATATTTTAGCAAACAAGAGTGAAGTACAAATGGGAAAGCACCCAAGCAGCAATAGATACTGTATGAAAGTTTTGCCGTCTTGTTAAAAAACAATATTAAACTTCTCGACGACCAGAAAGGGGGATAAGATGAGAAACCCATAATAGATAACAAATACACCTGAACTACAAAACATTGGTTTTCCCATTTCTAAATAATCTTACCCTTATTGACAGAGACATTGGTTTACTGTATGCTCCCACATTTTTTGGTGTAAACGTTGTGTTGCGGTCTCTCAAGAACTCGGGTTTCAGCACGTAGCCACAACCACCGTTGTCTAGGAATTTTCCATCTTGCAATTCCATCTGTGTTCCCGGTGTCTGGAAGTTTAAGGCCACTGTAAAATTGGATAAATATTGATTTTAGTGAATTAGATTCGAGACCATTTTATAAAACAAATAGTAAAAAAAAAAAAGTGCAAGTGGAGTTAAAATAGGTATATCTTTCAATTCATCTGTAAGTTCCTGTTATTTCTCTTAAATTTAGCAGCATTCAGTAATTAATTGTTCGCACACAAAAGCAGTGCACTATTTAGAACTGCAGCACTTTAAGAATTTCCCTATAGATCTTTTCTTTATTGCAGTATGTCACGTGTTTTCCATTTTCTTTCTAAATTAGACCTTGGAGAATATGAAAGGAGACATCTTTTTTCTCTGTGAGAACTAAATTCACATACTAGTTTCTCTACAGCAGCGAGACCCTGCAGCCCAAACTTGCTAACAAAGTTCTGGTGCAGAAGGCAAAACTCTGGGATTGTATCTAACCTTAGTTATGGTGCAGAATTCATCACAAAAACATGTCACCCAGAAGATCAAGAAGCTTTATCTTAGAGAATATTCAGTGCAAATCCATATAAGTTTATAGAAGCAATTTTAAAAGTGTTCTTAAATTTATGTGAGCACTCTTTCTTCGAACTTAATCCTCCAGTATTGGTGATTATTTTCAGAATACACCTGACAGCTTTTCCTTTCCGTGGCAGTTCAAAACATTCCTGGTTTGTTGCAGCAGCAATAATACAATACTCACGTCTCGTCAACAGGATATTGTAATTCATGAGATAAAGCCAACATTGAACTAGACCTGTTTAATGAAATTTCCCCTATTCCAGTACATTAGAGCTTCCTGTCACATTCAAAATAGAAAATGCAGAAGTCAAATCAGCGAAGTGATAACATGACATGTGTTAAATAGAAAAGGATAAAAAGTCATTTACTTGATGGCTTGGTAAGAAAAAAAAAAAGGAAGACTTTAGCAGTTTAAGTGAGTCCTCGTAATTCAGGAAGAAGATGTTATTAGATGTTCCAATGAAATAATATAAATGTACTGAATGAAGATTTGGCTCAATTCAAAAATCCTCATCTGATGTGAGAAATGCGCAAAATGTTTTCACCGCAAAAATTATTTGTTTCTTCACTGCTTTGATGATCCTTTTAACATGTTCTCTAGTAAATGACAAAATAGGAATGAAGCAGCTGGTTCTATGGGCCTGGTGTTTGCACTACACATGTTTTTGGTGGGGTTACTTCAGAAGAGCTCTAGCCTGGTTCCATGGCCTCAAAACCAACCAATGGCTGGAATACACCAGGTGCTCCCCCTGTGCATCATCTAGTTCATCTGAAAGGAATCCTATTTGTGCTACCTGAGATTGCTCTGCATCATGAACCAACATGGAACGAGTAGGAACAACTCGAAATCTTGCCTAAAATCCCAAACAAACAAAAAACCCCCAAAACAACAAAGACAAAACACAACATGCACTCCTGCTTTGAACTAAATGCCAATGTAGATGCAGAGATAAATTTTGTGTCAATATGCAAAGGAACTTATTTTACCTTTGACAATAGAAATCAAAGTGTTCATATTGCCCATTACACACCATTGCCTTTTTTAAAACAGGGTGAGTATTCTCCTGGTGTGGTTTTGGCAGTGGTTCACAATTCGGTTTTTTATGAGTCAACACATCATCCAGAAACAGCTTCAAATGTGGTGCTATATGATGCTTGTCATATCTTAATGCATTGATTCAAGCTGTGCAATGATGCTACAGAGTTGCAACCCCAAGGGCCCTGGAAGTCTGGGCCCTGGTGTGATCTACAGATAACCCAGTTCATAGATGATTCCTAGGCCATACTCAGAAAATGTGGTTTAAAAAGTGTAGCTGAAATTAGGCAAATTGAACAGTTGTAGCTTCAAATAGCAGCTTCCACACGATGAAACAAATTACATAATGAGACTATTGCTAAATTTGCTAAGTTTTATAGGCTACTAAGTAGGAAAATCTGATGTAACAACAGAAACAAGCAAAGAATACTTTACATGTCATCACATTAGGAAAATTACTTTTGCAACACATGTGAAGGGCAATGTTATTATGGGTTCATATCTTCAAACATCAACACTATATTTTCACTTAATTTAATTTTACCTCAGAATAAGTTAAAGACACACAGAACAGTAGTTTTAAATTACCTACTAGTTTCTTGGCACTGCAAGTTTTAGGGAGATAAAGGCAATGTGAAATTTTGCATCCTAAGCTCTGAGATGCACACCTCTACTAAAACTGTTTGCAAGGTTTGCAGCTGCTTGGGGCCTCCCAGGACACTGTTTTATGGTGTACTGTTGATGTGCAGTTTTTCTTATTAATCAGATGCAGTTATAATCCTTACACTTCTTGAGAAATGGGAAGGATCATAAACTACAGCCTATGCCCAGCAGTGTGGGCTTAGTAACATCTTTCTGCAAGGAAGACAGAATTTCTACCCGGTATTTCATTTCAGTTTTGCTGAAATCAAGAGCAGAACTGTCAATAACAACCTTTTACTGTTGTTTTATGAAAGAGTAGAAATTTAATGCATGTATGAAGAGAGCTTTAAACTGTCAATTTCTTTTGGAAAGAAGCCTAAATGTTCTTACAATGAAACCATTTGAGCAGTACATCATCTTAATGTGTGGCTTTCATGGGGCAGTACAGACACCTGAAGTTTAGCACTGTGTACATTTAACTTTCGCCTCAATCCTTTTATTGAGCTCTGAAAGCCTTTTAATGCTGACATCAAAATCAAAACAGCAAAGCAAAACATGGTCTTGGAGGACAACCTGAGCAAAGGAATTCCTCAGTGTGATTCCTGCACCTGAAATGGATCTATCTTCCTGGAACCACATGGCCAAATCTCCTTCAGATCAGAGTATTTAATACTCAAGTCATCTTCCACGGCTGTCCCAGTAGGCCCCAAATGTAAATAACTTCCTATAGCACATGGAAGTTAGGAAATTGCCTAGCTCCAAAAGATGAAACAATCCACGCTGCACAGAGGAATACAAAGGGTATATTTGACCAAAACCCTCTGTATCACAAGGAGTTAACTAAAGTCAGTCCTACAACTAATAGCAGAACTAACAACCTTCTAAATATTCAGATACAGCGCCTTCCATAAGCACTACCATTCAAGATGATTTATAGACTAAAAGCAAAAGCTTTTTAAAACCAAAATGAGCCCTGTAACTATGATTTGAAGGCAGTTGAGGAAAACTGCACATCTTTTGTCTGTGATCATGCCTCTCAATTAATAGTCCTGCTGGGACTTTAAAATTGCCATTTTTTATTTTTTATTCTTTGCTTCCTGGCTCTATCAGCTATATTACTTACATAAGGTTTAGTGTATTTTCTCCATTTAAAAGGGAAGATTTTAAAATGGCTAAGGACACATTTGTCATCAATTTTTCTTAAAATGAGCTACTTAATTGCCTTTTATGCCATTTAAAATGCATCTCAAAATTTTATGTGATTTCAAACAATATCATATGTAAAAACTGTTCATTGCCAATGTTCCTATCTCCATGATTTACCTCACTCATTTAAGTCTAAAGAGATATAATAGATCACACTTCCAACCCTTTTGTCAGCCCTGTTGCCATCCCCTCAGCTCTTTCCAATTGTCTCTGTTCTTAAAACGGGCCACTCACAATGAATGCAATGCAATTCTGTGCCTTAAATATTTAAAATTTGAGCTGAATTCCACACAGACTGGGAAATGCTGGTGAAAACAGGACCATATCCTAATGATCTGGTATGTTGCCATTGGTTATGAGATGATCTATGTGATTGGATTTGAAGACATTGCTTTCATCCCACGTTAGCACTCCCAGCTGGGCATTGACAGTCTATCCTTTCTTCTCACATGCAGCTCACAGCTGCACCCAATCCATCACTGCCCAAATTTAGAGAAATATTTCAGAAGTCCAGGAAAGATGGAGAGAGACAATTTGCAAGGGCATGTAGTGACAGGACAAGTGGGAATGGCTTCAAACTGAAAGAGAGCAGGTTTAGATTAGATATTAGAAAAAAATTCTTTATTCTGAGGGTAGTGAGGCACTGGAACAGGCTGCCCAGAATACAAAGGGTATATTTGGCTGCCCAGGCTGCCCAGAGAAGTTGTAGAGGCCCCATCCCTGGAAATATTCAAGGCCAGGTTGGATGGGGCCCTGAGTAACCTGGTTTAGTGGAAGGTGTTCCTGTCCCTGTAGGGAGCTTGGAACTGGATGATCTTTGACCCAAACCATTCTTTGATTCTAAGTTCTCACATGGCTGGGTATTCCACATGACCTTTTTTTAGAGGGATGAAAGTGGCTTTTAAAACTGAGTATGAGTTCACTCAAAATCTGGATGCAAAGGGAGGATATTCAGTCATCAGATTACATTAAAAGCAACTGAAGACACCTGAAGGAAGAATAAACTGTAACATGATGACATATTGTCACCTGCTCCATATACCAGGAGGCAAGCACTAATTTAAAGGAAGCAGACTACACAGCAATGGGATCTCATCAGTAGTAAACAAATTCTATCAAACTAATACCATCATCATCTGAATGATAAATACAACACCCATTTCTAAGCCTTGTGCAAGCATTAACTATCACAATGTGCTTAAATACAAATAATATTTCTCTTTGAATACTATTTTCAATATACTAAATCTAATATGCAGTCTGATGAGTCTGCATAGGAGAAATGCCATGCATGTGTAGTACCCTATAAACCTTTCTCACTAACAGCAGGTGTAAGGAAGATAATGTGCTCCATCACCAAGTGGTCAGAGTATGAAACCAGAGAAAATGGTCTTTTTTAAGCATGATTTTTAACTGTATCTATCTGAGAAAGTAGGAAGACTTGCAGCATAAGCAGATGGCTCTGAGCATTGCTTGTTGTTTTGGTCTTGTCACTCTGATCCCCACTGCCATCTCTGGGGACTTAATTCAGGCTTGAGGACATCCTGTCCAAAGTCAGTCTTTTAAGTGTCCTCAGCATCCCTTTTGCCTTGAGCTTTTTAGTTTTTCTAAATCTTCATGCAGCTCTAGCCCTCTTGCCAAGCCTGTGGATAGGTGAGATCCCACCCAAACTTTATGAACAAGGACTTTGGTCTACCAGAAAATAAAAACAAACATAGTGATCAGTTCCCTTGCAACACAGAGCAGGCTTAAATGGACAGTGTAAATTTTGACACACAAATTCTCATCTCTTTTTCTGATCAAAAAAAATCGTCAGACTGTATGTATTTTTTCCTTCTCCTTACAGAATAAAATTGGGCTTTAGGTATTCAGACTCCTAATATTATTAAGTTTAATTATAATTTCCGGCTTTATTTGTCACTGATGTATTTTGAAATGGTTGCTCTTATTTTACAGACACTTAATTTCTGAATGACTTACAATATAAGGGCTTCTGCAACGGTAAGAGTAACTACTCTTCTGAGAACTGAGTAAATGCAGAACTGCCTGACATAACACGCTTAGAATGGGCAGTCAGTCTTTTTTTTTTATTGTCATTGAACCAATTCAATCCAATACTTTTGCTCTAAAGGTGCTGTCATTTGAAATGTTAAGAATTCAGCCCTGCAGTTCATAATTGCTGACATTGTTCCCACATAATTACAAGGAGTTCTACTGGACAAAAAGATGTCGGGTGATTAAAAGTCATCCACTGTCCACATCTATCCACGAGTGGTTTCAATTAAGGATCCTCTCTCGTGAGGTTCTCATGGGAGAAGTACCTAAAGCATTTCTGATAAATTACCAAATCTAAAATCTAAATTGATTTTTGCTACCTGATGGATGTGTCAGTCTGAAAATTACACTTCAGTGTAAGTCTGAGCATCTTTTAGTTGTCATTTACCTGATTTCATTCATCATTAAACAGATACTTTTACAAAATAATTTAAAAAATTTTTTTAACTTGTGATTCTTGGCAGAACAGTGTATTTTACCAGCTTCCCTTTCCTGGTTTAGTCTGACTCACTGACACAGAGTTTAGAATAAGACCAGCAAAGATTTCAGAGGCATATGTGTCCCTGCAATTTTTTTCTGTCCTTCTTTAAAATTTACTGGATTTCAGATATATGATTTATTATTCTACTGGTTGTCTGAAGTGAAGGTAGCTGGAAAAAACTGATAAAACTAAATTCAATGTTTCATGCTTTTAGGTGAAATTCCAGTGTATATTACATACACCAAACACTCTAAAAAATAAACAGACTACAGAGCAGCCCAAGAGCTTTCTCATAAACCTGACAGTAGACACATTTCTGCAGGAGAAACATGAAACTATCATTCAAAACAAGTCCCAGACCTTGAAGCCATTCCAAAGGAAAGCTGAGTACATTTAGGGAGCTTCATACATTGAATGATATTGTCCAACCTAACTGGTACATGTCTACACCTGAGTTAACTGCCCCACCACAGCTTGTGACAATCAAATCAATGAAGTTTAATGGACAACATATTAAAAAAAATGGGTCCTTACTGGAAGTATTAGATTAATCATATCCCTGGAGTCTGCAATTCTAATAGCTGTCCCATTGGGCTGAGGACTTATAGGCAGTAAGAAGCAAAGCAACCTTTTTGAGGAGGTCCATAAACCAGGATGGTCATGTGGCCTATTACAGCCGTGGAATTTTTTCCAATTACTTAATAAACACACTTATTTCTTTGGCATCTCAGTATCATCTTTACACAACACATTATTCATCAGTATTTAGTAAGATTTGTGATAGTTGTGTGGAGACTATCCTGCAGCAGTTGTAGGATATGAAAAACATAGAAGAATGTTGTATGAACTCGACCAAAAACAATGCATGGCCCTCCAAGATTGTGTGTGGGCTGCCCTGGCAAGCAGGTTAAAACACCTTCAAGAAGATCCCCCTAGCCTAGGAAATGAAACAGGGGGAATGCATCAGTTGAATTCATTAGCCAGGTTGTAATAAATCTAGTTTTCACTTCCTAAAGAGGAATTTTTGGACTGTTAAAACCATATTAGGAAGAAAGTAATAATATAGGTATTGATACAGAACCCAAGCAAGGTCAGACTTCAGTTGTTTTAAGTTGCAAAGGTGAGGCACACCAAGATTTAAATAAGCAGGTTTCTTTTCCCTAGGAAGCTTCAGAGGTTAAAATCAGAACTAGTTAGAGAGCTTTTTATCACTCCTCTTTTTATGAATTTTTTTTTCATATTATTGCACACAAGATTAAGCCACAAAACAGATGTGACAAAGCTGCCAAGATACATTTCAACATCACAGACCAAAACAAGACCTAGAATAAGAAAAAAATCCATCATACAAGTAGAGGAACTTTCACAGCAGCATACAAATTTTTATGAGTGCTCCAGAAAGCAGGTGCTCTATGTGGCCTCTTCTGATACAAAATTCTGTACCTGCCATACCATGGCCTTCTCATAAAACCATGTTTTAGTGATTCCTGTAGAGTGTTTTGATACATGGATAATGTTTCATACTGCATGCAAAGGCCATATTCAAAAGGATATTTAAGTCTTTCTATTTTTATTTTTGCTGAAGCTTTCTTATGTTTTGGATTTTTTGCTCTGTTTAGTCAATATAATTCAACTGATATATGTTTATTTAAATAACTGTCCTGAATTTTCTTTCCCCACATAAATCTTTACATTCATTTTATTTACTACATAAAAATGAGCTATGGATACACCAAACCAGTTCTTTCCAGTGCCACACTGCAGTTGTATGCAGGAGGCATACTAATTTTCCACAGACTATTAAAGGGGTTTTTTTCTCCATAAGACTTCTTTGTTCACAAAACCTAACCTTCTCTTATGAGTCTCAGTTTTCAGAGGATGGACATGGACTGCAGAGTGATATCCCAAAGCAATTTTGTGGAAACTCTGTACTCTTAACTGAGGTTTTTAACTTGCCTTCCCCTGGAAACTGGGTTTACACAATTACACGTCTCGTCCTCAGCCCCAGCAAATCTCGAGCCTGTTGGACCATTTCATCCTGCTTTAGCTGAGTGCCAGACTGCTCCAAGTTAATATGTTCCAAGCAATTTAGGGAAGATTGCTGGCAAGGTAAAGAGAAGAGCACAGTTTTGGGTCGATCACTAAGGGAAGTGAAGGAATAGCTCAGCTCTCGTGTCATGATGCAGAGGCCTGGCAGGTGGTATTATATGTAGGTTTGACCAAAACCTAATATATTTTCTTTGCCCAGCCAGAAGAGTCATGGATGTTAAAGGAACTTAAGCTAGCAGGTGCAGGGAGGGTAAAAGGAGCTGAAGAAGGGGAATAGGTGACATAGGAGAAATCTGAGAGTCCTGTGAACAGTTTTAGGGAAATGGCAGAAGGGATCTGGAGGGATTACCTCTTTGCATGGGATGCAAAGTGCAATGGCAGGGAGACAGGAAGGGTATGTGGACTATGCAGACAAAGGAGAGACACAAAAATTAGAAGGTCTGTGTCAAGTGAGTGGAAGGACATCAGCAGAAGATTCACTGAGATTCCCTCTGGGACTTGCATTGTGAAGAGCAGTTATATTTCTGCCAAACAGTTATCTAAAACAGATTAGGGAATTAAGAATAGATCTACCATGGTTTGGAAATAATATATGTGTAGAATTGTTTAAATCAGCCTATTCCCATGAGAATATATATTTTTTTTTAAATGAAGATGCAAATGAAGGGACCAAAAGGGCAGATTTAACCACTTCCTGCATATTTTCAATTCTTCCAGGAAGGGCCCCAAACCCCCTATACACCAAAAATCATATGTTTTGCATACTATTGTTTAGAATGACTTTTCTTTAAAGTATACTCTGAGTAAACAGTAACTTTGAAAGACTTCAGTTCTGTCTGAGATCTAACAAATGGATATTTTTTGCAGAGATAAGTATGGAGATTTAAAGGCTAGAAAGAAAACTAGTAAACTGCAGCATGATAAGCCTGGGAGATTAATTGAATTTGAAATTAAGAACCTCTGGCCAGTGCTTCCTCCAAGCATAAAACAAACTTACTAGTGTTTAATAGCAATGGGGATAGTATACACAGTGCTCATTCTAAGTTCTTGAACTGTAAGAGCATAGCTGGGGATACATTAGGGGGTTAAACAATAAATAATACATATTCACAGATTCAGTGGAAATTGCACATCATTAACAATATTTTGGAGAAGGTAACTTGCCACAGAAGATATTTTTGGAGCCGAGAAAAGAAACAAGTGGAAAAGACAGCCTGGAACATTGGTGACATCAGCTTCAGGGCCCTACAGGCAAAGTGAAATCTGTGCCTGTCCTTGGATGAGTGTTTTAATGTAACAAGGTGAGCCCATACCTGTCACCTCTCAAAACTGGGAGACTAGGGCAAACTGCCCTGCTCACCCCAGAGCCTCCCTCAGGTGTCCTTGGCACAGACTCGGAATAAAAGACAGAATATATATCTGGATGCAAAAAATATTGTTCTCTACTTTACCTAAGGCTGAAGAAGGTGTAGCAGACAGACACAGAAGAATAATCTGCAAATGAGAATCTTTTCAACTGAAGAACAAAGAGATGAAGGTAAGATTGTCTCTAAAGCCATTAAAAAGGAGAAAATGCTTGCAGGTGAGAGGTTTCTCAAAGCCTGCTGAGTACAGAAGTCATGCTTATTTTTAACAGTTTCAAATTAATAACTTGAAGAGAAGCAGGAAATATTGTTATTTCGTTGTTCAGGGAGCTTTGTACAGGAAATTAAGATGCTAAATTTATGTTGCATCTGTACATACACTGGAGATTCCCAGCAGTTCCCAGCTGTACCTGGGTATTGTGCTGACCAGGAGTGTTTGAGTGCCTCCTTGCAGTACCATATCCTATTCTGGGAATTCTTGGCACCTCTGTTAATTGTTGTGCCCACATTTCCTGCATCTGTGCAACTTCAGTCACAGAAAACCACTGCAAACCCACAGATGCTTCAGAAAAGACTTCCACTGCTGAGTAATGGAAGCTTAAAAATGTTGTATTGTTTAAATAAACTAAAAATAAACTAAATAAACTAATAAAATATAATAAATGGAATGTTTGGGATAAGATACAGCTATTTAACACAAAGTGATATTTATAATTACTAGGGATGAAAAATTGCTAGGATATGTGGGCTGAAAGAGAAGTTTATATAACACAAAATGAAATTGATGCCAGTGGGGGAAAATATGTAACTTACATAACAAAAAAGTACTCCAGGAAGCAAAAAACCTCTTGTATCTGTAAAACCATGAATGCAACAGTCTCTGCAGACAAACATACCCATTTGACACCCCACATTCCAGAATTCTTGAGGATTATAATTTGAAGAGGTCATTCTTGTTCCTCTCGGGTAGATTCTTGTAATAAATCTTGTAGTATGTGAAATAAACTCTTTAGCTTAAAAAACAGAATGATAAAAGCTTGGTAAGAAAAACTTTGTTATTAAAGAGAGTCTATTCAAATAAATAACAATAAAAATACAATAATCTGATCCAGCAATTTTTTTAACTCAATATCATAACAGTGTATTCTATTTTAATATTAATATATGTATTATATAGTAATATACTGCTCTGAGATACAGCTAAAATCCTATTTTAAAACTTCAATATTTGACTCATATTGCTGTGTAAATGCAGACTTATTTTAAAAGTTTAGTAACCAAGAATCATTCCTTCACTGAAATATTCTGTTTCTTCACCTCTTTGCTAGGTAACTATACGATTTTTACACTAATGCCCACTGTGTTCTCATGGAAAACTAAGACACAAAACAGGAAAGTGCTCAAAAAGCCCTCTCATGCTTTAGTAGCTCAATAGGAAAAACAAAAATCACCCTAAGATGATCTCAGCTTGTTTGCTGTTTTGAGGATTAATAAAATGACTGAAGAATATCAAGACCAGTGCACAGCACACTTTTAAATGACATTTAAATGGTTTTTAATAAGCCTCAGAAGATAGTAAGTGGGTTGGTTTTCTTCCTGCTAGCAGTGTTCCCTCCCTCCTCGTATGTAGGCACAAACTACTCCCATGTGGGAAACTTCAGGTGACTTCTATCTACATGACTCCTTTCTAGTAATTAAACGAAAGGTTTTTCATTTTCCATCCTGATCCTTTCCATCCTCCTTTAACACTATTTTTTGGGGTTTTTTGCTTGGTTTTTGTTTGGTTTGTTGCTTCTCTGATTGGGGTTTTGGCTGGGTTTTTCGTTTGTTTGTTTTCAATATAACTACTTTTATGTTCACTAGATTTCCAGAGGAGCCAGAGAGGACTGTCTGTTGGCAAAATCCTGCTTGTTTTGATGCTGTTCAGCACCATTCACCCAACCAAACGCTGAATCACCTCCACAAAGTGGTGGGTGGCAGCTGGGCTGGCCCTGAGTGAACGGGCATGTGGCAGATTCATTGTCATGGCCACTGATCTCTGTCCTTAACACTCCCTCGAGGCTCTTGGCAGGCAGCTGGAGTTCAAACAGCAGAGCCTGAACTGTAGTGGCTGCACCAAATGGAGATGCTCCAACACAGAGTGAGTTTTGAATAACCCAACTTGGCTGCTGTGAAAGGTCTGGTCCAATGGGACCCTTCTCTGGGATTTATCCATCCTGTCAGTCTTATCTGCAGCTCTCCCCAAAGCCAGGGAGATTCCATGCCCAGCTCCAGTGAAGGCTGAGACCAGACATGGAAGGGAGTGTGAAACCTATTCCACATGTTTTCAAGTATTGACTGTCACTTCTAAATTATTTGATGCAGAAAACAATGAATAAAAAGGCAACCATACATTTTATAGACTATGTTAATATTTGCTCTTATAAAGCCACGTGAAATTAAAAGAAAGTTGCATTTCAATTTTCCTCAAAAAACCAACTGAAATAAAAAATGCAGTGCAAAGGACATTTTTAAAACAGTATTATAAAAACAACCAAATAAAACTGGACAGTATGTGTTTCATAAAATTTTAACCCTTCCAATGCCCTGACAGAGAGCCATAGCAACAATGTAACTTTTAGCTGAATAAATCAAAATAAATTACCTGAATGTTTTACAAATTTCCGTGCTTTAGCCTCTCCAATTGAATTATTTTCGTAGCACTTCTGATTCTCTAGGGAATGCTCAAAGCTCACAAACTTTGAAGATTTGGTATAAACCACAAGGTCTGACAATGCAATGGCAATTTTTGGCTTCTTCACCTAATAATCAAATGAATAATGGAAAAATAAAAAAAGTCACAATTTTCATATTTCATTATTATTATTACTATCTTTAATTCAGAGAAACTGTCAATTTGTATGAATGAAGTATGAGAAAATGTGTCACGGTTAATGAATTTATGACTTTTGATAGTGAGAGTTGACACAGTTAGAGATTATTAAGGCTATTGTGTCCATGTTTATCACAGCAATTGTAGGGTGAATGGAGAGATGCTGCCAGTGTTCTTTTGGATAGCTTTATAATTGTCCTCATTCTGAGATTGGTATGTAAATTAACATAATTTTTCATGGCTTTAAACATCACTCATTTAAAATATACATCCAACTTTATATTCATAAATACATAAAGCACTAGAAAAGATCAATAGCATAAACTCAACTACAAAATCTAGAATAACAGAATATTTTACCTTGCCAAGCAAATTAGACATAGAAATATTCCTCCAAGCCTCGCTCTGAAGTTAAGAAAAGTCTTTTCTTCTTAATTAAGGCAGAAAGTTCTTTTGCCAAAATCTTTGTTTAGCCTTGCTCCATTACCAAAGCAAGCAAAAGCAAAGGGACTGAGATTTTACCAGGGTCTTCTCTCTCACTGTGAGGCACTTTGTGACATTTTTACTTAGCATGACTTGTGAGCTAAGCAGGGGCAGTACCCAGCAAAGAGCTGATGATGCTCATAATGTTTACAAGGCATTAAAGCTTTTGAAGGCAAATTCTCACCTGACAAAACAATAGAGATTGCCTGCTCATGGCTCTTAAACTATGCAAAGTTCAAGTGCATTAATTATTCTGGGGCTATGTCCCAAGAGGAGCAATAGGAATCTACTGTCACAGAAGTCCTGAAGAACACAACTCTCTGGATGTGGCAGGCAGGGACACTGGCAAAGCCAACAGCATCACTGGGGTATCCTGGCTGTGGATTCCAATGCTCTCCCACCCTCCCATAATGGGATCTCAGGATAAATACTCCAACAGAGTGGAATCCTGGAAATCATTTTCTCTTCTGCCTGTGAAACATGACCAGACACCTGTTGTTGCTGCTCTTGAGTATGTGGTGTTTTTTCTGGTCTCTGACATGATCTTACAAATATATTTGACCCTATCATCTGGAAAGTTGGCCTTTCCTCTTCAAAGAGGACTCCATCCTTCCTCAGAATTTTTCCTTACTATCTCTCTTCATCGGGTGGAAAGAGAAAAAAGCAAAGATCTTGACCATCAAATCATTTAAAGGAAAGGGACACAGAAGAAACACTGCCTCTCAGCAAGAACACTGGGCTCTGAGGAGTACTACCAGTTTACCCACATTCAGGTAATTGGAGTATGATGTGGAACAGTGGCTGGATACAGAGTGAAGCTTAATGTTTTAAAAAACTTGAACAAAACACTTTGAATCCTGATGATGCACTGGATTCCCATGGTAGAGAATTATACCTGGTTAAAAATATGAGTTAAGTTTAATTTGACTTTCAAAAAGATCACATCCAATTTTTGCTCTCTCTTTCAGAAATAATACTTAATGTCAAGTCTCTGCATGAAAAATGTAAAAACACCTTTTCCATTCTAAGTGTTGAAAAATGTTTTAGCACAACCAGACATGGTTGTGCACCTAATTTCATGCATAAATCTAGAACAGAAGAAAACAGGGGAGTGGGAACTCTTCAAGATCTCCAAGATAGACTGATGGACTCCAGCAAAAAATAGTTACCTATCTGTCATCATCAAGAACTGCTACATGTGTTCTCCATACATAGCTCCAGGAGGGCTTTGGGACCAACAAAATATTTGGACAACTTCAGCTTAGATTTACTGTGGTACTGAACACCTGGGACAAGCACAAGACTTGAAAGAGGAAAACGCAGTTGAAGCTCAAGATGGGAGCACAGGGAAGGGTTGCCTTTTATTTGGATGCTAAAATGTGGTCCAGTTTGGAGTTTCTTGTAAGAAGAGGAAAACTTTGAAACCTTGAGCTAAAACATGTCGTTTCAAAATGCATTGCTCTAAGTTATTTTAAAGTCTAGCTTTTAAATTTAGTCTCTATTTCAGGATAACATATTCCTTCTTCTCAAAAAAAAAAAAAAAAAGAAAGAAAGAATAAAAAGGAAGCTGACATACATCTATGTAATTTCTATATTCAATCAAGGCAAAAGTTACCTTTGACTTTTTTGAAGGTGGTGGGGATGAAGTTCTACGGTCTCCTTTTCTTTTGGAGGGACTCTTGGATCGGTAAATAGGGGTTGTGTCATCAGTCTCTTCGTCAGACAGCAATTCAGACTCAGATATGTCCTCAGTCTCAGCACCAGTCTCAACAACAGTCTCAGCACCAGTGTCAGTAACCTCAGCACCAGTCTCATCACCTGTCCTGAGCATACCTTCTTCAATGGTTCCAACTTTTTTATTTTTTATCAGAACTTTGAATTTTAATGCCTGTAGAAAAGAGGTTAAACAGCAGTAACCAGAATTTTGTATAGATTAGTAGGTTTTTATCTCTTGGTATTGTTTAACCCATGTTCAAAGTTGTTTGTCATGTACAATGAAGTGAGTTAACAAAATGAAGTAAAGATAGATATCAGTGAGGCAAAAGCCAAAAAGAAGTAAACCAAACAGAGTCTGGGGATCAAAGCACATGGCAGAATGTGACTATCTAAACCCATGACAGGAGAAAAGGTTCTCCACCACAAATACACAGATGCTGAAACCATGAAAAGATAAAAGTAGGAAGTAAGTGTCAGAGGTGATGGCCAGGCAAGGCATAGAAAGTATATTTTTTTACTATGCATAATATAATCTTAAATATATATATACATATACTTAGAGACATGTATCTGATGTTAATTTGGATGTTGTTTTAGCTATTATTGCAGCTGCAGAAAATTTTTTGCCTTATCTGATTACTGCCTTTGTGCATATCTGTCTATTTTACCAAATTAAAACTTTTTTGTTATTTTACAGTGGATCCTCATGCTGATCTGCTCAGGGAAGTAACAGAGTTTTGTGAGTTTGCTTAAGCAACTTCTCTGTTTTTAAATGGGCACGTTTCAGCTTCTGTAACATAAAATGTAGGGGAAAAAATCACTAAATGAAATCAATTCTTACAGCGTCTTTCACCTATGCACCTGAATCCTATGAACAAATACTTCCCTTAGATTTATGAAATAATATTCATAGTAAAGGAGCTATTATTTAGCAGACATTCACTTCTACAGCTGTACACAGGAACTGTGAGTAATAGGACTTACTATCATTCTTGAATAAAGTGATCCACAAAATTATTCCTTAAGTTTCATAAGCACTAGCGAAAAGGAAGGTTACAGAAAGAGGGAACATATAATCTCACAGTAAATGAAAGGTAACTAAAATACTGTGTTTTAAGGTATCCATTAAGTAAATATGAAAAGTACAGATGATACAAACATATAAAACCAAAGTTCTGTAATGGAAACTACAGCCATAGGCAAGGAAACAGGCATTCCATTTATTTACATGGCAATCTCCATTGCTCATAATCCCCTCATCACTTCAGATCCTGTATTAGTAGTTTGCCAGTGTGCCAGTGGAATGAGATATCTTATGCTTAATATCTATCAATGCCATGCTACTGTAAGATTTGATTAGTCTCTCTGCACTGGTGACTCAGAATAAGGATGCCCTTTAACATTTCCTTCATTTCTTATTGATGCACTCATTTTTTTTCCCCCTGCGATATTTTTAGGAGAGTTTTAATATGATTAATGCTGCTCATATTTTTTGAAAGTTCTGAATTTTCCTTTGCATGTTCACATTTCCCAATATTTAAAAGCAGTTCTGTCCACTTTTGGTCTCGCATTTTATTTGTAGGTAAGAGTTAATCCTAGAAATTTAAAAAAAAAAAAAAAGGACCTAGTATATAAGGAAGGAAAACCTTTCTATGGCTACATTACTGCTTCCTATATGTAAATTTGCTTTAAGTAAAAAAATGCCAAAGTATGTGTGTGTGAGCCTGTAAAAATGGGCCCTGATGTTTGAAGTCAGTTTCTAAAGCTCTGTTTATGAACTATTAGCAAAAATGTAAATACCCTGAGGAAGGAAAAGTTTTTTAAGGTTTGGGGTTTTTTTTCAGTTTTCTACAAAGATAACATTTTAAATCACAGTTCTATTTTCAAAACCAGTTACAGAGAATACTCTAGCAATATGAAATTTTGCTGTTATTTGGCCAGAAGCAAATTCCAGTAATAGTTATCCCAAACCATGGAAAGTGAACCCTGAACTGAAAAAATGACACATCAAGGATTTTAAGTCTGAACTTCAAATATATCTTCAAAAAAACCCTTATAACAAATGTATGGTTACAAAACCAGTGACTGTGTGAAATTGGAGCTCTTTAATTGGTAATCAGCAGTGCTAAACACACAGCACCTTATTCTCTGAATGTCCAAGTCTTTTAGAAGAGCTGAAAAGTCTTTTAATGAGCTGAAAGTCTGAACATTCATTATAACTTCTCCTTTCTAGTTTTAATATGAAAGGCAAAATATGTTAAAAATACATTTGCTACGTGCTTCTATATAAACTCTAAGCATAATAAAAAATTTAAATATGTAAAACATAATAGATCTTCCCTAGAGCATAATGGGACTTCAAGGCTGGCATAAGCAAAAGTCTCCAAGTACCATCAACTGGAACAAATATTTACATAATTAAATGAACAAAATTTATTTCTTGTACATTCTGGTTAATGTGATGTACAACACAAATCAGAACAGCCGAAGTTGACTCCAAGACAAAATCATGGATTTGGATCAGGCAAACCCACCTAACTGAGTACTGTAACTAATGTAAAAAAAGGACAAAATTAATTCCTCAGAAATGTAGAGAACAAACTCTGGTTTTGCATGATGAGTATGAAAAAGAGAAGAATAACTTCCCTTATTTAAATTTAGAGTGGAGTTTTCTCTTCTCCTAGCCAGCCCTAGGTGCTTAGTTAGAGGAATATCTAATCCTGAAAACCTTGCTAAGTAACAAGGTTAAAATCAATTTAAGTTTTACATAGTTTTTTATTTCAAGACTTATATTTTTGCCTTAAATACTGATATAGGGTGAAGATGCAACATCTCCTGTGAATTCTAACATAGGGAAAACTTATAAGACAATGACAAAATTTCTTAAGTACAACTGTTAAAAACACTCAACACCAACATTCTTCACTGATTCAAGAAGAGAATCACACTTATTAAAAGTGGTAATGGATGTCTTTGTGGCAGCCTTATAAATCACAGTTATCAAGATACTTGAAATCAATACTACCATCAGTGTCTGAACTCTACTTAAACAGATATTAATTATATCAGGAGTTCCACTTTAGCTGTCTCATTACAAGTTTTCATACCACACATTTACCCAGTGAGAAGACCCCTGCACTGAAAATTACAGTCCTGTGTTGTGCTCTGTGATAGACTCCATGTAAGTCTGATCCAAGGCTAAACAGCTGTGCCATATTAGAGGTGACATTCTGCCTAGGCAACTAAATCTCTGGTGCATGGATTGGAAGGAAATCCAAAGGATCATTACTGAGAAAGATGGTTACAGGTTGGCCAGGCTAATTAGTGTAGTGTGCTCAGGGCCTTCATTCACAAATTCCCTACCACAGTTCAAGGGTCCAAGAAGATACCTTGGATCTGGTTTTTATACATCAAATAAACCATCAGCCTAAGACCTACCTGATTTATGATTTAAAATATGGCAATTTTTTGTTTTTAATTATCTTCTGAAGTTGTTTTACAATACAGGAAAATTATTAACAAGAGGTAAGTGACTTTTGCATGTTTAATACATTTGTGGGAAAACCATGATCCCTGAAAAAGACTGTAGAGTGTAATGCCCAGAAATGGTATAGGAACTGGATGAGTCTTCTGTAAGTTCTCACTAGAACCTAGAGAAACCAGAAATTTTATAATAAACAATACTGATTTTCTTATTTTTGAGGTCATCACCAAGGCATGCTACATTTTCAACATCTTTCTTCTCATTTTTGTAAAGAATAAATGCCATAGGCAGATTGAAAGGCAAAACAGTGGACTAGAAATGCTTTGACTTGCTAAGAAGAAAAGATATTCCTGATGCAAAGACTTGGTCGAGACATTTGCATACTTGACTTGTGGGTGAAAAAAATAGGAAGGAATCTTATCACTGAAGCAACAAAACTTGACATGCTAAAGCAGCCTTGGTCTTGAATGTCTCAGTGAAAATCTTCGTGTCCTGGTTTTTCAATAACAAAGAAATAAGATTATAAAACCCTACAACGTTATACGAGAGAGGCAAATATGGGGATGGTTAAACTGAACATTGGATCCTACAGCCACAGGTTAATCTGACCATTACCATTTTGTCAGATGTTACAGTTAGTAAGAATCTATTTGCCACAGGTCATAGACAGCCAGGTACAACTAAGTTTTGAAAGTTTCTCGGTGCAACAGGTAGGAGGGAAGAAAGTGCAGTAACAATATTAATCTCTTAGACACACACTCCATTATTATATCTAGATGTTGAAGATTTCAATACTTGGTTCACCAAGACTGGTGCATTCTGGAAAAACAGACACCATGACTTTAATAACTCTGGGGAAACCTTGGTAATCCTGGCCAGAAACGCTTCTGAACCACCACAGTGCAGTAACTGATCTTGCAGCTGCGTGGTAAACATTAAAGACCACCTGTAAAATAACAGTAGTTGCCACTTCACTTTCAGTTAACAACACATCAATGTCTCATTCCACTTTTGTGACAGGAAACCTGCAAATAATGGAAAATTCCTAAGCAGCTCATGTATATATCCTGTCAGCAGTGTAAGGCAGTTTGATGTGCTACAAAAATAATTGAGAAACAAACCTTCATCAAAAGCACCAATGTGTTTGCATTCTTTTCTCTGTGTTACATTGGAGGCTTACTTATTTCTTTCAGTAGCTGTCAAATTTCTTAGAGAGGGAGGATACAGCTGGGTAAGTGAAAATATATCTCTTCTTGGATTCTAATATTTTCTAAGTTCATCTACAGACTGCTGCATATGACACTACATTCTGTCACTTTATATTAGCATATCACCAGGACTGTTGGTGCAACTGGCAGGGATCTCTGGCACCAGCCAGTGATGTCAAATGTAATTTAATGTGGGAACTGACTCAAAGGACCTGATATTCCAGTGAATATTAAAGGAAGTTCACAAAGCCCCTTTAGGAGCACCATAGTGGCCAAGATGTGAGGAAAGAATGGCAGTGGGTCTTTTGCTTTGCATGGAAAAATATCCTCCTGGGAAGGAGGTGGAAGAGATTGGTGAAGCTTAAGAGTAGCCTCAGTTTATCATCGAATAAGAGGTGTGTGAAAGGAAGAAAGAGAGCAAAAGTCTTCCCTTGCCTTTCTTCCACATGTAGAGAAAGAACTATATGTTGAGATGCTACAGAATACAGTAATATTCCAGGAAATTAACAGTACTAGTATAGTCAGCTGGAAGGGTGCATATATGGCTGAGGACAAAGAATTAAAAAACCTCTTTTCCTGAAATTTTCTGGTATTTTTTTTTTCAGGGCAAGCAAGTGTCGAGAAAAAGCAATAATGTTCAGTGATCATCCAATTTTCTTTTCTGGACCTCCTTAAACCAGGTCTTATAAAGGTCCTCTTGGACCTTTCACTTAGACTTACAATGGTAGGAGACATCATTGCATGACCCGTGGTCCCTAAAAATGGGTTTGCTCTGCATTTTATTCCTCCTTCCTGATGCACACAATCATCTCAGCTGAGAAAGGTATAGCTCAAAACCTACTTAGAAAAGGGATTAGAAGATTGACCAGACAACAAGAAGATTGACCAGAGGGGAAAATAATTTCCATCGAAGTCTTCAAAACTCCAAGACCTAAAAAGAACCTGTAATTGGCAGAAGTTTCTATGAAGTGTTTGGAGAAACTTTGTGGTATCCCACTTCATGAACAGTCAAGAGAACCATTTGAAGGACACTGAGATGGTTTGTTCCCTTTTCTTGCCAGTGCTCCATCTTGAAAAAAGTGGAAGAGTAAACTATATAGGTGACAGGTTTGTTGTTTTTACACTAACTGAGAATCTTTCTCACAAATAGCATTTCAAATTCATCATTTATGGTTCTGTAACATCTCTTTTGCACAGCTTAAGTGAAGCAGTTTGAAGACCAAGTTCAGCATCTGACTTACTCAAATGATAATGATTTTACCTAGGCCTTGAATATACACAAGCTTTAAAGATGTGATGTCACTAAACTCCTTTTGAACATGGACCAAAAGTGGCTCTTCAAAAAGATGCTCCCCAAAAGTCAAACTTATTACTCAATTTACAAATTCAGTCACAGCTGCATATTTCCATTGCTAAGTAAAATCCTACTGATTTTTCTTACATCCTTGATCAGGGCAGTTGTGAGAAATGGAGATGATCCTAATTTTTTTTCATTCTCAAGATAACAATTTATTAAATTCAGACTTTTGTAAACACCTGAAGACAGTGGTATTATTTAGGTAACTCTTACCTCTCATGTAGATGTGGAACGCATCTCACACAACTTTAATATATTAAAAGTTCAGGAGAATGAATCTCACCTGAACAGCATTTCCAGCAATGCATTTTCAGGCAAAAATTCTGCAGAGCTGACATATGACAACTTTAAGCTATGAAAATATGAAGTATGAATTCCCTGCATTGCAGTAACCTCATGGTAAGGGACATACCTCTTAAAAAGTAATATTTTTAATTATGTGATTCAGTGACTCCATGATTCATATGCAGTGAAGTGATTTTGTGCTTGCCACAGAGAACATATGATCCCTGGACATGTAATGCACTGTATCCAGTCATGCTTTGAGAAGCTTCAAAACAAAGCCTCCTGTTTAATATAGGTTATATTTTTTCAAAGTTACAAAAAAAACTTGCAAGGTTTCAAAGTGACATTGGACACTGTGATATAAAAAGTGTAATGCTACAATCAAAAAAAAAAACTACGTTGGGTGAGAAATTTATATAATAAATATATTTACAACTACATTGTTATGGAAATATAGCAGTATGCATATTTCTTTAGCATATCTTTTGGACACGTCTCTTCAAAAATTTTTTTCCTTGATAAATTCTTAAAATTCTTGTATTCCTTTATGTGTATTTTTTTTTTCTTGTGACAGTGTTTCCTCCCCATATTTTTATTTGCATTCTTTTTCAACTACTGTAAACAAAAATAGGTATAAAATATATCACTGGCAAGAGCAACAAGTCTAAATAAGTATTTTGGATGTATTCATTGTGCTACAAGAGATTAAAAAAACTTTTGCCCTTGAAAGAAAATTGTGTGCAAAGACTGGAACAATGGGAATTTATTTGTTTTAGTTAGCAATAAAATTTTCAACACCCATCTAATTGCCTTTTCTGACTTCATATCCCAGGGGTCTGAAGCCACCAGCTGAGAAAGTCTTAGGGAGAAACACACTGAGAAAGAGAGAATGTCTTTGCAGTAGCAGAACTCAGTAAGAAAGTTTCATCATCACAGTTATTGTCAAAAAATTCAGATTCAGGTTTCCATTTCAATAATATGTTTAAATTTCAGGAATTTCCTTCACTTTAAACAACAAAAAATAAATGAGCAGATAACAGATACGCTAACATGTGTCTTTTCACGTGGCTCCTGTGTGCTGTTTAAATATTGTTTTGTTACTATCTGAGATCTATTTCAGACACAAGAAGTGTTCCATACATTCAGTTGCAGAGAATTAAAAACAAACAAAGCCCCCAAACAAACAAACAAACAAAACACATCTTTTTCCATGTCTTTCATAGAGAAAAGTGCAATCTTATTACCTCAGGAGAAGGTAGTCTAGTCATCTCTGTCTCACCACCAAGTGGTGAAGAAAGAAGTTTGTCACCTAGAATACTTTTTAAGCAGTCTGCCATTACTTCCTGTTGCTTAGGGCTGCAGTGGTTCTCCAAAGACAGCACAAGTGGATAGGCAGATGACTGAAAACATAATTTAAAGATTTTATTATTCATAAATAAAAATAGGATCGCTTGCTTTTGCAAAATATCTTACAAAAGTTCCCTTACCAATCTGTATTTTCCTTTTTTTTCAAATGTTCAGAATATAGGTCAGCTGGAACAACTGTGTTAATAACACATAATTATGTGTTAATAACACATAATAAACGCTCACAATATTTATGGAAAAGAGAAAGTACAATTGAAGAAGAGAAAAATGTATCTTCGGGATGTTTGGGGGGGGTTAAAACAGTGCTAGACATATACAGAGGTGCAAAAAGAACTGTTTGGTTTTTGAAAGGTAAAATCATATTCTAAAATTAAAATTGATGAAGTACAGCAGGATTAAATGTCTTTTGCTTTAGTTTATGACAGATTTTAGCTGATGATATTTCAAGCTGAGTATCCTTAAAGCTTGTTCAGAAATCATTGCCTTTACATTAACAAGCTATGCTTCTACTTTTTCATAATATCACGAACTTTTCTTGGGACTCTTCACACTTTGCTCATCACAGTACTCAAGCAAGACAGGCAAAACAAGGGAAATTGAGTAAAAATCAGAGAATAGCTCAAATGAAACACATCTGTAAAATTAAATCTCATAAACTGCCAGTAATACGGGTGGCTACCGAAAACAAAAACTCTGAATAAAATCTTTACTTCAGCAGGGCTTAAAATGATCAGTTTCTAAGAGAAGTACTGTATTTTTACCCTGTCTCCACACTTGTCCCCTGAGCACTTGCTATTAACCACTAATAGAAGCACAGCTGGTATGAACCATTATCTATTGTGATTTTATCATCTTACTGTAACTTGTCCCTGTGAAATGAAGTTTGCAATATAGTTAAGTACAATATGTGGTGTATTAGCAAGAGCAGGAGAGTTATATCTAATGGGTTTTGAAGAACAGTGAAGTAAAACCACGTTTTTTATTTCACCTTCAAAATCAGAGGCTAATTAAGTTGTATATAGAAATAAGAATAGAAAAAACACAGCCTTGATTAACACTGAGAAGGCTATAAAAATACATGCATAAAAATTCATATAACTGTATGATCATAGATGTATATATTTAAATATAATGCTGGCCTGAATTCAAGAGTTATCTTAATTTCATTCAGGACTTTATTTGAGCAGGAGTTTTGTCAGAAACCTCTATAAAAGCCTGAGACAGTGCCAAGAACTCTCCACCTTTTGCTGCTTTGCCAGAGATGGGCAGAAGGGACACTGCCCTAACGAGTCACCTGACAAAAAGACATCAGTAGCTGGCAACCTGCATCAGGTTCAACATTTAAAATAAAAGGAGAGGAAATGGAAAACAGAGTAAGTCTCAAACTCAGCTATAATCTAACATTGTTGTCTTTTTCATAAGCTCACATGTAGGATATAACACAGTCTGATAGCAACAGAAGAATAAGTGAAGCAAAAAGATTTAAAAGATATAAAGGAGTAAAAACGCCAGACTGATTCTGAAGAAGTTGTTCACTTTATATTCAGTCCTTGCTTAAATGATCTCAGGTGAGCATTCCACCTAACAAAATAAGTAAGATCACCTGAATTCTTTGCAACTAGTTTGGTTTATAATCATTCAGCATGTTTACTCTTCCTTAAAAAAAGATTAAAAATATATGAAGAACAGATAGCACGATTTTCCTGCAATTAATTTCAACAGTGCCCACTGCCACAACAATCTGCTTCCTATTGCTTTACCCTGGAGAATCTCTGACAACTCCCACGTCCCTGGGCTTTGTTAAAGCCCCCATCACATCCCAACCAACTTATATATACAGACAGGTGTGTGAACATACCATAAAGGCATACTTGTCAATCACATGGATCACAGAACGAAATGGGATCTTGCTTGTTAAAGTGTGCCCGTGGTACACCACGGGTTCGTTGTTGGAGCCATCCCAGCAGTCGATTTCCAGGCAACGACATCCTTTTAAGAGAGCACTTTGAAAGAACAATAGAAACAATTTTCTAGTGAAAAGAAAGCTATCACGCTTTTTTATAGAAGTTGTTGTGTTTCTGTTTACAAGCCACATCGGTTAATCACCAAAAAAAAAAAACCTCTCTACTTTTTCATCATAAGAAAACCAAAAGAAATCCTACAGAATTATATAGATATAAGACAGAGCAATACTTTCTGTTGTTTGTCTTAGGTATGTTAGGTAATAAACTATATTGGAGCATTAAAGAGTGAGGGATTACCTGAATAACCTTCACCAAGAAACTAAAAACGAGGGTCAAAGATTTCAATAAAGGAATTGTGGGATAATGGCAAACTGGCACTTAAAATAGAAGAATAAAAGTTTGAAATGGCCTTTTCTATTACTTTTCCAGGACTTGCCTGCAAGTTTGAGGATCACTGTGCTTAAAAATAACAGCATTGCACTTAGAGAGTCAGCTTGTGCTTGGTCTTTACACAATTCAGTTGTTCTACCCCCACCCTACTTGTAAGAGGGAGTGCTAAAGTTTCTCAGGTGCCTTAAATTTACTGGTTTAATTTTTAATATGCTAATGGCATCCCTTAAAGGTCTTAGATCTCTAATATTTGCCTTGGAACTAATTGAAACATTTCTTCCAGATTATTTCACTTAATTACCAACCTGTCTCTTACATGCTGCCCTTCACGTTTACCATATTTCAAAGATGCCTCTTGCTGATTTTAGTATTTTTTCCTCACACTAACAGTAGATAAAGATGAAGAGATGGGGGTTTATACCCTCTTTGTAATTACTTTCAGCAATGCAGTGTTAGCATCATATAATTTTAAATCCTGTGAGAAATTAACTAATGTTTCTGATTATTGCAAGTCATTATGGAATATTCAGAGAGCCACCAAAACAAAAAAAGTTGAGATAGGTGACAGTTTCAACTGCTTTCTCGTCACTAATGTAGTACAAATAATAGGAATGCTGGACACTTGTCTTCCAAGTTCTTAATACTTTCTACCTCCTCTGTGTTGCTGTTATTACACCATCCCTTTTCTTCTTCCCTTTCTTGGCAATAAGGCATCCTGGTCATCAGGTCATCATCATCTTGGAGTTATACACTGCAAAGTTTTTTCTCCCTCCTGGCTACCAGAGTGCCCACATTTTGTTGTTGTTGTAGTTTCTAAACTTGCAGCATGCACTGATCACAGATATCCTTGACATTCTCCAACACGCTGTGCCCTTACATGCTATATATTGATCAGATTAAAGTTCGCCTGAGAATTTTATATTTGTAACAGGGAGTTATTTATTTTTGCATGGCATGTTGAGATTAAAAACTGATTTAATCATATACTGTGTGCCATACTATAGATTTCATTTGCTGAAAGGTTGATTTTTTGAGATGTAAGTGAAAAAAATAGATTGTTTCCAGACTATGAACAGATGGTTTGGCAAGTATATTGAAAAGTCTATACACAAAATAAAATACCACTCTCACATTTTCAACTTGTATCTGTGATGGCTTTGTTCCTGATTGCCAAGTAGGATTATATGTGACCTAGTATTCATTTAAAAAAACACCCAAAGAATGTTTAAAATATTAAAAATCAGCATCTAAATACCTGGTATATCCCCACAAATGACTGGGTCCCATTAGCTGGTCAGCTATCAAGTAGGTGTTGTGGGAAGATGAAATAAAATAGTCACACAATGGCTGGTTCATGTCTTGGTAGATGGTCTTGTGCTGGCTTTTAAATATCGAACATTCGTCTGAGTTCATGTACCTTACAAATCCCTCAAATGACATCTGCTTTTTTTTCCTCACTGAAAAAAAAAAAAAAAAAAAAAAAAAAAGCAAAAGCAAAATATCTCTGATGTGAAGCTAAACTGACAGTTTATATACTTTCCATAATTTTGACAGTCAATTCTGAACACTGCTAAAGGGTACTCAGCACAACACTTTCCTGCAATTTTAAAATTCCTAACAAACATACAAATACAAACATCAGATAGGCACGATTCTGGGGCTGAATTGCTGTGGTTCAAACTTTTGAGAGGAAATAAATGTGTTCTGACGTTTTTATTCTTCTATGGACACCAGTAAGAAGAGTTTACGGTAGTCCTTGCTCTTTATTTTTGGAAGGTAATGTGCACTAAGATAACATTTTTTTCTCTTTTTAAAAAAACAGAGATTGTTCTCCAAAACATCAGTCAGAAGCTGTCAATATAATCTTGCAGAAGCTATGATTCCCAGCACCAAATGTCCTTCTTAATGGTGGAAAATCCCAAATAAATATTGATTAAACAATGCTTGGAAATATTTGAAATAAAAATAGCATTGTAACAAAAGAAACGACTGCCCAGACAGATGAATTGCAAATCAAGGTTATTACATTACTGCATTTATAACAAAATGAGCTAATTGCCTCCATAACAGTGATAGTCATCCCATTTGTTTTGGTTTTAAATGATTTAATGACAAGTAGAGCCATTACACTGCCAACTGCTGCTCCCAATGTCATGTTTTGAATGTAATCATTTTGCAAATGATATAATCTCAAAAGTCAGCTTTGCTTCAAAACATAGTTTGAATTAGTGAGGGATTTTGCCCAGTTCTGACTGTAAAATAACCATTTTGTCATCATGGTAGGCTAGTGATATATAAGCATATATCACTATATATATATCACTTGCAAGATATATAAGCAAGATTACTTTATGTTAACAATAACTTACAGATGCATGTATACAAACTTGGGGGGAAGTTGGGAATGGAAAAAAAATAAAGGAAAAAAACCTGCACAAAAATTCCTTTTCTGACCTCTTAATTCCTAATGCAGCTATAAGAATCAGCATTTATGAGCTAGAATTGCAATTATCGATCTTCAGTATGTGTACAGACTGAAAGCTTTACACCTGAATGAGAATTTATAGAAAATAATTATTTCTAAATTACACAGGTTTTCGAACAAGAAAACCTGGAACATTTTGAAATTATAAATAGAAATAGAAAATAAGGATGAAAGCCACTCAGACATCATACATATATTCATCTTTCTTCTAACCCAAACAAATGTTATTTCTACTGAAGTCTGTTTGAAGCTATTCTTACAGACATTCATTGATGAATAATCCCCAGACAACCCAGTAAAACCACTTCAACACCGGAGTAACCTTATTGTTAGAAAGTTTTACATAACTTGGAAACAGAAGTTTACCCTGAAACTTCCTTGCTATCCAAAATATTTATTCTGTTTGATACTATTGCTCTCCTCTTTTTTCACACTTCACCTGTTTGACAGACCAAGTCTACTACTGCACTTCCCCTCATTCCAATACCTTCCAGAAGAAACAAATCCAATTCAGGGCATCTTGCTGTTTAGGTCAGGTTTTCTTAGACTTCTGAGAATTTTCATTTTTCTTCTATCCACTAGTGCTGCTGCTCTCTCATAGAATAAAACTGGATACTATTTCTTCATGAGATGTCCTGACAAACTGCTACTCATCCTTACCATCTTAGAGATCATTGCATATTTGTTATTTGTTCCAGGTTTTTTTCTGGTAACTGACTGTGCCTATTTCCTTGGATGTTACCTTTCTAAAATAAATATTATATTTGATCTTTCCCAGTCTTTCAATTCATCATCCATTTTCTCATATCTTCAAAGGTAACCCATATTAGTCAAGCTTGTTACAGTCAATTTTCTAAGAACTTGGCTTTGTCAACCTTTCTTCACCTATCTGAAGAAGTCATTTAAGCATGTCCTACCCTGATTTATCCCTATTTTTGACTGAGATTTTAATCTGGTCCCATTAATAATATTAGGCCACTAGATCGTACCTAGGTAGTGCATCAGGAATTTCTTTGGTCTTCTTTTAACTAATATATTTGCAGAATTACATGGTTACCCTGATGACTCTTGATAATTCTGTCTTATTTGGTATCCTGACTTTGATTTATCCACATGCACACATTGTATTATTCAATGCTTGTAGCAACTGGTTTAACTTTCTACTTTCTGGGTCTTTAAAAAGCAGTTTGAATTTTTTTTACATGTTGCTCAAAACAGAATACATTCATTCTGGATGCTTAGCATATAATGAACTGCATGAGTCGTAGACAATTCCTTTGAAGTGAAGGCTTTTCATCAATGATATCTAGTTTTTATTTATTTTTCATGCTCTATATATTTATCTCTGTAACTAAAAATAAAGCTGGTAACTTTGGGGGGGGGAGTGGTTATTTATTAACAATTCTTACTTTTGTTTACTAACAATTCTTACTTTTTATTCCCCTGCATTTATCTTTTAAATAAGTGAAAAATACTGACTTTCCAAAGTTTTGCTTATTTTCTGAATTATTTATGATGCTTTCCTGGCTGTTCTTGCCATTAACAAAAGTTAACTATAAAATTCTCCAGAAGAGAAATTACATGTTAATAAATAAACTCATGACCATAATCCTCCCAAAATAAAAACATATTATTACTTTGTTAGTCCATATTTAAGATCTTGGACTTCAGTAAAACATTCTGCTCGTGTTTCTAATCAAAGGAATACAGATCTTTGTGTTTTTACACAGCTTGTTACAGGCCCTTACATTAAACTGGCTTATATATAATTTTCTCAGGGATCTCTAGTTGCTGTCACTGAACTGCATGCAACTGAAGTCACCATCATGTTTCTGAGAACTACCAAAACTACAGAGTTGTAAACTGAGCTTTGCACTAAAAATTCATAGAATCCTAGAATCACCTGGTTTTGAAGGGACCTTAAAGATCATCTTGTTCTGCCCCCTCTGCCTTGGCCATGGACACCTTTCACTAGACCAGGTTGCTCAGAGTCCCATCCAGCCTGGCCTTGAACATTTCCAGGGACTGGACATCCATAACTTCTCTGGGCAGCCTGTCCCAGTGCCTCACCACCCTCACAGTAAAGAATTTCTTCCTGATATCTAATCTAAACCTACTCTTTTTCAGTTTGGAGCCATTCTTCTTTGTCCTGTCACTACACACCCCAATAAGAAGCCCTCTCCATCTTTCTTGTAGGCTCCCTCCAGGTACTGGAAGAGGGGCAGAATCCCCTTCCTCACCGTGCTGCCCACTCTGCTTTGGATGCAGCCCAGGACACTCCAGGCTTTCTGGGCTGTGAGTGCACATTGCTGGCTCACATCCAGCCTCTCATTCACCAGCACCCCCAAGTTCTTCTTGCCAGGGCTGCTCCTGATCTGTTCATCCCCCTGCCTGTACTGACAGTGGGGATTCTCCCCACCCAGGTACGGCACCTTGCGCTCGGTCTCGTTAAACCTCACCAGATTCCCATGGGCCCAGCTCAGTTCTAGCAGCATGGGCAGCTCTGGGAATTGAGATATGCAAAAGACCTTCACGTGTACATAAATGACATGCCATTTGATAAAATAAATTTTCAGAAATATGATGTTTGGTAGGTCATAGTTTTGAGAGTTTAAGATAATGGTACACTTAATTTTTTATTACTGCTACTGTTTGTTCACCCCTCTCGTACCAGGGGAGAAAACCTGTGTTTCTTCAGAGCTCTGTCCCATCTTTGTCTGATGAAGATACCAAAACTAGCTAGAAGTGGAAGGACCTGCTTGTTAAATTCTAAGGATTAGCACAGTCATACTATTTTCTGACCATTTACAGACATTTTCTCCTTTTACATTAGAGGAAGTGGGAATTCATCTCCATAACTATTCTGCAATGAAAAGATATATTCATCAGGACCTCACATTTCTTCCTGAGAGGAATATCAGCTTTATCTCCATCAGGATCCTTTAGCAGTAGTTAGTGTGTACACATATCCATTTGGTGTAGAAAGAAAAAGAGAAGGCAAGAAAATATACTTGTCATCTCTTTTTGTTTACAAAGTTCAATGCTTTTTTCTTGCCTTCCTATAGTCTGTGATATATATTATTAATAATAATCCTTTTTTTTCCAAATCTAATTTTAAAAAAAATGGTTTTCCCTATTCCTCCTGTTAAGGTAAACTCCAGCTCTGCCACATATACAAATACTGTCATATCAGAGAGGAATTATAGATATAACCTGAGTATTTGAAAGGCTTGGATTACATGATACATTATTTTTAGAGTTTATTACATTCTACTTTCTAATTTATCTTGGAGCTATTGTGAAAGTATTTTTCTTTCTTTATGGAAAGAAAAAAAGTGAAAACTTTCATTAGATATTTGCTGCCCTGAAGGGACTGAGGCCTGTGCAGGTCCATGCTGAAGCAGACAAAATAAATAAGTCACTACATGCTGACCACAGCCTCCTGCAACACCTTTTCCCCACTGAAGGGACTGAGTACAACCTGCAGCCATCAGAAGTGGGAGGAGAGGTGTCTAGTCTGAAGTGGAGACTAGGAAGTGGGGATGAGAAGAGCCTGAATGGAATTTGAGACTAGGAAATGGGGAGAAAGGTGTTTTCCATGTTTTGAAATGTATGTATGTGTTCTTTGTTTCCCAATAGTTAACTTGGTAATTAAATGTATATGTTATTTGGCCACCAGAGATATTGAAATGTGTACAAATAGGTGTGTAGTGGGAATTTTAAGGGTGAAGTCATGAGAAATGCAACCAGAGACAAGGGATGTTACTCTGCTATATTGGAAGAAGGAAGCTTTCAACAGTTGTTACAAGTCAGGCAGAAACATTATCAGTTGGAATTTCATACTATGAAATTTTACTACTTAACATCGGATTAAAAGTTTCATCCTCTAAGTGAACAATAAAGACAGAAATATTTCCATGACTAAGTTGTTCCTTTTCTACTCTGAGTTTATATTCTGGGGACTTTGTTTTCCACCTGACCCACACTTATAATTGGTGCACACTTGAATAAAGTATCTGAGCTGCAGTGGAGTTTTCTAAGGGCTTATATCTCATAATTGTCTTCTTCTGCTGAAAGCTTTTCCTGAGGCTGGATATTTACACACTCTTTCACACATCTGAATTCTTATGTCTCGTAAATCCAGAGACAGGCATTGTCTTAGTTGAGATTTTGTTGAAATTTGGTTTGCAATGGCCAATGGGATCAAATTTTCTCTCCTGCAAATGAATGCTCTCTATCTTGCTCTGTCTTTAACATACTCATGTACACACACACAAAAAAAACAAAAAACCAAACAAAAAAACCCCCAAAACAAACAACAACAAAAAAAACCCCAGCCCAACAAAGTTTAAAAGACTGCATATCCTAGAAATAAACTGAAAACATGGGTTTTTTGTTCACAAATACATTTTGGATTACTCAAACTCTTTATCTGACAGATGTTTATACTGTTATTTACAAAGTAAGCACGTTTTCAAGACAGGATTGTATTTTTGCCCTGTTTTCGTACTGCTTATCAGAAAAATAGAGAGACAAGAGCAGAGTCTTTGAATGGCACTACACTGTAAATAATAGTGGGATGCACCTTCTTATTCTCAATGTGTTTCTAATCCTATCCATGTAAATACTGAATAATAAGCAATAATTTTTTTAAAAAAATAGATACATACCAAGCTTTTTAAAAAGGTGCATTTAGTTGACATGTTTTCTTTAACCTCATTTAATGACTCAAGACTTCTATTCAAAATTAATAATAAAATGTAGAGATAATGGAATATTTGTGTGAAATAAAATTGACAATTGGATGTTAGTAAGACACAACAGTCAGGTGTGAATCACATATTCATTTTTTGTGATCAATTCCACAAAAATGGTTCTTTCTGCCAAAATGCAAGCTTTTAGCACATAAAAAAAAAATCTGTTAATTCAGCGTTTTCCCATTAGACATTTAAATTGTACAATAAAAAGGGATGAGTGATGTATTCCACACCATTCCTGAACAAGCTACAGTACCCTCAGAGAGTTAATACAGAGTTTTCTGGCTCAATAGCATTGGAAAGTCTATGTACTAAATGCTATAGATGCACTTATCAAAGCTGTATGTAAAGTCTAGTCACTGTTTTCATCTTAACCTTGACATGTGAGTGCTATCAAGTTTATCAGATAATGGTTATTACTATTAGCAGACCAGTCAATCGAGTGTCAAAATCTACCCTTTTCCCTTTCAGAGGACAAGGATGGCTGAGGAGTCCAACAGATCATCCTGATGAAGAGTATTCTATACCAAACTGAGAACAACAGTTACACAAAATGGTCTATCACAACACCACACGAATCATTGATCGTGTCAATCATAACTGGAACTTTCCAATAAATGTGTTTGAGTGGGAGTTTTAGTTCACTCAAAGGAGCATTGAACAATACAGTTATTATTCCGTTCAGCAAGATTATTTCCAATTACAAGGCAAACAAATTTTATCACAGATGAAGAAACAAACAAGAATTTGGCTCAGCATCTGAAATTTAAACCAGACATTAAATTAAACCTGCAGAAACTCCAGTTGATATTTACAAATGTGTTTTCTAATGGACTAAAGATTTTTTCATTGTTTAAGTGTGTTATAGCTTTTAGTTTTCCCATCAAAACAGATAATACAAAAAAAGGAACCTTTTAAACTGGTAACTTATGCAACTACTTAGCAAACATAGTAGTCCTCAGAAAGAGCAGAATATATTCAATAAAATACAGTCTAATTTGAAAGGCAACCTTGGAGAGTAAAGGCATAAGGAATCACATGTTGTGTAGCTGCTACTGGACAGTAAGTGCCTCTTCAAGAAACTTTTTGACAGAGTGATTCATTTTCTTCTTCCACCACAGGATCAGCATAGATATTTCAGGATTATTATCCCAAAAGGAACACTTCTCCTTGGGTTTATTTTTTCTAACCAGTTATCAAATCCACCCATTTTCAAAGACCGGGAACCAAGGAAACTGAAAAATTAAACATCTGAGATTCATATTCCACTGAACAAAGTAACAGCTTGCAATAAAATGCATTTAGGTCCTTTTCATAGCTTAGTTGCAAATTTTGCCTCAAGTTATGTTCAGTGAAACTCAGCAGAAATATTACACTACAACTTGAGGCAGCTTTCAATAGCTGAAGAATACATGTTACAGCTTTATAAACCTCTCCTCATCTCAGAATTCTCATGATTCAGAAAGGATGATCATGAAGATCACACATAGGGCTTATTCTGCAAGCAAGTCAAGGGGACAAGTCTTGTCTGTGGCCCTACATTGTCAGTGAACGACTCAAGGGAGAGAAGACAGTACAATGAGCAGAGAAGAAACAAGGTAGATAAGAACCCTAAGAAAAACAAATTAAAAGTGTTTTGTTGTGACCATCGGTGAGCTGAAGGACAGAACACGTGGAAGGACAAGGGAAAAAGAGAAATGAATGACAGAAAAAAAGAAGAGAGCAGAGAAAGGATAGCACCATGAAAACAAAAGAAAACACAGAAAAAAATAATAAATACACAAAAAGGGATTGCTTTTAAAAATACTTAAGCCATGCATACCTTCATCAATGGGTTCATACTTTGAAATAAGTTCAAAGGCAGTTGTTTCAGTGGCTTCAGTGTAAAACTGTTCTTTCACAAGAAATTTAATGAGCTGGCTGTCAGGGAGAATTTTGCCGTCTGGCGAGTAAGCCCGGAATAGTTCCTGAAATTCAGATCTGTGTACAATAGCTCGATAAATTGCCTTGAAGTCTTCCATGCTAATTATATGTCCTGAGTGTTTGTCAACTGTTTTCTGGAAAAAAAAAAAAAGCAACCAAAAAATCCACCACAAACCCCAATCAATACAAATATATGCTGCAACACAAAGAGACACACAAACCACTTTATTCTAACTGATCATAAGAGCAAGAACCAAAGAAGAATCCTCAGGCAACAGTGTGTTATCAGATCAGATTCTTTAACTTTTAGATTTGATTTTGTGTGGTAAAATATTTTATACAGATTAAAATGGACCATATGACATAATTAGCATCTAAATAATTACAATAAATTTATATTTAATGTGTATGCAATATTAAAACACATTATGCAAAGTCTCTAAAATGATGCAAATTAAAATAAATTTGCAGCATAAAAGTTATCAAGTAGAAAATATATCTAATATAATATTTCTCCAACAGCAATTTAGACCATATTGTAAATACTGTCCATTAAATTTCCATACAAAACACAGCAACCAGTAATTTAAAAATGAAATAAGGATGACCAAATTATCATGAGATCCAAGTCTTTCAATACATCAGATAAGAAACACTATTAAAGTTTGAAGACAAGGTATTTTATAATAACCTATGACATCATGTTCTATTCTTAACAAACCAGACTGGTTAAGTTAGATTAATTATTCACACTTTCAGAATTCTTAAACTGTAAGCTTGTTTTTATACAGCTTACAAAATGTTAGTATAGTAATTAATTTCAATGTTCCAGTATAAAAGCCACTACAAAGTTTAAAAGGGTAAAAGAATTTGAGTAGAATACTTTTTTACCGTTTCTGCTTTGAACACTTTTCTCAGATTTAATGATTCTATATTTCCTTTAAAATTTTCTACTCAAGTAATTGTGCATACAAAATATAAATCTTTCTAATGTTTTAGCTTGCATTATTGTTAAAAGTTGCCAAATTAAGAGAAATTTGATGACAAAAATGCTCACAAAAGTCACAAATAAATGGCAATTAATTGCCTCAATGATTATCACCGAAAGGTGATCAAAATTCTTAATAGTTGGTTCCTCAAACTGAGACTACCAAAGAGCCTAAATTTCACCATCTAAAACATGGCACTTACTTCCCCAAAAGTGTCCATAAACAGGAAATTACTTACTTGAGCTCTGGCTTTGATCAAGACTTTAATGAAGACTTTTGATTATTGCTAAGTTAGATTAGTTTTGAAGTTATACCTTAAAACCTAAAAGTTTAATGATACATTACCACCTTCTTACAACGTAGTTCCTACTGTACTTCTGAATAAATACAACAGTAGGGTCAGAACATATTAGATAATGGAAACAAGTACTAAAGTAAATTTCATGAGGAGTTCTAGTGAAAAATCTTACATATCAGTACTTCAGTATTTGTTTTGAGTTTGTGAAAGAGAATAATAATGATCATTTTTAACAGAAAATATTTCAATACAAAGGCTAATTACACACATTTCACTATCACTGAGAAATTCCCCAAGGTTGATACCTTCAACCTGATTTTTAACATCTTTAAGAAAGCTGCAAATTTGCTCATTACTGTTAAAGAGGAAAAGAAAATACCAACTTATTTTGGAAATAAATAGTCTACTAGGACTTGGGAGATGTTCACTTGGGCACTGACATGGAGAGAAGCTGGGCAAAAAAATTAAAACTTCTATCTCACTTGCCTCTTCATGAAATACAGGCAACAATGCTCCACAGGAGAGTTCTTCAAATTAAAAGTTATAAAAATCATGTTGCTATAAAAAGATAGTTATAAATTTCTTCTTGGGGGATTTTTATTATTCTTCTTTTTATTAACGCACATCAAATGTTTGCTATTCAGAAAAAGTATCTAGACAAAGAGTCTTGAGAGGGATTATATGCAACTGTATTATTCCTTAAAAATCTTAATGTTCATAATTCTGATATTGTTCAAAGGAGCGTTACATTAAAATAAACTAAAGAGAAGAGACAAGAAAAAAAGCGCAGATTTTTCTTTACAAACTATGTTTTCTATAAAATGTATTTTTTATGTATAACCATTTGATTAACTGTTGATGTGTAGTTACTTACAACAATGTCAGCAAGATTCCCTTTCAGACTCCTTTGTATTTTTACATATTATTACACTGATGAAATATTTGGACCCCCAAGCTACTGAATACACTAAAATCTCACTCAAATGGCAAAGAATACCTGTAAGTACAGCTACAAATATCTAGATCAGGCTACTGAGCATAATATGTTAAATACAGCTAGATCAGACTTTTTCTTTGCAGATCACTTCCTCTAATAATTACTCTCTTCTCTACCCACAACCTTCCACCTCTCTCAAATTTCTGTCAGAAAGCAAAGTAGATGGAAAACTGAGGAAACTGAGAAACACTTTTAAGTTCTCATGGTTGGCAATTCTCTCAGTGCAGTGCAAGTTCCAAAACCACAGGAAGCCTCTTTAGCAAGCGTTGAGCTCATGCTGCCGGTTTTACCTTGGCTTGACAAGGCAGAGAACAATGAGAGAGGAACACAACAGAGTGAGGAAATCACAATGCCTTCCCTCTGCCTGTCTGCCTGTCAGCATGACGTGACCTGAAAGTTTCTGACTCACCATAGTTAATTCTCCTCTGCCAAACTGGGACAGAGTCAACCAGTTGGTTACAAAATTCTCAAAAGAATCACACACACACACACACACACACACACACATATATATATATATAGCCACTTGGTTTCATTCCCTTAGAAATGTTTTACCAGACAACTGTTTTGGGGGGAAAAATGAGGTAAAAAGAAAAATCATAGAGCTTTTGAGTCAGTTCTAGAAAGGACCAGAAGAACATGTAAACCCAGGATGTCCTAAGGCCCCCTCAAATTTGCACTATTTGCTCACTGGGACAATACCCACCTGCTGATAGTTTTCTTCCCTACACCAAATTAACCCATCAGTAAGTCCAATTCCTAGCTGTACCATGTAACCTTATAGAAATCTCTTAAACACTTCCATAACTCTAGGCCAAATACTTTCCCTGGGGGTTAGAGTACAATTCCTATCCATTCAGGCACACCTCCTAAATCCTAGAGAAGAGGTATAGTGAAGAATGAATGACAGTGTGCTTCATCTATGTTGTTCTGAAGCCCAAGCAGCTCAGATAAGTCCATGTTGTCCTGCTGGCAAAAGGATTTTTAGGAAGTTGCTCTAATGGCTCTGTCTAGGATCAGACAGGGCCATCTGGGTTCCTTAGCTTGATCACAGAAGCTGGATTAGATGAAACTAGAATATTTTAAATTTTCCCAAATGCAGACATGCTACAAAAAAACTGGGAATCAAAACTTATGTATTTTCCACCTTATACTATTTTGTTGTGGCAAAGAGAAGGCGTCATGTGAGTGTTGGTCTTTTCTCCAACTTAATAGGACAGCAGGGAATGGCCTCAGGGTGTGCCAGATTAGATATTAGGAAAAATTTCTTCACCAAAAGGCTTGTCAAGCATTGGAACAGGCTGTCCAGGGAAATGTCTGAGTCATCATTCCTTGAAGGTATTTAAAAGACATGTACATGTGGTGTTTAGGGACATGGTTTAGCAGTGGATTTTGCAGTGCTGGAATGGTTGGACTCAGTGATCTTAAAAGTATTTTTCCAACTTAAATGATTTGGATTCTAATGCAAGCCCTTGGTTATCTATTTTACACAGAAACAAAAATTATTTGCTGATTTTGCACACTTTACTAGCATGAAATACACTTCTCAAAAAAAAATTTAAAGTCAGCAAATGTAAGACACTTATGTAACTGAACTTCTAAACTTATTTAATTACTTAACCTACATATACCTTACCTTGAAAATATGTGTTACATGTGCCTCATCAAAAGGTATTTGCATTTTTTCAAGCAGCCTCATGCAGCCCTCTAAATCAATATTCCCAGTCTTGAAATCATTCTGAATGACAGACCAGAACCACGTAAGAGAAATGAGGTTAAGGAAACTTCTGGCCCACGACATTGCCTTTTAATGGGGGAAAGAAGGGGAGAAGTTCAGTTCTGTTAAACCTAAGAAGTTTGTGCTTTGCTTTTCTCATACTCTAGAACATCCTTGTCTTCTGGTCTCTGGGAATGCAGTGGGCTCTGAGGTGTGCAAGGAGAGACTTCTGCTCTGTTCCCAAAGACTCTGAGGGCAGTGACAAGAAGGGCCAAAGGCAGCGTGTGAGGGAAATCAGGGGGTGGCCAGGGTGAAGAAAGGGGTGCAGTGAGAGAAGGGAAATGTGGGGGAGGCTGAGGGGAGCGATGGGGAATGCCAAGAAAACTCAAGGAGTGAGTGTGCCCAGCACTGCGCCCACCCAACCACCATCAAACTGGCCCTGGCTGACCAGACTGGCTGCCCCCCTCCATCCCTGACACCCATCTGGGGGACCCATGTGTGCCCAGGCTGGACCCAGGCCTGGGGGGAAGAGGCATGTGGGGAGTGTCACAACAGCAGCTGTCACAGGACAGGGAGAGGAGGAGGAGGTAGAGCAGCCAAAGGATATCTGTTCTCATCCATGCTGGCTGTGCATCGCCCGCTCCAGTGCCTTCACTGCAGTGGCGTTGCCAGAACCTCGCTCCAGTTCACAGAGGGCTCCTCATCCCACAGTGCCCTCTCGGAACTGCACAGAATGTTTGCTCCCCCATCCCGCCGGGGTTGTCCCGGTGCCGCTCTGGTGATGTCACAAACCGTGGGCGCCCAGCACAGGCCCCTTCCAGCCCCTGCTGCTGCCCCCCCGCCACCATCTTGTGCCTTTTCCTTCGAGCCCAAAGCGACCCTCGTGGCCTGCCCTCACCCATCATCTCCCACTCCTTGGACAGCCCACAGCCCCAGAATGGGCACCAGGAAGGAACTGTTTCCTATATTCAGCCAACTGTGCCAGTGTCCTGCTGGAGAGTTGGGCCAGCTTGTCCAAGGTGTGCCTACTCTGGTCCGGGATGACAAGCTGGCGAGGCAGGAGGCTGCCACAGCAACATCCTCACCCTCGTCCAAATAAACGGGGACACCATGATACTGACCCACTGCAACAATTTAGGGGGAAACCCCTTTCTTTGGCCCTCAGGATGAACTCCCTTCTGAATCTGCCCACCTGGGCAGGGGAAGCAGCAGGTTCCAGGGCACAGTGTGATGGCAGACGTGGGGGAACATCCCAAGGGATGGAGGCCCATACGGGTTGCCACGTCCCTACCGTATGCTCACAAACACCCTGGGCAAGAGGAGCTGTCTGTGCCCTGCTTTGAGACCCACCAGTATCAACCTTCAAACCACTGGAACAGCCTTTGGAAGTCAGGCTAGATTTTGCCCTGGCTCCACGTACCACTGATGTTACAGGGATCCTTTTCCTCCAGGCACGCTGCTTCGAAGTTGCCAGCCTCTATATAAATGCCAGCAAGCCTGAGATTGAGACTCTAAATGTGACAGACCAAAGGCAGTTTGCCACAGATTTTGTGAAACTTGTGAAAACTGAGGACACCAAGTTTCATATTGCCATTCTGGAAAACATTCAGGTTTTGTCAGAGGATATATGAGGGGGAAATCTGTCGAGGAAACTCCCTGTTAGTCACACTTTTAATGAACTGGAATAAACTATTGAATGATCAGCATCTGAACACCAGTGTCTCCAATGTCAAAGTGCTTCCATGGTGCTGAAATAAACCCTTTGATATGGCGTCCTAAATATATAAAAGAAGAAAAATACAAAATGGGGTTGTTTGTTTGATTTATTTCTGGATCACTCAGGAGAGTACAGAAATTTCCATCAGTCAACTACCACTTTAAAAATAATTCAGGTTCGTAGTGACTGGAAATAATTTGCTGTACTTTTTTTTTTCATTTACTTCATGTACTTTTCAACCGCTTTTAAAGATACTAGTAGTGGTCAAAATGTCAAAGGCAGGTGAGTCAGCAAGTAAACTCTTACTTTCCTCTGTAATTTTAACCAATATGACATTCACTTATGTAACTTCATACTAAATAAAGCACTGGTTATAAGGAAAGTTGGTAAGGTAGGTTGGCATTGTATCCAGATTTTTTCATTGGTACTGTGAAACGCTGTAAATTCAGCCTTCAGGCTTGGCTTGTACATACCTCTGCATGCTCAGGAGACATCCCTAACACAGGCTCATGAACAAAGGGAGAGCAGTACACAGGAGGAATAAATTTCTTATAGCTAGTGCAGAAGATATTTCAGGACTGATCAGGGCTGTGTGCTGAGTGCTGAGGCATTACAGAATAAAGCAGTGCTACTTCCCTTTTCCCAGTGTTCCTTATAAAGGTCAAAGGAATGTATGTGATTTTGGTTTACTTTCAAACCATGACAGTGATTATATCCTAACATTTATCACAAGTTATTTCAAATGCCTACTGCCTTTGCTGTTTTCTGTAAATATAACTTTTAATTATAGTTTTATCAGAAACAAAAGTTAATTTCAAGCAGTGATGTAAACACTAAAAAATATTGACATGAAAATTTAAACATTATTTTACAGATGCTAGATGTTTTTAATGTAAGCACAAGATTTTGCTGTTGTTCATCACTGATGATGGCAATTGCAATGTCACATGGGTTGAACATGCCCTCTCATCTGTGGCTTTATAGGTTCACTGATCAGACTGGTCATGATTGCTTTCACTGTCTTGATTTAAAAATGTAGAGAAAACATAATGCAAAAATGTTGTTTTCAAGTTTCTTTTTTGATAAAAAATGAAGATTTTACATTCGTACTGACACCTGATTTGGGGGGTTCCATTTTCTATACATCTGGAGTAATGAAAAGGTGTTTAATACAAAAACCATGTTTCTACATCATTCTATATTGTTGATGATTAAGTCATAGGCTCAATTTTTATTAATAAGCACACTAATTTACAAAGCCTTGCTGCAGAAGACTATGTTGCAGTGTTTTCAATATTTGAATGCAACTGAAATAAATGAAATAGTTCCTTTGATATATACTGACTAGAGCACATTTTTCATCTGGTCGCTCATCTTTATGGTCATTCAGGGCAATGGTTCTAATCCATGTGCAGGAAGATGCTCATTATGCAGGTTTCTTTCCTGCAAGCAGAAAGCAGGCTGCTGCCCTTCTAACAATGTCCCTTAACAACACCTTTTGCAGGTGTCCATTTGTTAGAGAATCTGCACCATGCACTTGAATAGGAAGAAGGTTGGAGCATGGAGAGCATTTTCTGTGCTCCTTTGGTTCTTCAGAGAAAGCTGCATTACCTGTGGGTCATTTCTCTTTTCACCCCACAGCTGCTACTGGGTTCCATCCAACACCAATCCAGCCCTTTAGTGCCCATGTTGCTGCTGGAGAGCATTCACTGACCAAGCAGCTGTCTTTACATGGAATTTGGCTGAGTATGTGATTATTCCTTTATTGAAAGTAAGAGGAATTTATTAAAAAGTGTTATACAAGCCAGGGATGCTTTAATGAAGATAGCCTGTTGTGAGTGTAGTTCACATCTGCAGTACAAAATAACAGACGAAATTTTGGACATAAATTTAAGTACTAACAGAAACAGGAACAAAGCACTAAAAATTCTGGATTGTGAAAAAGCACTTTATTCAAACACAAATATTGAACATGAACAAACAATAAGGAACAGTAGAGAACAATGAAAAAGACTGAGCAGTCAGATGACTTTCAAGGTTTATTCCACCAGACCTTACGAGATGCAAATATATGGTATTTTGCAATATACTGTTTGGCCTGTAGAACTCAATTCTCTCTTCTTTAAAATGCAGTTTCTCTATGGCAAAATTGTAGCAAAGAGTGCAATAATAAAAACATTTAATATTGTAGGATTACACAGTCTTCCTATCTTCCCCATCAGACTACCCTTATAAACTTTTCATTATCCTTCCATTTCCTTTCTCTATAGAAGAGGGAATCTGTGAAACCAGAATCTGCAACAGAAGCTGCTCAGAGGGATGGAATTTGGGCAGAGGAAATGTTCTCATCAGACTGAAAATGCTCACTCAGTTTTCGCAAGGCCTATGAAATTAATCTGGGAAAGGTAATTCCAATACAGGCTTTGCCATTTTTCCCTCTGCGTTCTCTGGGATGGGCTTGGCATTTTTTAATTGCTTTTGTAAAGAGGAAACTTGGGGAGGAGTAAACATTATGAGAAGAAAGTGAAGATGCACAACTTCATTGAACACTTGACTGAACTTTTACCTATACACCTTTGTGACTCTGCTTGTCTTTGAGATTTGGTTGTAACTTCTTACCTTTTTGTCCATACCAGGAGGTTTTTTTGTTACATAGGGAATACATAACATCTGTCATTATCTTTATTCCTAAAATAGCCCTCTTTTTCTCTCTACTGCTTTGAAAACAATTCACATTCTTATAGATCCTTGTGAATCCATCTCTTTTTGTTGTCATCAGCACCCTGTATTTTAAGAACAGAAATGAAGGATAGGCATGTGCAACAAAAACAGAAATTCAAGTTGTCCAGCTGTATCATGCAGTAGGTTCCCACTGCAGCCAGTACAGCATACCTGGAATTGGAGTTCTATCTACCTATTTACAATCATAACTATCTGCTGTTAAAGACTTGCTCTGTGCCAGCAAAAACACATTATCATCAGTTATCTTTCTGTAATATGCCCCCAATACTGCTTTTTTGTTCTTGTCTTTGGTGGTTACTGAGTGGCCCTGGTTCTTTGTCACAAGGAGAAGATCATCTACTCCATCAGTTCAGAACAGTTACACAATAAGATGCAATTTTCTTTCAAAACAAAATAGAACTTCTGTTGAAACTCCATTTACAGGCTTGCAAACTCATTGGAATCATCGAGTCAGTACAAATGTACCTGAGCCAAATTGGTTCAAATTTCTTTAATTCTGACAATACTTTTGAATCTATCATTAATTGTTGTTGCAAAGAAAATCATCATTTTTGCTATGCCAGTAACATTAGAGCTTGGCTTGGACTTCATCGTCAGCTTACAGCTGCATTAAAATTGGAAGATGCTTAAAATTAGTACTTGGACTGAATATTTAATGTCCACATTATAAAGTTTGCTTCATGTTTTGCTAGTACTACAGCAGGTGGAAAACCTATCAAAATGAGGACACTTAGCAAAACAAGTTTACTCATTTCATTTTCATTTTCATTCAAATATATGTGTGGAATTAAAAGCTAATTTCTTTTTAGTTTCAGAACAGATAACCAAATCTGTAATAGGCAAAAGAGACTCCAGTTATCTGTTGGCAGAAATCAAAGTCTATCAATACTCACAGTCTTTGGAAGAAATTCATGTTTTCCCCTTTACATTCTCCAAAACAGTACTAATTCTTTCTTTGCTTCATTCATGGAATGAAAAAGGCATTTTTTTGTAAAAAAACCCCAGCCTTACTTGTATGTTTTCCAGGCTGTAGTCTGTACTAAAATCTCCACTGTATTTCTTACTCCCTATTCCTTACCAAGTGATGGAAAAGAAAGGAAAACATGATTTTGAAACAGAGGAAATAAAGGTGAAGGAAATCCAAAGAACCTTCTGTCAAGTATATCTCTCTCACTGATCTCAAACAATCAATGCATTAATGCTCCAACTATAGTGAGACCACATTCAAGGATTATTTTCCCTTCTATGGTAAGAATGGTTTAAAATGTTCCAACAAATCTGAAAAAGCAGATTACATGCCAAGAGCAAAACAATTTTCAGATCTGTATGTCAGCATCCACAAATAGTGGATTTTATAGTTCTTTTTAATGAAAGCCTCAGAATTACAAAAAATGAATGTGAAATGGTTTCAAAAGTCATTATTTCAAAAAATAACTATTTTGAACTATACAAAGCATACTAACCTGGGATTTTCCAAGGTTACCAGAGGTGTTTGTTACAGAAAGGCTTAGGAATTGCCACCATACAAAACTGAGGGAATAAGATACATAATATTTAAAACTGATGACCCATATCATATTAGGTCATTTATGTAGCAGATTATCCTTGGATGGAACAAGCATAATCTAATCTACTAATCTAAAATAATCTACTACACGTCCTTAAATTCATACTCAGAAAATGTCCTGAGATTGTGGGATCCTAATAATCGGATCTGGTTGGACTTGGTGGGATTTTTTTTTATATTACAGTTCCTATAACACGTTTGGAAGAAAAGGAAGTGTGGGTCAGCTTTTTTTGTAGATGTAGGTATAGGTCTTTTAGTCCTGAATCTTTATACATAACTAAAGGTCACCAGAACTGCATATGGTCTGGATGTCTCTCCTCAGGGGAATGGAAGCCCAGTGTCTAGAATGGCATTAGAGGAGAACTAGCAACCTGGAACAGGAGGGATCAGGGAAAGGGTGTAAGTGGGGAGATGTTGAAGAAAAATGTAAAAAGGCAAATTCACAATTGGAGAAAGGAAGAAAAAAGAGACAAGCATTATAATTCCACTGTTCTGGGACTCGAGGAGACAGTTCCAGAAGAGTGGAACTGAAATCTCAGCTCCCTTGCTGTCTTTCCTTCCTTTTCTTTGGGGCAAGTCACATTGACTCAGAGATCTCAAATCAGTACTCCAGTATATGCAATCTTCAGCCTCTCTGTATCCAGGAAAGCCAACCACTCTCCCTGATCCCCCAGGTATTCTATCAGAGTGCATTAAAATGATAAATAAATAATACAATAATCGGTTCTTAATAACTGAGGTAGGGAACAATTTAATTATATGTGACACATACGCAAAGTAGCCATGGTCCCAAATAAAACTCTCTTATTATTATTAACTATAAGTTAATGCAAGTTTGTTTCACAAAGTTAAAAAGCATTAAGAAACAGGAAATTTTCTATCCTGACTGAAATTTAGAATTACAAAGCTACATCCTCAAGCACTCTGCTGTGTTCTTATGTATGACAGGGTTTTTTACCAGCAAAGCTTCATGATCTACCTACACAGATCACAGAGCAGTGCACCAGCCCTTGGCAAGCCTACAGCTACTTAGGAGTGCTCATCTTCACTGGCAGAAAGCTCATGTTCCAGATAGGAACAGCCCTCAAGGGCAGACTGGTGGTAAAGCAAGGGATCAAAAGGCTTTATTTATTCACTTATTCATTGTTTTTCCTTAAACACATATTGTTTATTCTTAAACACAAGAAGTTTAGAGGCCTAAGGGAGACAAGAAGACATCGAGTACTGTGCTGCTCACATAATTTCAGTGTTACCTGATTTCTGAGACACAGACCAAGGAGTTAGACTTTAACCCAAATGCATGGTGCAGGCCATACTAAGTCCTATACACTCAAATAAGATGAAGAAACATGTTTGTGTCCATAGTCATGCATGTTCATGACTGGAGACTCTCACAGAGGCCCATTCTGGCATTAGTCCTCCAGTCATTCTGCCTGGACACATGGTGGAGTGCTCGTTTCATACAGCTCTTTTTTTGCCACACACTCACATTTCTTTCCCTTGGAAGTTAATGTGTATTTTTGGGGTTCTGTGATGACAGGAGGTTGAGACAGGACTGGGGAATGTATCCCACTGTGGAGATTCAATGGCTGAAAGAGTTTGAGTTCCTCTATAGGGTAAGAAAAATACATACTCACCCTACAAGCCTCCTAGAGAGTGGTTTCAGCGGAGAAAAAAAAGTTGCTTTGGTTTCAGATAGAACCATTTTCTTTCTGGAATGAGATAATTAAAAGGAAGGTGAAGATGAACAGATTATTAGTGGGTGGGTTTTTTTATTTGGTAGAGTTTGGAGTTTTTTAGCCTGCATTGAAGTTACTATTAAGAGAATGACCTTTGAGAAGCTCACCACTCAGAGGTCAGGCTCACAGAGAAGTAGAAAGTCCTCTGTATGCCTTTAACAGCTGTGTTGTCCTGTGTGTAGCACGAAATAATTAGGACTCCATTGATCTTGAAGCAAGTTATATAGATGACTTACCTTTAAAACCAGGTACATTCCAAGTTATAAAGGTTCCTTATGCTGTCTTTCTTGCTTTATAGCACTCAACAGATGAGAAAAAGCACTTTTTGTTTTTAATGTGAGTTCATTAGTAAATATTTTTTACAAATCCCTGAGATTGTTTTTCAGAAAAAAAATTTTTGCCAGTTCACTGAAGATATTATTAATTTTACTTAAGAACTTTATTTCACACAAGACTTCCCATTTGCAACTTTTAATTATATCATCATTAGAGACAGATATGAGAAGCACAGCTTATTTCAAGTATTTATTATTCATTCTTGTATTGTTAATGAATCAATACCTGAAGTGCATCTGCAGTAGAAAGTCACCTTCTTGTTCATCAGCTTTGCATGCCCATAAAAGAAATGTGATTTCTTCAGGTATGGTATTACATAGAATTCAGTACCATTGCTTTCCATATATAACATCTACATGCAAATTTATTCTGTTGTTCTTTCTTAAATAATTAACATTATCTGCTAATATATTCTTGCTCAGACCAGTTCCTCTAGTAATTAACATTGAGTGTGCAGTGTGTATTCACTGAGCTTCTATAGTTCATTCTTTCTCTTTCCATCAAAAGGTCATTTTAAAGGCACATCGACAACACGCTTTCTATGATCTGTAAGTCCTGCAAGAACCAAGCTGTTATTTCAGCCTCTGGGCTGTAGTTCTCTATGCCTAAATCCATTACAAAATATGGATTTATCTGAAGCCAATGAAAAGCGTAATTAACATTTTGGTATTTGGTGTGCAATCATTTATTTTCCATTATCAAAGTTACATAGGCTGCCAAATGCGTGATGCAGATTATGGGGCAAACTGTGCTTAAAATCCAGGTTTTTCAAAACAACCTGTTATTTCCTGTGAAGTATTCATGGGGAGACAGAGAAGATTAAAATGCATAGGTTCTATTTTGCCTTCAGCTGTTTTCTGGCTCCTCTGTTTAAGTCCCAGTTCGACAAAGTACTTAATTGTTTGATTAATTACAATCATTTGACTATTTCCACTGGGAGGAATAGTATGATATAGGTACCATGATGTTACAGTTAGTTAAACTGGATCATACAAAATGAAGGACCTGACAAAGAAGGTACAGAGAACAGGAGAAATGTTCCCTTCTTTTGACTGTGAAGTTTAGACCCACTTGGAGAAAGTTCCTACAGACCGAGTTCCAGTGCTCCAATATATTTTATAAATTAATTTATATTATCCTGCTGCATTTTTTGTCCTAATCTATGAAACATGTTAATCATAAAATAATTAATTTTAAATTAATACCTCTAAATCCAGAAATGGACTTAAAAGTCTAGAAGCTTCAGTAAACTAAATGCTAAGCACCTATTCATGCTCTAGTCATAAATAAGTCAAGTGAAGCACCTATCCCATGGATATTTAGACTGTGAGTTGTAGAGAGTATGCTCACTCTGGGAGTGTTCAGTGTCTTCTTCATTTAAGGAAGTTCAACTCTGTGTCTCATTTTTCCAGTGGAGTTCCCTTGCAGCTTCGTTATGAACTGGCACTCACACACACCTGTAGAAAATGTGTTATTGTGTGCTACAGAATGCACAGTCTGTGGGCATAAAAAGAGAAAGATTAGCATAATTCATGACTTAGCTGGAAGGTAGCTGGATCCAGCAGAGCAAAATTCTTTTTAGTGACAACTGACTACTGTTTATTGGGAAAGTAAAAACATGAAACACTCTGATCTGCTGAGATTCTGCAAGAGTGGGGGTTGCTTACGGGTTTCCAGATAACAGGAGGGAGGAAAAAAATTAAGTGCAGAATGAAGGTGGAAAAAAACTTGGATTTTTGCCTGCCATTAGCATCCTTATTTCAGAATTTTACATTGTTTCCAGTATTTTTAAAAAAAAAAAAAAAAAAAAAAAAAAGCAACAATAATTTTAAGAACTCCTTTAGTTCTGAGAATTTCTTTGAGTTCTGTGAACATGTAGGACCAGACTAGAAGAGGTGGAAGCATTTGCAAATCTACCCCTGTAGCTGAGTAAGTAATTCCAGTCTCTAAATCCTATTGATATTGGTACAATATTTTTATAAACAAAATATAGTGAAAACAAAAAGAGCTCAATATATTAATCACAAAATTCTGCAGTGAAAAGTGACTTTGACGCATCTGTTTCTCTTTCATTAAACCCCTCATAGGCAGCATAATCCTGATAATTTTAACTCCCCAGATGAATATTCTCTATTTCATTTGCTTCTAAAAGACCAAATTATTAACCATGTCATATTGTAAAATTATCATCTAAAGACTTCATGATGTGCTAAGTAGAAAGGAAATTGCCAAAGGCTGTAAGCTCTGGGTCAAAGGACAGTTGTTTGTAGCTCGTTGGTATGATGAAGTGAAATCAGAAATTATATTAAATGTTAGTTTAAGATGTAATTAGTGAGGAATTTATGCATTTTCCAGTATTCCACACAGATCCATAGTCTCATATAAACAGTGGTAGTAATGCTTGCTTGGGTACATTATTTGCCTACTCCAGAAGCAGGAAAACAATGCAAAAGCCAAAATATATTGTTCAGCATTTGTTTGCTTTTATTCCTTTCACCACTTCTCTCTTTACTCAGCTGTGCAACCCTGACTGCCAAACTATGGTTTCACAGGAGAGCTCAACTCAGTCTTTTTCCCTTTCTGCCTTTAGATACTCACAGAAAATTCCAATGAAACCTAAATTACCCCTGTGACTTTGTAGCATTGGGCCAGAAGTGAGTTTCCAAGTTGGTGTGACATGAGTACTGAGTACCTCAAAGGCTCTTTCTCAGGTGCACAAGCTAAATGCTGGGCAATCTCTTTGCTTAGGCTGGTAAAAAAAATAAAGACTTCACACAAAAGCCTTCAGCTGGACTCCTTGTTTTGATGTGAGGGAATCTGGCATGAAATAGGAGATTCTATTTACCCTTGGGAAATTGGTCTTAATGCCTTTCTCCCCTCAAAGTACACACTGTGTTACCTGTGCTGCATTCCCAATTTAGTGGTTCACCCAGTATCCAGAACTCTGAGCAACCCCTATTTCCTCCCTTTAAGGCAAATTCTGGATGCAGACCTTCAGACCAAAGAGTAGAAGCTCCTCTTTGATGTGTTAGGTGGAAAGGATTAAGATCCTGTTTTCCACAAACACATAGAAAGGAAAGAGGGCTTGGCAAGCAGTGCAGTGAATGTGAGCACCCACGTCAAAAAAAAGTAAATGGAAGGAGTCAAAAAAAAAATCTAAGTATGCTGGGGGGAAAAAGAGTGGTTGTTCTTAGAGTACAGTAGTACCTGACCTGTTTCTGAAAAAGACAGAGAATACAATGGATACAGGACGTATATTTCTATCAGACTGCCGAAATAAGGACTAGTGAATCCTGAAAAACTTCAAAGGACAAGAGCATTTTGGAATGCTCAGAGTAAATATGGTATCCTCTAGATGATATTGTGCTTAAATAAGAACAGTGCACACAAATAATTCATTGGAATCTGTTACCTGCATGTTTTAAATAAAAGAAAGGGTATTTGGCACTCAGCATGTGGCCATTATTTAGAGGGAACAACTGGGGACAGTTACATTATTAAAACAAAAACCTATATGACCAATGGTTTACTAGTGTCAAGGGACATGTTAGCTAAATATAGTGCACTGAAACACCATGTTGCATTAGGCATTAGAAAAGCATATCCTTTAGTGCATTAAAAATGCCTTTTTACAGTTAGATCAATTTGGGATATTTTCATCACAGTTTGACTACTCCATTTTATACCAGGTGAAAAACTGTCCTCAGGATTTTACTACTGGTGTGACAAGTACTGATTGCTGTCTAGATTCGGGATAGTACCTTCTACCCAGCAACAATCTCCTGTCCATTTGGTGTTAAATCCATCTAAAATCTTTGTACAATTGATCTTGGTACAGGGATGTCAAAACACCAGCCAGCCTAGTCCTCAAAACAGATTTGTTACTGCTCTGTCTGAAGAGCTTAGACCCAGCCTAACGAGATTACATGCACTGTGGAACTACTGCAGCTCAGCTGCTTTTGGAATTCATGCTGTATCTCTGGCAGAATCCCAAGCTGTGCTGCACAGTATAACTATTCTGGCATTGATGTTGCTACCTCTGGGGTCACTGCAAATGCATTTGTGGGCATGAAATGCTCTATATAGGACAGGGCGGACCTACCAAATAAATTTTAGGGGAAGAAAAAAGCCTATATATACATATAAAAGACATAAAGTGTATGTGTGTGTGTATACATAAATATATGAAAAACATAAAAAGTCTGAGTGTATATATACATATATATATATATATATATATATATATACTTTGATATGGGCTTTGAGATGAAATACAGCCAATACAATTAGGAGACCTGAAAAATTTAAAAGGGCTAAGCTCTAATTCGCATACAGGATGCAAATTGTAGTCACTTATTCAATGTTTGATGTTGTATCATTGAAGATTCAGTCTGTGCAGATTCCAGATAATCCTCACAAGAAACAAGGTCGTAGTGAAAGGCATATTTGAGGAATTATAGAAAAATAAATGTATCTAAGCAAGATGAACCTCAGTACGCTGTCTACATCTGTGTTAGTCTTCACATTTCAGGATAATTAAAGTTTTTCTTTGAAAGAAAATTTAATGATCCCATAATAATTGGCTGGCAGCTAAACTTTTTCCCTGGTTGTCAAATAGATTTGCAAATATGCAGTTAAAAATACTGATGTAGCTACTGTATCTAATATAATTATAAAATATTGAAGCTTTATAACCAGCATTTGTTGATATCTGCACACTATTTTAAAAAAACAGCAAATACTATGTTTTTCAGAATAACAGCCTCTGAAAATACTATCTGCTCACTTAAAATATAGAACTTAAAATAATTTTGATCATAGATTACTGTAAATACCTCTAAAATCAGTTACTATATATAAACTTACTATGGCTCATGATAAAAATCTATCCCACATTAAATCTATCTCACTCTCATGTTCAATCTGTTTATAAAAAGACATCACTTATACAAATAAGGACAGCTTTAAAAATAATACTTAATTTAAAAGTTGTTATTTATATTAAAAGTATTTAAATGCCTTGATTGTGTCAAATCAGGTGAAATAGCACTAAGAGTGAATATTTCTTTCTAAAAGCTTCCAGGCTGAGTAAAGGCTTGTGTATGTATGAGTTTTGTAGCTATGACAATGCCCATGTAGAAACCTAGACAGAAAGAATATAAATATTTATTAAAGACACATTTATCCTGCTTAAAATAGTATTACATGTTGTCAAAAATTCCTGAGAAGAAACTGTACTTGTACCCTGCATCTTGCAGCCTGCATGCATCCTATGGGAAACCACATCCTAATGAACTACTGTAATGATACAGAAATACTTGTGATTACATAGACAAGAGCAGCAAGGATAAACAGCATCAGAAAAATCAGCTTCCACCGACGAGGGGAATAAAACTGTGACAAGTCTTAGGTGGGAGCAGCAGTGAGTCCCTGGAGACAGAAGGAAACCTGTCCAGAGGGACAAGGTGGAGTTAATAGTGGAGCACTGGCATCCAATAGGGAAGAGATGCAAACTGAGCTACCATCCTTGTTCCAGGTGGGATCGGTTGTACCAAATGCCCAGTGAGATCAATGACTATACAGTTCCTGTCCATGCCCACATTGGTCCTGGGAGAGATTGGGGATGGGTGTGTTCAGGGACCATTGCTGCCCTTCCTCACCCCCGTGCACGTGCTCCTGCAAATCAGGCTGCAGGGTGAAGGAATGCCCGTGCTTACGGCAGGCTGCTCCCCAATTTTTCCATAGGGCACATTCCAACTCATGTGGACTGGATGCTGTTGTCACATGACACAGGGGGAAAGAAACATCTGACTCTCAGGAGAGGTGGTGGCCAAAAGTAGCCTGCTGTTGTTAGAGCAATTAACTGGCCTCCCTGAGGGGTGTTTATAAAAGAGCACAGCCTGAAAAAAGCAACAGCGTCAAGGCTTCTCTGGGCCCCTGTTCCTCTGTTGGAACAACCTCATGATAAAAACTCTTACTCTTTCTAGCGAGTCAGAATTTCTCCTGTTCCTACTTGTGCCTGTTTTCTCTTGTTCTTCCACAGTGTGCCTCTAGGACACTGGACCTGTCTCCATTACAACCTCCTGCAAGGTAGTTGTAGGCAACAATCACATCTCCCCTTTGCCTTCTCTCTTTAGGGCTGAACAGCTGTCTTTGCCTCTCCTCATGCATCCCACCCCTCTAACCAACCTGATGCCCCTTTGTTGGACTTGGGTCAGTATTTCAATGTCTTTCTTTTACTGGGGAGCCCTTAGGGGACACACTGCTAAAGGTACAGTCTCACAAGGGCTGAACAGAGGAGAAGTCTTCAGGCAGCCCATCTTTACTGAGTAGATTCCTTCCAGGTTTATGAAGAATCGCCCTTGAAATTGCAGCTACCAGTGAATGCAGGCAGATAATCTCTCCACACAGTCTAGAGAAGTGGGAATTTACTTTTTTTGCAATGTAGAGTGGTAAAAAGCTTGTGAAGGATAAAAGGGGGATGACTATGGACAGGAAGTTAAAAAAGTGGGAGTTGGATCAGGGCTGGAGTCAAATGGATTTTGTAGCAGCAGACTTGCCCATAGCTCCTGAATAGTATTCTGCTTTTTGCATATAGCTCAGCTCTGAATTTATTCTACTGCTTCCATATAATTCTAAAATTCAGTGCCAAACTATAACCTCTCAGCTTGTGGATAGTTCTCCATATATCAATTTGCCATGACCTTTTCCTTCGTTAACCAAAATGTAGCTAAATGATCCAGTCTTATGCATTAAGAAATATTGATGTTGTTTAAGGTTTCAGAACTGTTGTTTTGATCAGTTTGCTCTCGGAAATTCTGTCTCAATTTTCTATTCAAAGAACAATATATTGAAAGTAAAGAACTAAGATGTTTACATATTTGTACTTTCTAATACATTCTTTAACAACCATGCCTTAGTTATTTTTAGCTTGCTTGGATGGTGTGTTGGCTGGTTTGGTTTGCATAAGAGTTCTGTTTGATCATTACCTTGTTTCATCCCTTGGATAAATTTGGGATAGAATTTACACTTTCTCTCCTTTTTTTTTTTTTTTGTTTTTTGTTAACATGAAACATTTCAAGAAAAAGAAGAAAGAACATTATTTTGAGGTGGGCTATTGCTGTATAGGATGCACAACAGAATGGCCCAATTTAGTATCCCTGATTTCATCAGCAGACTCTCAGCCCCAATTCACTGTACGTAACTGTTTATCTTATATCTTTGCAAAAGTACCTGGATGGCCATTGCAGATTCTCATTTCTGTCATCAATTAACTGGAAGATTGTGGATGGAAAAGAAAGGCAGTTAAACCATTAAACTTACAGCAACACATACTCTCAGCTTTTAAGTTACTGGATGTTTGTTCCAAGTCTCAAGAAGATGGACTATGTTTCAGGAAATCGATTCTGTTCTCATTTAAGCCAAAGGACCTTGCTTTTGCTGCATATCCTGCTCTTTCTTCAAAAAGATTTATTACAAATGATGTAGAAATTCTAATGAGGTTCCCTGAAAATTTAGATTCCCTGAAGGCAAACTCTGCAGTATGTAGCCTCCCTCTTGCAGTGGCTTATCACACAAATCCCTAAATGTTGCTGCGGATCTCCACTGTTTTAGCAGAGTCTGTATTGGGGCACACAGGACTGTGGCCTAACCACACAGAGGAATCTTCTGCTGTACTGACTGCTACTTTGACTAAACCAAGAAAATCTGTATTCCCTCTAGAGATTAAAATCTAAAGCCTGTTAAGACTGAAACATCTATTCTGCATAATGTTAAAAACACACATAAACTTCACAGGTTATTAGGTCATAATAACAGAGGAGCAATAAATTACCTCTTCTTCTCTTTTAAACAGGTGAGATAAGTAAAAGGAGTTTTATCACCACAATGTGCCTTGTTATTACTTCCAAATATATCCATTTAGGAATAAGGAGTGAAGGATATTAAGTTTCACTCCTTACACAGCATAGCACTCTCGGGGCAAAAGCTATCACAGAGAAACCTGGGGTACAGTCACTTGCCACAGGCCATACTCTGTGTTGCTGTGAAACTCTCTCTGAGCTGTTCAGTAAGCTGGACATGTACACCCTGGCATACCCCTCCTGCTTTGCCAGCTCCTAGAGGGGGAAGGAAATGCAGGAACTCCAACCTCACCATTTCTTTCTGTTGCTATCGATCTGCTGAGAAAGCAAGCAAGGAATAGAGAGTGCTCACAGAACCTGTTGGTGTGATTTGATTCCATACAGGATGTACAGCTGAAAAACCTCCATTTGTGTTTGAGGAAAGACCAGTAGTAATCAAGGCTCAGGTGTTTTGAGGTAAGAATATATTAAAGGCAATTACTGTAATTGTTGGTTAACCTCACGAGCTGAAAACACGTGAGCGTTGTCTCATCTGCTCTTTTGAGATGAAGGATTGCTTCTGCTTTTGTTCTTTGTGCAAGCAGAAAGCCACCTTCCCTTAAAATATCAAACAACTCCTCCAACAAGTTGACTAACTGACATAATTAATTCTCATTCTCCCTTGGGGTTAGAATATTGTAATTTTACTTACTTTGGCCTTGTGAGCCAGAAAGTGTAAGGGGATGTGGGAAAATCCTTAGATATCCAGAATGTCATCTCAATTATTTTTGCTTGTAGATACCTGAGAGACAGGAATTTTCATCTTTAACAGGACTCGAATAATTAAGTCATGATTTTAAACTAAAGGCTGAAAAGTTCCTAGACATGCTTTTTTTGGGGGAAGGAAGAAATGTAATCATTCCAGCAGATGATATCCCAGAAGTCAATCCTTTGTTATTGAATTTCAACCAGTCTCCAAGTCTTTGGAACTACAGCCTTCCAAATGTTCTATACTCACTTATTATGGACAGTCACGTATCAAATAATAACAAGAATAATTGATTTCCTGTCCTTAAGGTTACCAAAGGCCATATAAAATATATGAATGTCTTTCATCAGCTTTTCAATTTGTCAGTTCCTAGGGGTTCCTATCCAGAGTATTTTATCTAGCACTGCTGTCAAAGTGGTGAACGAGTCTCCACTATTCACAAGGCAGGTGACATCATGCTGTTCTGAACACTGAACAGAAGGTTGAAGCAGAACTCTAATCTTCCTTGTTTTTGTCTTCCTGGCTCCTTTTACAGCACCTCTGTGTTGTGAATCACAGCAGCTTTAGTTTGCAGATCTTTGCTCACCAACAATAATTCAAAATGTAATTTCACTGTGAGATCTAAACACAGAGGAAATCCAAAAAAAAATTAATTGAAAATCAAAATTAGTTATATGAGTAAACCCCTTTGAGATCAAATTATATTTCTTATCCAGCAATTGTTTGCTAACATTTGGTTTTCTTGCTTGCCTTTACCCTAGACTTTTTTGAGAGATCCCCAGACATGTTGTAGTGTGGTGATATATTTACCTGTTTGAAGTCTTGTTTGTTGTGATCAGTCATCAAGAACTCACTTGTTGATAAACATACTCTGTTTCCCTTATGTCCCTGCCTAGATGATCATAATTCATAGGATCAGAAGGATCATTTCTGCTTGAAAGAAGCTAGCTCCATTTTTTCTGATGTAAATCACATTTATGTCAAACTCAGACATCTTAAAAGCATTCTAGTTCTCTTCCCTGTGTCTTTCTGACACAGTCAGATTGTATCCTAGTAAATTTATTGTCTTGTCTAATTTCTTTATGGCATCTCATATTTATTTAATATGAGAATCTCTCAATTTTTCAAGGCAATATGACATTGATTCTCTCGTATCATCAACCCTCATCCCATGATACATTACACTGTACTAGATACCATTGCTGTACTGCATCCTCCCTTTCACTCCCCTAATTAATAGGTCACACTATCCTAAAATTTATAATTAATAGTATTATTCACTCATTTTTACATAAGGAATGGTCTATCTATTCCCTTGTGACATGAGACAGAAGTGCCCAGGACAAAACAGACAGGACAGGAATGCACTGCTGGCTGATTTCCTCAAGCCAGAATAACATGTCTAACCCAAAATATCCTCAGACATCATTGGCATTTGGACAAACATTCATCAAAAACCCACAAACAGTTCAGCATCCAATAGCTGCTTTGCTGCAACCCTCCTGACAGGGTCTCCCACATCCCAATAGCTCTTCTGCAATTGTACAACATCCACCTCTCCAGGTGAAGCAACTTTTTTTTAATAAGTTCTCTTTATAAGCTTTTTCTAATAAGTTCTGCTATCCTTTACAGAAACTGTGTGCTGTGATTGGATTGATACAAAAGTCTTCCACAGCCTTCGAGTTTCTGTTCTTAAAACCATCTCAAAATTGGCTGTTGCTAGGCATGTTTTAGTCAGAAAATTGAATAGCTGTTTGACAGGGTATTAAGGGTAACACATATTTCAATATTTCCTATTTTAAGCCATTTTGTCATATTTTTGAAACTTTAACATAGATGAAGAGGTATCTGATTGCTCTCTCATAGGCAAAATCAATATAACATTGAGGGATGAAAAGCTCTTCTGTTTTTCCTTGTTACCTCAGCAACTTTATACAGAAATACTTTACATTTTTTTAAGGGAGATACTCTAAGAATGACTATTTTCTTGGAACTAAATTTACAGTGATAACATTCTGAGATACAAAGAAAATTAATGTAAGCTGATGGATAGGATGGGATGAGGAACATTATGTATTTTGCCTCATGGCTCCTGTCTGTAGGGTTGCTAGTAATACTTCACTGATGAAATTACTATAAATATACTGAAAATTGTCTTTGGATAGACAGCTACAAGACAGCACTATATCCTTGTTTCACAGGAACTGTGAAACAAATGTTATGGGTTTTGTAATAGGTATAACTGGGTCTGATTTGGGATTGAAGAGTGCTGACAAGCCAATTTGCAAACACAGATGTGTGGGCAGGCATATTATATGTATCCTGAACAATTCTGCTGTACCATTCCTTACAGAATTATTCTGGGTACAACTATTTGATAGAGTAGCAAAGCACAGTTAAATTGACACCTAAAATTAGATAATCTGATTCTTTTTTGAAAGTGGTTGGCAAAAAAAACAAAAAAAAACAAACTGGTTTGCTAAATAGTTTGCCTCAAATTTGTTAGAAAATGCTTGGTAATAGTTACCTGCACAGTGCATAGGTGTATACTAAAATATGCTTTATGCAGGTATTACTGTCAATATAGTTTAGGATTTTTTAAAAGACAGTATCTAGGCTTGTCTTCATATATGAAAAAAAGGTAAAAATTAAGGAGTTATAGTTTATATCCACCAAAAGTTTCTAAGAAATTTTTAGATATCAAAGTTTTAAGAGCAATAGTTGTTGTTCACTTGAGGTTGAGTTGCAAGGGTAAAAGGACAAAATATGCAGCAATACAACAAACAGAAGATCAGATTAATTACAATGATCTCATTGACATAAGACAGCACAAAATTTTTGTCTACTACACTAATTTAAACCAGTGACCATAAGTCTACTATATTATATTAGGAAATGGGAGCTTTGAAACCGGGGAGGAGAAAAAAAATCTCCCCACTTTTCTGTTTTTCTTTTAACAGAGAGACAACATTTTCCATAGCAATTTGCCTCAGTATAAATCCACAATAATTGTCAGAATGATCATAAAACTTTGCTAGCAATTGGTATACATGGTGTTTCACCTTGGATTATTTATTGGTTGCTATATCTGCATTCAACTTTTGAAGTCCTGAAGCTTTTCATAGATGGGAGAAGCTTCGGCCCTGTGGCAGCCAATGAAATCAAAAAAAGAACTCCTTAAATTTCAGCTCTGACACAAATCATTCCTTTTTAGAATAGTTGACTGTCAAGGTTATGGTAATATCTATCAATTCAATCTTTTCTGAAAGGTACTCATGGAGAATGATTTAAATCTTGATTTTAAATCACATGCTGTCCAATAATATTTGTGTGGTGGGGAACCTACATGACTCCTCTGCAGAATACTGCATCCTGTCAGTCCTTGAATTTGATTCATAATATACATAGTTTGCTCTCAGGTACTCATAAAAAAATCCCACTGACTTCCAAATTTGGCATAGAATGTACTGATTTTTTTTTTAAATTAGTCTCCCATTATTTTTATGTGAGTGAATTAATGGACGTTAAGCACACAAGTTTGTACTTTAAAGTGGACTCCATGGGCAGCACCATAAATAAAAGAGCTGAATTTACAAGCATTTCCTAAATTAGTTGCTGATTTCTTTTTGTTGTATTCTGCTCCACAAGTTTGATGTTTACATAATTTGCAAAAAGGTCATGTCCTAATATTAAATTAGAAATTATTACCTCTTAATTAACCTACTATTAAAAATACATTAATCAGTTTGTTCCAAACAATAGAGATAAATCTACTCCCATCAAACAGCGTTTTCCCTTTTCTTCCCCACCACACATCCCTTGTAATACATAACGAGATCACAAATTTGGGTCCCTGGAATCTCAGGGCAGAAAGCAGAAGGTTAGAGAGGGAGCAACCAACAATGTCTTTCATACAAAAAAATTGTTTAATCATTTATATGAAGATTAAGATTAGCTAAAACATATTGATGTAGTATTTAATGCTGCGTAAAGCATTATTATAACTTTATTTATGTTTTGAAAGATATAAAAAAATTCTCATTTAATCAACACAATCACAATACATAAAACTAATCAACTCAATCATGTGTTATAAAACTTGCATGCTGGATTTGCAGAGCATTTTACAAATACTGTCATGATGAGTAGATATTTAGGCATAGTTTATCGAGTGTAAATAAAGATGGGGTTTTATAAGTTTTCTCTCTCCCTTCTCTGGTTTTCCTGCCTTATGCATTGTTTTTTTTACATTTTGTCTTTTATTGCTCTGGGCTGTGTTTCTGAAGATAGTGCCAAATCTGAGGCCTATTTAAGTTGTTTCCATTTAAATGCATAAAAGTAAATAATTTTCAGTTATGTAATTATTGTCACTCCAAATAGCTGTGTCTTTGTGATTTGCTTTATAACTCCTGTCACTTTTCAGTGGCTACCAGGCATTCAAATACTGTAGTCTGGCTGAGAGCTATCATTAGCAAATCAAAGCAGATGTATTTGTATGTGTATTTTTTCTCCTCAGTCCTTAGAGTTCTCTGTCCTGCTGCTGCCTTAACTTTTGACTCCTGCCAAACCATCAGCCTGCCCAATAGCAGACATGGTTTTATCTTAATACTGAGGTATTCTAGCCAGTACATTCCTTATATTAGAGACAAAAAGATGGTGTTTGCAATGGTTTTATATAGCCTTCCAGAAAGCCCACTGTCAAAGCTATGAGTTATTTGAGTTTGTCATGTTCTGGAGACTTAGATTTCCTTGACTATTATGAACAATTTCCTTACAAAATTATTTTTTTCCCTATTTAGTAGGAATCCTCAGCAAAGAAATAGTTGTGACCAAGAGTTCTTGAAGTGAGATGTATGAGATGTGAATTAATAACTACCTCACCAGAGATTTGAGAAAATGACCCACTTATTCTGGGCCACAGCGCTCTGTCTGTTGAGTGAGGATGAAATAGTCTCCTTCTTTTAACCTTTTGTCACCTGCTTTGAAAAGCATAGGTCCTCATTTCAGCTGGAGAAACTTTAGGAGTGAATTCATTACAAGGGTTGGAAAGAGGAGGGACAGATATTAAGCTGATTAAACATTGCAGAAGCATCAGTCACTGAAAGGGTGAAAGATTTGTAATAGGCAATTTTCACTGAAAAAACAGGCAGAAGAGCATATTCCTGTGCAATCATACCTACTCATTAACCCAGTAATAATCACAGCTTAGGCTAGTGAACTCCATGCATTTCAGACCTGGATTTTATTTAGCTGAGACTACAGCCATTATCAAGACTCGCTCCTCTTCCCCCAGCTTATTTTTAAAGCTCACTGTAACAATAATCCTAAAATAGGTTAATTTTTGCATCTTTTTCTGTGGCCTTCATGCACTAAGGTCATAAAATTTGTGCCCCTACTTTGTTTTGTGCTCTAATGATGGCGTCTGGAGTGGGTGGATCACCAGTGTGTTGTTGAGGAACACATTTAGTGCAGTCCAAGCTGGAGGGTGAGCTCTGGGAGGTGGGAATTGGCATCAGCACCAATCAAGAGCCTGTGAACGGGCACAGCCCCTTTGCACAACAAAGGGCACAGGGACCTGTGGCCCAGCCGGGTGACTGGACACTCATGGGCATGGCAGGAGCCAGCGGCTCAGCAGGCAAACCCCAGACTATCACACACATAGACTGTGAGGGAATAAAAGCCATGGGGTTCTTTGTTCAGGGTCCCTCCTTGGAGTCACCATCTCAAATTGTTTCTGTGTTCATGGCCAGGCTTCGCGAACGAAGATTTGGGAAGGGCACTACCCACGTTTGTTAAAAGGCCAATATGAGATAGACATATCTGGCTGCAAAAGGCACAGCAGAAAGACTCCTTAGATGGTATATTCTGCAAGACACGGTTCTTTCTGCATTGTCTTTTCTCCTCGAGAGTGACCCTGCAGGCGTTCTCAAAAGCATCAGCAGCGTTATAGATGGTGTGTCTCCAGACCTCCCGATTGGAGGCCAGAGTAGACCAGTTATGGTGATCAATATGGCCAAGGCTGAGATGTTGTTTCATGTTTCTGTGTTACTGCACTGTGAATAAATTGCTTTAAGGATCCAGAGTTCTGGGACTCTCCTATGGGAAACCCTGGGGTGGGGCTGGTGAGGAAACCTGGTCTGACTGTGTGAGTGGCAGCGTAGGAAGTCAAATGGGACACCCGGGGGAATTCCTGGGTGATCAGACAGAAAAGTTTCCTTAACTGTTTATTTTTTGAATTGCCTGGAACATGCGGTTTTGCTTGAAAATAGAAAGATTGTAGGGATTTCTAATATGGGAAAACAGCAAGAAATGGACATTGTTACACTGGTGGGATGGAAGCCGTGGGAAAAGTGAGGAGGAGCAGTTCCCTGGGGTAGGAAGAGGGCCTTGGACAAAGGACAAAAGGAACTAATGTTGCTAATAGGTAAAAATGTTATCATATTGTAGCTAGCAGCATGGACTCACGGCCTAAATGAACAATTGCAGCCTGTTGTGTAAAAGGTATAAAATGACTGCTGAAATAATTAATAAATGCCTTTGCTTTCACCATCATGCAAAGTCCGTGTCCTAATTCTCCACAAAAGATGAAAAAAAAATCCAATCAACTCCCCCAAAAAACCCTAACAAACACTTCTTGATATTTTATGAAGACATATAAAAACCCCAAGCCCAGTTAAGGACATGATTTCCTGTAATAGAAGATAAAAATGTGCAATAAAACTCAAGGTTTGGTTTTGCTTATTTTTTTTCTTGTTCTGTTGTGCCCAGCTGCCCTCAAACAATGGTCCAGAAATTAAAGTGTCTTATTCTGGAATAGGAAATAAGGTCCTTTGTAGAGACAGACGGAGTGGAAGACCCCGGAAATTTATTAATTGAGGAGGTGCTTATTTTTAAAAAAGACTAAAATAATTTCAGTATTCAGTTTGGGAGAGGAAGGGAAAAGAAGACACTAAATAGGTAAAGAAAATAATAATCCAGTAGGAAGAAAGGTGATGAAAATATGAAGGATGAAAGGAGCCAAAATCATAAAGAGAATAAATAAATGGTTCTGTGGAATGATAAATTTTAATCTGGTTCATTGTTGTTTTGGCTAACTAAAGTCCCAATTTTATGCAGTGTCTTGTGCATTGTGTCCTGTCTTGTAAACACAAGTAGAAAAGGTAGTTCTGCCATATTTAAAAGCTTTCAAATTCAAAATTTTAAGTGATCTTAAAAATTATCCCTTGACCATAAGTTTGCTTTCAAAAACTTGTTTTCGTAGGGCAGACAAAAGTTACAAACAAAAATAGCATTCAATATTTACTGACTTTTTCCAGCAAGGAAAATATTACTTCTACTGTATTTCAGAAGAACTTTTATGAAAAACTAATGCATTAGATATGCTGAAGTTTTTTAGCCATTAACTGTGCCATTTGACGACATAAATGCTTTGCTTCTTAGACTCACAAAAACATCTTTTTAAAAGGAAGATAAAGCTGTAGATTTAATTTTTTTATTACAGATTTGGGTATTGTAAAATTAAGTGCTATAACTACATTGACAACTTAAGGGGTTTGAAAAAGCACAGTAAAACACTCTTAACCTGCGCTAATTGTAGGTCCTGTTTTTTCTACTGTTCTACCCTAGCTTATCTTGTAAGGATATAAATTCAAAGACTTTGCAATTATCTGTGCTGGCATAGTACAATATTTTTTTGAGCAGAGTACAAAAGAAGATGGAAATAATAGTGTGTAACCATTGGCGTCTAGAAAGTGCTGTGTAAATAATAATTGCAGTGAACTTCCTTACACAATATACATGTACAGTTCTTGTCTCTATATATAAGTAGCAGACAAAGCTCAAAGCCAGTCATTTAAAATTCAGGGTTTGAGGAAGGCAATACAATATTTAATGCAAGTGTTCAGTAGACAGTGTCCCTCTGGCTGTATTAGGGGCATCCCTGCCTTGAGGAATACTTGAATTAGGGTTAAGGCCTCTCAGCTATAGTACCACCCACAGTGCTTGCTGTTCTTGTTTTAAGGATGGCAAAACTGAAACACTAAAACCCTAATCTTACACTATCCAGTGTGTCCATTAGATTATCTAAACCCAAGAACCCAAGAGAGGTCTGTCTTGCAACTAAATCCTAATACTTTTTTCTCCAGGAACACATTTTGTCCTTCATGACAACTGCTTTGATATTAGCAGGTCTTTAAATAACCTGTGAGAGGCTAAAGGAGGTGATTACTGTTTTTTTGTTGAGGGAAAAAAAACCTAACAGACAAAACCCAACCACTCATATAGAATAACCACACAGAAATGTTCTGTTTGATATTTGTTGTTCGGTGTTTGGCTTCCTCAGTAAATTCTCCAAAAAAAAGAAAAATGTATGGTGCCACATGCTGTGTGTCTGTGCTGCATATATAAAGCTATACACAAATCTAGGCATGGAGACAAGTGACCAATATTATACAAAATCCACCTTCCTTTCCCTCTGGTACCTGGGAATCTGTAACCACTTTGCCTGAGGTCAGTTCCAGTGTAGCACTTAAACACTGAACTCTGAGTGCTCAGGACAGCATAACACATCCCTCAGTGGTTTGCTGAGGTTGACAATGAAACCAAACTTTCACAGCCCTGAATCAGATTTACACAAAACCAGCCTCTTGCTTTTAACAGGCATGTGACTGCAATAAATACATATCACACAGCAGAAGCAACCGAGCAACTGTGACTGGTAGGTTGTGAGAATCCCATTTTCCATTCATGACATTTGTAACTCAATTGAAGTATTTTTAGGTTTTGATAGATGAATATGATAGAAAGATTAAGCATGAAATTCAAAATAAGCAGGTAGAGTCATCCAATACTGTGTTTGCCTGTGGCACAAAATACAAAGTACACAGAACAGACCAGGCTCAGCAGAAAGAGGAAGAACTTAAATGATGTGATGTTGGGTCTTTATTCTTTTGGTTGTGTAACAGGCTACAGTGCAATGGTGATAGGATACCCTCCAGCTGTCCTGGAAAATAGGAATAGAGGAGTTTATTATATGGTGAGTGTATAATAGTGAATGTGTCATTCATACTGCCATTTCTTTCTGCTCACAGAACACTATAACACACTTCTGGAGAGTCCAACAACACAAATAACTTGCTCTCTGTTTTCAACTAGTAGGAAAGTACTGGCTGCTGTGTATTCTTCACACAGATTTTATGCCCTGACAAAGCATGTATTATCTTTGTTTATAACAAATGGACACTCATAGCCACAAGGAACGTGCCTAATAACTTCAATGTGTATTTTCAGAGTAGTACCCAAGAGTGCCCTGTCCACTGCTTTATTAGGGGAAGCAGGAGAATTCCCAACTCTAATGTAGTCTACTGCTTAAAAATTGAGGCTCTCTTGTTTCACATGCAGTTCATTTGAAGAAGAAGCAAGAAAAATGCTTACTTGGCAGAGATACAGCACATCCTAACTAAATGACCTCCATTATTATTTGCTTTATTAATAAAATGACATTTTTGCTGTTACCTCAGTATTTGCCAGTGAATATTATGCAATTACTACAGTTTGCCACTGAGTACAAACTGTATGCTGGTTAAATAGGCACAGTGAATAGGAAATGGAGGTGTCTGTAAACAAATACTGGTTTTTTTGCTAGTAATCTCAGAGGCAAAAGCAAAGCAAAACCAGAAAAATTATCACTGCATAGATCAGAAATGTTATTAAGTTAAAAACAAAGGAGAAAGAGAGAAACTATAGCAACACCTCTGTCAGAAATGGGTATGGCTGAGTAGAAAACCCATGGGAAATTAATAAATAAACATTCCTGAGAAAGAAATCCCATCTTGCTCCTGGCAAGTCCATTTTTCCTTTATTAATGGCATCCAAAGGATGTGGGTCATACATAGCAGCCTAGTTAAGCAATCTCTAATTTCAGGCATCCAAAATTTGGTGACATCAGGGTCTGACTTCAGATTGATTTTGAAGATTTCAGTGACTGCACTAGAGCAAGGGTACTGAGGAACAATCATACAGTGCTTCTCCTCTGTCAAATTTAGTTGGGAGTGAATAATAGACCTAGGCCTTTCTAGGGTTGTTGGAAATTCATTACCTCAAATATGTCTATTGAATAGAAATTCCAAAATTAGGTCTCCAGCTGGGAAGGAGGACTAATGGAAAAGGGAACAGTACACTATTTACTGTCATAATTTGTGCAGAAGAGAGGCCACAGGCTGGTATTGGAAATGATCTTGAGCTGTTTCTTTGAGTCATGAGGAGAAAAAAATACCAAATTAATTAAATTTATTTCACTTGTGGTGCATTGTTCTCTGCTGTGTTCTTCCAGGTAACTCACCAAGCAATTTTAGTATAGTCTTTCTGTGAGCTGTGGAATGATAGTCCAAAAATAACTTCTTCAGTGGAGTTCAAAGGAACAAATAGGTACAACTTTCTTTTTCTCCACTGGACTTCGTTTTCTTCCAGAGGTTGTTTTTAGAGAGTTAAACAAAGTTGTCATACTGTATATCACTGCTGATACAGTATGTCTAGCATGTATACATGTATACAGTATGTACAGTATGTATTTCACTGTTAATTCCCCTCCAAGTACCAAAATGCTTAAATAGATTTCTAGAAAATAAAGCTTAGTAAATTCTCTCAATACAGACAGCATTGATTTAAGGGAATGTTAGCTATGTCACATCATCTGTAGTCTTTATTTTGGAACAGTAGTAGTGATGGAAATCAAGCTGGCTAGCAAGCAGCTTAAAAACACAAATATTCTCTTTTAGAAGAGACAACAAACTTCCATCTGCTTTCATATGATCAGTGAGCTCTCCCTAAAGGCAGAACAGCAAGTGAAGTGTCCCCAGATGGCCTCTGCATAAGCAGTGGCAGAAGAAACCAACCTCTCCAGGCTGTCAGAGGAATGACCTACAGTTTCCCATTTAAAGGACTGAGCCGTATTAGTGGCAGGGAATATAATCCAGGGGCAGGGAGATAGGTAAAAAGTGTCTGTCAGTATTTCTGGGAGACTGTGTGTCTTGAATAATGCAGCACAAGTTTTATTTGTTTGTTTTTTTTTACAACGATAAGAGCTTGTCACAAATTTTTTTGTAGCACAATCTTTCCATTGCTCCACACTCTGGCATGTGATGTTTCCTGCACAGTGGGCTACCCTAAAATTGTCAGCGTGCAGTGTGACTTACTCTGTGATCTTTCCTGACACTGCTGTACCAATCTTTCCTCTACTGGTCTAGCATCATGACTCTCAATGGGCTCTAACATCACTCTTTTACAGCCATCAACAAAAGCCAGTGGAGAGGTAGAAAGGCTGGACTGAGAGCAAATAAAATATCCATCAGACCGGCTCTGTGCTGCAGAACTGATGTTATGGTGATTTAGTTATAGATTTCCTGTGAGATGATAGACAGTATCTCAGATTCCAGCTAACAGAAAAGAGGGATATTTTGCCAATTTCATGTCATGCATGATGGTTAAACCCAGGCCTTTTTGTTGCCTGTTAATTAATCATGTTCTGCCTGTACTAAACTAAAAAAAAAAGACAAAAATAGAGTATTAACTGAAATACTTTGCATATAGGATAATAAAGTCTCCAGACAGTTCTGGTCTCTTCAGCTTTCTTTATCTTTTACTGGTTTTTTGGAGTGGTGATCAGTATTCTAAGTCAGACCAACCATTAATTCTCTCACAGAAAATATGGATCAGGCCTTTCAAGGAGCAGATGAAACAAGCTGATTGTTGCCAGCCTTGATAAATTTTGCTTAATTGGACCTGGCAAACGCACAACAAACACTGTGCTGTGGAGTTAATATAGCACCTACTCTTCTAAAACTTTGTAGAGCAGTTGGCATGGCATACAAAAAGTTCTGCTCTCTACATTTAAAGTGCTGCAGTAATTTATTCTAGAGATTCACAAAGAAATTCACTGTTGGGGCTTTTTTCCTGGGGTGAAAAAGTGGGAAAAAAAAAAAAGAAAGAAAACCCAATGAAACCAAAACTTAAAACTCAAACTAAAGTTCTTTAAACCCCTTTCAGTCTGTTAATAAATAAAATGTGTAGGAACAATCTGTTCTGGAGAGATCACCCTGCATATAACCTCGATTAACTATTAGAAACCAGAAGAGCCTTTTGGGTCCTGCAGTTATTTAAGAACTCTAGCACTTAGACAAAAAAGTGTAGGTGATATTTGTTCCATTATAAAGTTAGAGTAGTGAAGTCCTAGCTGAGTAAGAGCAGGTTCCTGTTCTACTGATCTGTACCAACCCAGCAGGATACAACCTCTGCCTTATAATTAACCACTTCAAAAAGACAAAATGACACGACTCCTAGCTTATATCCATCCAGCAAGCATTTGACCTGATGCCAAACCAGGAATTAGTCTCCAAATTTCTTTGGTCCTAAAGCACTATGTTCTCCCAGAGAACACCCACCTGTGCACAGCACAACAAAGTAGAGAGCACTGACAGCACCGTAGGCCAAGACTGCTGGCAAAGACCTTTTCCATTTGGCCAATTCACAGGGGACAGCAGCATTCCCAAACCTGGATCCCTGTTACTCCCTGCCCTTGGGAGAAAAGACCCTCCTGTTCATGAGTTGGTTTCATCCACGTCTAGGCACTAGTGAGCATGTAAAGTACTGCTGAGGGTGGCTGATGGCTGGGTACTTTTGCTCTTGCCCATTGTATCCTGAGATAGGATGGTCTTGCACATTTTGGGTTGTTTGGTTATTTAGTTTTCCAAGCTGTTGGTCAGTTACTGAGTTCCCCTTTCATCTCTGCTCCTCAATAATGTTCTGCCTCTCTAAATCACTTCACCGCAGTGCTTGCAGATGGAGATTCACAAGCACTCCTTACCAAGAATCCAAACAATATAATTCGTATCCAGGAAGGGCTGAAATGTGGTTTTGTCTTTTCTTTCCTATTATTTTCAGTAGTTTTCCAGTGAACCTGGCCATTGTTTTTGCTAGTCAGTGCCTTGACAGAAAGGTTACAGCAGTTTGCAAAAGCCTGGCTACCACTTCCCTGGATGTAGATAGCTGGGTTACTGAATGTGGGGTCTGCTGTACAATAAGCACCTTTGTTTAGGGCTTTTGCAAAGTCTGGGAGCGTTGGCACTGTGCCTGGTTCAATGTAGCTATTAGAGTCTTTTCATTGACTTTAATTGGAGCTGGATTAGGGCCTAATCATTAAAAAAAATCTTCACCCCGCAGCGAGCAGTGGTCACATTTGACCTCCAAATTTCAATAAGAGGCATTGACGGCAAAGCTAGAACATAAAAGATAGAAAAATAATAATTTCCTGTCAAACAACCAGTGATAGATAACTATATGTAGTACAGAGACCATATGCCTCAAATTTGTCCTGAACTCCTCAAATTTTTTCTACGTACGATCTGTCCAATTTTGATTTTTGGCAGCTGCCAGAGCACAGTGGAAGAGAAAGCAGTTTGTCTGCCTTTAGCTGGTGTGGGATTTGCTGTTGGCAAGCACAGATGACAAACACTTCGGCTCTGTGACCAAATGTCTTTGTCATTGTTTTCATTAGATTGTGGGATGTTTTGTCTGATCTGCGGAAAGATATTTTTGACAATTCATTGCAGCATAATAAACAAATAAAATATCAGAGAATAACATATTTTATTGCATGTGTCAATATGTACATTTTAATGTATAAAAGTATGATAAATTAGTTTGTGGGGTTTTTTGGAAAAGATTTTACAGTTCACACAGCCAGTGCTGGGTCACTGTTATAGATTTGCAGTGACTGTCCATCTATGTCTCTTGCTCCTTGCCTTCAATTTCTTTATATAGTCCATGTACTACAGATGAGAGGTCCTGTGCTTCCTGCCCTGTAAAAGTCCAAATGGAGCATGTGAAGTGTGATGGAAGCACAGCTGAACTGAGCCAGAAAGATTAGAAATGCAGGACACTCTAAATGCTGTAATATGATTAATACATTTATAATGAATTTCTGAATCTTAAGTTTATTTTTAGGGAATTAACTTTTTGACAATGCTTTAAGGGAGTCATATTTTGGTTTGAGTTTTGTAGTGTATTACATGAGTTATTACTTTTTGTTGCATCCAAAACATCTGCTGTATGGAAGGCATGAAAAGAATAGTGTACATTAGTTTTATTGTATCTCCCAATATGAGATATGGGGTCAATGAGATATGGTGAAAAAAATCATGTTAATTTATTAATGTCACAGAATGGGTCAGGTTGGAAGGGACCCATAGTGGGTCATCTAGTCCAACCTCCCTGCTCATGTGGTTAGGTGTCCTGTGAAATAAGTCTATTTTCTCTCTAGGAAACCTAAATAATATTCTGGTAACATTTTCTTTACAGGAAGAAGTTTCTTTAGCAGTTGTTTATCGTGTTTCTTCTCAAGCGTTGAAGATTTTTATTCCTGGCATACAAAATGCTAGTTGCTTTTTTTTTCCTCTTCTTTCTCATCATGAGAGCATTATTACTTGCATGCAGTCAAACGTGGCAGACAATTGAAGAAACTTCAACATGGGAACAATATTGTTAAGCCTGGCAACTTGTACATAAAACAGTGTTTACAGTGTTCTGATAGCAAGAAATGGAAGTTGCTCCGAAGAAAAATTTTCTCTTTTTTTTTTTTGTTTTGTTTTATGTTTTCTTTCTCTCCAAGGCAAATATTCTCAGGCTAGTCTCTTTGATTCATATACTGATGGACAAATGTGTCAAAGCTGCTGGAAGCAAGTGCTGTAGGGCATATGTTTTAAGAGGCTCTTGATTCATTTTTGTACTTATAAATGTTCTATTTTTATTCATGGTGAACATACTTCACCATCCCTGTCACACCAGCTCAGAGACTGAATTGAACTTTTTAATGGTTCTATCTTCTGAAAGATCTGTAAAGTGTATTAGTTTGTTCTTTGTTTTAAATCTCTACTGGATACATAACTACCCATCCAGTTTAATTCACTATCACTACAGCACATCTTTGCCATCCTCAGAATTGTCTACCCTTGGTTCTACCAGACAAAACTCCTTTGCCAGTGGAATAACAGAGACAAAATTTTGCCATCTCTGCTCCTGTACTTTTCCCAATTTTGTTGTGTTTTTTAGCTGTTGTGTTTTAGTAGCAGTTAAAAAGGTTCAAAACATGCCCTTGCAGTTTTCATACTCTTGCTTCTGTGCTTTTGAGTTTTTTTCAATTTTGTGTGCAATGAAACTACCTGGATAATAAATACTTTGCAGTTCAGGCCGTGTTTTAGGTTTCCAAAGAAGAAGTTAATGATCAAATTTCTTGTCCTTATTCGGGGGGTGGGTAGGTAAGGTGATCTAATTGTCACATTTCTCTGAAGAATATGTACTAGAATATTCAGGATTTATTTCAAGATTTGACTTCTATTTGAGGTGACAGAAATTCCTGTTGGCTTCAAGGAGAATTGGTCAATACTCTTGTAATGAATCCTAAGCATTTAAGGGTAGGAAAAAGTGGGGATGGTGAAGAGTCCTTTTGGGTAAACAAAATCACATACACCATTCTGGAAACAGGGGAGAAATATTGTTGGAAGACATAAAGCATAGCAAAAAAGATTATGGGATGAGAAAAGTTGATAAAATCGTGGTCATTTCTCATCCTAGAGCCAAAGTATTTCTCTTAGCTAACAAAAAAAAAAAAAAAAAGCCTGGGAGAAGAGAATAAACAGTTGGGCAAATATTGCACAGCGAAGTCTCAAGCCCTGCTCAGAGCTGGGCTTTTTACAGAGTTCTCAAAGCCAAGAGTAGAAAATTAAGAAAGTGAATGCCAGGAACCATCAAGCTGTGGAAGACAAGGCTGGAAAACACAGCTGTAGAGAAAATGGCTTTCCAGGGAATGAGAAACTTGCTGGCTACAGAGGGCAAGAAAAAATAGAAAGTGCAAACCCGCAAAAAAAAATTAGAAAAAGAGAGAAACAGAAGATTAGTCTCAAGAAGGGTTATGAATGCAAGGAAACTGATTTACAGAAGTAAAAATGAATTATGCCAGAAGAGAACATTGTTTTAATTATTTTGAGCAGAAGGGAAGAGGGGTACCTGCAGGACTGTTCTAGGGCTTGAAGTACTTTGAGACCCTTTCCATAAGAAAACCTGACGAATTCTGAACTGATGTACATTCAAACTACGAAGTGTGTCACATCTCTCTGTTGTCTGCCTCTTGTTCTGGGCATATCTCAATGTTAACAGTTTCTGCTGTTTCTCTATCACTTCATTTCTTGGTGACATGTTTGGTAAGGATAACAAAATGCTTCCTAGGATTAATGGGGCTCGATAGCACTGTAATAAATGCCAACAGGAAGCATCCCTCCTGTTTGCTGCACAGCTTTGACTTTCAGCTCTGTATATGGGGAACCATACATCCTGATACAAGTGCAATTTCTTCATGGATCATTTAGTCCTATGTTCAAGTAACTTCTAGACTTTTAACTTTCAAAGTTGGGGAATACAAGGGAATATAAGGTAATATAAGGTAATAAATCTACCATGTACTGTTACATGTATTACCTTTCCCCATAGTTATATAATTTGTCTCCAAACACAAATTTTAGCCCCTTGTGCACCCATCAGGACATGGATCAAGTTGGTCTCCACAAGCCAATATAATGACCCTCATATAATCAACTCATCTTTTACATTCACCATTCAAAACAAAATTCATATAAAGCACTTTTTTTTTTGTTCGTGCAATTATTTCATGTGACAGCAGAAGCTTCTTGCTTTGTTTATTAACCACAGTAAACTAAACATATTTTTTCAGGTCCAAATCAGCAGTATTAATCAATTTACTATAGAACTCTGAAAAAAATGCTTATTTCTTCTCTGAAAATATGTGCTTATTTCTACTCTGAAAATATATTCTTATTTCCTCTCTGAAAATATCTGACTCTATCATCTTGCTTCTAGTGATAGGCAAAAAAATCATATTGATGCTGAGGAATTAGTACCACTGCCTCTTAAAAACTTTAATAGTACAGAAAGATAGTAAAAAATATATTCAACTACATTTTCTAAGGGGCATTTTTAAACCAGCCTCTAGTTTTGCCATGCCTAGTGAGCTATGTGAGTAGCCCAAAATCTGTGTACCCAAACAGGACAAGTGTCAGCAAACCATGAAGCAAACTGCCATGTAAGTGTACAATAAATAAAGCCTTGAATGACGGAACCTGCTTTCCTTTTCTCCTGTAGATCTCTATTGCAGCCATTATCACCGTCTCTGAGCACTTTGCAATCAGGTCATCAGTGCAGATGTCAGTCACACCAGTGAGTTTTTCCAAGTAACTGTACCCAGATGTCAGCTCTTTAAAGGTTTCTTATGCATCCTTTTTGATGTTTCTGTTCAGTTCCACTGATGGCTCTGCTGCCAACCCCGGTGCTGCTGGCAGCCTGGCACAAGGACTGCAGTATTGCTGTGGCAGTACTTTGTCTTCCTGAGTGCCCTCCTGCTTTCAGTCATACGTGATGAAGAGTGTGTGCTCTGTCTTGCTGAGGTCAAATTCATAAATTCTTCAGGAGCAGGAGAGTGTAAGACCCTTTCAGGGCTATCAGAGAGCAGTTGCTGACACACAACACACACTACCCACAGCCCTGATGCTTCCCTTATACCTGATGTTTGTCGTTACAATAAAAATCAGAACATATATATTTCAACAGTCTAATTGCAAACCATAGATTAAGTATTGAGACTACAACAAGTGTGCAATGTGGCTGTTGCCTTCAGACTAGTATTTAGCTGGCCAGAAACATGATATAATGTATGTTTTCTCTCCGCACACAGATTTTACTGCAGTCTGGTCTCTAGTTCTTCGCTAGCAGTCAATAACAAATAATTTCCCTTTCCTCTGCCCATCCCTGTAGCCCTTGAATTTTTGGCAACTGTGATGTAAGTGTAGAGGTGGGAGGTCATGTCAGTGGAGAACAAACAATGTTTCTTCAAACCTCATGGAAGGGTGAGAGGAATTACGTAGAAATACAAATTTTTCCCTTTTCCTTTTCAAAATTCTCAAGTTGTGGCTGTGTAAATGTGTTTCTATTGTGAATCATGTTGGAATAATATGATTCAGCATGTGCCTAAGTAAGTTTCTATGGCTAAAAATAAAAGTCTTATGTCTTTAAATAAGACTGTTCTGTATTTGTTACAGAAGTCCTCTAAAGGTGAGGACTCAAAGCAGGATCACTGCACATGCTCTTATTGGATCCCATTGGGAAGTGATCAGGTGTCACCTATAAATAACTAAAAAGACATTTCAGGGAAGCACTTTTTTTTGTTTCTTTTCAGAAGATTCTGAAACTATGGAACTAAATGCAAAGAATTTGTTAGTATAGGCTAAACAGCTGAGCCAAGGACTAGCAGGGGCAAGACAATGAACAAAATTGCTGCTTTGTTTTGCAGCACCTGGCTGGTATTTTTAGCATACATTTTGAACCCCATTTAAACTGCTGATCTGTTGCAATCCTTTGCTGTGTGCAAAGTAAAGAAAAGTTAAACTACTGCACTCAGTTCTCATACAAGACATTTATATATTCCACTGATGTCTCTCTAGCTGTTAGCTATAGGTGAGCATTATCTTTTTGACAGTAAATGTGACAGAATGAGTCCTTGACTGATGTTCTGATTGCAGGCCACATCAGTGATAATAAATGCACATGACTGTCTTGCAGGTGTTTTCTCACAAGTAAATATCTCTAAATGCTTTAATTCTTCCCATGTTTGCATAGTTGATTTCTCGGTTTTCAGAAAGGTAAAAGTGCTTTTTAATGATGTGTAATGTAGACTACTGTGTCTTGGTATTACTTAGGGGACTTCAACTTCCAGCCTCCAGGTAGCAAATGTGTACAGGTGATTTTCTTAACCAGAGTAGGGGTTTAAGAACCAATGCTAAGTTCTGCTTATGAATTCTGCTGGTTGTAATACTTTGCAAAACACAAAATTACCAACCATGTAATTTGCCCAAATAGAGTTTGGGCAGAGAAAAATCTATCTGAAAATTGTATCTTTTGTATATGAAACATACAAAGCTGTCTAATCATATTCCCTTTTTTTTTGCCTGATTTTTGTTTCATGAAAAAAATATATTTTCCAGTAATTCATGCTTCCATCTTCTATAGCTTCAGCCTGAAAATATAATGGCAGCTTCCATATATTTCTTGTTTTCACTCTCACATTCTATCACAGGCTAGAAAATGCTTTAACAAATGAGAGACTTGATTGATTATATAACTGAGATTCAATCACAAAGCAATAGTGAGAGGATAAACCATCTTGCTGGTCAAGCTGCTGGAGCTTTAAACTTATACCACAAAGCCAAAGCTTTGGAATGGTACAATTCACTCATATAAATCTCCAATACACAGGGTGTATTTTACCACAAATCACAATAGTAATTCAGAATTGTATCATTCTCTGTAAAATATAACACCCTTGTGGTCTCTGAAGAAAAGACTCTAAAATGCTCTGCTGGAAAGTGAACAGCTTCAGCAGGGGATATCAGACAGACTGTAATTACTAAAATTTTGCCCACAACACATCACCTGTATTCTATTAAAATAACCCATGAATCCTATTGAAGGAACAAACAAACAGCTTCCTCTTCAACCAAAAACATGGTTAGGGATGTGGAGGTGGCAGCATTGGCAAGATATCCTGGTAAATAGCTGACTAAGGATACTATTTAATTGTTCAACTCTAATTCACAGAAAAAAACTAGTGTGCTGTTGTGGCTTCTGGAAGTGTACTGGGTTCTGTATATGGTGATCCAACACAATCCTCAGAAGGACTGAGTTATAATGAAAAGAGCAGGGTTCAATCCAGGATTATGCCTGCAGACAGAATGATGAGCTACCATAAAGCATACACAATAAAGAGAGCTGCTAATGTTAGGAGTCTGGCTCATGGATGCTTTGGAGCAGGTTCTGTAAATCCGAGTTTCTTTAGCCTGTACCTCATCCTTATCTTTATTCCTAATACCCTATCAGAGAAAATGATCCTCTCCCACGGCAAAGTATAAGACAATATCTGCCAGCAATGGCTTCCTCCCTAATCTTACTGTTTATCTGATGTTTAACACTAAACATAGCTTCTAAATGTTACAGTCTAACCCCTAACACCAGTTTTGACCCTTGTCATGCTTCATAGCCCGTTCTGTGCTGTACCTTCTCCAAAGGTACTCTTAGAAATCCTACCTCAGGCTACAGCTCCATACCAGGACCTGCCCAAACACTCCAGGAACACTCCATTATGTTGTGATTATTAGAGCCCTATAGTCATCTATTCCCCACTATAACTACAAAGAAGCCACTTGCCCTTACTTGCACCAGTTCTTACACTTACCTCACCTTCTTCAAATTCTACACCACTTCAGTAACTCCTCCTCTGCAACCCTTCAGGGTTGTGTTAGTTGTGGAATGAGAATTGTTCACTGTGATATGAATAAGACTGGAATTAGGGGTAAGTTTAGGAAATTGAGAGATTGAGGACTTGTGATCACTTCTGAATGCAACTAAGTCTAGCATCTCCTGCAGTAAAGAAACTGCAACTTCTTGTTGCCAGGAAGTCTTAAAGTTAATTCTGGCAGGGTTCATGCTGGTTTATGTTGGACTGTTAACACAAATCTAAGTCAATCCTGTTAGTCAGCTATGTCTGAAATAAAGAGTTTAAAACTGGGCCAGTTAGATGCTTAAGAAAACAGATCCAGATTTCAATAGATCTGTCTTTCTGAGAAGACAAGCCGATGGTTTCTGCCTTATCCTCCATCAGTTTAGCCACAGAATCCCACACTGACCATCCCAATACAGCCCTGCTTATTTTGCCTCCAGTTTTTCTCTATAGCAGGACAATGTCTGAGGATACATTTGTTAATGTAGAACATCAAAGCATTTGAAACCTGATGAATTATTGTTATGCCCAAGAGAGAAGTGGGGATGTCTGAATCAGAAAGTAATTATAGATCTGTTGTAAGCACCTTAACTACTAATCTCCAGCCAGTTATGTAAGTTTTTGGGTCTGCTGGAGAGGAACTTTGAGGAAGACACATAACCTCCAGTTGCAACTTCTTTCACCTCTTATGTAGCTTCAAGTTCAGTATAGAAAGGGAAAAGGGCTGACAGAGGGAGCAGCTCCTTATGTGAAGGACAGGGGGCTGGTTCCTGACAGAGTGCACTGAGCCTCCCTGCTGGGAGGGAGTTGTGTTCTCCTGACTAATATTATTGGGCAGTGTGGCCTCATTCTTTCCTTTCTGGTGGAGGAAGATGACAGCAGTTTAAATTCTGAATTGCTGTGGCATTCTCTGAGCTGGTTGGTAGCAAACCTGGCCCAGCTACATATGGGCATAGGCAAATATGGATCTATAACCTCCTGTCAACAGCCTCCCCAGGCAACTGCTTATGTCTTGTGTCAGTTCTACCAACAGGTCGTTTGCCCATTTAAAAAAATAAGAAATAATAATGCCTACCCCCAAACTTTCTTTGAAGGACATGCTTGCCTTTAAGTTATTTCTGTTGTACTCAGAGAGTTACTTGGCTTGTGTATAGTTAACATGACTCATTTAATCCAAAAATAGGATTTGCACACACGTTTTGCAAATCTGCTAACAGCCTACATTAGTTCTGCACTCAGTTGTGTTTGCAGCAATGCCTTCTGGGTGCATATCCCTGCTTTTTGAAATCCATTTTGGTCTTTCCTATTTTCCACTTGTTCGTATCTCATCTTTTTCTGTTCAGCTGATGAGTTCAATCATGGACTTCGGTTTTCATAACAAAGGAAAGGTCACTGTTTCTAGATTTTTCTGTTATATACCAATTTTTCTTCTGCAATACCTTTGTATGGTAACAGAAAAATTAAATTCAAGAGCACCTTCAAAAGTCTGCTCACTTGGTGTACTAGAAAAATAGGATTTAGTAGTCCAAAAGCTTCTTTGAAAAACTGCAGGTAAGTGAACCTGTGATAAATCAGTTCAGGTACAACAAGTCACGCAAAATATAATTGCTTGGAAGACCAAAACCCAGCTGCATTTATACATATTTTATAATCCTTGAACAAAATACAGGAGCTGCCCCAAAAGGGTGTATTTTGAAACAGATATGCTTTTGATGCCCTTGTGTTGTTTTAGTAGATATAATTGATTCAAACTCAGTAGTGATGAATTGTAGCATATAAAAGAGCATGTGAATCAAAAATGATTATCTGTTGGTCACTTAAAATGTGTCATCTGGGCTTTTCTGGATGGGGAACATCTTGTTTTCTGATAGATTTGGGGACAGTTATGGGGTTTTTTACATTATTGCTTTCTTTTTTTTTTTTTTTTTAAAGCCATTCTTGAAATATTGTATTTGTCACAGCAATTAGAACTGTTTGGTTTCCAGATAAGAGCTGCACACTTGGGATCAGACGTGTACAGATCAGGAAAGCAGCAGACTTGTTTGCTGTGCCCTAAAACACGGAGAGCCTTTGGCACACACAGGAAACTTGAGCCCTGATCCATTATTGGAAACCATTAACATAAATACTCTGCCAGGTCATTGACATCTGCATTACCAAATCCCCCTATGGGATTAAATATTCAGCACCTAGATCATGCTATTAGTCTCTCATGTGGTAATGAAATAATCAGCAAAAACACACGTGTCTAGGAATTCCTGGGTTAACATAGGACTGGAATAACATTGAAAGAGCACACAGCTCCCTAGTTTGGTACATGCTGTGTGGTGGATTGCTTTAATGTTCTAAGCACAAAGCTTTGACTCACGTTCAGACTGATCCAGAGATTTAAGTGCAGGTAGAGCTGGTCCTGCTCAGCCCTTAATGCTCTTTAAGTAGCTAAATCATGCACAGTAGCTGCATTACAGCAGTTGCCAGAAAACAGCTTCCCTAATTGCATGCTCCAACCTTTGTTTACATCTCATCTTGGATGATTTTCTTATGTTTCTTGATGAGGCCAGTTCAAAGCCACCCACTTAATTTTTTGGAGTTAAATATACCTTTCCAAAAAGGAAACAAAGGTATGGGAGGCCATAAACTTCTCAAGTTATGTTTGATACCAAAGAATTTGCCTCAGAAGTAATTTTAGTCAAAAAAATCAGAGGTTAATCTCTCCTGGAAGATGAGAACTGCAGGGGCAGTTTATATATTTTTAATTTCATCTTATAATTTTCAAATCCTTTTGTTTTAACTCATCATCCATCCACAAGACCATCTGTATCATTAGGATGTTATAGGAATGTAATTTTTTCCAATGTAGGGAGTTAATCATGACTCCTGCATGCTGTGAGGGTATATATGCTCTATATTATGCAACTGCAACCCCCAGACATTGGGCACAGGTGTCCAGGGCATGAATTTCTTATTCTTCTATCCTAGTACAAATAAAGCCAGCCATAAACTGAGCAGCATATATTTCTTGCCTTAAAATCGTATTTTGCTACAACTATTTACAGTGTTTGTCCTGTTGTCCTGACATGTCCCAGAATGCTTCTGGCAATTAACTGGAGTGGGCATTTTAGTAACATTAATCTTAACCTAAGCGTCCTGATTTTACAACTTAACAATTGAGGAGCAGGAGATAAGCTTTACAGCTGCCTTTATCCTACTAATTCAGGCCAGTGTTATTAATAAGGTAAGTGAGATTTACACTAAGACCCTAGGAGGTAGATTTAAGTTTAGAATACAGGAAAACTAAATTTTGTTTGCTCTAGATTCAAGGCAGAGAATACTTGATTTTTTTAGTTTACTTACCAGTAAGCTTCTTTACAAATAACACCATAAATTTTACACTACAGCTTCAATTACCAAAGGCTTTAGGCACCTGAGTAGAATAATAAATTTCCATGCAGGTAAATACACCCAACATTCCTTTAAAACAAAGAAATTTAATGAGTTTCAATAAATAAAAACCCAAGATCCTCCATGGGTAAAACATGTGTCTCATACATACTGCGAGAAATATAAACAATACAAGGAAAAGGAAAAGGCTCTTAATTCTTACCCAGGAGTAAGTATGCAACCATCAGCAGCATCTCACAACTTTCAGTATTTATGATATTTATATAATACCTTTCCCTCTGCCATTTCAAAGCATTTTCTTTATATTAAGTTTCACAGAAGCCTCATGTAGTAATATTATCCTCATCTAGGTGATGGAAGTGCAGGAGTAACAGCACCAGACACATGAAGAGTGAGTGGCACACGTGGAATACAACCAGCTCCTACCCTGTTGCACCAGCTCTTGTACACACACACACACTTCTGGAAGTGTCTATTCAAACATAGGGGCTTGTGATCTTTATTCTGAATTGTTTTCAACATATTCTGCTTCTGAAAAGCAAAGCTATGGTCACCAACTGTGATCACTGCTGTCAGCTCCAGCGTGCAGCAGTGTGTCCCTTCAAACCTACAATAACACACTTTTAAAATAAATAATAATACAGGAAAATGGCTTCCTCTTTGGCAAAATGTGTCAGTTAGCTGAGTACATTTTTTATTTATTTTGGTTGTTGTCACATGACACAGTTTGTGACACAATAATTTGGGGTCTTGGTGATCTGTACGGAGATGTCACCACAAGCCCAACACGAAAGTCACGTTATGATCATATTATCTCTCAGAAAATTCACAGAAAAGTGGACATACTCAGCATATTGAAAGTATAGCTTTATGCATGCTCCCACAATCCCCTGTGGCATTTAAAATTTCCTTGGAAACGTCTCCTGAAGTTACTCTGAAGTATTTGCCTAAAATGACCCTGTTCTGTTTGCGAGATCACAGCTCACAAATAAACAAGCTATAGCAGCTTTAGGCATTGATCCTATTACTCCAGTACTTTATAAGAAGGCACTATATAATTGCTCTTGAAATTCTAGGCTAAAGTGTTCTTACTACTGATATAACCTAGAGTGCTGGAAGTAACTATAAAAAACCCTGAAAAAGTATTAGAGAGTACAGAACACAATTTCACTTACAAATATGTTGATGTTTTCTATCACTAGATCCTCTAATTAGCAACTCATGACATCACCTGACTTTAACCATGTTGGCTGACATTTTCTACACTACTTGCCACAGGCAGAAGTTGCTGTGACTCAATTTCCCTTTGTAAATAGGAAGCCATGAGGCCATTCAACTCACAGAAGTGGTAGGAACTAATAATTAATATCGGTTAGGCACTGAGATATTGTAATGTAGGTAGAAAAGTCCATGCGGGAATGAAAAAATTTTGCTTTCAGAATGTGGTTTGAATCTATGAGAGGCCTGAGGCTGCACACTGAACCAAATGTAGAAAAATCCTTAGGCAGCAAGCACCATCCATTCTGTGCATGACTGACTCTGGAGTCTAGAAAAAAAATTAATATATGATCATGTAATTAGACTGTAGAATAATTAACATACACAGGGGAAGGATAATTTCAAATACAGGTAATCTTAATTCCATTTTTTCCCCAGTGGTTAATATTGCAGCCTTTATTTTCATTCACTGTAGTTTTTCTCGATGTGATATAATGTATAAAGGAAAGCAGAAGTGCAGGACTACTAGCTGATTTTTTTGCCCCTTTATTAAATGTTAATATGAAATCTGCAAAAAAGAATGCAATTGCCCATTTTCTCTTCTACAACAGTTCGACCTTCTTTCAAGCAAGAAAAACTTCTTGGTCCTTTAATCCAAAAAACAAAGTCCAAATCTTTCACCTTATCTGCCAGGCTTCTAACGCTCTTAAGTATATGCTTGAACTTTGAAATTCCCAGCTCTGTGTGCAGAAGTCATGAATTATTTCTAGTTCACCAGGAAGGACACGTCTCTATTGCAAACCCAGTGATGTTAGGTGATTGCCTTACAACACTACTTCACCTTCACTTGGTTTGTACAGAATTAAAACCTGTAGAGTGCCAGGAGTTAGTTGTGTTGTGACTGGACTAAAGGATAAACTTTCAGATTTATTATTATATAATAAATCTTTAAAAACCTGTATATGAACCTAAACTTTTATATTTATTTTTATTAGATTTATTATTAGTTATAATAAATATAATTTATATAAACTCCCATCTGAAAGTTCTATTCAAGTGCAAAACTTTATTAATGATACAAGAGTACAATTCAAGCTTTCTGTAAGCACCACCTACAGTTTGACTTTCCTAGGATATACTGCAACAGATAGCTCATCCCTCTGAGAAAGTGGTCATAAGTATGCCTTTGCAGAGAAAAAAACAAGCATGCACATTCAGAGGGAAGTCTGTACCTGTATTGGTATCAATAATTAGTACATTTTCCTTATCTTCTAGCAGGCTTTTGTTTGCGGAAATTGCATTGTGAAATACCCCAGAGCAACAAGCAAATATCCAAGGGGTGTTTCACAGGGCAATTGTCATTAACTCTCATTTTACGCCTCGTTCTAGGGTAATTTCCTGCTGCCTCGTATTTCCAAGAGCTCAGATCCTGCTGCTTAAGCCCGTGCAAGTCAACACTTGTCTTCAGAGGCTGCTGGGACAAAGTAGGTGATACTGCATAGTGTAAGAGCTGATACTACATCGTGTAAATTCAACAAACAGCCCTGACAATAAATGTTCAAAAATACCCCAAGTATTGTCATAGCATCACAAGAATATGTACATTTATCCCGGGGTAGTGCTGCAGGATACTCAGTTCTACCTGCTCAGAAGGGAAATGCAGAGCACGGAAAAAGGTTTTTGTTCACATGCATTATTATTATTACAGACAAAGATAACTCGTTCATTTTAAAAATTCCTTTTTTTTTTTTTTGTCCACCTCTGATGTCTTTAAATATAGAGGTTGGTGATTACAGCTGCTCTCACGTTCCTGGTCACCTTTTTCTCTTCTTACAGGACTGGCAATGTGACTCCACCGAAGCTGTAATTTCAGCTTGCACTCCTGCCTAGCTCAGCTCAGAAAGAGAACAATTTGCGGTTTACTTTTCATTAAAGACATCAACACACCTCTCAGAAGTCAACAGCAAGTCTATCACTAAATTCAGTTATGCAAGATCGGGTTCTAAATTGGAAAATTCAGCAGATATACACCGGTAACTGAGAGAAGAATCAGACCACTCAGGCAGAAAACTTGGAGGTTCTTATTTCTGTTCCTCTATAGTCAGAAGTGAAACACTATGGTAATTCATAGCTCTGGCTGAGAAAGCATTTGTTCAGTAGCCTCAAAAATTTTGAAAATGTCCTCTAATAAAAGATGAAATTTAAAATCTAGGATGTTCTCTTACCAAAAGAGCAAGAAATAGCCTAGATGATTTTAAAGGGATTTGCTTTCAAACAAGTGAAAACTTTGATAACCACAGAGATTACTTTTTAAAAATCCAGTTCCTTGCTCAATAAATTCAGAAAAATATTTTTCACTCAGACTTAAACTTTAAACAGTGGAATCCAAGGTATACAACTCATCCACAAAGTTAAATGATTGCCACACTGTCCTTTTGATACTGCATTACAGTTTGAGCTGAGAAAGCAAATCAGATTAACTTCTTTGTCTAATTCCATGTTTTTCACATCACAAATTGTATATGGCTGGGTAACTCTTTTCTTGAAAGTCAGTCATTTCACAGCACTGCTTTCAACTATTTATTCTGAGTAGTTTTTAATATTGGAGCTATTTTGGTCCTGACTGTACACAAAGGTTACCTAGAATGATCCTCCATCTGCTTCTCCTCAATTTTATATGAGCTTCCTGAAATATAAACTAAAGAATTGCTGTAACATTTCAAAAAGTGAAACCATTCTTTAAGGATTAAGGTCAGGAAAGTATATGTGCATGGGATATACATGTTCGTGTTCTTAGTGTCTTGATCCTCATCATTTACCTCATTGGCTTCATCAGATCTTTACATTTGTGTTCTGCTGCAGACCTTAATATCAAATTAAGTAAGACTACAGGATTCTCCAGCATAGAGATAATCACTGGGAAAATACAGTTGATGAGAAGTCTCATAAAAAAATGGGATCAATATTGATGAGAAAAGAATTGTGGTATCTGCCAACCTGTTGTTATGCTGTAAAACCACCATTTTGTAATGCCAAGCCAAACATTCAGCCACTTTTTTTTCCTCTGGATGTAATACAAGCTCTATGCTTCACCCAAACCTCCTTGAAGATTCTGGTTAAGTGCACAAATATGAACAATGTTTTAAATCTGGGGTTGTAACAAGATCTGAACCCAAGATAGTTTCATATAGTTTAGGAATTTCTAAGGAAAGAATGGAACAGAACTTAAAACGATTCAATTTTTATCTAGAGTATGAAAGCAAAACTTGCACAGTTTCACTTACAGTGAAACACTTTCTCATCGTGGACTGCTATGGAAAAATACCTGACCAAAAAAAGGACTAAGACTGTTCTCAGCATCATTTAGAATTACAAATGTTTACTGTCATTATTTATTATAATGAAATTACTGAAAGAAACCTAATGTGGTATGGCCACAGTCTGTGTTAGGACCACAGTCCATGATAGCCCCTGATGCTGTTGTCCCAGATACATAGCAAGTAATGCATCTCATTGAACACACTCCATTTTTCTGGTGGAACTTACAGTTCTAAATGTGACAGCAAATGAACATTAGACAAGTATTTAGTACTTAGAAAGAAACGTGTAATTCATGCAATAAAATGTCAGATTATTACTTCTTCATGTCACTAGGACTTTATTTAGCAAAGGTTTATTCCTGTTCTCAGCCATATGACTGGATTTGAAATTAAGGTCTTTGTTTAATTTCTTTAAAACATCATTCCTGTTTGTACATCTTCTGAAATTCCTTTTTTGAATGTAATTGCTTCAAAATCTCAAAGGATATTAATAGCTGCCTGAACTGATACATTTTAATACTAAGTACTGTGATTTAAAGTACTAAAGAAAAAAATGAACAAAGCGAACTTCACACAATTCTAATCATGTTCTGGCAGCTGATTCTTTTATTTTCTATCAGCACTACTTTTCTTAGTGTCTGAGATGCAGCTGTAGGTTTACAGTTCCATAAGGCCACACTGCCCCTGTTCCCAGGGATGATGTGAAAACCTAAACAAGCCATTCCTGTATTAGAATCCATCATTGCTTCACTTTTACTAAGGGTGAGGACACTTTCTGTTGACCAATAGTCAACACTGGAAAATGAATTGCTTTTTCCTGGTCAACTCTCATACTTTTTCAGAGTACTGTTCTCACTGGGGAAGTTGTCACTGAGCTTGTACCTATATCTGCAGACAGCTCTGTTCAATAAGAATTTAAGCAATACATTTTTCAGTGTCTGATGTTAGGGCAAAGGACACTTCTGTTATGCAGATACCCTAAAATGGCAGTGGAAGGCTCTTTCCTCATTCACTAAGAAGTCCAATTATCTATCTTCTTCACAGGTAGATGGTGGAAATTACAGTCTTTAACTTTGAGAATGCCTGTAATGTGTTTCAGAATCTGATGAGGACAATTTCTTATTACAGAGAAATCAAGAAATTGCATTCTCTTCACACTTCCCCTCCTACCCCCCATTTTCTTGCTGGATGAATGACTGTCAGACAGGCAGGAATGAACCTCCTCCATTTAATGTATGTGCTTATTGTCCCCAGCTGCAACATATCTAAGAGCCCAGTTCCTGTTCTATTTGATGACACCCATGACATGATTTAAATGGACACACCAGCATAATCTTCACAGAATTAATCTTGATAGAGGCAAAGATATGTCATCAATGCTGCTTTAATAGCAGTATGATCCAACCAATCTTTTCCATTCTCTAGCTACTGAAACTTCTAGATTGTGAGGTTTAGCAGTGGTCCACATTACATCCTTCCCTCAGTGCCTTGTAGTTGGTAAGCACAAAACTCTGGGGGTTTTAGGTCTTACAGAGAGTCCTGATCTTTCTGGATTTTTCTTTGCCCTCCTTTTACTGTTCCTCATAAAATACTGTTTGTCATTCTCATATATATGTGTGTGTGTGTATAACATACGAGTGAAATTACTTTAACAGCTCTGTTCTTCAAAATTCCTACTGAAGATTTCTGGCATCAGTAAGATTTTACCACTCAGTAAGTAACTGCAAATTGGTTCCACCTTTTCTACCATGAAGACCTTGTGGTGTCTGAATGATGAGAAGAAAAGGTATTTCTGTTTTTTCTGCCTTAACCTAATTTCCTTAAACAGCAGTTCCAATTTTTTTCTCTTTTAGAGATCATGTTATGCTCACTGAGGAACATAACTACGCCAAAAAAGGAGGTGTATGTACAGCAGCTCAAGAGAAAGTGGAGAGGTAGCAATAGACTGAACACTCCTTGGTCACAGATTAGAGTAGCCTCAATTACCTCTAATTATGTGTAGCTGCTATGGCTTGAATGAGACATTTCAGCAACCAAGGGTCAGCACTGGAGTACTTCACCTGCTGCCCATTCTGTGAGACAAATACTCTTTTTCAGATTCCAGAAAAAAGGCCAGTCATAAAATATTTCATCATATGTCCAGGACCTATGATTTTAGGCACAGAGTTTGTGCAACAGCCGAGTCACAAGCTCTACTCTTTCTTTTAATATCTTTTTTTTTTTCTTTATCATTTCTTCTTTTTCAATCTACAGCTACTTTCAGTCCTGTCACTGTCTCTTCACTTGTCATCTAAGTTCTTTTCCATGGCATTGCATTTTTATGCTTCTTGCTTGTTCACAAACATATTCCATACAGCTCTTAAGAAAACTGTCTCTTCTAGCTCCATCATGACAATACGCTCACTTCCATTTTCCTTGAGTGATGCTTTTCTTCTACGTGGTCATTTTCTGATCTGCTCTGCCTTCCTGCATCCTGACTGTGCTTTCAGACTACAAATGCACTTTCCTTGTAGTACTCTTTCTTTTCATGTTATATTTCCATGTTGTTCATATTTTTCCACGCCTGGGGAGGTGACTCAGTGATTCACATCACATACCTGTTGTCCAGCAGTCCTTCTCATTAAGCCACACCAGGAACTGTGCTATGAAACCTTGGCTAATTAACAAAGTTTTGCAAGATGTGCCTGTGTGGGCTGAGTGGAGCTGCTCCACTGAGTTGCACTGGTGAAACTTTCCAGTCACCCTCACCTCCTCCACACAAAACTCAGGCACAAAACTGCTCTCAGGTCAGTGAGATCCTTCATTAGCCACACAGGGATGCACTAAGACATTGTTGGTCTTCCTTTGATTATGTCTACCTTGGATGTTTTGCCCAGGCCAGCTGTCAAGAAGTTAGCTCGAGCAAAGAAACAGTCCAGTTGTGACAGGTTGGAGTCACATTTAGGCTGATTTCCCACTTGCTGTTCACAGCTACACAGGGTGTTTGCAGCCAGCAGTGTAAACACACCATTTTCCTTCCCAGGACTGGTTATCAAGACAGTCATGCAAGCAGAGTTCTGAATCCTGAGCAGGTACAACCACCCAGGTTATACACCCACCTCCCTTTTACATAAATCCATTATTCCATCAAATTTCACTGAGGTGCTGTAGCCAGTCTTACTGGATGAGTTAGAAATGTGAATTAACAACACTTGCATAAGCAGAGGCTTTGGAAAGGGAAGGAACTGAGAGACAAACTCAGTTTTGCAAAAATGGTGATATATTACATGTCATTAGCCTGTAATGATGATAACACTTCTGAAAACCTGCAGTAGCTTATGAAATAATCTAAATTTAGTGCAATTAGTTTACTAGTACTTACATGGTTGATTTGGGGATTATGGTTACAAAAGTCTGATTTCCCAATATGAATAATATTTTGTATGTAAGAGAAAAATATATTTTTAAAAGCAACCTTTCTTCCTTTTATAATGGTAACAATAATAAAGTTTTATTTTTCTGTATGATTTATTTGCACCAAAAGATTACCTTAAATAGGATCCAGTTTTAACTTTATCTAAATACCATAAATAGATCTCAGCATGACAGTAAATGAAAATGAAACCAAGTGCAGGGGGAAAAGGGCAAATTAGTAAGTAGTTCAGTGGTTTTGAATATTATTCTGAGCGAAAAAAAAAAGCAATAAACAATTGACATTCCGTGTTTCTGATCGTATTCATTTGTAGTTCATGAGTTGTTGTATCTTGAGTAGCCAGTGATCCTTTTAGTTTGGATAAAATTCCTGTGCAATTGCTAAGAAAGTTGATGCTTTCAGCAGTTTAGGTCTTTCTTTCTCTGTCTTTTTCCTTTTCTACCTTCACTCCCAACTCACTTTTCAGTGTATCTTTTTTCTTACAGACTAGTGTAGGATTACTTGGAAAGTGTAGAGAGAAATCAGTTCTGCAGTTACCTTTACTTCTGAGTAATGTAAAACTAGGAGTGGCCAAGGCATCATTTACACACAGGACAGCTGACCAAAGTGTTGTATGCTGGGGAAGAAAAACCTACATTAAAACAAAACAAACAAACAAGATTGTGACAAAGAAAAAAAATCAGAGAAACAATAAATATTATAAAAGCGTATAGGTTACCTAAATAGTAAATTCATCTCTGATATATCACTTCAAACCAGTTGTATTTTTTCCTTTTCTTCACTGTTTTCTTTTTCTCTTTGGAAACTCTTCTGCAAATAGATATTCCTATTTTCTGAGTCCTTTCAGCCAGAAAACACACTCCAACCTTCAGTCCAGCACCTGGGAATTTATTCTGTGGAATGTATCTTACTTCAAGTGTTCTGCTTGAGCCAGTATGCATTTACAGAATGTGGAAAGAAAAAAAACCAAAATCATAAACATTTTCATTCTCTCCAGCCTCCTAACTTCAGCTGAGGTTGTTCACAGAATTAATTTAGCAATGATTTAAGTGCATTTGAGGTCTTCAGACAGAATTCACATTTGTTACAATCTCAAGAGCTGGAGACTGTAAGTTTTTTTTCTTTTCCCATAAGCTCAAAACTTCATTGGTAAATGCTATTTCTTCCTGTACTATACAAATCTCTCCTGTTTGAACAGTCCTTAGTCACTCTGTCCCATACCTACAGCCTCTCCCCAAAGCTATAATGCTGATACTTCTCCTTCCAATGACATTTTCCTCCTGAGGCAGTTCCCTCTTCTTGAGAGTGGTCAGGGCACTAACATTAGCTTGGAACTCTTTGAAAAAGAGATGTCACGGTTTCTGGGATAATTACCCCAGAGGGTTCCATACTTCAGATGTGATTTGGCATCTTGTAGGGAGTGAAACCACTCAACCCCTGCACTCTCAGCTCAGCCACGTGTGATACACCATGGATACCAGAGGGATCATTTTCACTGACTCATTCAGAGCATTTACTGGCCCTACAAGAAGACTTAGCACCAAGGCTCCTGGAAATAGAAATCAGACAGAAGTGGATGATGCCTTCAGAAAGATAATTTGGTCCCTGTCCATGCCTGGCACCTGGCAGGTACCATCTTTCCAGGACCTGCTTGTGCCTCTGTGGGGACCAGAACTGCACATATAGCAGGACCATATGACACAAATAGCCTGGTTGCTATTTGGGGAAACACCAGGTTGCTGCTCACATGCAGCTGGACTATCCTGTGGCCAGATCCCACAGGGAGGTAGGAGGAGGGCTTGCATGTCTGGTGCTTCTGCCACCTCTGCAGTAGCTTGAGCAGCCTGACCTGGAGGGCTGGACACTGATGCAGCACAGGAACAGCTACTGCACAGCTATTCATGTGCCACACAGAGGGAACCACCAACAGATGTTCAACCAGGGCAGGTACAAATGCCTTGGAAAAAATATATGGCATTTCAACAGCTGAGGAGCTGGGACATCACCAGTATCATAGAATCACAGAATGGCCTGGGTTGGAAGGGACCTTAAAGATCATCTCACTCCAACCCCCTGCCATGCACAGGGATGCCTTCCACTAGACCAGGTTGCTCAGAGCTCCATTGAACCTGGCCTTGAGCACTTCCAGGGTTGAGGCATCCACAGGTTCTCTGGGCAACCCCAGTGCCTCACCACCCTCATAGTAAAGAATTTTTTCCCTAATGTCTCATCTAAACATACTCTCTTTCAGTTTGAAAGGACACGATACTTGTTTACATCAACATCTCAGTCATACTGTAGCACTGATTATCTTCAATTTTGCCTTCCTTCCCTCCCCCTCTTCTGACCCATATATCCTCTAATTGTTTGTTAGGGGATCATCTTTTGGCCACATGGCTTCTTGTTTGTTTTCCTTGTGTGACCTCCAGAGGGATCTGTCAGAGAGGAATTCTTATCTTCAGCCCATAATCTCTTTAAAATCTTTCCCAGCTCATGGCACTCTATTCAAAAGAACCTAATAGCTGTATTAGGTTAGTTGGCTTTGTTATTTTTGTACAGTTATTCATTAACTGCAGATGAGATTTTTAAAAACACCATGGGAAAAAAAAAACAAGATACAAAAGATACAGAATCACAAACACATTCTGTTCTATGCAAGCTGAATTCTGCCCTATACTGTAGGTCTTTAATAATAAGTTTTAAGTATATATGAAAGCCATGAATAGCTCTGTATTTCAGTTTGACTGTAATTCTGTGATTGCAAACCGCTCAACCACTTTTATTCTAGACAAGGATCTTCAGAAACACCTGAATATGTATCTACAGCCAGTTAAGAGTAAATTTCATTTGAGATCATAAATAATGATGATTTTTAGCCTTACAAAGACTTGGCAATCAGATCAATATTTAAATATTGGAGGGCAGGTTGTCCCATGGGTGGATCCTACTGTCATGTGCTCTATCTGTGAGATGTGTGCTACACTTCCATTTTGCAAGCCAATGTTCTTTCTCAGGAATATTTATGTCTAAATAAATTATGCTAAAGCTATAACAGTCTTTGCCAACTCAGGCCCCTCGCAAAGGAGTAAGAAATCCACTTCTGAAAGGCAGTCTTTGGAGTACTTTAGCATGCCTGGACATAACTAGACAGACAGTGAATAGTTCAACTTTCTTGCTGCATTAGGCTTGCAAAGATAAGCCAAGAAAAATAAAAATGAAATGTAGCTGTTAGTTGGTGCTGCTATTGTGACTTTGCAGTTCAATAAGTCAGAATATTCCATAGCTTATAAATAGAATTTCATCCTACTTCCACTACTAATAAAAAAATAGATATTAGGTTGATCAGAAAACCCAATTGTGGGCAAAACACCATAATCCAGAGAAGTTTGCCAAGTGCTATTTGGACATTGACCATGGTTCATGCAAATGTTCTGACAATTTTTATTCAATGAGAAGTGTTGCACAGTTATTAAAAACAATCAAACATTTTCCAAGAAACAAACAAGAATACACAGGGGCAGCATTCCTCTTTGGCATCAGAGGATAAAGAACTCTGTGTCTCTCTCAGACTGTGTTGAAATATGGGTATATTTTGTCATGTGCCCTTTTTTAGAACATTTTCACAGGGCACAGGCTTGTGTCAATGGATGTGGGTACTACAGAATGTGTGATTCCTGGTGAGCATCTTTGGAAGATAGATTTCCAAGTGAAACTTCCAAGAATTCCAGACACTCCTGTAGGGAAATAGAGCTCATTAATTTATTTTTGCATTGTGTTAAATATAACTGTGAAGTAGGAGCAAGACACTTCAATGTTACTGTAATAACACACGTGCATATGGAAAGATACAGTAAGTTCTACTTTATTTGGCTCATCACCTATCATTCCTTTCAGAGTGGGTGAAAAAAATGAGAAAAAAAGGGTTTGGAAGAGTTTGTTCCAGTAAAGCAATTCTCTGCTGCATCAAACCTTATTAATGAAAATTTAAAACCCCCTACATCTCTTTAATAAATAAGAAAATAGTGTGTGTATATAATGGTACAGTAATAAAAATGCTAATTATTCAATATTGGAAAATAATAGATCTGCTTGCAGTAGCCCTGTGTTAATTAGTAGCCTTTTTTTTCCCCAATGCAGTTTTATTTTCGTGAATAACACTATGCTTTTTCAACAGAGAATGCTTCCTTTTTTGGATTTCATAACTCTCCAGGGCACACTAGACAGCAAATCAGTTACGCCCAACATGGAAACATTAAGAAAACAGGAGACTCATTGAAGTTATTTTGGTATCTCCTCTTTGATTTATTGCGAGTAATTTCAGCAAAATATCCTATAGGAAGAGTGCAGAACTTTTCTGCACATTACATCCTAAATTAGGCTTACTTAGGGAAAACATCTACGTCGTGCTCAGTATTACTATGGGGTATTAATTTGATTTGGGAAAGTGCATAAGAGATTTTATGACTAAAAATGTCTGGAGAAAAGAAAGGAAAGTCATTATAACACTTGGTATATATTCTCTAAGGCTTTGATCACATGTTAGTAAAACTGTATAATACCTCTGTTATTTAGACATTTTTGCCAACATTTATGTACCTTGTGGGTAAACTGAAGATTAAAAAAAAAAATTATCTCCATTATACTGCTGGCATTGAAGCTGTCTTTATTTCCCTTCCAGTAATCTAAGCAATGGGGTCATCCCAGCCTCTGAATTCCTGCACACTTTTGGGAAACTCTCTCCTAAGTTGCAAGAAATATTGAAAATTGTTACCTCCATTAATACCCTGGGTTGCATACTGACATTTTTCTGGTCAGTGCCCCAAAAACATACAGCAAAAAATCCACCTATATTTGATGTCAGTAGTAAATGTTGTATACTTTGCTTTAAATTTTACGTTCTGTCTTCCCTTTTTTTTTCCTCTGAGGTGGTAAATAACAGTTGGAAACTGTTTATCTCTACAGATACCTGTTTGGAAAGGACTTGGAAAGGAATGGACAGAGAAAGCAGATATTGGTTGAAACAGAACATTTAAGAATGTAACAAACATCTTTAAACATCTTTAAACAGAGGTATGGCATAAGTCTCTCAATGATAGAGCAAATCTGGTTGTGTCACTGCAGTCTGAATGACCTAGAAAGAGAAACTACATTACCTTTTTTTATTGTATAAAATCTGTCCCATTGATGGGAATAAAAACAGCCTTTAAAAAAATGTGATGTCATGGTGCTATTCTCAAATGATAAATTCTAGTGTCAGTTATGATTTACTCATAGAGAGAAAAGACAATATAATTTCAAAAGAATATTGCAGGGAAATCTTCTATAACGTTCAAGGAAAATACGTATATTATGAGTGGCTGCTGGTGGTATTATTATTATTAAAGTTTTTATGCTTATTATTAAGATTGCCAGACACTATTTGCTGCAATACTGGGGTTTTTTAATGTGACAGTCTTCTACTGAAAGGGCTAAAATTTGCCATACTAGATATCTGCCTCAGTCTAAATGTTAAGTACAGCCTGAGCTACATAATCCAACTATATCACTGAATAAGGATAATGAAAAAGATTTTTTCCACTTTTGCTCACTGGGAAAGTGAAACACAGAGTGTAAATGTTGGTGAAGGGTAGTTCTGCCATGAGGGAAGATTCACTGTGTGAGGAGACTGAAAAGTGATGCAAGGAAAGGGAGCTGCAGAGGGTTATCTCGACCTGATGTAGCACTGGATTCCAGAGAACAGTTAACAGGGATAGGAGAAAAGATAGGGCAGGGCACAAGGGAGGAGACTCCCTGACCAGCCCCAAGAGAGAGTCTGTGGCTGGGAACGGGGCACGGGAGCAACAGGGAAACAAGAATCTGGGGGCAATGGTCTGAAGGTTGGCTGGGCAAGGAGCCCAGGGGAAGAGCTGGGAAGGAGTTGGGCCCAGTTAGGGTTGTTTCTGTGTACTCCCATTTTTCTGCTATCAGCAGATAAAAGCCAGAGTGCCCACTCTTCTACAGAGCAGCTCTGTGGAAAGTGCTGGAGTACATTCCTACTTGCTGACTGTGATATCAGTCTTCAATTGAATGGAATTACCTTTTAACATTTTATTTAAATTGAAAAAAAAAGGTGGGAGAGGGCAAATTTCATAGTTTCCCTTCCTTGACACTCACTTAGGTAGCATGTCACATTCACATTTGTATTCTTATTTTTTATTCATTTCTCATTAATACCGTGCTCTAATACTACAGCTCTAAAACTGTGCTTCTTGTCAGTAAAGAAAACCAATTTCCCTCCTTGCCCCAAAGGAGTCTGACAAACTCCATATATGAGTAGAAGCAGAAATAAAGAAATTAAAAAATTAAGATGATGGGAAGCAGGTTGCTTAATATGAGAGGCAGAGAGGTTGGAGACAGTGAGGGTCACATGGGGACACAGAGTGGCTCAGAAGAGCAGAGGAATCACAAAGTTGAAAGGCCAGAGTATCAAAGGAAAAGGCAGGCAAAAGAACCACAGTTATGAGCATGAGTCATCAGAAATGGCATTTGACAGTCCATGGTCAGCACAGCCAGAGGGTATATTAGTATAAAAATGACATCATTGTGCTACTTTCTAAATCTGGTAACAAGAAAATATAAACAGCTCCTCGTGTCTCGTTAAAATCAATGGCATTAAAGAAGGATTAGTTATATGAAAGGAAGAGGTTTACTGAGGTGGTGTGGTGGGTTGACCTTGGCTGCATGCCGGGTGCCCACCAAAGCTGCTCTGTCACTGCCCTCCTCAGCTGGGCAGGGGAGAGAAAATGTAATAAAAGACTACAGGTCGAGAAAAGGGCAGGGAGAGATCACTTACCATATTTATGCATGGGCAAAACAGACCTGACCTTGGGAAATTAGTTTAATTTTTTTCCAATCAAATTAGAGTAGGGCACTAAGAAACAAAAAATTAATCTTACAGCACCTTCCTTCCACCCCTCCTTCTTAACTTCACTCATGATTCCTCTACCTCCTGTCCCCCAGTGCTGCAGGGGGACAGGGGATGGGGGCTGTGCTCAGTTCATCACACGTCACTGCTGCTCCTTCCTCCTCAAGGGGAGAACTTCTCACACTCTTCCCTTGCTCCAAGTTGGGGTCCCTCCCATAGGAGACAGTCCTCCAGGAACTCCTCCAGTGTTGGTCCTGCCCACAGGCTGCAGTTCTTCATGAACTGCTCTAGCATGGGTCCCTTGTGGGGTCACAAGTCCTGCTCCAGCATCAGCTTCCCTCTCCACAGGTCCTGCCAGGAGCCTGCTCCAGCACAGGCTTCCTGTGGGGTCACAGCCTCCTTCAAGCATCCACCTGCTCCAGTGTGGAGTTCTCCAGGGGCTGCAGGTAAATCTCTGCTCCACCACAGACCTCCAAGGGCTGCAGGGTCACAGCTGCCTCACCATGGATTGCACCACAGACTGCAGGGGAATCTCTGCTCCAGCACCTGGAGCATCTCCTGCCACTCCTTCCTCACTGACCCCACTCCTTCCTCACTGAGAGTTGTTGCTCTCACATATTCTCACTCCTTTCTTAAGCTGCAATTGCTGTTGTGAAGGTCCTTTCCCCCTTCTTAAATCTGTTATCCCAAAAGCACTACCATCATTGCTGATGGGATCTGCCTTGGCCAGCAGTGGGTCCATCTAGGAGCCTCCTGGCATGGGCTCTGCCAGACATGGGGAAAGCTTCTGGCAGCTTCTCACAGAAGCCATTCTTGTACCTGCCCCCCACCCCCTCTCAAAACCTTGCCATGCAAACCCAATACAGGTGTCTCAGTGCCCAGGTCGAATTAAATAGGTATTTTATTGTGCTAGACAGCTTTGAGTGTCTTATCCTACATGCTCTGTGTCCAAACCAGAGAGAACAGACAGTCTGCAGCCTTTGCAATGGATATTTGAATTGTATTTCCACGTTTTCGGGCACAAATGCCAATCATACAAATATTTGTGGCTTTTCAACTGCCTAGATATTTTTAAATGAAATTATTTTCACAATCAGAACGTAAATCATTTGCATAAAAGGTTCTGAATGGTTCCCTTAGAAACATTTTAGCCTACTGTACAAAGTGTACATTTTTCAAAGTGAAATTTTAGCACAATTGCTTTCAGCAGCTGCTCTCATGCTTATGTGGTGCTTTGTATGAACTCTGCCTGCAGTACTTCATGCCTCATTTTCTCTAACCTGACATTGCCTATATTTGTTGAATAATTGGTGAAAACGTATCATTGTTAAAAATGTTTACCACTCTATTCTAATGGGAATAGCAATGAAAGGGTAAGGGCAAAAAATATGTCATATTACACAAAAAGCAGCACAACTGCACCCTTCAGGGAGGCCTCAAAAGGAACTGTGAAATTCATGCTGTTGAGAAACTATTGGGTTTCTTTCAGATGTTTTTACTGCTTCTTTCTTTTTTTCTTGTGGTGGATGTTTGCATGAAAACAAGAGGTCAAGTTCTGCTCTCAAATCAGCATAAATTTGAAATTCAACAGTTACAGTAAACAAATAGCAGTGTAAGCAAAAGAAATCCCACACTGGCTTTTTGAGGGTGTTTTATGACCAGTGACCTAGATGTTGGAACAAATTTTTACCCAAACTGCAGTGCTCTCAGACCTCTGGAATTATTCTGCTTCAGCCTGATTTTTAAGGGAAAAACTCTCATTTTTATCTTTTCCTTTCTTCTTTTTTTTTTTTTTTTAATTAGCATCTAGAGAGTGTCTCACTGTTTAATTGATGAACAGTGAGTTTTGTGCCTGAAAGTGTAGAAAACGTGTACTGGTGCCTGGTTTTGGCCATGCACTCTCTCTGACAGTGGACAACTTAGATAATATACTTGTGCCTTAGTTTTCTCCCCTCGAGGGCAATGCAGACTGACCTTAACAAAAATTTTGAGGGACACTTGGTGATATGTGAAGAGTGCTTTGGTTGTAAGGGGCCACTGAACTGCAGCAACAGCTGAATAGGTTCAGTCATTTTTTTATCCAAAATATCAAGAGTAAACAATACAAGTTGGAACAATGCACTGTTTCCAGAGTGTGATTTTAAAGAATGTGTTATGATGATGATGTTGTTGCTATGGTTACAGATCCATCTAAAGAAGTGAATGCACTAAATACTATTAAGAAAATTAAGAAAATATTAAGCAGCAGATAAAAAAACAGGTGTGTAGGAGTCAATGGTTCTGGCTTTGTCATTGTAAATACTCTTAATATTTGTGAAAGTGGCAGGCTGAAAGAGTTGTCCAAAAAAGGATTTAATGTCTGGTTAGTGCTTGGAAGGCAGATCTCTGATGCTGATACTCACTTTGCAGACATCCAGTACTCTTCACTACTTCTCTCCCTTTTTCCTGGACTTATTTAATATTCAATGGAAAATCATGGTATAGGAAGAAAAGAGTATACAATGTCTTTCTATAAGAGTTGTTGTATTAAACCCAGGATCTTACACAGAAGGTGACAAGAAGCTTGCTCTTTACAACTTAGAGATGAGGATCAGAAGCTCCACAAGCTCACAGAATCATGGAAACAGTGATGTGGGTGTTCTTTTATTATCTATTTGACATGGTAGCACTTATAGCCCTTAGTCAGTATAGCAAGACCACGTGGTACCCTGAGGGGCTTCTATGGTGCTAAGTGAGGTCCCCAGCCTTGGCTGTTGGTTATTCCTAGTGCAAGTATTCCAGGGCCTTTCCAGGTTCCTTTCTAAAAGACTAAACTCTTTTCCTCCAGGAGGAAGCTGAGGGACACTTGGCACAGCAATTTGCTTCAGGGTTCACTCCAGGCAGAAAACATGAAAGAGGTGGTGTTGAAATAGGCTCCTTTAGCCTCGGACAGACTTGTGACATGATGCCAGCAGGGCTTGTGCCCACAGACAAGCACATACCCTGAGGACAGGCTGCAGGGCAAGCAGTGCATGCTTTTGGCATCATGCTCTGGAGACAGTGCTCCAGGAGGTTGCTTCAGGAGGCTGAGGTACAGATTTCACTTTTTTTTTTTTTCCCATATTATCTCACTTCATTATCACTTTGAAAACACAAAATATTCTAGTTATGTGTCAGGGCCACAGAGCCAGGAACTGCTTCCTGAGGCAGAGGAGTTGGGTAATGTAGATGCAGCCAGACATACTTTGCATTTGTCTTGAACGCCATCATGAATGTATTTCCTTCTATCTGAGCAGGAAAATTTCAGGAAAAGATGGAGCTATTGATTATTAGTAAACCCTGAAAGTTTAGCTGGAGTGTTCACTTTCTGTAATCATAGAAGGGATATGCAATTTATAATGCATATGTTCAAATACATGGCAGGTGGTTTTCTGTCAGAAACCTATATGTTCTCGAAGAGTTTGTACCCAAAGGACTTGAGCTTTGGGAGAGACTCGGCATATGGTAGTTAGAGGAAAGCTGTTTTTAAAATTGTACTGCCACTATATCTAAATATAATCTTAAAGAGAGAGAAAAAAAAAATATCAAAATCCAGGACTGCAATTATGCTTCCCAACCTACTTCATTTATCAAAGCACATTAGAAAATGAGCAGAGAATTTAAGTCAGGGAACCTGCACCACTTTCAATTATCAGCCCTATAAATTACACAAGCAGTGAAATGCAGTGAGATCAAAGACTCTGAACCATTTGATTTTCTTACACGAGTGAGTGGCTACTGGGCACATTGATTACTCACCAGTGCTGAATAACTAGGGCAATATTGAACTCCATACATATGGCACCACTGACAATGGCAGAGAAATGAACCAGGGGGTACTCTGGAGATTTGCTCAGCAACAGAAGGCTGGTGTATAGATAAGCAAATGTCTTATGAATGTGCTAATGAGTTTGCCTTGTCAGCTAAAAACGATGGGGCTAATTTATTTTTCTTTGTCTCTTCAGAGTATGTACCATCTCTATAAATTGATATGCAGTTCTCTTGTGTGTATTAAGAACAATTTCTACTTTCTGATCTCTTCAAGGCATCCTCCAAAATTTGGATTATACCGGTATCAGCAGCCCTTATTATTTCAGTATGTGTTTGTTACAGGCTAATCAACTTCATGCATTCATCATCTATCTGAACAGAGAGGGTAGGTGATTTGACAAAATTTACAAAATTAATTTTGTGGAAGTCTTAGGAGGAATGATAGAAAATGCTACCTTTAGTTATGAGGCTGATCCAGGCCTCTTAGTCTTCCTGTTTTCCACTAGCTTTTACTCAGGTGTTAGTTGTGCAATTCTGCTTTTGTTTTTTCACATACTCTCCTGTATGACTTCTACGTGTACAGTGGAAAAGGAAGCAGGGAGAAATGAAGGAGAAAAAAAGTCCATGTGAAGGCCTTATTTCCTGACCCTCTGAAGTATTTTGACACATACCTCATGTACTAAATAGTCTGTAAGTATTTCCAGCAGTAATGGTGATGCTTCTTCCTACACAAAGATGGAGATGAGTTTTGTAGGGCTCTGCACCACCCACCTCCACTGAGTTGGCTGCCAGGGTTTCAGCTGGTACCAGCTCAGCAGACAAATCCTTCCTCCTCCTCCTCCTCCTCCTCCCAGTGATAAGGACAGTAATTGAGAAATAACAAGTCCATCTTTGGCTTGTCACAATGACTGTACATCATTCCTAATTTATGCTGTACTGTAAACCAGCAAGCCAGCTTTGTGTTTTTACCTCAGACTTTAACCTTGGAGTTTTTTATGTATTTGCTTTTACCTGTAAAGGTGGAGGAGATTTTGCTAGTCACACAGCAGGTCTGTGTGAAAATCTGTGTGTGCCAAACCAAGTTTTTTACTAAGGAGAATTTTAAGGCAAAGAGCAGAGGAGAAGAGGCAGTTCAACTTAATTACTGTCAGAGTTTGTATAATCCACTGAATGTGTAAAGCACTATATAATTGCTAGGTGTTATTACTAGTCTTGACTGAGTAATTCATGTTGAATTATCTGTTTGCCAAATGTCAGCTCTCTGTTTGTGAACTGTCATTGGAAGAGTATGATTTTTTTTCCCCTGGATTTGTTCAAAATGCCTCTCAGAATAGCTTCTGTCAGTAATTCTTAGCCTGCTGCTTATTCATGAGCAATTCATCGTAAGTGTCTGATAGCTGCAATTTGAGCTGTTTTGACTGCCCAGTTAGGTATTGGATATGCTTCCTTTCAGACATTTGATGACTGTAACTTTGAACTATGTAGTGTAGATACTCATGCAAGCCAGTATTAAATTTACTTTCCACGAATACTGGCTAATATCTGGCTTAATATGAAATGCAGCACTGTTTTAACATTCATATGTGGCACTGACTAGAAGTCAATCAGTTTGAGAATACATGATTTTGAGAACGATACAAATATTGAGTAAATTATAGTCCCTGTTCCAAAGTATTTACTGTATAGACAAAAGGACTGATCTTTCTAACATTCTTGACTGTAGGAGAATAAATAGAGTCCCTGTGAGGTGATCTGAAATTGGAAATGGAAATGAAATGTTTTTACAAGAAAGCCTCCAGACCTATTTATCAAATAGCTACAGATGGCTGTATTTCAGAGAAATGTCTGTACATATGAAATACAACCTAACACTTTATGCTAACTGGACAAAACCACATGGAAATTTATTGAACATTTTCTGAACAAAGGGGAAATTAAGATGTAAATCTGGCATGCCAAAGGGATGGGCACTAATTTCTAGAACATTTGCCTAATCCTATCTTAATGCTGCTCCATTCTGAGAGTGCACTCAGTGTTGTATCAACTGCTATTGTCTACAAATCAAAAGTAGTTGAAAATTGTGAATGGTCTAATTTTAAAAATGATTTAATCTCTGAAGTCCTTAAAAATTCAAATTTAATGCCTCTGTAAAGGTAACATTTATTATTAAAGTACGGGTTTTCTTTTTTAAGAAAATAAAATAGTATAACAGTTTGCTACTTACTGGTGTTTAAGCAGCTAACAGACAAGGATATTATGAGAAATCCAAAAGAACTGGATGCACTAGGTTCCCCTCACTCCAATTAAACTAAGCTGCTGAAATTCAAAAAAAATTATAAATTCTCTGTCAGTAAGAGATTCTTTTTCAAGGAAAAGAAACAAAGTTAAAGTGAGGGTTAAAATCGCTTTGTCAATATATACTGCGTGTTTATAGAACAGAACAATCCCATCAGTCTCAGTGTAGCTTGGGTTGTGTCCACCTAATGTTTTTCAAAATAGTGCACATTCTTCACTATTTTTTAATGAATCACTCTCTTAATCTGAATAATTCCATTTTTCTGTTTGTTTTTTTTTTTTTTTTTAATTTGAAGTAACATAGCATTTTGAAAAATCACTGTACTTACCTGATATCAGAGATGAATACCTTCTGCTCATGCAGGAGGTTCCAGGGAAGGTAGAGACAATATCCTGGTTTAAGTCATCCCTGAAATTATCATACATCATCTCTACAAAGTAAACAAGTACCATTTCACTGCAGTTCTTTGCACAAAAGAGATACAGAAGACAGAAAACTCTTACTGTATATGACCATGGAAAAAACCAGATGCTAATATCAAGGGGAACAAGGAAAAAGTTAGTGCTTTAATTTTACTGAGAAAGATTATTTTCAGGAGCAACCATTTGGATGGAAGAATTGGAAAGACTTTGCTGTGACGGCAGAACTTTTAGATTATGGAGGAACTCCACATTTCTGAGTGCAATTTGCTCACAGGCAATGGAATTTCAAGATTTCTGAAGTGTTTGTGCACCTATAATGATGGACAGCACTGACACGAATTCTAGCTTGGACTTGATCTTGCACTCTTGGAAATGAGTGGCAAAACACCTACTGACTTCAGTGGAAATAAAACCAGGAGCCGTTGAAAACACATATTGATCCATATTCTACTCTGCTGGATGGCTCATATAATTCCTCTTGAATAAGAATGGAAGGAAGGCATTTGTAAGTATTATGCCATCTGCTTAGAAAAATGAATAGATTTTTCATTTTAAAAATCTATTTGTCTGAAGTATCTGAAGTTTCAGGAAAATGAAATAATATAAAGCACCAAACTAAAAGAGTTCACGGCCTTATTCTGCCGTGGTTTATATGCTCTGCTTATTATTTGTCTTTACTGGGGTTGCCCAGACATATGTTAGGATAATTATAGGGGAAAGAATCTAATTGTATTGTACAGTGCTGGTTTAAGCTGACAGATAACAGGTTGTTATGTATAAAACATGTAGAGTAACAACATGTTAAATATCTCATTACATCTCGATAGATAGATATTGTTGGGAGGATGTAAATTAGAGCACCAATTATTCTGATGTAGTGGTAATGAAGCATTAGAGTCTTTATTCACATGCAACTATATTTGTGCAGCTAACAAAGACTCTCCGTGGGGAAGCACAGTGAGTGGTTTGCTGTTGACCTCCAAGCTATTGCTCCCACTTTTAAAATTCTATGTGTTAAAGATGCATCTATATGAGAGGGAGGGCACTAGTGACCCTGCAGGAAAAACAGAACAGAGCAGTGTAAGTGGTGTATATTTTAGAGCGAAGGATAACTAGGGAGGAGGGGACTTGAGGTAAAGGGAAACAAGTTATGGGACATGACATACAGAACAGTGTTTCAGACAGGAGAAATACTGTAGAGAGCCAGGAAATTGTCATCATATGCAACATCAATCTCAAACACTGATCCACTGCTCTCTTTAGAAAGGTTTCCTTATACATTTGCATTCCACAGTTATTTGTCAGTCCAACAAATGGAGGAACAAAGATGAAATGTCAGCAAATATATCAAGTTCTTGCCTTCTTCTGTATGTTGTGCTTTTGCAAACTGCCAATCCAGTCTACCAGCTTTCCAGTTTGAAAGATGTAGCTTCTTTCAGATCTTGAAGGAGCAGACACTGGCAGTAGCAGGGAAGGGCTTGTATCACAGCTAAAGCATGTTCAGGTTAAACAGGAGGACCAGATTTGCTCATTCTAAAATTTCCTTTGAGAGTCGGATGGCCGTTTTCAACAGATTTTAAATCTTTATTGTTTTGTCACATCTTATGTAAATAACTAATACATCATGCCAAATAATTCTGCTTCGTATCGTAATAGATAGCTCACACAACCTTTGGAAACGACAGAAAATAATCTATGCCCTCAGAGACACCAAGAGACAGAGTCTCACAGGCAGCAAAGCCCTGTGAAAGCTGGGAAGTATCTGGAGGAGCACAGTGGCAGAGGCCTACAAGAGAAGAGGAGGATGTGAGAAGGAAGAGTGGTAGGGGGAGAGGGGAAATTTTTTCAACAGAAGTAGCTGAAACATTGGTCAAAGGGTATATACTGTGCACTCAGGTCAGAGACCCAGATAGGCTGAGGGAAGAGGCCACTGGAGCCCAGGGACATCCAGCAGAGCTGGAGACAGAGCCCTGCCCCAGCACAGACTTTATAGCACCTTTCACTACCTAAAGGGAGCCTGCAAGAAAGCTGGAGAGGGACTTCTTACAAGGGCATGTAAGGACAAGGGAGAATGGGCTTAAACTGAAATAGAATAGATTTAGGTTGGATTTTAGGAATAAACTCTTTACTGTAGGGGTGCTGAGACACTGGAGCAGGTTGCCCAGAGAAGTAGTGGTTGTCCCATCCCTGGAATTTTTCAAAGCCCAGTTGGTTGGTGCTTTGAGCAACCCAGACTTTCGTATGGTGTCCCTGCCTATGGCAGGAACTAGATGATCTTTAAGGACCCTTCCAACCCAAACCAATTCTATGAATTATTATGATCCTTTAACTTATGTATCTCCCATTTGAATAACATTTGAGAAATCCTTATTTTTAACACTTTGCAAGCATAATTTGCCCCATATCTGGAAAGAAATAGCAGAGACAATGCAATTGTTTTGAATGAACTTACACTACCTATCTCACTTTTGGGTGGAATATGCCAGTTCCCAACACTGTTGGGCACATTTTAGGGGATACCATATACCACAGATTGTTCAGAACAGGATTTTGGAGGTGACCATCCTGTTTTGGGCAAAGGAAAACTTGGGTATGTCAGTGCAAATCTGCCACATTCCCTGATATGGAGTCGGGCAGTGGACTCTGAACTGTTACTAACTAGAACAGACTCATCCTGCTAAGGCCTCACAATGGGATCCCTAAAGGATCTTATCTAAGAAAGTTTGCTTCTGTGACTTAAATAGATATAGAATTCCTATCTAAATTATACTAAGCTGCACAAGTTCAAGGACCTACAAAACACTTGCTGCAGCAGCCTTGTTCTCTAAACAAGAGGAGAGATTAGGGAGGATGTGAGGTGCCCTCTGAATCCCATGGGGTTTCTGCAAGAATTTACTTCATTCCAGACAGACTTTGTGTATCTCCTCTGAATTTGGTGCCCTTGCAGCTTACCCCTGCTCATAGAACATGAGGAAGCTAACTCACTATTCTGCCATAATTCTGTCCAGGAAATAAAAACTTTTCGAGTCCTGCACTAATACAAGCATCCTTTCTGAAGGATGAAGTCTGATTTGCTATTGTGGAACCCACAGTCACATAGAACAAGTAGAGGTGGGAGATAATTGTCTGATATGTGGTGAATTTTGACACTGATAGGGAAGCCAACACCTTGAAAGTCTCTGTAGGAGATGCTGACAATTTCAACAAAACTAAGGAAATAACAGGAATTTCAAGGAAAGTAGGACATTCAGCTTCCTGCCTTGCTTTTTCAATTCTTTTGAAAATCAGACCTGGAGAGTATATGAATCCAGTTATTAAAGAGATGAGCGCTGGGAAAGGAGATATGCATCCTGTATGGATGCCTTTTTTCTTTAAATAATGTTTTAAACCCAAAAATATTCGATGTTGAAAATAGCTCCAGCAATATGCAGGAGCTATACCATAAAATGATAATAATAAAATTTGACACCAATTGGTGTCTCAGGGCTCTTGTATGACATTCTGAGAAGGAAGGTTATAATAAACAGCTAGGTACAATGGAGTATAATTTTACAGATACATTGCATGTTTGCTCCCTTAAACTTGTGGGGGTTTTGTATTCTTTAACACCATTTTGTCTATAATTATCAAGTGGGAGACTTCAAAGAGATGAGTGTATTACAGTGGATTTGCCTGCTCTTCGTTAGTTATTAAAAGAAAGAAAATAAAGGAAGTCATAGGCAGATCATTAAATGCAATAACAAAGCAATGGAAAAGATAAAGAGAAGACATATGTTTCATGCAGGATTTATATTTAGTGCTGAACAGTAGGGATTTTTCTCCTGTAGTTCTGCAGATCAGGCCGCTGGAGAAGGAAAAGATTATATGAACATTTGCAGTGGGGTACAGTATTATTTAGGTTTGAAACTCATGAATCGTGAAACCTCAATGAAGATGAAGAGTGCTACAAATCACTGCTGTTGAAACCTTTTAGATCACAGTGAAAAGCTGACAATTGAGGAGAAACTAGCTACTTTCTAGAAATGTATTGCCAGAGTTTGGCTCAAAAGCTCTTTTTGTGAGTCACTCCATCTCTTCTGTAAACAGCCATTATTAGAATGGCTTGAACCAAAACTGTTGATTCTGACAACCCTGAACTTTGTGAAAGTCCTTCTCTGAAATCAAAACTTTTTTGCCACTTGGGATCATTTTAAAAAAATAAATATATAAATATTTCGTTATGTGTTAATGTTTTACAAATTGAGCCTTAAATTACTTAAAAGCTAGCATGATCTTATGTAAGGCTGTGGAGTAAACCAGAATACTCAGTTTTAAGTGTTTTAATTCAGAGTAGGTTGCTCTGGAATAGTTTCATCTCAGGTTAGGAACAAACCATTCTTAAATATTTAATCCGTAATCACTCAATCCCATGTGTGGTCTTGTGTCATTTGCCACAGATGGGCTTCCTGAAGGAAATTTATCCACTGGAATGCGTGTTTGCTCTGATTAGTCAGTGCAGAGAGAGGGCAGTGTCCTCCCTGGGACATTAGCTGGTTCCTCTGCAGGCAACATCCTTACTGCTGCTGTTTTCTTGGCTCAAGTAGTCACATGAGACTGTCAGCCAAGAGAACAGGTCACCCTTCCCCGAGGCAGAAAGGCTGGTATGAACACTAACAGTGAGGTATCATGGTTATCTCTGTATGTGGCAAAAACTAGATGACAACCCAATAGAAGCAAGATGCAAGCAAGAAGTAATACTCTTTGCCATATGATCAGTATATTGAAGCTAATATTTTTTAAGAATAAGTTCCTAGAACTCCATCACTCTTCACTCATTATGTACATTAAAAGCTGGCATGTATTTTAACTTTATTTTGATTAATGACTTAATATGTATTTGGTAAAACTGCCTTTCATCTGCTCATTGACTGCATAGATTTTACAAGGAGCTTCTTGATCTACTACATTTACTAACATCTCCTTCAATAATGCAAACATCCAGCTTTTTGCAGTCATATTGGTGAATTAAATGCTAATCAGACTGATATTGGCAAAGATATCAAAAGAAAATATATGTGGAGCTCAGAAGTGATCACATATGTTTAAAATAAGACATTTTTAATGGGATATTTGGACAAATGGGAAACTGTGATTAATCTATTTACATTTAAGAAATTTTCCAGTTTACAAGAGATTTTTAAATACCCTATAGTAACCATGCTATATCAAACAAAAAAAAATGCCACTTCAAAGACTTTGATTTTCTTTCTGTAACTAAATTGGCTACAATTAATTTCTATAAGCTTCTGCAGATAAATACTCAGATTTCTGTCAGAATGAGCCTTCACTCAGTCTGAGATGCTGCAGATTTTCAAGGTTTTTAAAAACAACTGGTAAGCAAACCATTCCAACCTTCCATTCCTTTACAGTAATTTTCCTTGCAACTTCAAGGTTTTTCATCAAGTAACAGAGGCAGTGTCTAAACTGGGGGACCATAAAGATACCTCCTGAACAGAAAACACAACAGCTGCTTATTGTTAGAAATATTGCTAGTGAAAAGGGGAAGGAACCTGCTGTTAGAAGCCAATAGTCACAAACAATTCATACTGGCCCATAAAAGCAAAGCAGGGAGTGACCTTAAGAACGTAGTGGCAGCAGGAAAGGTTCATGGGACGGTGGTGTTTGCCTCAGAGACTGAGGCAAACCATTTGAAAGGGGCAAGACGTGAAGAACGTTTCCAAAAACTGCTAAATGATTGGGCCAACATCCAGGCATGAATCTGGCTTCTGCTTAACTTTAATAAATAGGAAGCTCTCGAGTCACAGTGGAGGAGGCTGAGAATATTCTGGTGGTATAAACTGCATATTTGCATCTTCTCCGAACATCTGCAAGCAGCTGGTCAGAGAGCACAGGCCCTGCTGAGAGCTGCCGTGGCTCTCCTTACCATCCCAGGTACCTCTTGGATGGATTTTGCAGACTGAGTTGATGGAGGACTCATATTTAGAGGGTGAGAGGTTAATAAATGCACACGAGAATGGATTTTTTTTTTAACTGAGAAAAGTGTAGTGTCGGTTTCCAAATATTGTGACTTTCCTGTGCAGTCATTACAGACCCCCCTGACTTACACAAGGTCTCTGACAGATGAAACAGCAGCAGCATTGTTAGTTCAGGGCTTGCTGTGCTATGTGAACTGCATCACAGAATCACTTGTTAAGGATGTGAGGGAGCTGGTGTTATGTCAACTAGTATTATGGAGCAATCTAATACTAATTAAAAGTGTTTGTTGTGTTACAGTATTAAATTTTAATTAGAATGCATAGAGCTCTCTCTTGACTACTGAAAAATTAAATAATTATAGAATCACATTTTAATTCCAGATATTAACTGCCATCTCACTGTATTTTCAGTATTTTCAGCTTTGAAAATGCTATAAATTGATACAAAACCCCCTCATAATGAAATTTAAAGACAATAGTCTTTATGCTAAGTGAATTCCTCTCTTGTGTTCTTTGCATTTGAAGCTTACTTTTGTAATCTATCCTGTTCAATTATTTCTGAGTTCTTAATCAAGGCTACCTAACTCCTGTGATGTATTGAATCACCCAGGAAATTGTCCATTGTTTAACAATTAACCAAGTTCATTTCTACTTCTAGCAATAAACATTTAAGACCTTTGAACTGATATTTGCCTCTCAGCTTTTGACAATGTACATCTGTATAACAAATAAGTTAGCTACCAGAAAATTCACATTTCTTGCAGATACCTAGAAGAAAAGTAAAGAAATCACTTTATTTCAAAGGTATTAAAAAAAAAAAAAAAGCAAGGTGTTTCTTAGCCTTGAGGACTTCACTCTAAATCTGAGTGAAATCTAAATCTAAATCTAAAAATGAAATAATGTTTTATTCAAAATGGAGGATTTATCAACAAACACATGGAAATGTACTGAAAGCTTCCAACTGTGGCAACTTGGCAAAGCAACACATTTTGGCATTTTATTCTCTCTGTACATATGTTTCACTTACTTAAATGTCATTGAGAATTAGGATGCACACTCATCAAGGGAGTCTACCACTCTAGGACCAGATTTGTCTTCCTTTATCTAGCAAGTGGTCTCATTGAAATTAGTGGGTGTAATCCTGATTCTGAAATAGTTAAGAGAAGTCAGCAAGTGCCCATTTTCAATAGGGACTGTAGGCTTGCATCACGCTGTTTCCTGGAGGAAAGAAAATGTTGAAGTACAGTGATCTGATACTGTGGATCCATCTTGATTTCTTGAGCTTATTTACCTAAATTCCTTTGGAGTTTCACTTGGACAGGCCTGTATTTCTCTTTGCTGTACCCTTAGCCCAAATAGTTTATGCCATCGCCTCTGAGAACCCACTGATTTCTTGGGTTTATTTTCAATTATGAGAGTGAAAAAATGAGAGCCATAGGCTTCCTTCTTTTTCTTTTTCTTTTTTTTTTTATTTCTTGGAAGGTTTATAGCATTTTAATTAACCTCAAACCAGAAACCTTGCAATCTGTAACTGATGTGCATATGTTCTGCTGCTAAAAAAAAAAAACCAAAAATAATTTGTCATTAGCATGATATACTAAAATAATCATGGAATTTATCTCCTTAAAAATAAATTTATCAAATTTTTTCATGAATATAGATACTTCAGCTCCCCATATTTGTATAGGTGAGTTTGTATTAAGCCAGACAGTATAAAACAGGCTCTCAACTTGATGCCTGCCCTGTTAGCACCTGCTACCCAGCAGCATACAGTGACTGTCAGCAGCCACTAAAGGCTGATCTGCTGCTTTGTTCTGCACCAGCAGACCAGTCCTTTAAGCCACATGAAATAGTGATGCAGCGGGAGAGACTCACATTTAGGAACTGCTTAAATAAAAAACAAGGTCTTTTCTGGCTTTCACTCAGTGGTGAACAAGAATATGTCTGCATATAGCTCATACAGATATCAGGCCTTATTCCTCATTGCTGACAATAAATGGGAATGTAGCACACTGTTTAAACTCTCTTAGGAAAATTTAATAACCCAGCCAAAGTGCATCACTTTAGATTTGTCAGTCTCCTTCGTATCTTTATAACGAAAAGTCCTTGTAAATCTGTCTTAGTACTTTTTAATGTGGCAGATAATACAACTGTATAGAACTGAGTTAACAAGAAATTTTACAGGTACCCTTTTTAATGCAATGAAATATCCCAACTTTTTCAGTATGATCCATCCATTCATCTTAATACAGCAATTTAATAAGTTATTTATTTTTTCCCTCTCTCTCGCAAACAGGTAAATGGAAATGATAAGTCACTATTTGCCATTTGGATTATCAAAAAACAAGAAGTTAACAATTACTAATGTCATGAAGCTGTGTTGGGGGTGTTTAGGTTGGATAATAGGAAAAGGTTCTTCACCCAGAGGGTGGCTGGGCACTGGAATGGGCTCCTCAGGGAAGTGGTCAGAGCATGAAGCCTGACAGAGTTCAGGAAGATTTTGGACAGTGCTCTCAGGCACGTGGTGTGACCCCTGGGGATGGTCCTCTGTAGGGGGAGGAGCTGGACTTTGATGATCCCTGTGGGTCCCTTCTAACTCAGGATATTCTATGGTTCTATGATTCTATGATAAAATATGATGCTCTAGTCAGTGGACTTGCACAGACTATTTCAATTTTACCTGTGAATTTTACCTGTGGCCTAGGAAAAGTTTTTCCAATGATGCAATGGTGTGGTGATCTCTAATCAGGGGAAACAACTCACATCTAAACTAGTTATACTGACCTGCTGTACAGACTTACCCTTATTAACACAGCATAAGATTTTCAGGCAAACAGTAAGTTTCATTTCTTCCATATTTTGGATTCCTCACCTGGCAAATGTAAAGCTGAGCTAATTGCTTTTTTTATTTATGTTACTTCAAGTGTAGGTGGACATGGGAAATAAAGATGTTTTGTCATTGTGATATTGCAATATCCATGTTGTATGAAGGGTATCCTGAATGCTGTGGTCACAGCTCTGTTCTTTAACCCCAGAGTGAAGAGGTCCTGTAAGAATCAAGAGAAGGGACTCCACAGAGTAATACAATACCCATGGGAGCACAGCATTTCACAAAAATATGTGCAAAACTATTCCCACAGGGTGATAAATTGGCACGTGTTGACTTCTAGAATGATAATGTTGATGAAAGTTTTTCTGAATTGACAGAAACTGCTCTGGCTTTAAGCTCCTTCTCCTTCAGATGATACTGTAAGGTAGTATGTGACCTTTCAGGATATTTATGATGTGAACTGAACTGCCTTTAAAATTATAATCCTTCAACTGTCAGCACATCCTTGCAAAGTTCAATATATTCATAAATAATGGAAGTTAATATTCCACTACAGTACTTATGTAAATTATAAAGGCAGATATATATATGGGCTGGAAATAAAAACACAATACTTTTTTCCAATAGTATTACTTCAGGTTCAGATGAGAAAATATTCCAAGAGTCATATTCAGGGTAAAATCTGTACTCCTGATGCTAGTAGCTTATCTTTTTCTTTCAAGAGAGTTCATTCTTGCGTTTTCCAGTGTGCTGATTTAGTCCTCTTGGCACTTACCCAAATTCAAAAGTAAAGTAAAGCCTTGATGCTTCAGTAACATTTCCAGCCTCCTCTTTATCTCCATTGTATTGCAAATATTTATCCTTTGCTCTCATGCAGCCTCCTACTCGGAACAGTCTGCCAATCTTTTTAAAAGCTTAGGTCAGGAGATTCTTCTCAGCACAGCAAAGCTTTCTTGGAAACATAGGAAAGGTCATACAACAATAAGGGTAGCATCAACATTTTGGCATCAGGCCTTCATACCTAACTGGCTATGACTTCTATGAGCATAATCATTGGTTCAGTAATAAATGCTTATGGTGAGGGCTGTAATTTAACTTTCCAAAACCAGTGGTGATTTTTCTAGGGAGCTTTGCCTGGTGCAGGATGCAAAAGATATTGTTTCTACATATTAGTGAGCATGTATTAACATGCTGGTTTTATCCTTTCTTTACGGAGTTGGGAGCTGAGGTCCAGTAAGATTAAGAATCCCTACGAAATAAAGGACTTTGTTATCCAGAAGTAAAGGTCTGTAACTCCTAAGCACCTGCCCCTCCCTAGGCTGTGCTTGGCACACACTAGTTGCCAGTATGCTGCATAGAGAATATGAGGTATTTTGCAATAACATTTAGAACTGCTACTATGCAAAAATCAGCAGTATGTTGAAAACCAGCACACTTAACAAGCCACAAGTTAGTTCCAAGCAGCAGGAAAACAGTACAGCAGCCTTGCCCCTTGGAGGTACTGGGAAATAGATTTTCTTTCCTTTCAAGGACTACTTTTTTTTCTTTTTCTTTTTTATTTGTTCCTTCTGAAGCGTTGCCTGAAGGGAAGGGGGCAGTTTCGGTCCACTTTTCTGATCTTCCTGTGGATTTTCAAGGGAGGCTTCACCTCACAGCTGCTAATCCATAGTCTTCCTGTAGTTCATGAAGAAAGAGAGAAGAGAGGGAGGCAGTTATCTCTGCCAGCATATTGTATGACAGAAGACCAAGACAGACAGAAAACACTGTTATCACAGATGTCTGCTACAGCTGGTGCATCAGAGAATATGAACCAAAGCTGGGAGGTGTTTGCTGCCCCTGAGAAAAGGCCACACATGGGTATTGACCAGTCAGAAGTGGACAAGCTGTACTCACTCACACCTTGCCTTGCCCACACCACTTACTCCTCCATCCCTTTACTCATGAGGGAGCAGCACTGGGATTTATCTGCCCCTGGTACTTGGAAGGTACTTGGAAGTCAGCAGAGGTTTGATTAGGAAACACCTGTATGTCAAGACAGACTCCTCTTATCACAACACAATCGTCCTGCATTGTCAAAAATCCTGCTCTGCTGCCAAAAACTGTGAGCCAGCAAGTCACACTGGCAGCATGACTCGTCTCTAAACTCTCAAATATGTGGTGAGATATTCAGTCATTTATAATTGCCTCAGTATCTTCTGTTCTTATGAAAAGAAATTGGAAACTCAAATGAAGGGAAGAAAGGTCCAAAGGAAAATAAATTACTTAACTAGATGTTAGAATAAGTGGAGCAAATTATTTAGATTTCATGATCAGAGAGCAATGCTGTTCAAAGTCTTTCACCAATGGTTACAGGTAGCCATGGTTTGGGGATGGACTGGTAAACTCTTTGGGTGTCCAAAATCTTAAGGAATCCTCTTTCAAAGACTATCTAGACATGTTGGGGTTTTAGCTTTTCATCTTAAAACACTCACCATTGAGAGTTTTATGTAAGCTCAGAGTAGTCTGAGCATCATCCGAAAAAACCTTATAGACAATGATTTCATTGCTCAGTTACATTCTCAGGCAGTGCCTATATCACACATTTGAAAAAACAACAGCTATTTCCTATGCTAGACTCAACCAAGTACAATTTAAAAATTTATTTAAGCTTTGAATGTTCAATTTTAGACACAGTAAAAATCTATTCTCCTTTTGACCATTCACACTGTTCAGACAAGGGTAAGATTTCCTGCTTGAAGATTTTCCAGGAATTGCCATACCTTCTTACCCTTCAGATTTCAACTAGTGCCTGTTTACTGTGTGTTTAACAAATTTTCTGCTGTCTGAATTTAGTCAACAACCTAGAACATGCTCCATGAGGAAACCTATTTAAAATTCAAATTTTTAATTTTTGTAAAAAAAAAACAACACTGGCAGAAAAAAAAAAAGAAAACTGGATACACCTGGGTATTTACCTTCCAAAGTGAATAATAAACCTGGTTAGCCCTACAATATTTTACAATACAGCAATAAAACTATCAGGTTTGTGCTTTTCTGCAGGGGATATCAATCTCATAACTCACATTTGAGAAGAGTAACTATTCAAAGAGGTATATAAAAAACCCCTGTAACATTAACTATGTGTTCCATATGTGTTCCATAAGGAACACAAGCAAAAAATGTGAGGAATACAAAATATTATGAGCCTTTTTTCCAAGTAGAACATTAGGCTTCACTTTCTTTTACTAAACTTTTTGCTTCTTCCTTTACACACCTGTCAGTGCTTCAAGTTTGCTAAGGGCATCAAAACAGAAAACCTAAACTAAAATTTTAAAAAGCTGTTGGCCTTCCATTAATGCACAATTATTGTATGTATTTCTTATAACCACATTTTCTAAGAACTGTGCCAAACAGAGCTTTCTGTTTTCCATCTTTGCTGTCCTCTAGCAGTTCAGACAGGAGCATATATTGTCACTCCAATTCTTTGGGTGTTTCTGACACATTTTGTGCTCACTGCCTCTGAAAATATAGCCTTGTGGATACATCTGCATTGCTGAAGGTAATGCTCCAGAAAGGCTGTCAAAGCCCAAATTGGTACCTGGCCACAGGAGATGAGATCTAAAGTACTCCCAGGGCCAGCTCTGGAGAGGATTTCCTATAATTATTAGAGAAAACCTTGACATATAGAGGACTTTTCAACAATATCCAAAGCATCAAGCAGTTGCATGCAGTGTAAAAGGGTTTGGGATCTCGAGCTGTCCCATCCACCCTCTGAACTCTGGTTTTCTTTGTAAAAGAGCCTTAATGCCACCTGCCACAAAGACAGATCAGATTCCTGAGCCCTGGGAAAGGCAAATTTCAAGGCAAGCCTCCCACAAGCACTGGGACTGGATTAGTATAGACACAAGGCAGTGTCACAAGTTCAAACCCTTCCACAGTTTAGCCTGTAAGTGCACGCCACAATTTTTCTATACACTCTCTATAATACTGGCAGCCTCCATTGAGTCTTGTGAGAGTTAATGATTGTAACGCTCCTCGGAGCTTTAGAAACTTAAAAAGCTTTTTTGTGGGGAGGGGAGGGGAGGAGAGGGGGGGAGTGAATTTGCTTTTCTCTTTGCAGAAGGGAAAACTCAAAATCTTCGCTCAGTTTTTGAAGGGTGTCTGGATGGATGCATCTCTTGAGGCAGATGTACTGGAACTAATATGTAATGACTGACTGACATTCAACCCGTGACTCTTCAGTGTTAGTTAGCCTAGATTGCCTAAACCCTTGATTTCACCTAACTCTGGGCATAACTCCATTAATTCTGTAAACTCTTGTTTTGCTTTTAACAGTTTTCGGTGATTTTTCTATGTGTCTTTACAGTGTGGCCACAGAGAGCTATATTTGCAAGTTCATTGTACAATAAAAAGCCAGTATCAACTTGCTCTTAATTCCATTGGCTTCTGGATGCTTTTTTTCTTTTCAGCTTCAGTGTTTTATTAGAATCGTAGATGTTTTTATTTGATTTACCAAAGTCTTTGCAACAAAAGCCTAAACTGAAGCAGCGACATTGTGAAAAGATCTTTAGTCTTAACAACTTAAAATGTGTGAGCTTCTGTGGGTTAAATTGATATCTTACACGTTGTACTCATCTTTCAAATCCAAAGAGCATAAACACTTTGTTAGTTTCTTAGGTTTTGGTGAAAGTATCTTTAAGTATACATGAAGGACAAAGAACAACCAAATATACAAATCAAAATAAAAATTACTAACAGTACATGGAAAGTTTTCTCAATTTCTTGAACAATTGTTTTCCAGAGCCTGTTTTTGCTCGCAGCTAAAGCAAGGCAGAGTGATTCCTACCACTTGCTGCTACGCTTTAGCACAAGAAGGAGAGCCCATTTCTTTTGTTCTTTATTACATTCATTCTGCATCATTTTCAGATGCAGCTGAACTGTCATAGAAGTCTGGTGCAAGCAGCAGAATTACTGTCCTGAGGTGGGCATTGAAAGTTATACACAGAGCCTGCCCTGCATGGCCCTAATCACTTCACAATAACTGACTTGTCTTTTATATTCTTCTATGAACTGATCTGAGGGGAGAAGTTTAATATGGTCACTGTCCAAAATGCTTGAGCTCCAGAATACACATCTGTTCATAGATAGCAATTAGAGAGGCTTAGGTGCACACCTTTTCATCTTTGCTATTTGTAATCCTACATGGCATATCGAAACCTCTTTTGCAAAGTGAAAAATCAAGTTCAAAAGTCGCTTTGATGTGAAGACAAAAGGCCTGATTCTTCTTTTGGACTAGTTTAAAGTGAGTCTGTTGAAGACTGCATTGGAATTCCAAAAAATAAGATCAATATTAATTTCTCACCTTTTTTCTATTATTTAGCTTTAGTTAGTGTCACAATTTCAAGTATGTTCCCAGGCAAACAGTAAAAACAATCAAAGAAACAACTGCCACAGTGCTTCCCTCAAAAAATTACTTCGGTCTGGAAATAACTTTATTAGTTTGCATTCATCTCCTTCAATTATTTAGCCATAAACCCACATATTTAAATATAATTATCTGCTGAAAACCTCACAGTGAAATCAACATTAGTCACTAAGAGCTGCTTTTTTTTTCCCCCGACAAATAAGTTACAGAAATTGTTATTTTAAGTGAAGGCAAAGATGACTAAATTAATTTTAATCATTTCATATTAGGGAGAAATTCTTCATCCTGCAGAAGCTTATGTAAAACAGAAACTGTTTAATTTCTCTGCAAATTGACCGAGCATCTGGTAATATCTAGAAAACCAGAGTTAGATCACACAAGACAGGAGTGCAAAATGGGCAAAGTGGGGTCACACCAGTGCTGTGGCTTTGATGTGCTTGTTGCTTCCCAGGACTCAGTAACCCCTGCAAGGAGCAGAGACTGTGGCCACTCAGCCACCACTTCACAGCCACAGGCTCAGGAGCCTTCAATGACTTTCAAAGGAGCACAAGGCCTGACCTAACACCTTTCCTTCAAAAGGCAAGACTTTTCTGTGCTTTACACTACCCTTACACTGTGCTTTCCCTGCTCAACACAACACTTGCCTAAAAGACCTGATCTGACAAGTCTCTCTCCCCGTCCGGAAGAAAAAGTGGTTTTGCAATTGGTAATAAAATTAAGGAAAGAAAAGCAGGAAGAAATTCTAAAAATAAAATATATATGTAAAAGAAAAAGAAGGAGAACCTTTCATCAGGGTGTAGGAATTGCATATGCAAAGTAAATTCTTCGGCACCATCTGTGGACACTGGCTTGCTAACAATTTGTAAATGAAAGGAGATAGTTCTGCACAAAGAGGGGAGAATACAGACCGGGGGATGAGGGGTGTGTGGGAGTTGTTGGTTGGTATGTAACCAATTCTTTTGGACCTTCCATGACACATTTAACTTAGAAAGACAGAGACCATTCTCTGTCTTTCTCTGTCACATTCCCACAGAGTTTATGTGGAAGTCCCATAAAGCTGAGAGCTTGCTCTATAAAATAAGGGGATTTTCCAACTGTGCTCCTTTAAGCAAAACCAAAAGAACAACAAAATTTACTTATTAGAAAAACAAGCTACGGGCATATGCAAAAGCAAACAAGCTGCCACAAAACTTGAACGCTGTCTTTCTTCTGTGAAAGGCCAAAAGAGAGAACTGACCAAATTCTCCTTTCCAAACAGGGAAAGAAAACCTTTTTTTTTTTTTGTAAAATCAACAGCAAACCAGGACAGGCTGTGAAAAAAAATCTAGAGAGACTCTCCAGTTTCAGTAATTCAGTGCCATCCAGACTATGAAATGAATAGCTGTAACTGTTAAAGCTGCTGTGTAATACATCTTCAAACAAAGGGATGTTTTGGAGCAGCTGAAAATGCTAATTGCTTTTTAGTTTAATCAAAACAAAAAATAAAGAAGAACAAGATTTCTACCTGAAGTCACAGTGTGTATTTCCCAACCAATTTGTTAAGAAACAAAAGCAAATCTGATCTAAAAAAATCACTGTTTTCTGCATACTCACACACTCTTACACCCAAAGAAAATACAACAAATAAATGGAAAAAATCATGACAGCTACAAGCATCTCAAATTTAAACATCAGTGTGCCACTGGCAGTGCCTGGATTGTACAATAGGCTTATCTTGTTCAGCATTTCTAATTTTGAAATTGGGATCTAGCGTTTTAATACCCACTCATATCAGAATGTTTGAGCCACATATTTAAAAGAGACACTCCAAACAACGTTTGAAAACTGGAACACAGATCTTTAGCAGACCACAGCCTAATCTAATGCATTTCCTTTCTCAGTATCGTTATCAACACGGGCCTCCAAAATGTCTATGCAAAGTAAAAACTTCCTGTATGACTGCTGTGTGGAAAGGACATTTTCGCTCTGAAATGTAAATAAACATTTTTATGGCTAACAGTGATGTTTCATCCCGACTCTGGTACATGTTGAGCAGAGACCTGTCTTAGGGAATAACCATTATAAAGGATCACTGTGTAATTAAGGCTAAATTGAGATCACATGACTGGTACCTTTTCACTTTTTCTTTTTGCTGAGCTATACAAGAGCTTATAAATATTCAGTCTTGATAAAATACCTGAATGAAAGAATCACTAAGAGCATGCTGCCTCTCAGATAACAAAAAGGTCTCGTTATGACATGCCCGAATGTTTTGTTTCGCTGACAATTTAGAGAATCTGTTGCAAAATCCAGAAAGAACAAGAGCAAATTGTATGAATACTTAAAATTATATTCATTGAATTTTCTATGTGTCTTAGAAAACCACTTATTGTTGCTGCCAAGCTGAGCAGGAGAGTGCACGGTGCCAGCAGCTAAGTAGCAAAATGTGTTTTTCTTTCACACAAGAGAAGACTTGATTATTTTAAAGTTCTGTACTTCTTAGAAGATAAGTGCCTGAATTACAGTCCAGTGGTGCTCTAGGAGTGTTCACAAACACTGAATGAAGTTTAACCTCCATTGACTAGCAATAGAGTTGCATCAATAAGCAGCTGAGGTTGCCAAGACTGGTTAGGCTCGTTGTGTTGACACAGCCTATTGCTTTCTGCTACAGGAAATTCACTGTTTCAGGCAGCTGAAACCATGATTTAGCTTCCAGTGCCATCAGCCTGAAATAGCACGTGTTTTCTGATCAGAAAAAAATGACAGTCTCTTTAACTTGAAAGGAAGAAGAGTTTTGAACTTCTTTGTAGTGTAGGGAGTTTTCCCCGTGTTTGGACAGGTGTTTAAAAAGATGTAAGAGTCACCCAGTACCTCACGTGGATACATCAGTTAGCATTATTACTTCCATCTTGCATTTGAGGCTTTGAGGGGAAAAGAAAGACTTGGTTGTGATTCACAAGCTGGAGTATTTATTGTGATTAAATATTTTTAATAATGAATCATCAGAATTCTGCCTACTCCTAATATTAATGTTACATTAGATGAAGTGCCTTGGCACTCCCATAATTTGACCACTGTGTAGGACTTAATTAGACAAAGCCCTACACTGAAAGATCTATAATTTTGTGTTGAATCAAATGACTTGCATCTGCAAAACTAGAGTACAGGTAGATTTCAGTATGACTAGTGAATTGATCACATTTTCTTTTTTTCTGGATTCTAAGTACAGGAAGTGGTTCCAAAACTTCCTCTAAACTCTACTAAACATGCTCACCAAGTCATTTTTGATTTGCTCTCTGTAATGTTTAAGATATTTTTAATACAGCCAGCCCTCAAGTTTGTAGCTTTGTAAACAGCAGACACAAAACATGACAAGGAACATCATGTGGCCAACTGCTTGATTCTACGATGAGTGAGTGGAGTGAGTGGAAAGCAGAAGAAGGAAAATGTATTTAAACTTAATTAAAAGTCATTTGCACTTGTAAGTCAAGAATTTGAAAGTCAATTCATCCATCATTCACCTGCAAATCTTGGGGATTTTTTTCTTCTGAACCAGTAGATAGCATTTTACTTTCAGAGTAGTACCAGCTGAAAAATAGAGACATGAAAGAGTAACCTGACAGAAATGAGTCAGTAGTTACACAATTACATTTGACCACTGGTGGCAATGTGACAGAAGTGGAAAAAAAAAAGACTTAGAGAAGCAGAACACGGTCTTTCAAATCATGTGAAAATGTTAAAGGCTCTAAATTACACAGGGCTTTGCACCCCTAAAGCTCATGCTAGGCTTCTGTCTGTTTTCTTTGTAAAAAAATTTGCAGCAGAGCCTCAGCCTCAGCCTTTGCAGTGATCCCGTGTCACCAGTGCCTGGGCTGCTGCTCTGAACATACCAATAATCAGGACAAAAGACCCTACCCTGGTGCAAAGAGGAGGCAGTCATGAGTTCAGTAAGCTCAAAAGAAAGGAGATGAAGTTTTTCAACTTTCACTCTCTCAGACTCATTTAGTAACAACTGGCATCTGCCCAAATGATTATGTGAGTGATTATGTACCGTGCAGTACCCAAAGGGCTCGTAAGCCTTCCGAAGGGAACTGTCAGGAATACCCACTTCCATCTGAAATTCAAACTCCAAAGATATTCCAGTACATCAGGAAGAAAGATTGCACAGTCTCTGGGTTAGCAGAGATCCTTAACCTCCAATTTTTAAAGGCTGTAGAGCCTCTTAAGTGTTCTAGCTAACAGGCAGAGTGCAACTAGAAAGATACCCAAGTGAACCTAGGACTGCACCTATGTTTGCTCTGCTTGTTTACCTGCTTTTAGTAGTCTGGTTGATATCCTGGCATCAAATCTTGCTCAATAAATGCAAATGTGTGTGTTTGCATGGTTGTGAGGGAGGAGTTATTCTAACCTACTACCTTTGCCTAGTGTTTTGAGTGCAAAGTGCAGTGAGGTGAAACAGGCAAACCCAGGTTGATCCACCTCCACGAAGGAAGCAAATCCAAGTAAAGCCAAATATACAGAGGTTTTTGAAGGCTGTGTTTGCAGAAATATCACAGACATAAGCTGGTAGTATCTCTGCCAAGATGCTTAGGGCCAATGTGAGGGCTGGCACACACAAATGTTGGGTGTTAGGGATATGTCCTCTGTGGCAAACATGATCTGGAGCAACAAGCAGAGAAGTTATTTACTCCTCATGCTTTGAGCACGTCCAAACAAAACTCCCAACTTGTTGAATGGAGTGCAGAAAGTGAAACCAAAGTGCAGTTTGATGCTTATCCAACGAAACACTTATTATTTTTCACTTTATTTCCTTATACAAACATCGCTCCTAGAAATCCAGCCAGTACAGGATACAGCAACACTTGTGTCCTGGCCTCCAGTTCTCTGGCCAATATAAAGAGCAGAAAGTTTTGGTAGTCTTCCAGAGTATGAAATGCAATGCAGTGAGATCAGCTGTGTTTGCTGATCAGTTTGTGAGTAGAAACTCCCATAACCACACAGAGCAGCAACAGCTTCCCAGAGCTGTTCGCTGAGGGTCGACGTGACCCGTCTGAGTATCAAACATGAACAACTGGGTGAAACCTTTGGTCTTCCTGGAGAGCAGGAGCACTCCACATGTGCACTAACCCTAATTAAAAGACTTGGAGGTGCCACATGCCAGTGACAAAGCTGGTGACAGGCACGTGTGGTTTTATATAATCAGACCGATGCGCTCTATTTCGCGCACAATAACCCTCTGTACAGTGGGCTACGAAGACAAGATGAAAAAGAAAACAAAGAGGCCCAGTTCAAGGGGCACAGTTTTATTTATTTTGTTACTCGGTGGTATTTTAGTTTTCAGCATTAGGCATGGTTGGTTGAGTCACACGAGGAGCTGTCAGGGCAGTACAACAAACCCTCAGCTCACCTGTGGCCTTGATAGCTGGGGATTTTGCACTTGTGGCAAATGCAAGCAATGGATAATGGAAAACCATTATCCATCAGGAACCAATGGCTATAGAAGGCGTTCAATACACCCATGTGTAAAACAGGTGTTAAAATAGTTTTAAGTAGACAGTTAAGAGTTGAAGGGAAAGGCAGAAATTCCCCAAATGGCCACACTTGGAATTTCAGTTTTGGTGGGAATACTACGTGACTGCAAACTGCGAGAGCAAAAATTCCTTTGTCTTATTTATTAGCATAACGTTTTCCAAATTATTTTGGTGTTTGTTTTCCTGCTCAGTGTGGAATAAGAGTCTTAAATTATGATAGTAGACCTTTTAAATGTCCTTGAAAGCACAGGGATTCAACAGCACACAAAGGGCAAAATGCATCTGCCAAACTTTCTATTTTTACCTCTTTTGAGCTATTTTAATACCACTTCACTTGGGAGAGAAAAGAGTCCCTTTTACTGTCACTAATACACGATTCTGCTCTTTTGATTCTTGTGTTTTGCTTCCTAATCACCTAAATGTCATGCATGCCTAATAAATTGGATAAAGGGTATTGATTAAGGCTCTAGTTTTTGTAGTTAAGCCATAGAGACAATTAATCTGCATTGTATATTTAGGAAGATAATCAGTTATTAGAATTGTAAGAAGGCAGGCAAAATTAAACTGAAGAGTATTTCAGCAGATGAATCCCCATCTAGTATGTTATTCACAAGAATTTCACACAGTTGTGTTTTGAAATAGTAAGCACTGGAAATTATTGGGAGGCCTTGAGGAGATGCTGGGTTCATGTTCTACCTGTTCTTGCAAATCCAGCTTGGTTTATCAAGCTTTGTAGGGGTTTGACAGCTATTAAAAAAATCAAACAAACAAAGCAAAAAAAAAAAAAAATTAAAACACACACACACATAAATAAATGCAAAACCCAAACAAACACCAAAACAGCGAGAAAGTGCAACATTTGGAGCAGTTGATATGAATGCATACATACTTAAATTTTCTCACATGCAGTCTGAGATAGGACAAGGGAAGGGGAAAATACAGGAAGTCATAATGTTTCACTACTGCCTTTGCTCTCTAAAATACCACATGATCTTGGAAGCAGGCAAGGAGATGGGGTTAGTCGACTTGAGCTGAGGGTTGCTGGTGTTCGGGCTGCCCCAAGTCAGCGCTGGAGCCTGAGCACCATGGCCAAGATCCCAGTTGGGCCCCTCCTCCTCAACCCTGAGGTCAGGGCTTGAAACACTTCAGGATGTGGGGCCATGCAGAGGTTTCCCCGCTGGCAGGTAGGCTGGAAGCTCTGGACAGCCCCAGCGTGGCCAGGACGGAGGCAAGAGGAAGGGAATCTGCCCGGGGTGCTCCTGCAAGGACAGAGTGCCCCAGCTGAGCTAAGTATGTGAACTCTGCCTTAAACCAGGCTAATGCTTTCCTGTCAGAGGGAGGGCGAGTGAAGATAAACATATTAAAGATGTTCACTTTACTGCAGTGCTGGCGGCTATATAAGCCAACGTTGGCTGCATAGATTAAATGCCAAAAAGCCCTTCAGCAGTGATTAGTCTGTGGCTGCACCGACTGCTGCTTCAGCTGTGATCACAATCACCTCCCTCCGACCGCGCACCGCCCCTCGTCTGCTCTTCAGTTGTTTCTCATATTCTGCTTAGCTATTGCTTTAGAGGAGTTTTACAATGAGCCCTTCCATGTGTTTGTACAGAGCACACACAATAGGGCCCCGGCCCCGGCTGAGACCTCCAGGCACTAGAAGAGTACAAATGCCAGTGGTTAATTGCACACTCCTTGAGGATTCAAGTCTCTCACTGGAGGAAAATATGATGGCAAGCAAAGAATGGCAAAGAATTGGGCTTGTTTTCTGCCTTTCTTTTCAACATTTCTCTAATAGCAGCATTTGCTTCTTTTCCAAGGGAATATGACTGTTTTTCTTTTCTGTTTTTCTTTTCATTCTCATGTTTTCCGATTCTCTAAAATAATCTGAAGGAACCTGTAAATCTCTAGTCTTGATAAGAAAAACGTTATGATTTCAAGTATAATTTAAAATATATATTTTCAGAGGCAAATAGCATTCTTAACTTTCAGCCTGAATCAGTTCCTAGGACATACAACAAAATATTTGCATTGTTCTTGTCTTTAATATACAACAATGATTCTGAGAGAAATCATCCTTCTGGTCTTAATGTTTTCTAAAATACTATGGGGTACTAGAAAAGGATTTTCTTCTCCAGACTTCTTTAAAAACTCTAATATTTTTTCTTCAGTTAAGGGACTATGTCTAGAATCCTTTTAAATATTAGCAAATTCTACAAGCCAGAAGGATTGCATTTTCTAATGAAAGCAAATGAAAAACAGCAGTAAAGGTCATTTTTTTTCTTCAGGTTTTATTTAAGCAAATAGATAAAAGAGAAAGGTGATTCTGAAAGTGTGAAATTTTGTTCAAACTTTCAGTTTCCTGACTCAAGCATAAACAAACAGCCAGTTCTGCTCCCGTTACTATGAAATGCTGTGTAAGGGATTCCACTTCCCTCAGGAGGAACTGAATCCAGACCCAGGGTGAACACAGCAGCACCAGTTCCACAGACTAAGACCACTGAACAGCACACACTGGAGGGGACTTCTGGATGTCCTCTGCTCCCACCTCCCACTCAAGGCAGGATCATCCCAGTAAGTCAGGTAACAGGCAAATTGTGAAGGCCTCGAAGGATGGAGACTCCACAACTTCACTTAGCCCCTGCTTCACTCCTTCATCATCCTTCTGGAACACTCTCTGTACACAAGACTACCTAAAATACTGATTATTTGTTTGGGTGGCATAAGTTTTATCAACTGTGTAGTGCATACGTGTGCAAAATCAGTATAACCAACAATTTAAGCAGAGTAAAAAAAGGTTTGTAGAAGGTAACAGGCCTCTTTTGTCATATCAGTAGTGGGTTTTTTCTTCTATAAAATTCTATTCTACATTAGGACTAATTTAAACAGAAATAAATGGGAAAAAAAGGAAGGGAAGGGGAAGGGGAAGGGGAAGGGGAAGGGGAAGGGGAAGGGGAAGGGGAAGGGGAAGGGGAAGGGGAAGGGGAAGGGGAAGGGGAAGGGGGAAAATCCCAGCCATGTTCATGCAAGAACTGCTCTATCATTTATTTCTGGGATTAGCCTTTTTCTAACTTACCCAAAATAACTTGGTTTTAATCACTGTTGCAATCACATTTCCATTGTAAATACGAATGGGAGTGCTGAAGGGTAAGAGTCAGAAAGGCCCTAAGGGTTGTGCCTTGGGCTTAGGCATCAGAACCACTGTATCCTGTTCCTGCCTCCTGCCTACTCTGTTTGTGAAGTACACCCGAGCTGTTTCATCTCCTCATGCTTTTCACCATTTCTTTTTTCTAGGGCCTGAGTCTGCAAAAAACAGAGAAGACTTGCAAGATTGGCAACTTCATTGAAAACTCTCTTGAGGGGATATTGTCTCTCTGCACAGTTCCCCACGCCTCCGACTCTACCATGAATGTCACTGAGCTTCTCAAGGCTATCCCCTAAAACTAATAATTAAAGATAAAATTGAAAGGTTCAAAACTCATATTTCAAAAAATCAGTTTCATCTCATTAATGCTCCCTGCACCCCTCCTACTTCAATTAGGATTTTTGTCACATATGTTAAAGATCATTAACTATCATACTCCGGGATCTTGGCAGGCAGTTTAAAAATAATCATGTAGCCTTTGGAGCTTTGGTTTCAGAGGATTAGATCATTATATTGTGAGGTTATTGTAGAACCATCATGCTTGTGTTGTCTGACAATAACAACAAAAAAAAGAGAAATGTTTAAACCAGGTTTTTCTCTTCCTTCTTTTTGTTTAAATGTATTTTCATTGTCACTTTGCTGCAAAGCCAGGCAGTCAAAGATTGCCAATTACAAAATCCAGATGTCATGGAAGCTTAAGTAGCCATATTAGTTGCTTTGTGACATATATATACACGTACATTAAAATCAAGACACTAAAAAGTCTTACTCTGTTGTTCACCTAACTGATGTGCAACAGATATTTAGAAAAAAAAATCATGCTTTCTACACACATAGGCATAATGTAAAAAGGTGGAGGACAAGAAAACATAGGAAAAACAACAGAAGATGAATTTTCCTCTTTTGAGAATAAACAATTACAGAAAATTTCAGGGTGCTCTTAAAAACCACAGTTGACATTCTTATAGCAGTGTTATGTAGTGGATTACAATTCCCATTTGCAGTCTGGCTAGATTTTGACATTATTAATTTCTATCTATAGATTGCAGATAATACATTATAAAAAGAAAATCTAACAAAGGAGGTCATGATATTTGGGATTATGAAGAGGAGGAGAAAAGCATAGGTAAAGGTAGTGGGTGAAAGCAAAAGCGAACTGCTAAACTGCATTTTTTTTTGTTACTGGGTTTTTTGTGTTTGGTTTGGAGCTTTTTTGTTTAAAAATGGAATACAGACATTTTGCCCAAGTTCAGTACACAGAGATCCCCACGAGAACCACTGTTGCTCTTCTGCCAGAATATCAGATATCTCTGTGCAGCTCTTCTTCCTCCTCCCCATCAGCCTCTGTGATCTATGATTCATCCTCCGGGGAGAAAAAGTGGAAAGGGTAGAGCAAGGCTTGGTAGCTAGTACGGACTACACCAGAAAAGAGATGCCATGTCAGCAATATATCCAGGAAAAACAGCCTTAGCTAACTCATGTAGCTCTAAAGAAAATGTATTGCCAGAAGGTGGGAAAATACAGTGGGTGTTCTGCCTTCCAGCAGGTCTCCAGGATACCCAGCAGGCAGAGAAGGAGGCCCTGGCTTTTCAGAGCAAGGGACACAGCTCTGGCCTTGGCCTCTCTCTGCAGGGACTTAAGGGCATCTCTAAGGATTTTCGTTCCCATGTTTCTTATCAAAAAAGTCACAATCCGGCCATTAAATCAAAATTTAAATCACACATTTCCTCCCATGAGGACTTCTAAGCCGCCTTTATTCCTTTATGACCAAACAACAGTGTGATGAATGGAGATATTGTGGCATGGGAATAGAGCCTGGTATCTGTCTGATGTTAGGCAGATACGAGAATCTAATGTTCTTTTGGAAGGACCACCCTTATTTATCCCACAGGATTAACGGAGTCATCTGTGGGGGAAGTGGCTGCCCCACTTACTTGACTGAGGCTTTGGAATTCAAAACTTCACAAATAAAAAAAATCCTATAAACCTGGATGAATTGAATTATTACGAACTTAGGAAGAGTCCATTTTGAAGAGCATGTCATAGGATGTCATAGGAATATATTTAATCCACCGCATCCTCATCTAGAGCAGATCTTTAGTTAATAAGAGTATGCTGTCTGGCTCATGATACTACATTATATTACATTTTTCATTCCAAAGAATTGTAAATTACTTTACAAATTATATAGACAGTCTGCCTAACCACTTTAGAGCAATTGCTGACAGGGACAAGATCAACTAATGTAAAGCACTGGCAGGGTAAATGTAGCTTGTAGAAAACTGAAGCTGTATCAGGAGTGACCAAGGTTCAGTTTGATAACCTATGTAACACTAACAGGTTGCAGCCTAAAAAGTGACTATCACTGCATGGTGTGATCCAGTAAACAGTGTGGAGGTGACCAGAGATAATAATGACTGGAATTTTAAAGCTCCTTCTGTATATAGCCAAAAAGGATACATCTTTACCCAAAAGTTACCACAAGGTGCATGACTTGGTTTTCAAGATCTCATGTGAAAAAAAACCCTGAAAAGTAAATTGTATGAGATGCACCATCGGTATTCCAGAATAGTGAAAGTCTCGGTGGGTCTCACAAGACTGAAGGCATTTGGGTATTTTAAACATGATGCTTAAAAGACTAAACTATTCCCTCTGGCAGTGAGTTAATGTTTCAATTCCAATTCACTTTAAAAATGTCTTACTGGTATGATAAGCTAGAGGCATGTTGCCAGAGCCCAAAGAAGGTATTCCAAGTGTTTGTCAGGAGTGGATAATGGATTACACTGCTGGTTTTTCATGTTTCAACATCACAAGGAAGCACTCAGTTCCAAACCTACTCCTACAGCCACTGGAGACCAGGGAAACAGTTTCCCAGCTCTTGGTGTGTGACCAGGTTGGATGCTGTAAGGCGACTGTGAGGCGACTCTGTGGTGAGATACAGGACCCCCGAGGCTGAGAAAACTGGGAGGCAAAGCTGAGGAGTCCAGTAAACAGGACATCCATTCTAGAGCTGAAGGAGCAACTGCCTTGGATGAAATCAGCTACTAGTTTTCTGAAGGGGAAGAAACAATGCAGGGACTGAAACACTGTTTTAATAGTGGAGATTTCTTTGAAATCCATCTGCTGCTGCTCAGGGGGAAAATCAGAATGCTGCAGTCTCTGACAAAAAAATCAAGTTGTTTCCTGAGAGAGGGAGGAAAAGTGGGGCTGGATTTCAAAGTTTTTTCCTGCTCTTTCCTCCTGTGAAGTGGTTCCTGTGTCTCGCCTACTCCTGCTGGCCAAAGGGGTTTGTTTCTCCAGGTGGCCAGTGCAAAACTGAGACCTGGTTATTGCTCTCCAAAGCCTGCAGCAACTACCACATTTTAGGAAAATACCAATTACAACTCCCTAGTTAAAATTAGAGATATGCTAATTCGTCCTTTAAAAATTAGCAACTTCATGCAAATTAGAAACAGATGTCTGTGTCTTCAGTCAATGCTAGTTAGTTTATGCACTTATTCTTCACACAACCTGTTTTACCATCTCCCCAGAGCCACAACCTCCTAAAACACACTGATCACAGGGCATGCAGCACTGGTGCCTTACACCCACCTCCTCTCTGCTAGGCAGCTCTCTACCTTGGCAGTGATCATTTCTGTCATTTTATTATTGTTTTCTTTAGTGGGCCGCCAACCTCTGATGATTTAAAATTCCGGGCCTGAAGCCAATCCTCCGGGCTTTTTGAAATTTGCTTGTCACCGGTGTAAACCTTAAGCCACTATTGTGGACAGGTGACAAATTCTCCCTCTTCATGGTTGTAACCAGCTCTCGGTGTATGTGTTGTTAGTACAGTGCGTGCATGTAAATCAAACTGCCAGCAGCGAGGATAAACACTGACACTGCTGGAAAATGCTTGATGGTGTGGGGTTGTGGGGTCAATGATGCAGACAGGACAAACATTTTCCTGAGTGACTTTATCGCTGAAAATCCACAACCCGTGCATTTTTGTTTCAAAATGCTACGTTGGTTTGAGGTAACAAATTTTAAATGGCTTTACAGAGATCCTTGCTTAACAGTATCTGCAGTGCTGCTTCATTACTGCCCATAATACCCCAGTGAATCACAGTACCTGCAGAAAAAATGACAACAAGTTTCCTTTGTAGAATATCTACTGCAGAGGAAAAAGTAAGCTTGGTGGAAATATAAATAATAGATTCTAATAGTCACAGCTGTTCATAAATAAGGAGACATATACAAACACAGTCTAGTGAAACAGGCACATTTCTCTCCAAGGCTGACTTGCTGCGTGATTTTGTAGGAAGCACTTTGTCACTTCTTGGCTCAGTTTCCAAATATAAAATATAAACTGATATGATTCTTACCACTCAGTGTAAATAAAATGCTTTGAGAACACAAATACAAATCAGCATATAAATGCTAATATATTATTTTTGATCTACATCCACATTCCGCACAGAGAGAGAAGATGGATTTTTGCTTTTTGCACATCTGTGCTACTAGTGGAAGTTTTGCAAGCCAGATTAGGTCCTTGGGGACATAAGTGCATTCCTACTTCTCTCACTGTGTTTGTACAGTTGCAAAGTGGCTTAAACTACTCAGCAATTCAGCTCATGGGTGTACAAAAAAATAACAGCCGTCATCTTACCCTGTTAGCTGCACGGGTTCTTCAGTGCAAAGCAAAGGAAAAATTGCACCCAAAATATGAGAAATCAGGAGATAAATGATTCATAAAACGCAGAAGGAGTTTACAGCCTTATCGGGGTGGGAAGAGACCAGTTCTGCCTGGAGAAACTGTTGGTTTACACCAGCAGAAAATTTCTGCTAATTCTGCTTGTTAAGAAATTGTTCTCAAAATACTAAGAGGCTTCACTTAATTAAATGTTAGCAGATCCCTGCATAATTTAAATTTCATTTTGGTCAAAAGTCATCTGAGAACCCCTGAACACTGTGGCAGGGCTGCGTGCTAAATTCTGCCTTCGTTTATATGGCTGCAGTCCCACTGAGGTCTACAGAATACTGTGTGATGATCAGGCCTTGTTAAATTCATTTAACATAGAAGATGAAATTTTGGAAAGCCGAATAACTTGCCCAAGGTCAGTGACACAACGAGGAGCTGAATTACCAGAAAATGATGAGTTCTGTTTGCTTGCTGAATTCACTAGACTCATTGAAAATTTAATTTCTGCTCTGCTGACTCATGTGTAGCCACATGGGTGTGGCTGCAGGATAGGTCATAAAAGGCTTTCTAGGGACGCTGCTGAATCACATCTTCTTGTCTGGGCCTATTCTGTGTGCACATTGAAAAAAGGATTGCCAGGACTGGCCACGGCAATAGCAGCTGTTCAAACTGAAATACAACCCTGTTCCTGCTGCCATCAAGCACTACGGTTTTCCTATTAGTTAATAAACAGATACTCTCCTCTGAGTTTAACCACAAAAATGTCTTTCACTTAACGAACAATTCTTTTCAGTAAAGATAGAAAAACAAAGTTAGAGGTGTGTATTTGCACATGCTCTATTAAAACAAATAATTTGAAGGTTTTAATGTACTCTCTAATTTTGAAGTGTGCAGCTTTTAAAATATTTTTAGAGTCTGTATGACTCAGGAGAATAGTAACAGCGTCTGTGTACTTCCTTTTTTTTTTTTTTCCCTACTGTTCCCATCCAGTCTGGGGTCATTCTCCTGCCAAGAGTTAGACAGCAAAGGACTTGGCATCAGCTCTCACTAAGACTTTTACAGGCTTATGCCCAATGCCTAGTCCAATCAAAGCTAACAGGAATGCTCATGTTGTAAAAACTCAAGCACATGCTAAACATCTAACAGATCTGAGACCACATCAGCACTGGTTACTGCTGACTAAATACAGGAAAAACCTATGTGTTAGAAGTAATCTGGAAATATAAAATTTGCAAGAAAAATCAGGCTATATTTTTGTAGTCTGCAACCCCTTGTAAATAACTGATCCATCTATATGTGTATATAAATGAGTGAAATATATTGCTGACAAGTAAATGACCTGTTCACAGCCATGATGGTAAGAGATGTGTAACTGGCTACATGGTTTTCTGTCCACACATTAACAATTCTCGAGTTTTTTATCGTGGCACTGACATAAAATGTTTGAATTAAGAACAGCTTTAAGATCAAATCTTTTTTTCGTTAAAGAGAACTCTGTGGCAAACATCTTAGAAGGTTTATGGTAATTTCTTCTTTGAAATTTCTGTTCAATCCTTTTGGATAGAGATTTTCTACAAAAGGTTTAGAATATGTGGTAGACAATGGCTTGATGACACTGTGCCTCTTTTTTTTTTATAGGATAGTTTTGATCATGTTAGAATGAATCTGTGCCCTTTGGGGAATTTCTGTAATTTTTAGTTTTGGATTTATACCGTAGAAGCATCGTGCAGGTAAAAGGATTGAAGTCCATCAGGGGGTCAAGTATAAGCCGATGAGGTCAATATTGCAGCCTATGTAAGAACATGAAAGCATTTTGTTTGATATGACTGCTCTAAAGTGCAAAATGTCTGTGGAGAGACCTGGCTGGGGCCCCAGTTCTAGTCTTGACTAAGAGGGGATTGCCACTCTTCCTCCTAGGCCTGCAGAAAGCATCTGCTTCGCCTGCCCAGGAAGAAAGAAGTGTGGGACTGCTTTCGGGATCTAAGAGCAGTAGCCTTTCCCACATGAATCTCACCTCACTTGAGAGCAAAATGGCATTTGCTACCTACTTGAAAACGGTGCTGGTAAAGGTCATTCTTTGCAAAAGTGCTTTCTTTTCAAAGATGACCTATACATGAAAAAAAAACCCCAAAACAATTAATGAAATGGTGAGCATCACAGCAAAACCGAAGAACGAACATATACCTAAACATAGGGTTGGCAGCTGTAATTTCTTTAATTTCTGTGGTTCCTTAGCATTTTGGAGCAAGGGCTGCCATGAGAATAGAAGCCCCCTTCAATAAATGTCAGAGTAAACACTGTTTGTAACCCCCAAAGAAAAATCTTTCGACACTAATACGCTTTCAAAATTCAACACTACCAGATAAATAAAAAAACTCTATAAGAACTTTCTATTTTTATATTTCATGAATCAGAAAGGTCACAAGCTCAATTTTAAAAAACATGCCTTGCAGGCACTAAGGGTAAAATCCTGAACATGAGATGTAGTTTATTAGAAAATATTGCACATTACTTGTCATAGGAATGTATTCCTAACATAATAAAGCAAATCTGGGAGAGATTTCCCACCTGATTTTACCCTCTCTTACTTCACCATTAGGTGCTCATTCTTCCATTTCTTACTTGGCAATTTTGAAAGCATCTCTCTGTCACTTCCATGCTATTCTCCTGATCTTCCATGCTGAGCTGATCCATTTACTGAACTTGAAGAAGCAGAACTGCCTCCCCTAAGTTACTGAGTACATGTACCAGTGCCAGCAGGAGACAGGCAGAGAAGAACAGTAGGGTTTTAAAGAGCAGGGGAAGGAGGTCTGAAAGTAGTAAAGGACTGAAAGGAAGAATATTTGACGAGCTTTTGACATCTAGTAAATTTAAAAGAAAGTTAACAAATAGAGAGTAATAAGGAAAAAAAGCATTTGTGGGTAGAGAAGGTCATTGGGTAGACATTAAGTTTTGAACATGTTAGGGCCAAGTAGAAAAAGGAACTGGAGACAACAGACAAGAGTGGAGATCCGAGGAGAAGTATAAAAAGTGGAGTTGAAGTATTAATAGCTGTGCATTAAAGGTCAAATCCTACAGAGTGTAGTTAGAGTTTGTTTCTTTCATTTATAATTGCTTAACATTGATGTAACTCTACTGACAACTACAGCAACCTTCATCGTCTGACTTTGGCTGTTTTTTTTTTTTTAATAAAGCCAGCAATTCCTATTTCAAACCATCAGATCTACTGATACTCTGGACTAGATTTTAGCCATAAGCAGGAAGTCAGGAAGTGCAAAAGAGCATTTCTTTAACAAAAAAAAAAAAAGAAAGGCATTTAGGGCAAAAGATATAGGACAGTTGTTAATCTTGATTGCTCTGACTAAAGACAGAGAGAGAGGGAGGGTTGAATCCCTCCATGTGTTCCTATTCTATTAGTTTCATACAGTTTTCTCAACAGTAGTGAGACAGGGATAGCTGAGCATATCCATTCTTATTCATATGTGGGCAGGGCATGTAAACCCTAACTCCCCCCTTACATATAATGACTGACTTTCAGTGAAACCTGAGAAAAATTTCAGCAGTTTTACTGGATCAAGGAGGTGATCTGACTCCAATTATTACAAAGGCAAGAGATGGTAGCCTATTGAATATAAAAAAAGTGCAAAATTACCAGCCTAATAAGTAACCAAGCAACAGAGGCAAGCCATTATTGCTATGAAAACTTTAGCTTTAACATTCACTGGTTTCTACTCTAAGTTTCCAGAGCTAAAGTGACATTATCCCCAGGCTTTTGACAAGAAAGGTCCTGCTTCACTATCATCTTTTGTGATTTTCACGCCAGTCAGCAGCTTTCTCACCAGGACTCCACCAGACCCCCTTAGTCTTTCCTTTCTTAGCAGCCTAACAAGAGCTGAGCTCATTTAACATCTGTCACAGCCACCATGCTTACACACCCAACTTAGCTTCTTTGCAGAGCAAATTATTCCGTGCAGACAGAACCAGCAGATGCCGCGTCCGGCACCCCACCTAATCCTTGAGAAGTGTCTCCGGCATCTCAGCTTGGCACTGCATGGAGTGCTGGAGATGTATTATTGCTTGCTTAACAGCTTATGCTGCTCCCATTATCTTAAAATGGGGTTGTTTTGCTTCCTTACGGGAGTGCTGTAGGGATAAAGTCACACACGCCCCTGCGGTACTCAGGGAGGTGAAAGAAGCCACGCAGACACCGTGTCCCTCCGTGGGTGGTGCAGCTGAGCTGGCCCCTCCGTGCACTTCCCTCTGGCCTCCCCATACCCTGCCTGACTTGCTCCCTTCCTTCCCAGCATGAGTCAAGCAGCGGATCAAACATGGGGGAACTGGAGAAAGAATGATTGCTCCCTGTCCCCAGCCAGATTAGTGGCCATCCAAGCATGTAGTTTTAGAGGAATATGCTAAGCGAGGAAAGGGAGAAATTACAAGGTGGTGAGAGGGCAAGAATGGAGAGCAGCTTAATTAAATTAACTGAGGGAATATTTACACTTCCCGTTTCTGAGATTTGCAATTCTGTAGAATAGTCTCCCAGAGGAAGTAATGAAAACCTCATCACTGAGCCATTTTAAATGAGTTGGAATAGCTCTACACTGAGCAACACTGTGGGGGCTGTGGACTGGCTTAGGGTTTCTCTTTCTCTTTGTTACTAATCAAGCACGCTCCCTTATATCTCCATGGCATGAACTGTGGGATAATCCATATCAACTCCTAAATGTATTTGACTTTTAAAACCTGCATAGATACTTATCCAAATAAATTAATACGATTACCAACAGGATTAATGTACTGTTGTTTGTCATTATTCTGTTTCCTGCATTCACACAATATAAATGTTAATTTAAAACTTTTGGCTCACTTCTGAATGCATTTTGTGATCTGGATTCCCCATGCACACGCATATCTGTGGAAAGCTTTCCCTATAACTCTGCATAGTACTAAATATTTCTTCTCCTGTCTAATCCTAGGAAACTTTAGGTAAAACAAGACCTTTATGGGTCACAATCCTTTGCATTCTCTTATTGTGCATCTTAATATAGACATTTCCAGGTTAAAAACTGAATATTTCAGAGGATTTGAGCTGGTATTGCACAGCCTTAGGGACAGAGCCCATCTTGGATATACCCCAAAGGGATCCTCTGCAGAAGTGATGAGAGCAGCTGCATCAGAGGTCACCATTTCATTTAATAATTACCTACATTGCCTCCAATACCTGGTGCTGCAGTTGTGGAGTACCTTTTTCAGGTGTTTGTTCTCCCATCTATGTAGCAGTTAAGTAACAAGGTCTAAATATATAGGCTTTGCACAGTACATAAGCTTACTCACCTCAGAGTAGCTAATTCTGTTGCTACTGTGCAGAATTAATTCCTTTATCTTACTATGATAATTTTCCCTTATTCACAAATATCTTAATTCTTTACCAGAAAAAGGATTACAATTGAAATGAGAAAGAAGGATGTAAATGGTATTACTAGGAAGAAGGCAGTGGTTACTGGACCCATTGAAGTTTTTCCAACTATTTCTATTAGAGACAATATTATGCTTCACTTTCTACTGGAAAATTATGTTTAAAGTTTCCATGAAAAACATCTGCTCCATTCCACCCCAGCACTGGCAGTCGTTCAGTGATAGATTAAATCACTCATTCCATATATGCTAGCAAATTTAGTCTCCCTTCTGCTAAAGTTGTTATTGACCATGGCTTATTGAAGGACTCATTTTGTAAAAGTCAATTTCTAACTTTTTCCAATTTGGCCACTCTTTGCAAGTAAATAGTTTTTTCTTTCTCTATCATTTGCACCTTGAAAACAAAGGTTGCTTCCAGACACAGAGTGTTTTGGAAAATCAGGCCATCAGACTTTCCCAAACATAACAGAACATCTATTTTAATCTTGGCTTGTGATGATGATGCAGACAGTATTGTTCAGAACTTTTTGTTTTGTCACAAAGGTATTATAACATGAGTAAAGGTAATCAGGGTCCGAGCTGATTACATTTTACATTTTCTATCTTCAACTACAAGAACAGCTCACTGAATCACAGTTGCAATACAATGGGCACCAGCCATTCCCCGAGCAATGGGGCACATTTGTGCAGCTCACAGGGCAAAACTGTTTTACATATTTGAATGCTTTGGATCAAAGTGATTGAGCTATCTTAAAATTAAATATTCATTTTGCAAGCTGGGTTTCATTATTGCCCTTTTGCAATAAGATAAACTGAGCTTTAAAGATCCCTAGCAAAGATGACATTGCTGAATGTCACGAGAAGCAGAAATGAAACCCCTCTGAGATCTGTGGCTTCCTTCTTCTAGACACCAGCAAAGGAATTTCAAGGGGAATTCAAGAAGTTAAGTACCTAAGTCTTGGTGACATGGTCTAGACCGTGGGGCAGTTATGCTTCATGGCATGTTTTACACTCCTGGTCTGACACTTACCTTGAACTTTTCCAGAGCACTGCAGCTGCCTCCTGCCCCATCCATCCAGGTCTTACAGGTGCACACCCAGGTCTCATCCTGAGGAGGAATTTGGACACGACTGGATATGCACCTGGACTTGAGATCTGGGGAATATTTGTGGAGCTGCAGAATTTAACCAGACTGTTGAAGTGGCAGTTAACACAAAATCACAGGATGGGTCAGGTTGGGAGAGACCACAGTGGGTCATCTGGTCCAACCTCCTGCTCATGCAGGGCCATCCCAGAGCACATGGCACAGAATTGCGTCCAGAAGGTTCTGGAATATCTCCACTGAGGGAGACTCCACACCCTCTCTGGGCTATCTGTTCCAGTGCTCAGTCACTGCACAGGAAAGTTCTTCCTCATGTTCAGGTGGAACTTCCTGGGCATCAATTTCTGCCCTTTGCCTCTAGTCCTATTTCTGGGCACCCCCAAGCAGAGTCTGGTCCACCCTTTGATCCCTCTCTGCAGACTCTGACAGACACTGAGGAGGTCTCTCTCAGTCGTCTTTTCTCGAGGATGAACAGTCCCAGCTCCCTCAGCCTTTCCTTGTCAGAGAGATATTCCAGTCCCTTAATCATCTTTGTCACCCTCTGGTGGACCTGCTCCAGGACCTCCAAGTCTCTCTTGTGCTGAGGAGACCAGAACTGGACACAGCATTCCACACAGGGCCTTAAAAGTTGGGTTTTGTGATTTTTGAATTCTCCTTCCATGTTTCTGTATTCTGAATTATGGCTTAGTCAGAGTCAGAGTTTCTGAAATATTGACACCATTTTTGATAATTTTCTTCTATTCACCTCAACACTCAGCTTTAAACTGAGCCCTAGTAGAGTCCAACATTTAAAAGCACATTAAGTTCTTAAACCAAAAAATAATTGGTCCATTTTGTGTTTGACCACGTCAGGATTCTGAATTTGCTACAATATTGATTTTCATGCTGACGCATTTTGAACTTCTGAGACATGAAGTAGTGTTTGAAAACACTTACATGCCAACTTGACCCTTGTACAATAACTGCCATTATTTCACAAAGACCTCTCTTTACTTTAGAGTACAAGGAATCATCTGCAAAACATTACATGGATAATAACACATAAATTATTAGCATCTCTAGGCAAATTTTGCACCTGTCAATTTTTGCACCACAGAAATTGCCCCTTAGATGTAGTTTACAGTCCTCCTGCTGGTACTTAAGGATTATTATGTTTGAGAAACAGAATGATTATTTCCTTCTTATGATAATTCATTATGTTTTATAGATTTTTATACAGAATATATATACTAATGTGTAGGGTTGCAATTCTTTTGTTGTATCCAGTTCGAGCAGAGGACTGTGAAATAAAATGTCTATTTACAACCTTTATTACAATAAAATCTTGTCTAAACTTCAAGAAATAGGCTGTCACTGCTTATTATGATTAAAAAAACAAAGTGTGAGTGAGGCCAAACAGTGTCTCTCTAAAACTACTAAGAAACTTCCAAAAAAGTGATCAGCAAATGTGTCTTAGGAATAATGTAATGTATGAAGAGAAAGTAAGGAGGCTTGGACATGCTATGGATGCAAAAGGAACTGATTGGGAAGTTCAATCTTTATGCCTTTCTTTTGCTTCTAGTGCAAACAGTAGCTGATCAAAGCTAAAAAAAAAAAAAAGTTTGATTAGAACAAAACTTCTGCAGCACACAGACCGAGGCTTTCAGTCACCAAAAATGAAAGTAATGAAAATCAGGATGTGAACACTCACTGTGTCATGCTTTGGGGAAATAATAGCTGTGTTTCAAATTAGAAGGCTTCACAGACCCTGTCAGAGAGTGCACAGAAACAGCCCACATAGCTCTGCCCTCATGGTAGAGAATCCAAAACACATTACCACCAGCAGTGCTGCATGCAGGCTTCACAAATATTTGATTATACCTCCTCTAAGAGCCTAAAAAAATCTAAATGATTATTTGGGAAGATGAGTAATAGCTTGGCATGAATATTTCAAACAAGCTGTCCTAGGTATTTGTATAAAGCCACTCAGATGAACCTGCTCATTTGTGTGTGTCTGTACATCTAGATCAGTGCATTTTCATCCCTTTTATTTGTTTCATAAGGTTTGTTCCGTATGTGCTGGACAAACACAAATTAGAACTACTTACTACCTGAGAATAAGCAATTAATTTACAGTATAGAGCATTAACATCCACTAAAACATTATACTTTGAGAGCAATTTGTTCATCTTCAGATTTTTTTAATTAGCTGTGCCTTTATCAAGCTCAACCCATCAACCTGGTTACTCTACCATTTGATTAATTTTAGGCTCACATTTCCCATTAAGAATATGGCAGACAGTTTGAGGCCTTAGAACATGCCAGTCTTGGATACATCATTCTTTTCACCACATGAGAGCAGAGGTAGCTGAAAGATCACAAAAACAGCTCCAGCAGAAAAAGCCTTTAAATTTTATAAACCAAGGCCCTGAACCAGAAGTCATTACTGTAACAATGCAAAGTGGAGGTAAAATATCACCTCTTCAGTGTCACAATATTTTACAACCATTTCATGCTTATGCAAAGGATTGCATATATGACAGGCAATAATGAATTAATGGATGAGCCACGTAGTCGCATCAAGAGTAAAAATACAGATTTATTTAGGGCTCACTGGAGTTATAGAGCAAAATTTTAAACTACAGAGAGACTCTTTTTCCTGGAGAAGTTCTTCCTCACATTCACATCACTTTTAGGACTCTCATTGAATTCCAGTATGCCTTCAGATGGATGTGAAAAATGTTGTAATACACAAAATTTGCAGTTGCTGCAAGATGTATTAGTTGCCAGCAGGATGGGAGGGTGAGACCCCAATGAGTTGACAATCTTTCAAATAAAAGGTTAAATTTCTGCTCATTAAACTGTAGGAAAGGTAGGGTTTTGATGAGAATCTTTCCTGGATGACTGCTAATCTTTTCATTCTGCACACAGATATTCTGTTGCCTATTGTCATGGTAACAGGCAGAACTACTCTGCTCTGCTTCTGCCTTTTCTTAGGCTGTTGACACCCATGCACTTCTCCCTGGGTATAATCCTGTCAGTCTTATCCTGAAAGTTTTGCGTTGGCCCTTACCTTTCACACTTGATAATCCACCCCTTCCCCAGAAAGGGACCTTTCTTTGTTCTCAGGGACAGGACACAGTTCTGTGTGTTATTTTTTACTGTCCTGCCATGGAAGGCGCAGGCACCAGCTCATGTTCATGCTCCTCCTCACTGTCTGTACAGCTGTAATTGGATCCCACTGCTGGGCTCCCGAAACTCAAGTCGACAGTGGAGGATGTATAATGTGATGCAGGCATATGCATAATGACCAACACATTATTATAATGAATACTTTTAGTAGCTGGAATAATGCTCTGCAGCAAGAAAGATCCAAAATTAGCATACACATTTCAAGCATGTTAAAGGTCATCCAGTCTTTTCCTTGCCTGCAAACTCTCTCCACCTGGCTTGGCCAGCAAAGCACAGGGAGGGACCCAAGCACATGTCCCATGAACCAGCCTGATTGCACCTGCCTGCTGCAGCTCCCTCCCTTGTGTCCCCTTTGCTACTTGCTCTGTCTCAGCATCTTAAAGACCCTTCTTTCATTCAGATAGAAGCACAATTTGCTGCTGCCTCAATGTGTAATTCTGCTAACTAGACAGACCTCTCAGAGTGAAATATTTATCCTGCTCATAATACAAACACACCAGGCGAGTGACAGCCTTTCCCAAACTATTACAAATCACCCAGGATCACCCCCACACTTGTCACACACACTGTTCTCAAAATGGAACCACTCGCTGGCAGATTGCTCAGTCAGTTCGGCGAAGGCAGAGCGGGTGATACGAACCCCGAGGGCTATTCTATCCTACACCAACTGGCAGTGATCCCAGAGGGAATACACTGGCTGGGGGGAGCCATTTGTGCTCCAGGGGCCAGCCCCAGACCTCCTCCTTTGGGAGCCAAGAGGGAAAATGGTGCAGGGCACAGGAATGCTGTGACTGATGAAATCAGTTGCCAACTTGCCAGAGCCAGGTACTTTTTTAGCTCCTTTGGATAATTTACACAGCATAAAGTCTGGAATACTCAAGGGTGTCATAGAATAGTTTGGGTTGGAAGGGACGTTAAAAGGTCACCTAATCCAACCCCCCTGCTGTAAGCAGAGATCTCTTCTATGAGGTCAGGTTGCTCAGAGCCCTGTCCCATCTGACCTTGAATGTTTCCAGAGATGGGGTATCTAACCACCTCCTGTGGCAAAAAGATTTTGATATAATATCGACTAAAAACCTTTGCATTCAGTTCTAGACCTTTCATTACTTGCCTTGTAATTTTTTTTCATTGGTCTGGCAGTGTAAAAAGAGTGTGAATTTCTGATGTAAAAAGCACAGCAGAAAAAGAAACAACAACAACAAAAACGGGTGTTTCAGACCCTCCTTCCTTTTCATCAAGAAACAAACCAGGGTGAGAGGGATATTATTTATTTTCCTTTTCTGGCAATCTTTGTAGAGAAAAGGCTAGCACAGTCAAGAAGTATCTCTTGAATCATTCATTTAGCATTAATAGAAAATTTTGCTTACCTTGTTTTTTACCTAGGGCTAATCTGAGTAAAACTTAGGTTAAAACCTGGATGGAGACCTCAGGCTTTGGCCCAGTGTGTTCTTTGGATGCAAATGGAATGAATGAATGTATGATTGCATACTCAGTGCTACAGGCAATATTTATCATAGTAAATAGTAATGTTGTGTCCTTACTCTGAGGCTCCCAAAGCATTTAGTATTTGCAATAGTAGTATTGTTATTAATTATTATTGTGTTTACAGATACAAGTTGAGATAAGACACAACTAAACCTTTTCAAAGACAGAAACACAACCTGAATCTGTGGATTCTCAAGAAAAGTGTAAGCTCAGAAGTGACCTGGTTTTCACCTCTTCATCATCTAGGCAGTTGGCCTTTCACTTGTTATGGCCCATGTAATTTGTCCATCATTATTAATAGCAGTAGGAATACAAAAAAGCTAGAGAGGCTCAAAGGGCTTGTTGCCTGTGTATAAAAATAGAGAAGGCCACTGGTGCAGTAGAATGTCAAAGTCTTTCTCAACCATGATAATCTTACAAAGCAATTGTAAGTGACATTGGACTTTGGAGATAATACAGTACTAAAAAAATTCTACTAGTAGATTTTACTTAACATATATTTTCTACTTTAAACTTTCCTTTCTCTCTATTTTTGTAGTTTGTCTACCCAATGCCCTTACATGCTTCTAGGCAGAGCCTTTCTCAACACACAAAGAATCTATTAAATCTTCTTTGGAGAAGGTAAACATGCATGAGGAAAGATGCTGGCATTATTTTGCACTATCTCATCCAGATTTCTGAATGCAAGTACAAAATGTGAGCAGGAGTGAATGACAGCTAGGAGTGAGTTTTTCATATAAGAGCCCATATTTACCCCAGAGCACTTGTATCTCCAGCACAGCACAGTTTCTATGTTAGTGCAGCAACTGGCTCGTATGTGAAAAGCCTGCTAGATGTACTGTGGATGCTGTGACAGCTAATGGCCTCAGAAACAGGCAGACAGCACATTTCCAAAACAAATGACTAATATGAAAATAACCTCAGACGTCAAGAGTGAGAACCCCAGACTAGCGATGGGGTACACAAAAGAGAGGTGCATAGAAACAGAAAATAGAAATACCAGTGCACTCAGAGGCAGAGTTTCCTGTGACAATTGTTCAGCAAGATAAACAGAAAAAGGGGAATTTCCCCCCTCTTAAATGCAGCTGTAGAGAAGAGAGTTGTATGCCATACACCCCTCTTATTTTTACTGGGAGCCACAGTTATATATGAACTTTAATAATCTCACTCACATAAACATGTGCACTAAACCAGAGGATTGATTGTAACGTGCTCCCAGATAAAACATGAAGCTTTTGGGCCCACAGTCTGCAGTCAATTTCCAGACTCTGCAAAGGTGAAGTGAGACCTGAATATTTTTTCTGATTCCTAAGTTATTACTGACTCAAACATCCTGAATACAGATTAGAAGAATTACCTGATTATATTAACCTAGGGAAAGAGTTGAATAAAAAACCATGATCGTATTTCAGTGAAATAGTCTCCATTAGAGATTAAAATCTCTCTCCCTCTCTCTCAAGTATTTATATGCAGCATGTAATGCTTTTTATAACCCATTTTTGGGGTACTTGAATACAATTGAATATCGTCTGAAAGACGATGAAGTCACCTAGGACTCATCTCCTAGGACAGCATTAAGCTATCCCTCCTGCCAGTCATAAACACATAACATGCCTGCATTTAATGTTTGCTCTGTTCCGTTTGAAATGTTAATCCTCTCTATGTAAATTCTAGCACACTGAAACTTAGTTCATATTAACTTCGAGTTACCTGATTTAGATACGGTAAAGGACAGCCATTTATCGCCTGCTTTTTTAAAGATCAAAGAAGCTTGGCCCTAAAATATGCCCCATAACATGCAAATGAATCTTAATGTCTCTAATTAGATTATAACTCGAGGGTTCTTTCTGCTGTTGAAATGAAGTGTTACTGTATCATGGGGCTTAATACACTCCAAGGATCTGATCTTCTCAGCAAGTCACAGCCACACTTCCAACCGTGGTCTGTGACGAGCCTCCCCTCGTCGGTTTTGTTACAGAAAAATTCAAATCTTCTTTTCCAACACCTCCTCTTCAGCTGTGACACTGATGACACTGTGGAAACGCCTGGGGAGTCGAGACTCCCCCACGGTGGGTGTCTGAGTTCCCGCGGCTCTGCCGCGCGACGCACTCGGCAACCGTGTGTGACGGGGTTTAGAGGCTCCACGGACCTGCTGATGAGTAAGGAATTAATTCACACTCCAAGATTGTTCTCCACTGCTGCATCTTTTACAGGGAGATAAGTGTGTCACAGTGGTTATCTCCCTTTAAAATCCCGGCGGTGAGAAACCCTTATACTTCCCCTGAGAGGTAGAAAAGTGAGGTCAACACTTCATCACATGCCTGTAAGTGACTCCACCTGCCATGTTTCACAGTAAAATAAGAATTTGCTGTCTCCATGATGCTATAAAGTGGGAAACAAAAATACAGGGTAGGAAAATATTTTGTTTGACTGTGAAAGGAAAGCCTTAGTCACCTGGTGAAAATATATGCATTTAAAACTAAAAAGGTGTGGTTGGCAACTGGAATAGCACTTCCAATTGCACAGGGAATACTGCAAACTCCCAAACAGAAGCTACTTGGTAAGCAGGAGGTGAGAACAGCAAACGTGAAGAGATGGCTGAACATTTGTTACAAATGCAGCCCTTCTTCCTGCTCATGAATCATTTCTTAACATCCTGATTTCTTCAAGTACACTTGTTGATATGCTACAGGCTATATCTGTGAAGCAGCATTGCCAAGGAGCAAATATCATTATGAGTTATGTGCACAAGAAATGGGAAATCTGACCCATCTCTCTCTGCTGTCTTATTATATCAAAATATTATACTGTAAGGTTGCTGGGGTTCCTGTCTGTATGTTTCTGTGTTTCTGGTGGTGGTTTTTTTCAGTTGTGGTCTCTTAAATTATTCCTCAGTAAGCACTGGAGTGTTTATTTGGGCACCTCTAGGTTAATATTAAAATCAATATAAATGTTTTTCAGCTCATTTGTGAGAGTTATTTTAAGCATTTGGATTTTCTGGAAACAAAGAAGTCTACACATAGGGCAACCCTATTTTTTTTTTCCACACAAACACTGGATGGCACAAGAGCAGATAAAGGATTTTATCTATTAAAGAAATCATGAAATCATAGAATGGCCTGGGTTTGAAAGGACCTTAAATTTCATCCAGTTCCCCTCTGCCACAGACAGGGACACCTTTCACTAGACCAGGTTGTTCAGAACTCCATCCAGCCTGATAACGGAGAAGAATTAGGGAGAAAAAAATAAGAACCTGAAGATATGTAATTATTTTCAAGAATATTCAACCTTGGCTCACAGATATTGGGATAACAAATACTGGGGCTGCACAAACAGCAACATAAATTGGAGATGACTATTTTTCAGCATGTTTGACATTCAGTTGTTTGTTAAAATAAAACAAGTGGTAATTCCACGATCAGGTTTTACACTCAAATGGGTTGTTTCATTGTGTATTTTTCCAAGTACGTTAGAAGACTTGGTTTGCATGTTCAGCACAGATTTGTAAGAATAAAAAAATGTGCAGAAGAGATTTGAGGACTTTCACTGCCAGCCTGCAAGTTTCACACCAAAATCTGTGATGTGCAAATGCCAACATTCTTGAGTAATTAGGTCAGCACCTGAGTGTTAGTGAAACACAGACCTTTGCTGTAGGATTTGACCAGAGATTCTTTTAATGGTTGGACAAGATGAGAATGGGTGTTGTGTTGTTAGTCCATGATAGGCCCAGGGCAAGGAAAAGGGTCTTCAGATGGGGTTCAGGTGGATGCACTCTGTCTGTGGGGACACGGACAAGGAGTTGGGCACTGATGAGCTTTAAGAACACTGTGCTCTGAAGAAGCTAATGAAAGGGGATGGCAGCAGAGTCCCTCAACAAAATAAAAGTTGTGAGTCTAGGAATTAGAGAGGGAAGCCAAAGGCTGTGGCCGAGGCTCCCTGGAGAAACTATGAGTTTCCTTCATGAGTAGGAGTTGGCAGAGAATTAGAGAGCTGAACTCTCTCAGTAAAGGTGACCTAATATTTGAGCTGGAATGGTCAGAAGAGGCTGGCTCATACCAGACCTAACGAAGCAGAGCTTCCCAAAAGGAAACTTTTTTCCATATGAGTCATGCTTTTGCAAGAGCTGAGAACCTTACAGTGTCAACAGTGTGCAAGGAATGGGAAAGCAGATGGATGAGACTATGCCTGAGCCTTACATACAGATATGCAAATTTAAAGAGAACCACCCAAAAAAGTCATAAGCTTATGGTAATAAAGACATGGATTTACATGTAAAAATTCTAGGTCACTCTTCTACAAGAGCAAATCTCTCACTGAAGGAACCTTGCCTGCTCCTCACGACTAAATTAAACCAAAAATGTAGTCATCATGCCAGATACAGTCAGTATTACAAGATCTGCAGGTCTAATCCACTTTCCTGTAATATGAGTGGAATTGCACTTACCTTGTATGCTGTAAGTTAGTGTAGGTCCATTTGACACTGAGCATTTTTAACTTCCTGTCTTCCCAAAATTCATCATACTTGTGTCAGGATGAAAAATTACAGAGGAAAAGGCGAGCTAAGTTTAATACATAACAAAAAGGGGGTATAATTAGGAGACTTTTCTTTTTTGGTCTTCTACCAAAACAGATTTTCTATATAATTTTGTTATGAATAATCTTCTATGACTCTATTTAACTAGCACAGTTTGCTCTAAAAAGCTACACACGTGCTTCTAACACTATACTAAAGCAATGTTGGATCAGATGTAGCTGAAACTGGCAAAAGTATTTTTTTCTAGTATGTCAGAATAAACATAGAACACTGGATTTATTATTCTGAGGTTAAATTGCCTTTTGGTTCTAGTGTGGCAAATATTACTCAGATGATTTTTATTCTAGTGGCATGCATAGTCTCTAATGACACTGGGCATTTGCTGATCTCAACATGGTTAGCATTTGGGTCCATTTATGTGGGTGGTGATGTGTGATAAAGATGAAACATTTGGGTTTTGTTTTCTGGATGTTCACTAAGTCATTTCCAACTCGATTTGTTTGAACCAAAGTGAAAAACTTACTTTGCAACAAACAGGCCTGAATTTATGAGCCACTTTTTTTCACATTTATGTCTTGAAAAATGAATGTTTTTAGCCCACAGGAGCCTGAGGCTTTACTTGGGAATAAATTATTTGTAATATCCTGATTTATTGTGGTGTTTTGGGGCCACATGTTTCTGCCTGGAGTGACACCAGTTAGAGTTAATAGCATCTGCCCAAGGTAGTTTGATTTCACTTCTGGCCACTTGGTCCTATAAAACTCAACACGGATCTTTGACAACATCAGACACTTTCTGAAGACAGACCTTTAATTTTATGTTTGCATTGCACAGGAAACATTGCAGATAATGCATGAATATCAAAATGTTATGCTTTTTTCCACAGAAGGCTGATCTAAATGACTTTAAGGTCTCTTAAACTGGTCTGTGTTAGACATCCAGAGAGAGTGATTTAAACCATTACATTATCCTGAATTAGAAGATATTTGGATATGTAAGTGATCTGACATAGCTTTAGAAAACTGGTATAAAATGTCAGGTGAAAACTCCTTGATTTGGGTCTCCAGTTTGTCGAATTTGGTCACCAGCAGGCAATTTTGGAGTAGTAACTTTCTCAGTGGATCACAGACGAGAGACCTGGAACTGAAAAGCAAAAAGAAATAAAATATGTTCCAATTGGCACTACAGACTTGGTTTCCTTTGTACTTTAGGGGACTGTGGTTAGACTGCTTTAGCTTTGATGTGCTATGTAATTGTTCACTCTCTATCACACGTGTGCTTCTGGGACCTTCTGGTTCCTGGCAAGCTTGAAAATCAGGCAATTTATTTTGGTAACTAGGTATGGACATAGGAGCCCAGATTCAGATATTCATTTTCCTTGCTGATAAATCACTGCTGGGCAGCATCCTGCCAGCAGCACAAATGCCATGCTGGAAATGAAGAGCTTTTAGCCAAATCAGGACTTCACGAGTATCATGTATTGCAATATTGATTTCAATTTCTTTATGGATGAGATTCTTTCAGCATTGTTGCCTGCTTTGTATATTTAGAGAAGGAAATAACTACAACATTTCCATTTCAGAAAAACAGCTTTGTGGCCTACTGTCTGCTGAAATCCATTAAGTGACTCTGCAGGGTGGAAAAAGAGGTTGCTTTTTCTCTTTAGCTTGTATTTTATAGCTCTGTGATAGAGTCTGAGCCTTCCTGTGTGGTCAAGGCCATCCACCTGGCTGTTGTATTCTTGTCTTACGTTTGTTTATATCTGCATCCCTTGTGGAAAGCACAAAGCACTTACTCTCAGAGCACTGAAATCGTAAAAATACGCTGCTCTTTCAGAAACACTTTGTCAGTGATAGGGAGGTCATTGCCAAGATGAGAACAAACCTGGCAGAGACTCGCTCCTCCAGCTCCACCCAGCCTTACGCAAGCTTCCAGCCGGCTTTTCAGCCGTGCATCCCTAACTGGTTCCAGTCTGCTGCCCGATGCTGAAATTGCCGTTGTTGTTGTTGTTCTTGTAAGGTCAGCAAAGGCCTCGGGTTTTGTTTGGTTTTTTTTCCTTGATTCTGAGCTCTTTCCTGTCGTGTTATTGCGTAACTGGAGCCCTCGACAAAACACGTGTCCCTGAGACTGCGCTCCCTGGGAAGCGCCGGGCTCGAGGAGGAAGTTGCCAAGCTGCAGTAACAGCGTTTGTATTCCGGGTAAAAATTACTGAAATGATTTTGGACTCCACCGTGCTGCTAAAAGCTTAAAGAGGCCTTTTTTTACAGCAGAAAAAAACCGCCCATACCAAACACTCAGTAAGCTGTTCAAAAGTTTGTGTCATTACTAAGACTTTCATTTCCACTGGGACGTAGCGCCGGGTTGGGTTTGTTTGTGTGTTTGCAACGCTTGAAATACGTGACAGGCTTCTGGTTTTCCTCTTCATTTGTTCTTCTTAAACACAGTTGTTAAATGTTACAAAGACTCCCTGTTTTCCACAGTTGCTGAAGCACACAGTGAATAGACCTTTTTGGCGAACCAATGATGCATTACCTTCATTTGAGATTCCCCAAAGCTTTTGGTGCATACAGAATCTGTTACAAATAAATAAAATAAATAAATAAATCAATAAGAAGTAATTCTTATGATTCTGTTTATAAGTCATATATTTTAAGGCTTGAAAGACTTCTCATTTCTGCTTCAGTTTCTTCTTTTCTAGTTTTATGTTTCCTTCTAAGTAAGGCAAGGTTGTCTTGTTAGACCTACATGTGGTATACATTTTGTTAAGCTTTTTGTTCTCTGTCAGCTTTACTAGTCAGATATTACACTCGTAATCTGGTCCCCATAAGGCTGATCCTTTCTGAAGACTAACAGAGCCCTGAAGAAATGTTTAAGGGATGTGACTGTAAACACAGGGATTGTAGTTAGCACTGATGCTTTTGCAGGAAAGCATTTGCCAGAAGTTTCTTGTGTCAATTATTTCTGATAGGATTTTGGCTTTGGATAACCCAACAAATATCTGACGTGCTGAATTAAGCAACATTATTCCAAAAACATACTTGTATTAAGTTCTGTGATGCCTATGGAAGTAACTGGGTTTTTACTTAAGAAGCACTTATCCAGTACTTCCTGTCTTGGAAAGAACTACAGTGCCTTGATAGTGAAAAGCAATGAAGAGCTGTGACACCAAAAGAAGTGGCAAATTATTTCAATCTTATTTTGTTCCTTTTTTTCCAATCCTGTGTAGACCTGTGAAATCCATTTATTTATAGATTCCTCTCTATCATCAGTGTAACCAAGCTATCTTTCTGCATCTAACTCTTTCATTTCTGGTAATCACAGTAAAAGTAGATGATAATTTCTCATATTTTTCTTGGAACAATTTCTTTCCTTTTTCTAGTTTCCTTAGGAACTGGCTATAAGCAACTTATATATGAAGTATAATAATACAGCACATGTCCAGAACTGAATCAGGTCTCTGTCAGGTCTGCAACTGAACAGGCTTGGGTTGGGTCTTTTTGTGGATATGGGGTTTGTTTGTTTTGCTTTGAGGGGTGATTTTGCCTTTTTGTTGTTGTTATTGGTGGTTGGTTGGTTGTATTTTTTTTCCCAGTGACAGCTCCTTTAAAAGCAATTTTATCTTTTTTTCCACTCATATTCAGTATTGTGGTTCTAGCACTTCCCTGGGAACTGCCAGTCAACATCTAACATAGCTTTACTGGGGGAACACAGGCTGACTTTTACTGGGTGAATGTATTTTCAGATATATGACTGAAACATTTGTACTCTTTTGGCACAGCCATTCCAGAATCAATTTGAATTTTCAACCACTTAGATTTATCTTTTGTGTATTATGGTGCTGTCTAACCCATTCTGTTATCTCCTGTGGCAACATGGAAGCATCTCCTAATCTGAGTCCCCTATGGGTAACTTCTAATATTTTTAGTTATTTGCATGTTTCTCCGATGTGGTTACACACTGTTGCCTTTCTTTCTTCTTGTCACCTGTGCTGGATGCAGCCTATAACCCCAGCCTCTTCTACAGTTTATTGTTACCTTCTCTGGTGTGAGCATTTCTATTGCACTAATGCTGGACAGATAGCTTTCTCATTTCTTTCAATTTTATTTTTTTTTTGTTGACTTCATAGCATTACTGGAAATAGCATTACTGGAAATGTTGTATATTCTGCTGGTGGCATAAACAGTGCTGCTGGTTTACATGATCTTTTCACTAGTGGTCAACAGCACTGAAGAAATTGTTCCCTGGGATAGCTGGACTAGTAAACCATTTTCTTTCACAATCACATAAACAGTGCTGAACAACTCTTGTTAAAAAAACATCCTTTCTTCTGCTTGTTTTTTGTTGCATCAGGCAATCTTCATAAGTGGTGCTAGAAACAAAATCTGTCTATCATCAAGCAGGAATCAAGCACATCCTTTTCCCTGCAAACTTTCTCCTTTCCTTTCGGCATGAATAAAGGGACACGCAGAAGATAACAACTGCATTGTCCCATCTCCTACCACACACATCAGGACATTTATCTGATGCTCTCGTGGCTTCTTTAAATGCAGTTTAATACACCCACAAGGGGTTTACACAACTCCTCTAGCATGGTGGCCCTGTGGCAGAGAGCTCTGCTGCTGCAGCTCGCCGGGAAACACCAGCAGTCCTTGGGCCTCTGGCATGCTCTGCTTGCTCCTGTTTTCTATTGAGCAGGGTTGCTTCATTTTTCAGCGCTTTTGCAATCCCCTCTGCAGTTGTCTTTATTATAGGCTCTATTTAAATGCCCTTCCCCCTCCTCTTACTGAGGAATTCTGGTTTTCTTTTGCTGTCATTTCCACGGATTCAGGATTACTTAATTTCTTTCGGTTTCAGAGTGCTCCTGTTTTTCTTTCAAGCTTTTCCCAGCAACCTGATCTCACTGAGATTTTCTTACGTTCTTTCTAATTTGAGAATAGTATCCATTTTTTTTTTCTCATGACGTTTTTAGGAATAATAATGCATAGTGGCAAAGCTTCAAGAAGTTAATCTCTACAACCTGCAAGTCTACCATGTGCCTTCTTGTCCTCTCTGAAACCTGAAATATTAAAAGGTACATGTTTAATGTTCTCAGTGGCTTGGCTGATGGAATTAACATAAGCATGCTGAAATGTCATGGGGAAAGCAAAACAAACAGAGCTTATCTGGAAAAATAAAGCAGCTGATCTAGATTTACAGAGGAGCACAGATTTCAGTGTGGAAAATGAAATCATCAACTACAGAAAGCAAAATGGAAAGCCAGAAGTCAGTTGTAAGGGAAGGCTCAGTACAAGAGAGAGAAGAATGGTGTCACATGGACATTAAACATAGAAAATGAGTGGGCAGGTAGAAAAAAAAAGAAGTGATAGTCAGAACAGACAGGAGGGAGGGAAGCCTCATTATTCACAGCACGAAACTGGGTCCTCTGGGGACCAGCTGGAGGAGCAGAGTTTTGCAGAAATTATCACAAGAGAGGACAGGTGCACAGCCAGCGTTGGAGAGAAGATGCAGCCTTGGGGGAAAAAGAAGAGCAGAGGACAGGTCATCCTGTCACAGCTTTTACTGTTTCTGTCTCCTGGAGAAGGAGCAGAAGTGTAAATGGAGGGGGACAGCAGTTGAGTTAAAGGGGAATGCTGGCAAAGGCAAAGATGATGAGGAGGACGTAGGGTTCAAGACAGAATGGGAACCAGCAATTTCACAAGAAATAAAAGGCAGTTGAGAAAGGGAGGCAAAATGAGAAAGTAAAAGCTAGTGGAGCACCAAGGCAGAAAGCAAATAGAATCACAAAATCATACAACTATTTAGATTGGAAAAGACAAGATATTTTAAACATGCAAAAATCTGTAAAAAAAAATTTGAGATGAAAATTCCTCAATGCAGAGAATATAATTTTGGAAAACCAAAAGCATAAGGATAAAAGGAAACTACTGCAAATCAAGGTGGGTTAACCTTTGCTACAAGCTGGGACAAATGGAAATAGCTGGGGGAAAAAAGAGATGTATTAACAGCAATATTTAACAAGGGAGCTACAGACTGTGTGTGATCTGTGAACCACTAAGTGTTTAATGAAAGATAACCCTGTTTTCAGCTAACACAATCCTGCTACATGGGGCTTCTGCCTCCCCTGGAAAAGAGAGTTCCACAAAAAAGAAAAAAAAAAGAAGTTGGAAACCATTTGAATGACAAGAGTATATGAGAATATACAGAGTATGACAGAATTACACAAGCATAAAACAATGCACAGATGAGCAACTGAGACAGTGGGTTTCTGGCTGTAACCAAGTGACCCATTGCCTTAGAGGCTGGAACGCTCCCCAGTTCAGCAACTGTTGTCAGGGATATTTGGTGCCAGAAACTGGATTAGCAGAGCATTTTTAGTTTATGTTTCACAAATTTCTTCCTCTCTTTTATCTTTATCACTTTTACACGTATGCATGTTACCCTTTTCTTCATATTAAAGGTGCCTTTTTATCACTAATCTAGCATTTTCTTCGATGCAACTTAAAAGCCATACGTGTAAGCACTATCAGAGTGAAAACAACAGATGCAACAGAGAAAAAAAAGACCAGAAAAACTGGTAAGTAGAGAACACTATGGAGTAGAAACTAAAAAAGTTCAAAGCAGATTAAATTCTCCAGAAATGGAGGATAGTTGGAGTAGATTCAATCAAATAACACCATTTTTCTTTAAAAAGGAGACAGAACTGATGAAAAAGGAAGATGAATTAAGGTAACTCTGAGTACTGAAAGACCAGAAGCACCAGATTGCAAATGAGAAATCCTGTGCTATAGAGATTTGAGAAAATATTGCACTCTTGGAAAGACTGAAATATTTGAGACATGGCCATTGTAGAACTCAAACTAAAAAGGAAATCTTTCAAGATACTTACAGTGTTTGAAAGTACTGTTGATCATGTAATTTTCAAAATCAGGTCTGAGACCAGAATACTATAGGGATCAAGAGACCTTCAAAAAAAGGCTACACAGTTTCAGCTTATTAAAGACTGTGAAAATTAAGTTGGCTGCATAACAGAGCTAGATATGATAACAAGTTTTGAAAGGGAAGCCAGCTGATGCTACAGAACCTCATCTCAACATAAAAAAGCAGAACAGGTCTGAATAGTCAGAGGTGAAGTGTAAAAGATGCAATCAGCCAGAGTGAATTTTCAAGAAGCAATGGAAGAAACTGGAAGAAAATGCACAATTAAATTCATAAGAAGTAAAGACATTTTGCAAAAGCTTCCCATCATTGGCTACAGTCGTCTTTAAAAGAAGTGCTCTATATGGGAGGTTCTTCATGGGAATTGTTCAATGGCAGTTGTGTTTCAGGTGGGATTTGTCTCCTCTGACTGCAGCAGTTTGCAGTAGAGGTCTCTCCTTCTGCCTGGGAAAGAATCCCATCGTAGTTAACAGAGTGCTAGTCAATGTAGTCAGAACAGCATAAGGTGTGATTCAACTGAGCAGAGACAGGTCCCCACACCAGAATAAGAACTGCACCCTAGACTATATTGACTATATTGATGAGCCCACTGCTGCTGTAAAAAGAGGCCTTGGAAGACGCCTTCATTTTGTCAGAAAAATCCAGTGCTAATACTTGAAATGCAATGAGTATGAGTTTGGACACAATTTTGCAAGCCAAGTTCCAATAACATTTTGTTCAGCTATGTAATTATTCAGCACAAGTAGGTAAAAATCTTGTCATGCAGTGAACAAAATATTCTTACTGTGAGTAAAATGTAAATCAGATGTAAAGGAAACAAATGTGAAAGAACAAAACTCTGTCTTACCTCCCTTTGGGAGAGATGAAACTATGGAAAAACAGGAGTTCATGATGATAAAATGAAAGAGATGTGCACAGGAAAGCTGAAGTACACAAAAATACAGCAAAATAAGAACAGAATTTCTAGTAAACAGTCCAGACCAGAAAGAACATGCTAACATGATAAAAGGTGAGTGCTGTTAACAACAACACAAGTGTTGAAATTGATACTGCCTCATATCTAAATATACTCGAGGAAATTTCAGATCAACAAGTTAAGATGTGGCTTGGATTTGCCTATCATGCTGGGAAAATTACAGGCTAAAAATAGATCACTTTTCTTTTTGTTTTGCTGTAACACTATTACAGAATATCACTGCAACCCTGGTAATCTTATGTCTAATCCACAGAGACTGACACACATATTACGCCAACCGTAGTAATTACAGAAAATGGACCATGATTTGATTACGATGCTAAATGTCTTGCAAAAATACTATCACTTAAAGCACTTCACAGCCAAGACATCCACAACATAATGGTTTTATGGAAAATGTCATCAAGGTTGCAACAAGGGTGTCTACAAAAATCTCAAGGGTGAAACGCTATTATTTCACCTTCATTATATAATTGGTATTAAATACAAATATGCTGCAAATTCTTACCAGTCCCAATACAAAGAAAAAAAAAAGGGGAGAGGGAAATGCACATGAGAAAAGGTATGAGAAAAGACCACCTAAGTGAAAGCCCTTACAGCCACAGGGCCCTGTATCTCACATAATCCAAGCCACAAGTGAAGCTCTTCCACATATTCCACATGAAGTTCCTCCTTATTCGTTCAAGCAATAACTGAACAAAGACAATTCCTAGGAGAAACTCATCTTCTGCTTCTTTCAGAACAGAGAGAGCTTCTGCATCTCCTATGATTTGAAACAGAGCAGGTTTTTGAGCAATAGGACAGCAGCAATGAAGAGAACTGTGTGAAGAAAAGCAGATGTTGAAGTCTACCAGATACTGCAGAGATTTATGAAACAGAAAAGCCAGCTGAGAGACAGAGAATTTGTTTGTGTTCTACTGTATATGATTTTCATCTGGATGATTCAAATGAGAGGGTTATTTGAAAGATGAAATCCCCTGCTTTCAGTCAGGTGTAGCTAGAGACAGCAGCTAGTGAGAGGAAAAGTGGGATATTGAGATCACTGAATTTCCCTCACAAATTCTTTCCTTCTTAGCATTATTTTAAACTAATCCTAGTAATAAACATGATTTTAAAATATCATTTTACTGTAGTGTGAAAGACACAGACAATCATTGTCGTGGTAGGCTTGAGGGCTTCCTAAGCAAGAAGGCTGTGAAATGGTGTGAAAAGGTATGAAAGAAGGTTCCAGCAAAGTAGTTTTTGATCTTGAGGCCTCAATCTTAGTTGAGATATTGAATATGACAGGATCTGCAAAAGAAATCTGAAGATTCCAACTATGGCATCCATCATTTCAGGCTGGAAGACTTTGCAAGAAGCTCATCATGGTATACATGACATGGACCATACAGTAAACGAGTCTCTGAAAAGAGACTTGTAACCAAAAGTGTTCTCTGTTCAAAATTGCACTGAAGAGTCAATAAGATTCTGACAAGATGATGCTGGTTTGGGGAGCAATAAGCCCTTTTGCTTTTCTGGTGCTACCCACCTGGGAAAGGTAAATCTTACATTCTGGTTTTGGAGTCTGTTTTGTATTAATGTGACAGGATCTTTAACAGAAATTGGCATCATATAAGGATTCACTGTCCTCAAGGTAACAAAATTTGTACACAACAGAGTTATACCTGGAAATCATTAATTGCAGCTAAAAAAAAAAATTAGTTGCTAAATGTGAACAACTGCTTCTTCTGTCAAGCACAGATTGCAAAACTTATTAAACTGTAAAATACCACTTTGTTTCTACTGCCTGAGTGTGCACAGGCCTTGGTTCTGAATCTCACATACTGTGAGAACAGTCTGTGAGGGTATCTTGTGCTGAAGGCAGGGAGGCTAATGACCCAATGCTTGTTCAGTCAGATTGATGCTTTACACTGACCCAGAAGAGGACTCCTGTGCCACTTGTACCAATGACCCCCAGAAAAACATCCAGCCTCCAGAGCTACCAGACAGGACCCCTGAAGTATTATCAGGCTTTTTATTTAGAGCGAAGGAGAGGCTCCATTCTACCAACAGAGCTGTCTGCAGAGGCTGTGTTCAACAGCTTTTTTCCTCTTTCTTATTTCCTCTGACCTAGGCTAATTGCTTCTTTCATCTGCACAGAGATATCCTGACTCCAGAGAACGTCAATTAGTGGATTTGTTGATTTTTCTCCCCCCCTCCCCATCACTGAGGAATGTAGCCCAAAGGAGTGGTTCCCCTCTTCTCACCCCATGTTGGATCTAGTTATCAAGTGACCTCAGGATGTGTTGGATCAGCTTGTTGACCTCATGAGAAACTAATTATTTGAGAGAATTTGTGATTTCTTTTCTACCAGATCTGCAAACTGATGTAATTCACCATGGACTGCAGTATCAGTGCAAAGGCAAGAAAAACTAATGTTTAGGGATGGGGCAAAAAGGAACCCAGCCTTCAGAAGTGGTTCCCTCATGAGAACACGTAACATAAAACTGCACCTCCAGCAATGGTCCTTTTCTTGCAATATTAAATGTTATATTGTCTCATTAGTTAAACAACATAAAAATGTAAAGACACAGACTCCATGAAATAACCTCATCCAATTTGATTCATATTGACAGAACACACAGAATCAATCAATCCTGGCGAACACAATCCTGTGAAGAGGTTTTAGTTGGAGAGCCTGCACCTGGAATGGGGCAATTCTGAATGTTAGTACAGACTGGGGAGTGAGATGCTGGAAAGCAGCGCCATGGAAAGGGGCCTGGGGGTCCTGGTTGATGGCAAATTCAATAAGAGTCAGCAGTGCCCTGGCAGCCAGGAGGGCCAACTGTGTCCTGGGGGGCATCGGGCAAAGCATCACCAGCTGGTCGAGGGAGGGGATTGTCCCACTCTGCTCTGCACTGGGGCAGCCTCACCTGGAATATTGGGGCAGTTTTTGGCACCACCACAATGTAAGAAAAACATTAAGCTTCTAGACAGCATCCAAAGGTGGGCAACAAAGATGGTGAAAGGCCTTGAGGGGAAGCCTTGTGAGGAGCAGCTGAGGTCACTTGGTCTGTTCAGCCTGGAGAAGAGGAGACTGAGAGCTCATTGCAGTTACAGCTTCCTCAGGAGGGGAAGGGGAGGGACAGACACTGATCTCTTCTCTGTGGTGACCAGTGACAGGACCCAGGGGAATGGCCTGAAGTTGTGTCAGGGGAGGTTTAGGTTGGATATCAGAAAAAGGTTCTTGCCCCAGAGGGTGCTTGGACACTGGAACAGGCTCCCCAGGGCAGCAGTCACAGCACCAAGCCTGACAGAGTTCAAGGAGTGTTCTCAGCCACATGGAGTGTTTCTTGGGACTGTCCTGTTCAGGACCAGAAGTTGGATTTTGGTGATCCTTGTGGGTCCCTTCCAACTCAGGATATTCTATGGACTGCAGTCCACTCCCTGCTTCAGAGGCTTCATCAGCTGCTATGCTCATGTGTAGTCCTTTTTACTTGGCTCATCATGTTTGTTGTCACCTCATACCTGTCGGGAAAGGTGTGGATGGAATTCTCTGAGTCTTATTCAATGAATGTTCTCTCAACGCTGTTTTTAATTAATCCCATTTAAAGGGATTCATTGTTTTGTGGGTAGGGTTCCTTTGCCCCAGGAATTTTAAATATTTTGATTATGAATACATTACTGAGCCGAAATTATTTTCTTAAAACATCAATATTCTTACTACTCCCTTAGTACTCTCTGACACTGAGAGAGTTGCTAGGAAAGCTACTGTCATAGGGAGGTGAAAGAGGAAGGAAAAAAGGCTGGGTCAGAATGGATAAACATGGGAAAAATCTCAGTGGATGTGGGTCTTTATCCCAAGCTCCCAAGCCAATATACTGAGGGAGAGCTCTGCCCACACAGATTAAGAACTTGCTCCACATCCTCTATCCACTTCCCACCAGTGACAGGAGCAGCAGATAGCTCAGGCCATACATGCAGAATGCAGAGAACAGTTGTGTCAGTGGTCACCTCTTCAACAGTTTGTCTTCAACTCTTTTGGGGAAAAAAAGTGTTGGCCAGATGGGAGAATCCCGATAGATTTCTCAGTCTTATAAATGAGATTGACTGATTTCACATTTGGAATCACTAGCTCATTTTTGTAGTAAAAAAGAATGAAGTGAAAGGTACACGTGTAGCATCTTAAATTATGCATGCAGCTTTTACAGTGATATAAACTGCTTTCAAAGGAGAGTTTTGCTCTCCTTAGTGATGTGGTTTCTTTTTTTCTTAAATATTGTTCTCATGTCTGTCTTGTAAGAGCATTCAAGCACTTATCTGACTGTAGGAAATTTGTACCATTACTGAACTTTGCAAAAAACTCCATGTGTAATTTGTTTTGATCAAACTTTTAGACTAACTTTGAAGCAAAAGTTTTAACTATGGAACCAACAGCACCTTTCAGAAAGACAAACTGCTGGCACCAGCCTGCACAAATGATGCAGGTGTGGTGTCCCTCATATCCTTTGGAGTTCATGAGCTCTGATCCACAAAATGGTAAAACTCTGGGCTCCCAGAAATCACTGTGAGTTCAGGGCACATGGCTGGATTAGCATTCACTTGCAGGATTAGCATCTGCAAATACATTTTATTTGATGGCTATTTTACATAGAATACTTAAGAGTCACTGAACAATGAAGTAGAAACAAGATCTTCCATCACTCCCTGGATGAGCTTCCTATTCATGAGACCAGCAAGTCATGCCACCACCCTATAGCCCAATAATTATATTTGCAAAATAATGTGACTTCAAAGGAGGAGGAGGAACACCTTCAGTATCCTCCTAGAATAGACTCAGCTTCAGAATGGCTTATACCTTGGAGTAAAAGCATTTTCCTGGGAATAGACTGACATGGTTTTAAATGCCCTTCATCCTTGAGGCTGAAGAGGTTTCCTGTGATGACTGTGCTGCCAACCTGTTTGCTATGAGTTATACAGAAACTAAACTTGTAAGTCCTTCTTAGGTGTGGCCTGAATGTGGCCAATTTATCCGGCCTCTGTGGCACCTGGGGGAATAATGCCTTGCCTAAAAATTCAGCCAGGCTGGGACATATTTTAGGTACCACACTCTAGGTTTTACCAAGATGGCAGCAATTCTAAGCACGTGCAAAGCAGGAAGGAGGCTGCAAGGCAAGGGACTGGCAGAACTTAGTTGCCTAAGGAAGCCGTTTGGCAAAGCACGTGCTGGGATCAGGCAGGATTGATGCACCTAAATCCTGCCTAAATACCTAATTTATGGATCTAGGCCAATGTAAGTCTAGCTGTGCTGCATGCACTTGTCTGCTAGAGAGAAAGAAAATGATTCTGCATGGTGGAAGGTATCCACTGTTCTGGAAATCAAGAGCACTTGCTCTACAGTCTAGTAAGGCTGCATGGACATGAGCATTACCACCCCAGGAGCCCATAATGCATGTGATTTCCCCCTTGCTGTTGTCAGGCAGCTTTTCGCAGCCCTTCACAGGAAGAGTCATTACTCACTTTACTCATCATCTGAGGGCTCTTGCTCTTAGGACAGAAGGGAACTGTTTACAGAATAAATTGTTTTCCCCAGCGTATCTTTCCTCTGGTAGTCTATAAATCTCAGGTGCTGTCAGTGGTGAGTGGAAATGAAGGGTATTGCTAGATAGGGAGGAATTCTTATCTTGTATCCAGTTACTTAAATGTGACTCCAAGTCTTCTCACATGTACACTGCTCTTTATGTCTGGAATACCTTGTGTGGGGCAACTGGAATTTAAGGCTTTGACCACATGGCATGGTGGGGACCAAACCACACAGCAACTCGTCTGTCAAATTTTATTTTTCCCAAGGTGTTGAGAATGGTAGAGAGGACAAAGCTGCTACACAGAATACTCTCAGCTGCGCATTTCACATGTTTTGTGGACAGAGGAATGCCTTCAGACATCCCAGCTTTACTGCTTATTCAGAAAGTGGTTTTGCAAACGAAGATTCTCTTAGAAACACCACAGCCACGGCACACTTTTAGTCATTTACATTTGTCATGTGTAACTTAAACCGAAGGGGTGTGTGGCAACGCATAAATGCACATGCAATTGGATTATTCGCGTGAATAAAAGTATACACGCAGGTACAGAGATTCATTTTTGCAGGCGCAAGTTTTACCTGCATTATCACCACCTCCCTAAAACACTGAAAACACTGAAAATACCTAAAACACTGAAATCCACGCCGTATCCCAGACCTCTTTCGGAAGACGGGCACGCAGCGCAGATGGTACGATTTACATGAAGGAAAAAGATGGCACAGTTTACACGAAGGAAAAAGATGGTATCTCTTTACGCTCGCTTATGAGGACTGAGCCTTTATGTAAAAAAAATTAAAAAAAAAAAAAAAAGCCTGAAGCCTGAGAGTGTGAGAAGAGGGAGGACATTCGACGAAACTTTTAATTTCCTGTGCCGTCCGGGTCCCGACGCGGGTCTGAGAGCGGCGGAGCCCCGCGCTCGGAGCGGGCAGCGCTGGGATGCGGAGGAGCGGGGCCCCCCCGTGCGATGGGACCGAGCGCGGGGCCGGAGCCGCGCACCCGCCGGGCACAGCCACGTCCGGACGCGGCCTCCGCTCCCCGCATCCCGCATCCCACCTTCCTTCCCTCCCCTCCCTGCGGGACGGCCCCGACCCCTCCCGGCTCTCCCTCCGTGCCCGCGGCTCCCGCCCCGCCCGGGCGCGCCCCCGCGCCCCGCGCGCCCCCGCGGCGGGAGGGGAGGGGAGGGAGGGGCGGGGCGGGGACGCGCGGGGCGGGGCGGGCGCTGTGCCCTCCCTTCTCTCCCTCCCCTCCCGTCCCCTTCTCTCCCCTCCTTTCCCTCCCCTCCCCAAGGTGTTGGCGGCGGCTGCGGCGGGGACGCGCTCGCTCGCTCGTGCCCGCGCCGCCCCCCCGCGCCCGCTCCCGCGCCCGCTCCCCGCGGCTCTTCCCGGCTGCGGCGCCTCGGCCATGGCGGAGCTGAGCGCCGAGCGGCTGCGGGCGCTGCCCGGCAGCTGGAGTTACGGGATCAGCCAGGGCGGCCGCGTCTTCTTCATCAAGTGAGCGCGGGGCCGGCGCGGAGGGGAGCGGGGCCGGGCCGGGAGGGGCGTGCGGGGAGCGGAGGGGAGGGGGAGGTGGGAGAAGGGGGCGGCGGGGCTGCGCCTGCCTGACTCGGTCCGTGTGTCCGTCCCCGCAGCGAGGAGGCGAAGAGCACGACCTGGCTGCACCCGCTCACCGGAGAGGCCGTGATCACCGGGCACCGCCGCAGCGCAGGTACGAGCCCTGCCCGCAGCCCTGCCCGAGCCCCTGGCCCTGCCCCGCTCCGCTCGGGGGTCTCGCCGAGCCCCGGGCGGGCTCAGCGCCCCGTCCCCCGGTCCCTCGGAGCCGCCGCAGCCCCCCGGGACAACTCCCGGTCCCGCTGTCCCCGCACTCCGCGCAGTTGTTCGCCCCGGGCTGAGCGGGGCTCACATCGCCGACCAGCCCCGCGTGTCCGGCTCCGCTCGGCAGTTCCTTAAAGCGCCTTCCCCTGCCCACGAGTTGTCCCTCCGTGCCTGTGCAGTGTGTCTGTCCTCACTCTCTCTGCGTTGCCTCGCATCACCCCTATAACGCTGTATAGTTACCCTTAGAGACCGGCGTGTTCCTCTCCTGCTTCTCTCTGCCTATCCCGTCTATTCACCTGCGTAGCATCCTTTCTCAGTTTAGCACGAAACCGCTCATCTGACTCCTGTTTCCGGCAGTACCTAGATTTAACCACGATAAGTGTACTAAAATACAGAGTCTGATTTCACTGGTCACCCAGACACCCTTTTTTTTTCTCCCTTCACTTCCATCTAGGCTGAGTCTGTGTGGTTTCTAAGTGACTGAGAGAGGTGGAATAGGTAGGAGGAAAAGGGACTTGAAACATTAGAAATAACTTGGAGGGAGGAGGGTGGAACCAGTCTTTGCTTCTGCTGTTTTGTTCCACTCTGGAGAAGTAGCAGCAGGAGGTGCTGGAGGAGGAGGATTTACAGCAGACACTCTGGAGACCAGGAGCCAAACTCCGACTGCTGGAATTGCACACAGGCTACATATGCCACTGGGAGGTGGTGGAGTGTAGTAATAAGTGCAGTTGTTTTTATGTATGTAATCACTTGGATAATCGCAGGGAAATCTGCAAGTGAATTGGTCTATATCAGATTATTTGCTTTTTATGTTTGGTTAATACTCATGCATTAAGAAATCAGAAACAGCCTCTTAGAAAACTGCAGGCAGCCTTTCTTTTCTTTTTTCCTTTTTTTTTTGAGTTGAGAATAGTTTAAAAACCACAGGTTTCTGGCTATTAGAACTCTGCAGTTTGATTTGCTGTGAAGGTCTGTTGTTTGTAAGAAGTCATTTAATGCTGGGAAATGGAACTACTGATTGCTATCAGGCTCCTTTTGCTCCTGCTTTCAGTGCTCAGATTAAAAAACTGGCCTTCATCTACAGCAATATGCATGGAGGCAGATGTGCTTTGCTCGTTCAACACTAGCATTAGCTGAGTATTAATTCTTTTTTTAAACTATTCCCACTGTCTCTTTTGGCTGATGGTGATTTCCCAGTAATTTTCCAAGTGTCTCACTTGTTTCTGCCGTTAAGTGCCTTCTAAAAGAAATGCAGTTTGCTTTTGAGTATCTGGGGTGTTGTATGTAACATTGCAAAGTTATCATGGGGTAAATTAAACTTATTTCTGAACACAAGAGTGAGGCATGACCTTGGATATATTGACCATGATTTATTAATCAGATACCAAGGTGTCTGCAAACCAAATCTGTTCCTGTAGTTTCCCTCATTCATGTGTATGTTAATGAATCTTTCCATACAGAGATATAATCAAACAGATTAATTCTGGGGTTTGTATCTTGTTTTGCTCTGACCATCGTTTTGGAACCTAGTCAGAATATGTTCAAATGATGTCTTCTTTTAAACAATTTTTGAGTGAATAACACTTCTTTTGGAGATGTATGTTATTGTAAAGCTGCCTATTAAATAATGCTGTAAGGCATGTACTAGACGATGAGGAAAGCTTTGTCCTCCATTATGAATTGAAGTGCTTTTTATTCCTTGAGATATTCAGCACTGAAAAGGTATATTTTTGCAAAATTCTATAGCAGCCATAAATACTTCTACTAGAGAGACTTCCTGTTTGCTGTACTTTGCCCTGTGCCATTATCAAAAGATGCCTTGATTTTTCTTCTAGAGAAGACAGGAGTGAAGAAAAATGCCAGACAGACAGAGCAAATAAGCAATGTGGGGGGGAACAACACATAACCCAGACTGATTTTTTTCTTTTTTTTTAGGAAATGCATTCTTGCTTTTATAATTCAATGAGAGAGTGCTATGTCTCAATCATTATTTTTATTAACTGGGGCAAACTTTTAAGGGTAATGATGCATCTAGAGGTGCATAAATGTACCCAACATCCTCAGAGCTTCCATTACATCAGGAAGCTGTTACTTGAGAAATTGGCTATTAGTGGTGTGGGGGTTTTTTAATATGTGTACTCCTAGGAGTGATAATAGAAAGGAAGAGATGTACCCACTTCCTCCACTAGATTTGCATTGAAAATGATTTTCATGTGAAATGGGATAGAGTTGTAAACACTGCAGGAACACTTGTTAGTCACAACAAGTGGTGGAATTATGCTAATACAATGCTGATGCTCTGTGGTGTAGTTGGTAGGATGCCTGTTAAGGTGCTTGTGACTTGCATGTAACTCAGTAGATGGATTTTTGTTTGGATCTCTGTCTTTCAGGTAATTTGATGCTGCTGAAGTTCAAGGTAGAAGGATCTGGAGCTGACCAGGAGTTCTAGTTACTGGTCAGAGGAAGGAATGTTGTTAAATAAGGGCACACTTAGACCCTCGTTGTTATTACTGGAGAAGGAGAAATCCAAATCAGATTTTCATTCCTGTAGCTTTTCTTGGCTTGCAGAATTAAAACTGAGACAGTATTGTGAGTCAAGTCTGAAATATTTGTTCATTGGACTAAAGGTTTCAGCATGTGGAATCAGACACACAGTATTTTAGCTACCTTGGTGTTAGGGAGTAGACCAGTATGTCCAGCATCATTTCAAAAGGTAATTGGGATGTTTTGCTGCTTGTTTTCCAGACTTACCCACAGGTTGGGAGGAAGCATATACTTTTGAAGGTGCAAGATATTATGTAAAGTAAGTTAAATGTTTGTCACAATACTATAATTTTCAATTACTTTGTCTAAATGTTGCTGTAATTTTGAATGTGTTCCAAACTGAACTTAAATGTTACGCTGTAAATCTAAAAGGCGTATTGAAGCTTGTAATAGTGTGTGTAGCCCTTTGTTTACTGAATTCTGCACAACTAAAACAATTTTTTGAGTTTTTGTGTTAATACTTCTAATTAAAGCTGTTTAAGGATGCAGATTCAAGTGCAATTTTTGCTGTGAGTGTAATCATCTAGCAAGAAATGTCCTTGTGAGTCAAGAATGCCTTGAATTGGTTTGTTTGACATTTGTGTGTGTGCACTGTCCTGCTGTAAATGCTTTCACAAAGGCAAGCTCTTACTTCATCACAGGGAGAAGAGCCTTGGTTTCGGCCCTGTTCTCTAATTACATTGTTTAAAGCCACGCTGAAGGTTTAATTTGGCCGTTTTCTTTGTGGACCTCCTGCTTCTGCTTCTAGCATCGATTTTTTCATTATTTCTTTTGTTCCTGCTTTAGTATGTTTTGAGGACTATGTTCACTATGGTAGACTTGCTGTATGTATTGTCTTTTGAATGAGAGACATGGAAATACAGCTCTTATGCAGAAGTCTAGAGGGGGTATTGATTGGATCTGTACAAACTTCTTACAAGCTTTTCCTCTCCAGATAGTTAGACCATCCTTATTGGACAGTTTTAAAGTGGCACCTATGTATATTTGTCAGATTAATATGCTTCCTTTTCTATTATTTAAGAACTCACAGGCTTTTCTCAATGCAGTCAGGAGTTTTTACTCACTGTACTGTGTGTTTGTTTTGCTGTGTTTAAATGAATAGTGTCATCAGTGGGATAACTTAGGAGTGAAAGCTGCTATTAGTCATAGAGGTTATAAGCTACAGCTTATAGGTTTTTTTCTGTGTCTTAGTGTTGAGCAAAAGGTTGCTGTTCTGTGTAAGATGCATTGTAGACATTGTGAGATGGATGTTATGTATGTGTTGCATGGTTTATTTCATATAAGAACATGCTTGATTTGATCCTAAACAAAATTTAAAAAGATGTACTGAAGGAAAATGCTCCCAAAAATCTGATCAGAATGGGCGCTGTCCTTTCTAGCAGGGGACTGCTTGTTAATAGGTGATGGGTTTGTTTTAGTGTTCTATTCTGCCTTATTGCAACTGGCAAGAAATGCACCTGACTGAGGACAGGGATTCATAAGAATTTCACCTCCAGAGTTCTCTGCAGATTATTAAATGAAGACAAGTAAAAAAGAAGGCTGTGTTTGTGTGTGTATGCAGTATAAAAAAAAATTCTTGTAGTCTTTGAGATGGAACTTGTTCTCATAGAATAAGCCTATAGACAATGTTGGCTGGCTGTAGTAACTGGAAAATAGAGACTTGAGTTTTCTTGGAATAAAAAAAACTGTGTGAACAGCTATTGTAGAGCAAGTGATGCCCTTATGGACAAACTTACCAAGTTCTGGTGTCCAAGGTGTTACCATAACTGTTAGGATGTACATTGAGCTGATTGTTTTGCTGATAGTGAGCGCTAAATAGCTCAGTTTGTATCTGAAAGTTGTGCTGCATCTTCTCTGTGGTTTGATAGACGTAGGAGGATGGCAGGGATGGTGCTGTCAGGCCTGCTGAAAGGTTCACGTGGTCTGACCAGTTTGGCATCCTCAGCTAAATACGTGTTTGTTGTGCAGCCTCCCAGGCTGAATTTGAATTTCTGCCCAATGATAGCTTCTCCTTGTAAAGCTGTCTAGCATTCAGCCCTGCTGGTGCTAGAGAAGATGTGAGAGCTAACGTAGACAGGGTGACAACATTATAATCGCTGCCTTATAATCCTAGGCAATGTAACTCTGGGTGATATGTTGATTATAATAATTCTGGTTGTCTGAATTTAAACTACTCTGGGGCTCCCTCATGAGGGGCAAACAGTGTGGGCTGTTGTGACCACCTGCTATACAAGCACCCCCACATGTGGATTTCTAACTACGCCCTGCTCATTTGTGTGTGCTGGTTTGCTAAATATTAATGTTTATATTGTTGATTGCAGCATAACAAATACTATGTTATAAGTAAATATATTGAAAGCTTGTTTGTAAGTTGCAGGGAAATGAATGTAAATAACCTGCTATTGATGGGTTCAGCCACGTGAAACTTGGCTGTTGGATTTCTGTGATGTGTCCGCTAAGAGAGTTAGACAAGAAGGATAGTCAAGTTTCATGATCACATAAATAATTTGACCTAACTTCTGAGGCACAGCTTCAAATATGTGGGTTGAATAGAAATGTTTAACAACCTTGCTTTATGGTAAGATCTTATGCTAGACTGTGTTTGAAAATAAAAACCTTTTGAAAATTATTCTTCTGGTTCTTTAATAATAGGTCTTCAGTGTTCCAAGTGGGTGTGTTGCTGAATCTATTACTGTGCTTTTTTTGGCTTTGATGTAGTAAACACTGTATAATCAAATTGGGATAATGTCGAGGAGATAATCGTCAGCTAAATCTTAACATTCCTTGGACTGGAATTTCAAACAAATGACTCAGTATAGAGACTGCATTGACATGTGATTATTTTAAAGGACACTGAATTTTTCTTAGGATGTGTATGCTCATTTTCAGAATAAGGAAATACTAAATGGTGACTGTTTTACACATTTTTTTTTTCTTCTGCTTCCATGACATTGAATTTGTTCTAGCTTTAAGATGGAAAGATACACTGAAACAGGGATAGATAAGGAGTTGTTTCCATTGCATAACGTGGTTTTCTTTTGGCATTGGGTTGTATTAGTAAGTTGATGCTGGCTAGTACTTTGACCTTTTTTTGCCGGGCTGTTTGTTGGTTTTTTTTTATTAGTAGAATTCTATACTTGCTAGTGGCAGAATCCTTTCCCAGCGTCCTTCTCATCCCTTCTAAATGCAAATGACAAAAGATATTATTTGTTGTTTGGAGTTTTAAAAAGTGTAATGTGATGATACACTGTATGTGTTCTCTTGCGATGTAGTTCCACTGTTGAGGTGTTTTGTCTCTCTGGGAGTGAGAAAGTCTGATTTTGTTTACTTAACATTAGGCATGTGCACAGAAGGCCCTTCCTTGCCTTTTGGTGGGAACTCTGTCATTAAACTTTGCTGGAGTAATGCTTGGTTTTGTATTTATACAGTAACTCCTGCTGAACTTTTACCTGGAACACAGAGCTGTATGACTGTAGAATTGATACATTCAACTATAACCTTTAATACTTTATTATCAGTTAACTGTTGAGTCTTTTGTGTTATGAAGTAAAGCAAGGTATGGTAAAACTCCTGAGCTGGAAAATTACAGCACAGCAAATTTGAGATTTTTCTTTTGTCCTGCTTAGAATCCTTCACTGAACTAGTTATTTATGCTGAGTGTCCTGAGCACTCATTGAGCTCTGAAAAGCTATCCCCAAAACACGTCTAAGCTATATGGGAAGCTTAAGTTACTTATATTATTTATAAGTGCACAAGGAAATGGACCCATGGGACAATCCCATTATGATACTTGTCAACAGAGAAAAAGTACCTGGTCATGGACTTCAGACTCCTCACCTGTTAAGATCAATGAGAATTTTCAACTTGATGTTTTTAGTACCTTGTGATGACTTCATAGTCATTGGGCACCAGAGCACTGGTTTTGAGCACCATAAAATGACATCAATCTCTCTCTCTCTCTCTCTCTCTCATTCTCTGTGTTTATTCATATGCACGTGTTTAAGAAACCCTTTTCTCTGGTTAGAACCACACAACTATCAGGCATTTGCTTACTTTTCTTGCCTTTTTTCTTTTTCCACTGTAGTGGTTCTGAACATACCTTTAGGATTTTTTTTGGTTCTTTTCAAAGCAGGGTTATAGTATTTAGGTTATTAATTTACCAAATAAAGTTGTCCTAAAAATCGATCCAAAGGTGATATTTGTGGAATTTTGCATCAGTCTGCCTAGTTTGGCTTCTACAGAAGTACTCTTAAATAAGTGTTTTGTGGGTGCTAGAACTTCATATTTCTTAACTTTGTTGTAGGACTGATACTTTTTGGGCAGTACAAAAGCTGACTGAAGACATTTTTATAACTTAAAGAAATAAGAAGGTTAGAGTTTAATTTTTAGGGTTTTGTGTTGAAGTTTACCTTTTTTTCTGTGTTTATCAGAACAATTTTTGCCTGTTGCTTGCTGAAGCAAGACATTACAAACCCTGTCCAAAGCCGAGGTGAATTCACTGTTGTGTCAAATAGAGGTTTTGTATGCTTTTATAGAGACTTTTTATCAATGCAGGTTTGTTTATTGTAGACACGTAGCTTGAAAATTGGGAAGGCAAGAAAAATTTATTAAGTGATTAAAAGGGATAAGAACTCTTTCAGCTTTGAGCTTCTATTGTTTACTAAAATAAACCTGTGCTCATTGAGAATTCAGCTTTGAACCTTCGTCTTTTATGTGCATTCTAAAGATCCCTTCCCATTCAGCTGAGACTTTCTCCAAAAAAATTAAAGAACAACTAGCCCTGTTTGCAGAGAAGCCCTTTCTTGAAAGGAAAAATGTAATTTGAAAAAAATGAGAATAGATCAAACTGTTTTCCTCCAAGGCTGAGAATCACAGTGTTCCTCCCAGAAATTCAGTTCTTTTTTTGTTGCCTCTAACCTTTATTTTACTAAAATAAAGGCTTAAGTTTATTCTTTTTCTTACATGGTGAGGCCTCTAGGTCAAATAATGGCATGTGCTTAGATGGGTGAGCTGGGACATAACAACAAGCTATCCTGTGCCTTTTATAGTGAGCAAAGCTGTTCAGATAAGAAGTTTTGGGGAATGCCTGCAACTTTATTATCTATTTTAACATTTGCTTCTTTATTCCCCTGAAATATTTCAAGAACCAAAAACAGTGCAGTGCTGAAGCTGGGTGTGGAGGTGGAGGGATTCTAGACACAGGAAGAAATGGGTGTGGGTCAGAGGAGAGGTGGGACAGCATCCAAAAAGCAGCTTACAGGTTGGATGTGGAAGGACGAGGTTGTAGGTAGTGGTGTAAGAGTGTGGGAGTAGTTGCAGAAGGGGAAGGAGTGGAGACAACCAGGCTGAAAGGAGCAGTGACAGTGGAAAGTCAGTAAAAGGAGTAGGAGTGGGAGCTGATTTCCTGGGAGCAAACTTAATGGAATTTCTCCCAGAGGGAAGGGTGGCAAAAGTTCACCCTGCAAAAACAACTTGTCTGACTCGTGTGCAGGTCTGGCAGGGCCCATTATCCCTGGCTTAGGAACCTGTTTCAAAGTGAGTCTGGGAGGTAGAATATCAAATGTGAACCTTAGGAATTACTGTGCCTATAAAGTCTCTTTTTGCCTGTGACGTCTGTGGTTGATATTTTGAGCTGTCGCTTTCCTGAAGTGTGTTTCTAAATTGGGCAATACCTTAAATGCTTCAGTTTCTCTAGGATAGACTTGAAAGCATGAGAAAACTTTCACTAAGATAGACTTGAAAGCATGAGGAAACTTACTGTTTGTTTGTTTTTTTTTTAAACCATTACCAAGTTTTTAAACACTTGTAAGAATTAATGTATGATTATTTAAAAACACAAAAATACCTATATGTAAGTTGTTACATGAAATGCTGAAATCTGTGAGAAATACGTGGAAGATACTCAAACCTTTTGATATTTGATAACAAATTAGTAAGTTAGTCTCTAGTTTTAGATCCTTGTTTCCAAAGTGCTAATATTTCTTCCCTGACCTGGGTCTTTATTGGTGACAGAGTAATAATAGCAGGTAAAGCAAATATACTATACTTTTACCACATTGCAGTGAATTGTTACACTGTCTTTCATTTTTGCTATCCACTATGTGTGGAAGATGGTAAAAAGCACAGGAAATGCTGATCAGTCAAAATTTTGTGTAGGTGGTTGCTGCAATAAGTATATAATGAATAAATGCATTTTTTTCCCACAAACCTTCCGTTCCTTTGCTAAAAAAAGATAATTGATGTGCCTTCTTAAGAATGATTTTGGGGCATGTACCAGTGTTTCATCTTCCAGTTGTGTCGGGGTGTTGCATGGGTTCTTTTACTTTTCCTCATCTTGGTTCCCATGTCCTGCAGCGCTTGGAACTGAGGGACACTTCCAAACACTCCTGAACTGGCAGGCAGGTGAACCTCGTGAACTTTGCCAGCAGGGAAGTCCACATGCTGTAACTCCTGTTTGGTAGAACTTTTACAGGTCCAAATTTCACCTGGTGCCTGTTACGTTCTGCTTTTGCTTTAAAGGAATTGCACCCACTTCTTTTTTTTTTTTTCCCCCCCTCTGTGGTCTGAAGGTGTTTGGTTGTGCTGGATCAAAACCGGTGTCTGTTGTGGTGGCTGCGCCAAGCCTGTTTTTCCTGCATGTGTTTATGTTACACTGGCTCTTATTACAATGATTTACACTTTCATTAGACCTGAGATACACTCGGGCTGGCAGTTCAGAGCACTCCTCAGTTCGCTTCTGTGTGAGAGGGGAAGGAGAGCTCCTGCGAAGCTGGAGGCAAATGCTGGCTGGAAGCAAAGCTCCCCAGCCCTGACTGCTGGGATTTCTGCCAGCCTGGTGCCTGTATATGTGGTTTTTTTTCCTGTGTTTCAGTAAGTAAGTACCTAAATTTAAACTCTCCTCTTTCCCTTGCCTTCTTTCTTTGGAATGTGGAGGATAACCTTTCTGCTCGCTTCACTTGCTCTTGCCTTTGGTTGAAGGGAAGGTGATGTCGAGGGGGGGAAAACATAGAAGTTTGGGGATGGGAACTTAATAGCACATAAGCAGTCCAGTAAAACTCTCTGGGAAAGATTCCTCCTTCCCAATACTGGGTAGGACATGAAGATCTGCTTAAATAGTTGGTTGAGAAGTTGCATCTTTCTGCTCCAAACCTATGAAAATTAAGTTGAATACTCATTTGAAATCTGTGAAGTGGGGAAAAGAAGTCTTTTAGAACGCCTGTGTGGCCTGTGATGGTCTTGGAGCTTTATATAAGCTATTAAAAAGATACTTGGTTATTCAGGAGACTCCAGAAACTTAGTTCTTCCTGGCTTTCTCCACTGTGATTTAGTAAGAACAATTATTTGCAAGGAAGGGTGTACTGCCAAGCAACCTAACCTTTAAAATCAGCTCCCTGTTTCTTCTTCTTCAGGAATCTGTTATAAATCATGTTTAATGGAAACAAATACTTGAAACTAATTTTGTGCTTTATTAACTGGAAACCTTTCATTGTGTCAAACCAGGTAAGAGAGGTCCTAGAAAGCAAAGGTGTTTGAAAGCAAAATACCTGGTGAAGGTTTTGATTTCAAATGCCATCTTTGAATTCCAGGATTTCCTGGAAACTTTTATCATCTTTACTACTCGTTGAGTAAGTAGGACTACTGAAAGTGCATAAGACCTACAAAAATACTGCTTTTGATTTTTTTTTTCTCCTGAACTGTATTACCTGCAAAATTCTGTCCATTTGTATTTCTTTTATTCTCTAATTTTGTGTTGAATCTTGCACATTATGAAGCTGCTGACCAATGTCTCTAACATTTATCATTTTTGAGAATGTGTTGTGGGATGAGTAAAAATAGGTTACATGATCTTTAAAGGTTTTCCATGAGCTTGGTTTATAAGAAGGACAGAAATCTCACTTTGAAATAAAATTTTGTAAGCAACAGGAGTAAACACGTGGTGCTCTCAAATGCCTGTGATGAAGAAGAAAACCTTTTAATCTGATTGAATGTCTGAAAGGGTAACTTGGTTTCTGGATGGCTAAGACTGCTGGGTGGGTTTTTTCTTTGGTTGATATTACATGTTGACCACAGCACTTTGTAAGGTTACCTTATTTTGTATTATTCCATGTACAAGGAAAATCCTCCAGATGAATATAAAGCTCTTGGTTTGAAATCTTTCATAAGGTTTGGTACAGAGGGTTGAAAAAGAAAATTGCAAACAAGGATATGTGTTTGAGCAATCAGTGTCATAACATCAAGTGTTTATTTTAATGATGAATTTTAATGAGAGGAATGATGCAAGTTAAACCTCATTAGAAATTCATATAATCTGTTCTAATCTTAAATCTCTTATGGTACAAACTCTTATCTTCTCTGCTTAATGTGGGTATCAGTTGCTTACCTGGTCTGAAACAGTGAAGTAGCACAAATGATACTAAAGTTTTTTTGTAATCAATAACATTTTAGCTTTTACTGATTGATTCGTCCTCTTTGTTGTATCTGCAGAGTTAAAAGAATTTTACCTTTGAACCAATACATTTTTACTTGGTTGAATTGAAACCTAAAAATATCTCTAATACGGTGAATTATACTGGAGTGGGTCACTAAAGTTACCCAGGGGGTAGTTGTTAAAATTGTCCTGCAATGAATTTGAAGAGTTTGGGAGCCTAAACAGTTCTGCTCATCATCGGTGGGAGTCTTGGGCCATCTGTCTGCAGTTTGTGGTCAGTAAAAAATACTGGCTCAGGATTTCTCATCTCTTTCCACAAGTACACCTAGGGACTGCCCCAGGCTGATGGACCTTGAGACAGTAGTGGTGTGTCCTGATCTCTGTCTGCTGTTTGTGTCCCTCCTTTTTCTCAGCTTCACATAAAAATGAGCTGACAATTCTGCAATCAGCAAGACCTCTTCATAAATCTTGCCTTGAAGTGGTGTGGAGATGAGACTAGAAGGAAGCTGAGTGCAAATTGTGCTAACACTGTTGGAAAAGGTGTTTTGGCTTGTATTTCCTTTTGTACTGAGCTTTGTATTTCTTTATCTGCAACTCCTGTCTGTCTGACAATTCAATTACTGAATGAAAGGGGATTTTTTTTTTCTGGAAATTGAATTTAAAACTTTCCCAGGTTAAAACTTCCTCTGTAGTGATTGCCACAAATAGGGTTTAAGGAAAGTTTTTTGTTCTTAAGAGCAGATAAACTGACAACCAAACCAGTAAATTTGCCTAATTTTCTAGCTGAATACATTGCACAGTACACAGTAAACAGCATAAAAGGTGATGTTTTAGAATTATTTATATGAGTCATGCCTAGTAGTGTGGTAAAGTGACTTCTGTTTAAATGTAAATTTAATGACAGAGTATCCTTTTGGCCCTCATGTTGTGAGTAATGCTTATATATTTGACATATATATATATATATATATGACACATTGTTCTTTGAAGGACCACCATTCCAAGTTTCTTACCTGGAACATTTGCATTTTTCTTCACTTTCAAAATATAATCAGGAAAAATCTGAGCCTTTTCCTGAAGTGCTCTTTTTGTATTCTAAGCTAAACATTTTGCAATGTGCTTCAGAATAGAGCTAGCTCACTCTGTGGTTTTTGTTCAGCTTCAGGTGAGAGTGCCAAACCTGTCTAACAAGAAATTCGGGATTTCTGTTGCCTCTGATTGCTCACTTTGTGGTTTAAAACAACAAAAAGTGCTATCAAATTCAGCAGTCAATTCAAATGCCAGTGCTTTATCCTCTTCATTATAATCTTTTGTTTGGGTGCCTGCTGCTTCAAAACATTTCTGAGCTCAGATAGGTAAGTTATTTGAAAATCTTACCATTTTGTAGCTGAAAAAGAACTAGAAGGGAGACATAAGTAGCAAACAATCTGTTGATAAAAGCAGTGATGTCCCATTAGCCTCTAAGTGGGGTTTGTTGTGTTTCACAGCTTTAAGCAAAGGCTGCATCAGGCTGAGGAGTTGGAAATACCAACATCTTGGTTTTAAATAAGAGGGGGAGGAAGTCTTTTGCAGTCGCTGCTCAATAATTGAGTTGTGTTTTTTTTCTTTTTGACTTTTAGTGATGCTGTTTGTAAGTCATTACAGCAGGCAGAGACTTCTCAAACTTTTAATGGGGATTGAAGGTGCCGTCATTTTTGACAGGTGTTGCAATCATTAACTTGTTCAACAACCCTTACACTTCCATTGTTTTGTTACTTTGCTTAAAATACTGCCTTGTGCAATTGGAGATAGGGTTTTCAGAGACATTCTGGTAACTTAAGGTTTTTATTTATTTTTTTTTCAAGGAGGTGAAAAAAATAATCTGGCATTGGTTCAGAACCTGTGTCTCCTAGATTCACCAGGCCTGGTGTATAGGAGATTGTGTTGCTGGCAGAGTGAATCTGTAAAGAGAAAACATAATTTCTCACTTGTTTGAAGATGTGTTAAGCCCTTCTAGGAAAAATTGGAATAGGGTTTGCTGACTGGCTCTTGTATTCCTATGTAATTTCTTTGCAGCAGTAGGGACCTAAATTGTAATGAATGGAGGTGAATAGGTTTTGGATTTAACTGCTGAATTCATCAGCTGTCTCTGTTAGAACTGTAGTGGCAATGGTCAAAAGCAGAGCTTATGGGGGATTTTATGTTTTGGGTTTTTTTCTGTCCAAATTTGACATAGTTATGTTTACCACAACAAAAAATCAAGCGCAATGCAGACTAAGCTGTAGTTGGCAGCTGTTAATTTGTTTTGATCAGAGACAAATATTTCAAGTCTTCTGATCAGTTTATTTTCCTTGAGCTGAAGTAATTTGGTTTTATAATAGTCAAAAAGCCTGTCTGCACCACTGGTTTGAAAGCAAAAAAAATTAGAGATTTATTTATATCAGAGAAACAACTGTCTCCAACTCTGTCTCTTCAGTTCTTTTCTTCTGCTGTTTGACCTTCTCTTTCTCTTCCTTTTTATTTTATTTCTGTATATGTGCCCTTATTGTTCACCTTACTATTTTCACTGTTACTCTGCTTGCTTCTAGCACTGGTAGCTCAAGCAGTGTTAGACATGATCTTCCCCAGTTGGACTGCATGCCAGATTTTCCTAAGGGGAATGTAAATACTGTGAGGTCAGTTCAGTATCAAATGCCTGCAGCCTGAAATGAACTCGGCAGGATTTTCTGCTATTCAGTCAAAATTAAGACCTGCTCAAGATACACTGCTAAATAGTAAAAAGTCAAGGCTTTGAATTATATATTAAGCTTTACATATATTTTGGGGTTTTTTTAACTTTAATTAAGCTTACTTTTCTTACCCTGCAGTAAAAGAGTGTGCACTAGGGAGAAGTCACTGTAATTGTGGTAATTAACAGATATGTTTAAAAACCTCTTGCTATATATTGATGGATTAGGTTACTTGATTTACTTCTAAAAATGATGAAGGGGTATATGTGTGTGCATGCTCACCTGCAACATATTTAATACAGTAACACTTAAGCATTGAACTAGTGTGCTTTTCACAGCAAATACAATTTTTAGCCCATCTATTTCTCCGTGTTTGTCCTTCACTTCTCCCTTTCTCCCTGGTAAAGAATGGTGGGGAGAAAGAACTGCAGTAAACTCCCATGGCAGAGCAAAAACAAATTGCCATTTATGACTTTCTCCTGTACTTGACAAAAACCTGCTGGCCATTGTTTTGAGGGAGGATTGCTCACTGTGTTTCCTTTAGATCAGTGATGCTCTTTAATTGGGCATACCATAGTTTGAGTGACTTGCATCTCTGTACTGCCAGGGACTAGTGCTTCTGGTTTTACGAGGAGTGAAAGTATAGATTAAGAACTGAATTGAGGGGTTTTTGCTCTGTAGTGCTGCTGCCAGTAGATTGACATACTTTAGGCCTATTTGTCTTTCAGACTCTTGTCTGTGAAAGACTGGCTGCTGTTGGTTTTGGCAAAGGAATCCATCTAATTGATGACATTAAAAAAAATAATCTCTGAATGTTAATAGGCAAGTTGGGGGTTGAGTTGTTTTTTGGTGTTTTCCATTGGCCGTGCCATGACAAGACTGATTCATTGGCCATTTATCTCCAGGGCTCCAAGATGTCATGATAATGTCACTGTGAAATGACAGCAGCAAAATATGACTTGTGGTTGGAGAGTTTTTTGCTTTCTTTTTATCAAAGATGTTTTATTTTTGTGAGGAGATGAATAGTGTTGTGGTTGTGAGATGAGTCCAAACTGCTCTACAGTGTTTTTGTTATGTTACTGGTGAAGTTTCACCAACATATCTGTGGTTTTGTTTGGGAGACTTCATGATACTCAGATGAAGAAATATTTGATAATTGAATGCTGTGCTTTGATTTTCGTAATGGTGGGTCTTGAAAATAGCTGATAGAGGTGTTGATGAAAAACTACAATGTTGAACTGAGAATAAAACAGATTTTAAAGTGGAAAGCACTTGTAGCTGTCATGTAAGCAAACTGTTAAGTTTAAATGAATACATTATGAAATGGCTCATTCTGAAGCAAAGATAAATGCATTATGGAGTGTATAATCTGTCCTTCAAGAATGGTACTAAAATACAGTTCTTGAACAGTTTTATTAATACTTAATTTTGTGCCATTGTACAGCAGTTTTTACTATACTTGAAATTGTTTACTTGGGAGATCAACATTACATACCATTTCTCTCTAAAAATGAAAAGCATAAACACCTGTGTGCTGGTAGGTCACTGCTTTAAATACTCAAGTAAAAATTGAGGTTGTTGGCTGTGCAGTAGTAGGAACAGTTCATCTATCAATTCTGTGCTTGCTTTTAAAACAAAATGAAAAGCTGTTTTTGTTACTTAATCAAAATAATGTGTGCTTGGGTTTCCTGTAGTTGAAATTAAATGATGTAATAGTAATTTCTGAAGTCCATTTGAAAATGATGGGAATTTCATCAGCAGAATTACAAGTAGCCTGGCACGTGACTAGCTGCGATTTGTGAGGCTGGTTTGGTTTTTTGGTTTTTACAACACTTTGCAGCAGTGCTGTTTAATTTCTAAAGTCAGGGAATAAGGATGTTGCAAATACTAATATGTGGGTGCCTTCCCCATGTGGATTGACTGGGTTTTGGCTTCTGGAGCTGCCTGAGTGATTGACACCAAGTCGGTTCAGCTCATCACTGCAGCAGTGCTTTCCTTGGTCTAATTCTGTAACCCCAGGATTTATTTTGGGAAAGATCCAGTACTGTTGGCTGAGATGTCTACAAGGGAATGTAGGGCTTTTTTTTTTTTTTTCTGTCAAGTAGAACATTGGTCTTTTTAGAAGCTTCTTTTGAAGTATTTAATGAATCCTCTTCATGAGGTGAGATGATTAAACATAGTTTCCCTGTGCATCATTAAAACTTTTTAAAAAAAAAGTGCTGATATTTGTTTTGCGTTTCAGTAGGAAAGTGTGGAGGTCTGTTCTCTCAAATTTGGTTGCATTTGCTGCCTTTTGTACAGCTACATTCCCGTTAAAATGCAGTTTCTTCCCATTGCTGAATCAAAAATAACTGGTCAAGAGCTCTAAGAACAACCATAGTTTCCTCTGCGTGTCCACTGAGAACTTTGGGACATTAGGTATTGGAGTGTTGTCTCTCTGCAAGCCACTGGAAGCTCTTATATCTGTATTTAATCAATTTGGCTGTGCCCCCTTTTCTGCAGAGTAAGTGGAGATGGATTCTTGGAGCTCTGAGGATGAGTTCCATTGGAATACTGAGAAGAGTATGGCTGCAATGCCTGTATTCCAGGTGCACTTAAAAGTTGCATCTATTAGATTTTGTCCTTTTAAATAATTAAATCCAAAATTAGAGGAATTTGTTAGCATCCTTAAAATTATGTGAAGCTTGTTGGTAAGTTCTTCATATACAGTTTTTAATAGCAGCTCTAAACCTAACTTATTTTTCTTAAATGGGGGAGATTAAACTGAACACAGCTAATTGTTTCACATCCTGATCACACCCTAGACAATAAAATCTTATATCTGAGCAACTACTGGAGTATCATCATGTAAAAATTAAAGTTACAGGAAATTATATTACTGTGGAAAAATTCGTTTGCTTTATTCCCACAGGCACTAATTATCAGTGTTCTAAACTGAAACATGTACTTTTCTGCAAAGGATCCTTGTAAGGAAAACATAATCAAGAGCCACTAAAATCTCTGGTCTTTATTTTAGAGATAAATTGTGCTATTTCACTGGTTGCTTTCCAAATTATGTATTGAAATGGTAAAACCAAAAAAAAGTTGCTTGACTAAATTCCACATAATGGTACATTCTTAGCACTCAACACTGAAGAGATGAGAAGGGAAAAAAACATAATTTCATAATACATTTCCAACTCGGGTTTCAACTATGGGTTTCAACTATGGGTTTAAATATGTGATTTTTTTTATTTTTTTTTTTAATTTTCATCCAAAACCACTGCTTATGTTTTTTAATTTCTCAAAGCAGCTCAGCTTTTCATACTTTTAGACTGTGTTTTGTACTGCACAAAATATCTTGGAAATGTTTGTTCTCGAGTTCTCTGGTGATACTGCTTTGAGCTATTTCTGATTGGTGCTCTGATAATTCTTCAGACCACTGAAAGGTGTATGAGACCACTACTAGTTTGTAAGCTATACTTAGATATTTAATAAACTAATATATATTTACTTGCCCATGGTGTAATAGAGAAGAGTGTATAAATATTGCGTGTGGAACAATCTTTGAAGCCTTGATTTTATTTTCAGTAATTACATGTAGTCATCCTCTAGTGTTCCTGCTTTCTGCTGTTATGATTCACCTGGTGGTACAGTAATGGCCAGGGTGATAATTTGGAAAAAAACTGACTCACAGAAAGCTGAGAAGGTACAAGTCCTAAAAAAAAAAAAAAGATAATGGTGTCAGGATAATAGCTGATGTGCATCAGCAGCTGCAGTGATGGGAATGTTCTGTGAGTAACACCAGTAAACAGGGAGCTGCGTGGGGAGAGGCAGCATCCTTCTGAGTGGCCACATTTCTTCAGAATAAAACTTTTAATGGAGGAAAAAAAAATATCCAAAGGGAAGAAAGACTGCTTTGTGCCCCTCTAGCTACCTGGGAATAGAATTGATGTGCAGTCCTGGCAGCTGAGGAGGGAATGATTAATACCCTACATGAAGTTAGGGCAGGAATTTACATACAACAGCTGCTTCCTTTAAGCTGAGGAGAACAGCAATGTTTTTAAGATATGACCTATCTTGGCAGTAGATGAACTGAATAGTGTGAATTCATCAAAAGTTTATGTATCTTTGTAACCTGTTTTGAGGCAGCCAAAGTGGTTCATGTTAAATATTTTACATGGCTCAGCTCTCCCTTTTGAAGAATTTTTTTTACCTAACCGAAGTTAAGCATCTGCTTGTAGGAGATATTTTTGCCACAAAAACAGGTTAAAGGTTTTCTTTGTGGTACAAGATTAATAGGTGGAAGAATATGAAGTTAGAGGCCAATTAAAATATTTGCTTGTTTACCCTGTAGAAGTAGTCAGTATTAAAAAAAAAGAGTTCTCTAATGGCATTCTGTAGATAATTTATTTTGGTGAATGTTTTTTCCTCTTTATAAACTTGTTAGTTATGATTAGTTAATTGATTTTTCTGGTTTTTGTTTTGTTGTTTTTTTTTTTAATTGCCTGGAGAGAGAGACTTTCCCAAACTAAAATAATAACCAAAAAAAGCACATCTGGTGTTAATACTGATTTGTTGTTTTTGGGTTTTTTGGTGTTTTTTAGCTGACATGTAGTGTTCATTCTTTAGGTAGTGACTTGAAAATTGAAATCCCTTTCTTTGCAGGTTCTACCACTGGTTTCTTTAAAAAATAAATTTTAAAAAATGGCATAATAATCTGTTTCTTATTTAAGGGAACTTGTAACAAAATTGCCTTCTCACTTGAAATGTACCATGGTGAATACTGAATTCAGCACTAACACACAGTACAGAGGAGACTATCAGTTCCATATTCTTTCAGACTGTCTTTGAAAGGTTTTCAAATATATCCCAATTGTTGTGAATAGTAATACGAATTTTGTGCTGTTTGTTTGGTTGGGTTTTTTTGTTCCCTGATGTGATTTGAACATCTCCTCAGGCAATCTGCAGATGATAGATGCTATTTTATCAGTTCAGCTTATGGAGCCACCAGGTCCTAAATTTTAGTGATGTCTTTCCAAATCTGGATAAGTTGGTTGGTTTATATTTTTCCTCTTCATATCTCCTTTTGAGCCAGTATCTTAACTGAATCTTTTATTTCTCCTTTGTAAAAATAAACTTAGACCAAATGTCTCTTCATAGAATGAATATTCTTGCAGTTTCAGCGAGGAAACTCTTACATGCATTTAAAAAAAACTTCACATGCAACTATATAAATTTATCACCTAGCTGGTATTTCCAGAAAGTGGTGGGAACTCACCAACAGATGATCAGCATTCCCACTGCAGGGACAGCTGAGTGGAAATGGAGCATCTATACATAACTAACATTTTGTTGGCATGATCTGCATGGCCAGTGCTGTCCAGAATTAGCTTGTTTATTGGAGGGGAACAGGAGTTGTTCCCACATTGTACCACTTGCCACAATCTCCTAGCAGTGCTTAAAGTTCCTAAGCCTTTCAAGAAAGTTTTGGTGTTTTTTTTTGGTTTGGGGTTTTTTTTAATGATTTCATTTGGAAAGTAAAAAGGAGATAATTCTTTTTGATTCTTAGATGTTCGGGGGTGTGTTTTTTTTGTTTGTTTGTTTTTGGGGGTTTTTTTGACACATTGCCACTGCTTTTCACTGACCTTTTTATGCAAGGATTTCTGGCTCCTTTTAACAACATTTCCTATTTGAAAGGCAGCACTACTTGCTCAAATTCAATTGACATCTCTGTGATGTTAAGCTTATGAACTGAAAGAATTGCATGCCCTCAGGATAGGAAAAAGTATAATCTATTGATATCTAGGTTGTATTTTATCACTTTCATTTGGGAAAAAAAAAGTGAAAGCTGTGGCCTTCATCCACAGTGCAAAGCCAGGCTTCTTAAAATGAGACTCCAGTTGGAAAAGTCACATGACTCTAAAGGCTTGACATCTGAAAAAATATTGTTTCAGTTAAGCATGTCTGGAAATATGAGCATAGTTTTATGCTCAAGCAGTACTGGTTTAACAGGAAGAATGATATAATAGAAATAGAGAAGATACAGAGAAGTTTGAGAAGGATGATTGAAGATGAAAGATCTTCATTTGAAGAACACCTATAATACCTCACTGAGGGCTGATGTGGAAAGTGCAAGTCTTAAAAAATTATAAATGGTAGAAGGAAAGAGTAGAGAAGACATTTGCTTTATATTCTAGTTAAAGAACTAACAGGAGAAATTACAGATCAAGAACAGTTGACCCTTGTGCCTGATGTTCAAAAGGTCTGAAAGAAACATCCATGTCATTTAGGAAAGGGACTGAAAACATGTAGAAAGTATAGCTCAGGATGGCATAGGCTTTGAGTTGCAGTCATGGAAGAAGAAATGTGGTCACCTCTTTCATTTAGTATCCCACTTTGGAGGCTTGTAACAGCCAGAGCAAGGTATCCCTGTGCATCCCTGTGCTTCTGATGGGCTCTCCAGGGTGTTTGCTGCTAATCACAGCTGGGAACAGGGCACTGTGTTATGTGGGCCTAACCCAGTTCAGCAGCTCTTAAGAACAAGTCTTAATCACCAAGTTTTAACTAGTAATTTACTAGTAGTAAGTGAGAGGAATGTTGTTTTAATTAAGGTGATGCAGATTATTAGGAATGGTCTTGCAGAGTATCTCTGGCTGGTATCTTATCACTGAAGCTTTGATGGATGCTGTGTGTGCACAAAACATTGCTGGATGGGAAGGCTTAATAGTTTGCTTATAGTAATGTTTTGGGTTTGACTTGTTTTGAAAATAAACTATGTAAACATGAAAATGCTACTGATCTTCCTACTTAAGCTTTACTACACGCAGAGATTTAATGAGAGGAACATAAAAGTTATGAAATCAGTAGATACTGTCTGCTGGCTCAGTATTGATTTAGACTGCTGGAACTGACTTTTTCACAAAGAGGTTTGTGTGAGGTGGTACCTGGCAAAGAGATTTTTGAAGCTGAATTGGTTTTCAGATTATAAATAGATTTGAAGTATTAAACTTGTACCTGCTTTCAGAAATCCTATGAGATCATTTTAGAGATAGCTGGAGATTAATTTAGATGATACAGGCTTGGGGAGGGTGGAGTGAGATGCTTTCAACAGTCTCAATGACTAAATGTTTACTTACTTGGAAAAAAAAAAAATCTTCTCTTTCTTCTCCCTTTCTTCCCAAAAGACAACAGCTGTTTTATCTAAGCACATGGGCATCTGAAGGATGATTTTTCTTCAACTTTCAATCAGTACTTGGATTATTGGGAAATAACTACCTTTTCTATATTACTCTCTCAAGAAATAAATTCTTTGGAAAATATAATAGGTGGGATACAAACATAGTAGAGCTGTAATCATAATGTATACAACTTTTTTCTCTAAAGTTATAGATTTGATTTTTTTCCTTTTTTAATTAGTGAAGCTGTATGAATTTATTTGAGCAATAAATCTGGAAGCTTTCTTACATACATGTCTCAACATTGGTTAACTCTGAAAGTTAATTTTCATTTTCCTAACATGCAGCCTATAATTGATGTCAGGATTTAGAGTTGCAAAGTAACAGGCATATCTGTAAAATCTAAAAGACAAGGACTTACTATTGCTTATACTAAATCACTGTAGGCTGTATACACAACTCCAAAAGGGTTTGGAGTGCAAGAACTCTCTACTAGAAGGCTTTGTGAAAGGTTTAGTTTTTTGGGCTCAGTAGTATCTCATGTTTTTAAAGAAAAGAGAAAGCCTGTGCTGTTGTTCCTTTTCAGGTGTTTGGAAAAATGGAAATACAGACTTCCTGTCTGACACAAATTATGTTCTTTTTGCTGTTAAACTGCATTTGTGGAGATAGACTTGTAAACTATCTCAAAGGGTAGAAATCAATTCCTAAATTTGCTGGATGTACCTCTGGAATATCTTTGAAATATGAAGAAAATGATATAAAGAGAATTTAGCTGGTAAAAACTGCTTAGTGTAACCAGCTGGATTCCTAGTCTAGTATTTGTGTGCATTTAATTTCTCATTTGGGTTGGGAGGAACAAGATTAGGAATTAGTATATAGTAATACCAGTAACCTGGCTTCTCCTATTATCTAGTAAACAAATAACAGAGAACAAGAATATTGGAAACTGATAATTTTTAGATCAAATTTGTTCATTTAGCTGCTCATCACCAGGAATTAGGTTGCAAAGCCAACACACTTCTACCAATGGTGTCTGACTTTATTCCTACCAGGTATTCAGCGAAGCTTTTAAAGGCACTTGATGACTTTTTTGCATGGATTCTCCATTTCTGAGGAAAGAACCAGAAAATAACAAGACTGAAGAATAACTGAGTTTCCAACTGTTGAGAAAGATCTTACCATCCTTTCCCAGTTTTCAGGCTCTTCACTTTGGACCGTTTTGTGACTACTACTTTATCCAAAAAGAAGTCAGTTTAAATCCTGAAAAACAATGGAAGAATTTTTTGGCAGAGAAGTCAGCAACTAGTGTCTTGGCACTGTCTTCAGCTTTCTAAGCCAGGTTGCTGACAGCAAAAGCACGAACAGAACTTTGGTGGGGGGGAAATAAATCTCCAGTCTTCCAGAAGTAAATCTAAATGGAAAATGGAGTCCACTCTAGAGAGACTACGTCTTTCTATGCAGTTACTTTGAAATTCTTCTGTATAAAATAATAACATTTGAAAATTATTTTTACTTAAAAATAAGTTCTGCTTTCTTTACAGGCTTATTAACTCTTATAATTCCTCTTGCCTGATCTTTAATCTGTGTGATGGCACGTCCACATCAAAAATGAGAAACTATTGGGATGCAGCTTTCTAATTTTCATTCCCTACCAAAAATACTAGGACCTAATTCTTGCAGAACACTTTGTAATAGCTGAAGAAATTAGAGTACAGAAGACAATACGAGGAATTATCTTAGAAATTATGTCAAAGTCTGCATTTGTCCAAGTAGCATTTGCTTTCTGCCACTGTTGGTGTATAATTTTTGAGCAGGCTTGAAGCAGTGGTGAATTGAAGCTGCTTCAAGTGCTGACACTATAAAGTATGTAATCAAAATAGGGAAAAGATGACAATGAGTTTTCTTTGGCCACTGCTGTGCAGTCATGGATAGAATCATCATAGAATGGTTTGGGTTGGAAGGGACCTTAAGATCATCTCTTTCTAAACCCCCTGCTGTGGGCAGGGACACTTTCCACTATCCCAGGTTACTCAGAGCTCCATCCAGCCTGGCCTTGAACACTTCTAGGGATGGGGCAGCCACAGCTTCTCTGGGCAACCTGTGCCAGTTCCTCACCACCCTCACAGTAAAGAATTTTTTTCCTAATATCTAATCTAAACCTGCTCTGTCAGTTTGAAGCCATTCCCCCCTGTCCTGTCACTCCAGGCCCTTGTAAATAATCTCCCTCCATCTTCCTTGTAGGCTCCATTCAGGTACTGAAAGGCTGCAATGAGGTCACTTTGGAACCTTCTCTTTTCCAAGCTAAACAATGCCAACTGTGGTCAAAGAATTATATAGCATGGATGTGGGTTTGCCAAGTTCAAAGTTAATGGCTCACTCCAAGGAGGAAGGTGTTCTTTATTTACTTAATTTTTTTATTGTGCCTTTAGCGCTCTTTTCCAGGATTGGTTCATCTTAGCTTAAATTGACTTGAAACTATCTATAAAAGTTACCAGTCCCACAGATTCCTTTCCCTGTAGTCCTGCAGTGCTTCCTCTCTTATGATGGCTTTTGCAATCATGCAGTCATAGTGCAAGTCTAATCAAACTGAAAATGTCTGTTGTAGGAATAGTTTTTAGTCAGATGTGAGCTGACTTGAACCTGTATCACTTTTAAGAAGAGCTTCTGCAAATACCAGCTCATCAGACAGTATCAGCTATTCAGAGAAAAGACCTTTGTTGGCATAGGCTCCATCTGCCTTAAGAGGATTTGCGAATGCTGAAATGTTTCTCACTAAATTTCATGCTCCCTGGTACTGCTGTATGGGGAAAAACCTGCCAGGTAGATTTGCTTGTAGTTTTTATACAGTGTTTTTATGTGCATACTTAAGTAATGCCAGCTCAGTATTTCCCTGCAACTCACTCATGTTTCTATTTATACTTAGTTTTCTTTGATTAGCTAAAACAGAAAGTAGGTACTATTTCTAGCATAGGAGGCATATTGAAATAGGGATGTAAAAATATTCTTTGAAGTCAACTTTTATCATTGCCTCCAAAATCAGCAGAAATTTAGTATCCAGCAACATTGTTAATACTATTTATTGATTTGCCTGTCTGTTCACAGAAGTTTGAAAAAGAATGCTGTCCTGTATAGCTGAAATGGAAGATGGGTCAAGTTTAAAAGTAACTGTGTAACAGGAATTGGTCAGAATAGTAGAATTAACTGTTCTGTTTGGCAGTGTGTGTTAAGATCTTTAACAGCTAGAACTATTTGAGATGAATTTAAAGCTTGTGGATTACACTTGTAGGTGCAAGTCTAAACTTTTATGAACTTTTAAAAGTGACTTTGGGAGTAGGGGAAGTCTACTTCCTCTGCATGTTTTCTCCTGACTTATTATGTGTGTGCACCGTGATGTGCATACATCACACAGCAAGGTTTGATGTTTTTCCTCCAGTTTCTATGTTAAAAATTCAGGTCCTCTCTTGGACTTCTAGATCACAGCTAGAGGACTGCTGAGGTTGACATAAGGAAATGAATGCCAAGCTGACAGAGCAGGTAAAGATTTTTTTCTCAAACTCCAGGATAATACTTTTAATCACCAATCTCTACTTAATAACTGTGAGAAAAGGTAGAGATGTATTTAGGTAAAATGATTTATGTTTGAGATCTGTAAAATTCCAGCAAAACCAGAGAAGAATTGACTTAAGATTGCTAATGTCCTTGTGGTAAAGCAGGCAATGAAGGTAGAAGAGAAGAGCAGGAGGGAAGCACCAAATATAAAATAATGGCAAAATGAATGTTTACCTCTGAGGAATGTGAATCTTCAGGTTGTCTTTGGCTCATTACTATATTAAAACTAAAAACAATCAAAAACCCAAAGAACAAAAGAAGATGACTTCAGCAGTGAGTGGTTCAGCAAGTCATCCATCACATTGGTAAAATAAGGGAAAAGACCATTTATTTATCTTACTAGTTTGTAAGCAGTGTTTTTTCTCCTTGGATTATTTGATGTGTCTGTTGGTTTTAAAGGCAGAGAGGATATGCTGTATTTGATCCAGCTGTTATCACAGTATAGCTTTAAATACATGGACCTCTGTGCAGAGAAATATAGGAGGATTTCTGACTGAATACCAGGAGTTTTGTCAGTTTTGGCAAGATGACTTAAGGAAATGGTTCTGCTTTGAAAAATACTGTCAGAAACAGTTTTCTGTGCAGAAAAGTGTTATTGGGAATTGACAGATGCTGCTGCTGCTGCTGACTCTGTCAGTGCTATTTGCCATAGCAATATAATTTTGTCAGCAATGGTAGGGGCTTTTGCCAGCTCCTGATGATAAGGAAATGTAATTATCCTTGAGAAGTGTATAATCTGTGAACTGCTTCAACTCAGTTCTTGACCAGAGAGGCCACGGGGTCTCTGTTGAAACTTGACTGCACAAGGTTCTAATTAACCTGAACTAGGTTTGAAGCTGCCCCTTTGTGGAGCTCAGGGTTGGACTAAATGAGCTCCAGAGGTATTTCCCAGACTAAATCATTGGGTGATGTTTTGTGAGTGAAACACTGGATATTCCCTAAGATGATAATACTGTAGTGACTTTTTTCCCCATGGACATCAGCTTTTGGCTGAGACGTGGAAGGATGAATACTAAGCAAAAATGTAACTACAAACACCGATCTACTGGTCTGTTTTCTGGGCAGTGCTTGATATCACATTGAGTGGAGATTGGTTTTTTTGCTGCTTTCGTGTTTACCAATAGAGTTGTAGCTTACAGAGAGTTGTAAATGTCTCTGAAATTGCAGTTTTTTCAGTAATGATGCAAACTGGGCACCTTCGTGGATCTCGGTGCCAATGAGAGGAGATTTTCGGTTTAGTTCTCTTGAGCTAAAAGAAATCAAGAAACACTTGAATGTAGACTGTAAAGTCTTGGCTGTGTGTACCTGGGAGGGAACTGAAGCCTAAACTGAGGTGGTTGACTCAGAGTATGATGTGGTGCAGTCTGGGTTGGGATGGATACTGGGAGCAATCACCCTCCCCCCCTGGCTTCTCCACAGAGCTGTGGTTTGAGTTGTTTTGCAGTGTTGGAGCTCTGTGTGATGCAAAGAGAATCCTTAAAATGTGTTCAGGGGGAGAAGGCCCCTTCACATCTGAGTGGATATGAGGAAAGGTCAGTAGTTGAAATATAGAATAAAAGTTAATGGAAGTGGGTTAAGGCACCAACTCCTGAACGTGGTGAGCTGACAAGGAGAAACTTAAGGCATTTTTTCTTTGTGTAATATTTTTAGTGATTTTTTTTATTATATTTATAGATTTATTTTTTTTGTAGCAAGGATTATGTATACTTCATATCAGTTTGTATATTTTGTATCAAAGTGGTAATTGCTACAATAACTACTAATAGAAATCCTCTCCACACTACACTGAATTTGGAACGAAGAACTTTTCAGTTTATGTTAAATGTTAAAATTTGTTATTTTATGCAAATTTCTTTACTTTTAATCTATTTCCATACTTTTATATGTGCATGTCCATGAAGCATTTGATGCTAAATCACATAAAATTGAATTGGAGGATGATTGAGTGTGACAGTTCTTGTGGATGCTATAAGCCAAAATATGGTCTGTTTTGTGGTGTGTGTTTCGTCTGTTTGATGTTGTTGTTGTTGTTGTTGTTTGGTTGTTTGGGTGTTTTGTTTTGAATTCAGTAATAATTGAATATTTGCTTACAATTTTTGCAGGGAAGATGCTTGCCTAGATATTTCTGGTTTTCTGTGTGAAATCAATTGCATTAAACAATGCTAATAAGAGTATTGCTCCAAGAATGTGTTAACAGTGCAGATGTAAGCTACTATTATGTATTTATTTATTGAAGTTGGCTATTTGTTGATGCAGTGCATTCAAATGCACTGTTATGAAATCTCAGGTGTATGTGGTTTCTTTAGGTACTAAACATCTCTCTCCATAATATGATCGTATTATATCTATTTATTGATATGACACTTTTTCTTTTTGCTCTTTCAAAAAAGACCTGGAAGTAAGCTGGAAACCAGTAGAATCTTATTTTTTGTGTTTCCCTTAGTTTAAATTTATATAATGTAGTTGTGAATGGTACTTGTAAATATGGTAAAAAGAGTCAGAACTTCCATAAATTTGGGGATCCTGTTGTTACTTCTTGAATATATGATTTTTTTTTTTGTGCTTTGAGTCTATTGCAGTGTGTGTTACCAGTAAACCTGGTTTAATTTAAAAATTAAACAAGTTGCCTCTGTGATGTGGGAAGAGAGGAATATGGACTTTTATAGAAAATGTGTGTGCTGATATACTCATCTTTATTTTTTTTGTTTGTTCTAGAGGATCTTTTTCAGAAGTTTGATAACATGTGCTTCTTTTGGGAAGTTTAATTTTTTTCATGTCAGTAGATTAATTTTCTAATCTTAATTCATGAGTATGTATTTCTGGAATGAATAAACTGGGGGGAGAAGTTTGGGGATTGTAATTGTGGTCCTGCTGATGTACATGCAGACCTGTAACTCAGTTGAGATCACTTTTGTTGAGTTGCCTGGGTTTTATGTTCTCTCTGCAGATTTTAGGGAGTGTATCTTTCCTGTGTCAAATGCAGATCACTTCAGGGCAAAGTAGTTTTGCCTCTTTATGTGGGAGAAAGGGAATAAGTGTAGGTACAGCTGCTCTCTGGCATCTTTGTTGTCTCATTCTTCTCTCTCAGAGTCTTCCCCCATGCCAGTGTATATTCACTTTGTCTTGGAGCTCTTGTCACCTGGACAAGGCCATCTGTGTCAGCTTGAGAGCTCTGTGAGACTTACTAAAGGACTGTTGACTTACATGTTGTTGCCCTCTATCTTGATTGTCAGCCAAGGAGGCCACGCTAAGAGATTATTAGAGGTCAAAAGTGACCGTGAAGAGATGAATTGCTACACGTACATAATGGCACTTCACTACAGTAAGTAATTTCAAGCATGCCCGGTGTGAGTTAGAGCTCAAAGATGATTAATCTCTGCAGAGTTTTGTGGAAAGAGGAAGAAGCGTTTATTCTGTTTGGGAAAAATATTGAGAGCCTCAAAAAATTGATTTCTGTGTGAGGTGCTAGAGAATCCACTACTTAATAGAGAAGTCTTTCCTGAGTGAATTTTCTGGAGCCTAAAAGAGGTTTTCTGGTTGTTTTTCATCTGTGGCACACTTCTGTGGTAGTTCCAGACCAAAGCTGCATTGCTGCATAGCTCTGTGCTGTGTGCTGGTATTTCCAGTTTGGTTGCTGTTAGAGATTTCCACTGTGCTTTCACAGCTTTAACGTGTCCTAAATTTTTTGACATTCCCTAGTAAAGCGGAGTGAAAGCTGCCTAACCAGATGTCTACAAAGTGTGGTGTTTTCCAGCATTCAGAAAATAGAGCAAACATGAACTTCTGGGCACCTCCTAGAGAGAATCTGTGTTGGTGAGATCATCACTGCAGTTAATTTTAGTTCGTGCGTCTGGAAAAAATTTGGAAGCGTAGCTGGAGAAATGGTACAGTGAGGAATAGACAGGAGGAAATTCCAACTCACTTTCAGGGGGCATGGAGTGAAGTTTGTCATTTTTGTGCAAGCAACCCCAGCTGCCTGTGCCATGGTAGCAGCATCTGCTCTGAATAGCGTGGGGGGAAATAAATGGGGAAAAAAAGACATTTGGATGATTCTTTTTGAACGGTGTAGTTTCATGGGGGCAAGGCAAACTACTTGTAAGAATTACAAAGATACTATAAGCAGCTCACTTATGGACCAGGATATTGAGAACACCTTACCTGTTGAGTCTGCAACTATTTCACTTTGTCAAACCTGTTTCTTTCAGGAATGAATGTGAGTCATGGCTACAGTTGTGTCACATTATATGAAAAGCTTTGATCATTTATCTAACTCATGCTAATTTATTTGACAGTGGTTCTTGAAGTAAAATCAGGGTACATTTGTTGTGGGATTTGGGGGTGTGTGTTTTTTGTGGTGGGTTATTTTTGAGTATTCAAATAGTGCTGTTCTAGTAGAAATGTTGTTATTTAGAAAAAAAAGCTGCAGGAGTTTAGCAGAGGGCAAGGAACTACTAATGCTGTACTTAGAGGCTAGAAATGATACATTGAGGCTTAATGGGCTCAGGACCTTCCTCCTAGAAACAGAGCTTGTAAAATGAGATTGCACACATCTGTACCTGGGGGGAGTGCTATCTCTGTTCAGAACGAATGATCTACTTCTGATTGCATAAGTTTGGGTTTGCTTACCTAGAAATTAGTCTTACCTTTACAGCTTGATTGCTTAAGATGGTAATCATTGCCAGGATAGTAGCTCAGAAATCTGAGAAAGATTAATTTGAGAACTTAAGACATGGATTGGTTTTTGACAAGTGGAAGCAGAAGAGAAACAGCTTAAGCTTCTTGTTGAAGTGACACAAATATTAAACTGTTGCCCTCATCTTTTCTCTCACAAGGCACAACATAAGTTAGGACGAAGTGAAGTAAGCACTTGTATTTTAGACTAATAATATGTTTCAAAGCATGAAGCAAAACTTGCTTGTTTTCATCTGTGGGAGAAGGAGTCCTGTTATTATGTCTGTGGCAATGTATGAAAATGCCTATTTTTTGAGCTTCAAAGAGCTATCTTCTGTTATTTTCCTCTCTTTATTTTGTTAATGGCATCTGGATGTTTAATCACTTCTCTAAATTAAGAAAAAATCCATCAAATGTTTTTCTTTGACACCTCTCAAAATCTAACTATCCTGTGTCCAAAATTTCATCTGGCATCATGAAATAGCAAATGCTTGTAGAACTTCTTCCATAGGTGCTTAGCATCCCTTTTGATGAGTATTTACCCAAACACAAGAACCTCATCTTTGGGAGCGAGAAAAACAGTCGGTTGCTTTTGTGTGATTCCTTTTAGCAGAACCATGTGGAACAATGGAGGACATTCATCAGCCAGGTCAGATTTATTGCTGTAAAACAGTATTGTCACTATTAGAAATCACCCAGTGAAGCTGTGGTGAACGTGGGGTTTGTTTTAGGATTATTAGTGTGTTGCACAACACCGTGTGCAGGTGATTTTAGCTTTCCTAATGCAGGTGATGAACTTACAGTTTACAACAATTTACAACCTGTTTAGGACCTTGTCTTTCAAGTGTAGTTATACAGGTAGTAGCAATAAAATGCTGGCCTTGCTGTTTGTGTTGCTTTGATTTAAACACAGTGTCTCTTAAGCTTTTCACTGTTTTGTTCCACTTCTCACTTAAAACACATGAGTAATGCTGGGGTGGAGGAGTCTTGGCAATGAATTATCTTACCTCCATCTATAAATGAACAAGGACTAGCACAGAAGGAAAAAGTAAACATCCTTTTTGTACACCACTGCTTAATTGGAGTGTGTTCTTCTGTGCTAAACTATGAACTTTATGGTTGGTGTGGTCAACAGGAAAAACTTGTTTTATGCCTCAGGGGCGAGTACCTGATGACTGCTGTGAAGCTCTTGTGGGTTTTCTTTTTTTCTTCCTTTTTTTTTTTTTTAATTTCTTCTCCCTTTTTAAATCATTTGGGATGACACAAACTTCAGTGCTGGTGTTGGCTTTTTTTACTTTGTTGAGAAATAATGGATTGTGCCAGTGTGAAAGAAGGAACGAGTGAAAACTGTACAGATTCATAAACACAGCTTTGTATAACTGGGATTTGTAACTTTTCAGACCAAAATACTTCAATAAATTTGGTTTGGGTTATATTAAAGTTTAATCTTTTTGGAAGAAGATTCAACAGTAAGAGATAGCAAAAATCCCTCAAGGCAGGAAGTAGTTTCATGAATGTCAGTGTGTATTGATTTTTAACATGGAAAATGGTGTGTCACTTTGGTACCTGCCGAAAAATAAGGGTAAATTTGATTTATGACATGACAGCTCATAAGTTAAAATAAATAAAACCAGCAACAACAAAATTAAAACCAGAAAAAAGAGCAAGTGCAGAAGGAATGTTTGACTCGATATAGTGCATTTAAAAGTTGTTCATCCTTAAGGATTTTGAGATTTTGGAGGTGGGAGGGTTGAGCTTCTTCAAGCAGGAATATGACTCTTGGAAGATGCATGTCTTTGCATTGGCTTATGTTAGTAATAATGTTTAGTAATATGTTTAGTAATATGTTAGTAATAATATTTTCCACCACATACCAGAAAGGATAGTTTGCATGTGTCAGTCTGCTTTAGCTCTCTTAAGTATCTAGATGTACACATGTTAATTAGACTATTCTTAAAAAAATAAAAAACAAGCCCCTCAAAAACCTTAAACTCCCCAAAACCTCCACCCAAACGAAACTCCCACCAAGATGTAAAATTCAAGTCTTTATTTTATTTAGGAAGTTCTTTGTTGGATGATGGAGGAGATAAAGATAAAATGTTGGGAATTAAGAATTCAAAAATTATTTACAGCAAGGTATGATAAATATGAAATCAATTGGTACAGTTTTTTGGCTTTTGTAATGTTTGGTGTTAGTCCTTTTTGTGTCCTCCCCACAGTCCCCATCTATAGGGATTTTACCTGTAGAGGTTAGAATTCACCAGTAACAGTGAAATTATTTAACATTTGAACTTCTGAAATAATGAAGTGGAATAGTTATCAAAAGTGGTAGGTAGTTCAGAACTACTTTAAGTCAACTTTAGGATTAGAAGGTGCTGAAAGGGGCAGGTGCAACCTGAAACACTTGGTGGTTTCCTGTAGGAAGTCTCTGCTCTTAATATGGCAGAAATAAGTGTAAAGAACCAGTGTAGAGTAATAATGATTGGAAAATTGAAAATGCTGAGTTGATGCCTTAGTGAGTCTATTTTCTGATAGACTTCAGCCTTTCATGGTGGTTTAATTTAGGAGATTTCCTCACTTAAATTCAAGAGGTTACATCCCCATTCTTCTACCAAAGACACTTTTCTGTCATCCTCTTAGGAAAAACAACACAAGAGTTGTGCCTGTTACTTATAGCACGTCATAAAGGAATTCCATGGCTTGCAGTTCACAAATTAGCTTGGAAATTGATATCTGAGTTGCTGGGAAACATAATCTTCTTGGAGGTACATGAGGATAGGATGGCAGCCCACAGACACAAGTTGTAGAGAGTGAAAGTTAAATATTAAGAAAAAAAAAACTACTATGAGGGTAAGGACATATTAGGACAGGTTGCCCACAGAGATTGTTGAATCTTCCTCCAGGAAGATTCCTCAACAGGACCAAAACCTGATCCATGTTGGGCCTGCTCTGAGTGAGGAACTGGTCTAAATGATTTCTAGAGGTCCATTCCAGTCAAAATTCCTCTGTGATTTAGGATTCTGCCTCCCCTGCAGCAGGCATGGAAACTTTGAGGATTGAGGTGGGTGGGGCAGCTGTCCTTCAACATGTCATAGGCCTTGCATTGCCAGAGTGTATCCCTGAGCTGTCGGGTTATTGATTTCCAGGCATCCTTTGGGGGAAAGGATGTGTGGAAGTGTATTTGGAAGTCTTCTCATAACCTCAAGTAACCCGATAGAACTAATATTTCCATTTTATCACAAAAGTAGGCAGATATCAATTGGGTATATAAAATGTGAGAGGATTTTGCTCATTTGTATTTTATCTTTGTTAGATATCAACTGGTAGCTTAATTAATTAGTTACAGATCCTTGTCAGCTCTTAATGCTAGCAGCTCTTTCATGTGAAAACACTTGAAGTGTCTTGTTTCTTCTTCTGAGAAATGTTAGGGATATGATTTTGCTTCTGCAAGAAATTCAAGTGCTAAAAATATAGTTAAAATCTTGGTAATTTTAAGACTGTCTGGTAGCTGCAATATGCACGCATGTTATGGATATGATTAACAGCCACCTTCTTATCTTCCCATCTACATTAAAGAGAATCTCTTGGAAGTCTTCTGTCAGTCAAAAAGTAATTTATAAATGAAGCCAAAATACTGAAGTCGGCATCTGAGTTTTACTGCACCTTGGGGGCAAGGGGAAGAGCCCTTTTAATTTAAATCCACATCAAAGAGTTCTTTCACAAATTGTCCGGAATCAGGATGGGCACAGCTTGACATTCACACTTAGGACAATGAATAATTTGTTATCAAGGTTTGGAATTACAGGAAAAGATAAGATACAGCAGTCCTGTGGATTTTTAGTAGCTTTTAAAACCAAAAAAAAAAATCTTCTGAAGTTAATTTTTTTTTTTTTTCATCTTGCAGTCATGGTTACATCTTAAGAATCCCTTTTAATAAAGACTAGTTTTCAGATCATTGGGATCGTTATCAGATGATTTGCAGTGTTTCCTTCTCTGCCCCGTTTGATGACCCATTCATGGCCTGGAAGCAGAGCTACTAATTGGAAAAGATTTCAGAATTGGAATTGCAAACCCTGTAAAACTTCCTTACCATTTGTGTGCTAGAAGAAAACCCAGCCCTCTGCAAGGCTGTTTGAGGTGCTCACTGCTAGAGCGTGCTTTACTGGTTTGTAGGCAAAAACAGTGAAAGGGAGGATGCAGGCAAAAAAGAAAACTTTTTTTTTTTTTTTTTAAGCAACCATATTCAACTAAAATATCTCAAATGAAACTACATCTTGTTTTCCTTCAAATCTTTTTTGTGTGTGTGTGTGTGTGTGTGTGTGAAATAATGCAGCGTTTCCCCGTTTTTAAATAGCCTGACTGCTGGCATGTTTAAATTCTGTGAGTGTGAATGAGTTATTCTGTGTGGTTGGTTTACCTCTTGGTTTTATTTTGAGACCAGCAAAACTACCGTGCGAGTTTGGCCAGCTCCCTCTGTTGGAAACTGGTGGGATTTCTGTCCTGCGGTGGGCTGAGCATCTCTGTGAGCTGGAGCACTGTTATCCTGCTGTGTTTCCTGCTCAGATTGTCCCTCTAGGAAACGAAAGCCTTCAGCTCTTCACAGTCAGCCAAGAGGGGCCATTGAAAGAAGTAGTTAGTAATTTAAATTTTCCTCGTCCTGTGCTCTGTTGGAGGTGTTCAACCTATGGAAGCAATTTGTAGCTACTCAGAAATATTGGAAAACAAAACCAGACTTAACTGAAATGTGCAGTGTCCTTGGCACCAAAGGTTTTACTTTAAAGTTCTGCTCTTGTTTCTTTCCTCTACTTGCTGCTGTAGCCAATTACTGTTAAACGTGCCTGTTATGATCTTTAAATTTCACACGAGGTTTTAAAATATCCCTGGTCCATATTTATCAGCAGGAAATATAGAATAGTCAAAATAATATAATCAGTTTCTGATGCATTTCCCTGCTTATTTTCCTGTCTGTTCAAAAGTTTTCATGTGTTACCACTGCTCAGGATTTTAAACATTTTGTGATGTGCCCTTTTTCAACTAGTGAACCTTTCTAATTTAGCATACTTTTCATACTTTTTACACTTCCTTCCTTTTGCAAAATCCGAAAGTCTTTGGTCTTGTAAGATGTGATTGATTGCTGCTGCTTTCTGTTCAGAAATCTAGTTTTGAAATGCCAGTGCCGATTAAGGCAGCAAAGTAATAATTCTTAATTTGTTAAATATTTTGACTTGGTGAATTTCCATTCAGGCCTACTTTTTTCTCTTCCCTGGTTTTGCTTAGTGAATGGTAGTGACCTTTTCAGGCAAGATGTCACACAGGATGCATTACAGTGTAATGCACTTACTGTCCAGAATCTATAAATTATATAAACACTTACTGCCTAGAATCTATAAATTTTACATAGCCTATAACTGGATGTACGTGCTTCGTTTAAATACTTGATGTAGAAATGGAAAACTAATCCATTATCTATTTTTATTTAAGTGCGTGAAGACTGACAACATTAGTTTTAACTGTCACTTTTATAGCAAAAGTAACTATTGTAGCACACTCAGCTGTAAAAATACAGAACAAAAAGATGAATTATGTCATATTTTCCCTTGTGTCATTATAGAACAAATTGCTGAGATATATGTGATGTTTTAAATATGGACCATTTTCACAGAGCAAACTGACTTTTCTTCAAAGAACTTAGTTCAAACGAAGGAGCTGTATTTAAAAAGAGATGCAAACACAAACTCTGGCAACTCAGTTCCTTAAAAGATTGTGATCTGAGCCCCAGAGTACAGTGTACTGGCAGAACTGTGTAGAAAAAGGGGGCCCTTAGGTATGAAATGGGCCCCTGGCATAAGTTGTAGCTTCCACGGAGTGAGGTGTTGATGTGAGTTTGCAATGCCTGTTTTGTGCCAGAGTAAGCAGAATCACTGAACTGAAACGTGTTTTGGACCCTGGACACAGACTCCCTGGCCAGTTATATATTACTGGGAGACTGATCTAAGCAAGAGGAATACACAGTTGTATTTTGCAATGTGAACATGGAGAGTGTTTCACAGTAGAACGTATTTATTTGAACCCTTCAGTTTTGTAAATGGGAAAATGATTCTAGTTTTAACCTTCTCAACACGGAAACTGGACTGAAATAAATCTATAAGGGAAACCTCTACGTTATAGCCCAAATAGTGCCTTTCCACCAAAATTTTGCTTATACTGTATGCTTACCAATTATTATGTGTTTGAATGTTCCCTGTAAACGTTTGGATTCGGGAACTGTTCTGATATGAGCAGTATTTTGAGCTCATCAGAAGTCCAGAACATAAGGAAAAAAATGTATTAAAATAAAAAAGTGTATTTTGCTAAAGATTTAGTTGAGATACATAATCATAAGAACTGAATCTAAAGCTTCATTATTAATTGGGGTTACTTGTCTTTATTTTTTTTCTACACAGGAATTAGGGCAAGTCTTAAACTGCTTAAATGAGAAGAGTTTGTTAGCATAGTTAATCACTCATGGAGATCTCTTTTTACCTAAAACATGCAGAGTATTTTGAAAAATATCCATCACTATGGATATTGTAATTTTTAGAAAATGTTCAGTTTTCCTGAAAAATTACTTGTTTAAAAAAAAAACCTACCAAAATGTTTGGTTTGTGCTTTTGATCTTCATCTTCAGATGTACTGCATGTGCAGATTTTAGCATTTTATTCATGGAAGATTGTTGTAAATGGAGGTGTGAAGACATTCTGGAACCACATGTATATACTTTTTTTTTTTTAAGCTTGGATATTTGTGCCAGGTGTTCATCTCTGCTTTATATCCTCCCTTATCCTACTCGTGTCCCATTCACATTCTAAGCATTTCTCCTATTTCCTTTCCTTGTGTGAGCATGGTCTCTCCTTTATGGCCCCCCATGTTTCCATATGAAAAGACTGGCAAGAATGTTAATAGTTGTTATGGCAATAAGCAATTTATGAGGGTCACCCCCACCCCCCATTATTTCAGTATTTATTCTTGCCAGTAAAACACTTTTTGTTAACTTTCTTCTTGCTTTGTTTGTTGACTGATGGAGAATCACATTTTGAAAATGTCATTGTTTGAAGGGTTGGACTGTCAGTGTGTTTGGGTGTTAAACAACTCTGGTTTGTTATAAATGGAAATGCAGAAGAAGTGATAAACTTAAAATGCATAGCAACTTCCAGTTGCCATGGTGCTTCAACTTGAAGTAATTTTCTTCAGTATTAAAATGCTTTTGGGGTATCGTCTTTGCTTTTAAGTAGTCACTATTCAAGAAGGAAATGGCCCTGGGGAGAAGTGATGAGAAACTATTTTGGAATATCTAATGTGACAACCAATGAAGAAGTGTCAAGCAAATTCCTGAGTATTCTAGAATCTGTTTGGGGCCTGGTTATTTTGGCAATGTAGACCTTTATGGCACAGCTTCAAAACACAGGAGAATAGAGGGTTACTGCAGTTCCACCCCCCAGCCCTGTGTATTTGAGTCAGTTCTTCAAGAAGCAAATATGCAGTTGAGTTTGTCAAAGTATGGAGTCAGTGAACTGGATCAGTCTCCCCTGTATCCTGTCCCTGGGTGTAAGTCAGCTCCTGTGTGTTTGTCCTTCTCACAATTCTGAATTTTCACACCAGTCTGAGATGGACACGCTGCTATACTGCATTGACTCCTTCTATGCTTGCATAGTTACAAGGGTTATGGCTGATTTTTTGGAAGTAACTCATTGCATCGTGATCCTCTGTGTTTGTTACAATAAATAAGACACTGTTCCGGTGTCACTTTGGGGGGTTCACACCTTGTGGTGCCTCTGTCGGGGGTCCTGGTGCTGCTGGGGGGGGAAACCTGGACTAGATTTTCCAGGAGTACAGAATGGGGGAAAACCTGAACTGGATTTTGGCTGGAGTACGGAATAGGGGAAAACCCGGACTGGATTTCATCTGGAGCACGGAATGGGGGAAAAACCTGGACTGGACTTAAAAAAAAAAAATTGATGATCTCAGAGGTCCTTTCCAGCACGACTGATTCTGTGATTCTATGAGCTGCACTACAGCTCCCTGCCTTCCCAGCCCCACTGCTGTTATTTACTCTTTCTTTTACCTGGTCTTATTGACTTTTTGTTTGTTTGTTTATTTCAAATGGGCACCTTCCATATGTTCTTCTGAAATGAGACCTTTGGTTTCTAACAAAATACAAATAATAAAGAATTCTATCAGTTACTAACCATTTTATCTTGTTCTTAGATATGGCACAGGCTTGCAAAAGCCTCTGAAGTGGTGCATGACTTTGATACATAAGTAGTAATAACCCTCAAATGGTAGTCTAGGAACTGGCTGTAAATGAATTTGTATTGGGTTTCATTTAAAGGGTTCTAATACAGAGCATTTCTCTCTGACGCTTCAGCTTTGTCATGTATAAAAATCAGCAAAAAATGTCTCAGTAAATAACTTCAGGAAGTTGTGGGGTTTTTTCCATAAAGTAGTTTCTATTTTAAAGCCATAACATTTAATTTTTAAAATCTGGAGATAAGATCTCCTCCTTTACTGTAGTCACACAAAGTTTGCAGCTGGTGGAGTCATTCTGTGAAGTGAACAGGCTAATTAATTCAAGTTGCATAATATAAACTTCAGATTGCAGCACTAGCTTCTTTAAAGAGCTTGCATCATGTTTATTCAAATGATCAATACCACGTGAACCGAACAGGGCAGTTAATTCAGAGTGCCCAGGTTCAGAGTTAATTTGTACCTCCATACTTTGGCTGTTGCTACATAGCTCTGAAACTCAAGGTGTCTTTGCAGAAAAAAAAAAAAATACTGCAGCTTGTAAGTTAAAAGTCTTACCCCTGTGTTCAGTTAGGGTTCACTCTGAGTATTAAGGAACCATCAGTAGAGAAGTTGCTTATATTTCTAGGAGTGAAAAAAAGTTGCCTTGGATGTTTTTTTTTCTTGTCTTGAAGGCAACATTCATCTTTCTTTTCTACTTAATCACTGAAAATATAACAATCTACTGCTAAATACAGCATATAGATGTTTTGAATGCCATTATTTCAGGCTTCTGGCTAAGGCATAACAGGACATTCATCTTCAGAACACTAAAAGATGACCTCTTTGAAGCAGCATCGTGCAACTGTTCAAAAGTTACCAAAGGGGCAAAGCTGAAGTTAAGTTGCAGCTTTATCCCTGCTTCACTGTTCAGTGGAGCAATGGGTGGTTATTTACTCTTGCTGGAAAGCCCTGTGTGTTCCAGCAAGATTTTACAGAGTTTCCTCTCTAAACCTCCAGCACACTGCTCACGTGGCTGGAATGCAGTAGGGCTGTATGCCACTGTCTGGGTGAATGTGTTGCATTAGGTGAAAACATGGTGATAAGAAGTGTGCATTTTGACACCTCCAAGTCGGGTTGTTTGACTGGGAAATTATTTGGGAAACGTTCAGAAAAGCAGTAGTGGAAACTGCCTTCTAAAGGATGCCTGTCTGACCCTGTCACGTTGTGACGAGAACCAGAATGTTTACGTTCTGGTTCTCAGTCTAATGCTCCACCGGCTCAGGAGCTCTGTCCTCATTTCAGAGGCAAGAATAAATCACATCACTTCAGACAGCAGGTCAGTTTTTGAAACGTGCCTTCGGATTAGTCTTGCTGTCTGTCAGCAGTCGGCACAACTCCAGTTGCTTTTCGCTCAATTAAGGGGACGTGACGGAGCAGTCCAGGGGACGGAGCTGAGCGGTTAAACGTGGGATGGGTTTGCCTGCCAGTAAATTCTGCTGGAACCTCCACATCAACAACACTCAAGTCGTTATTGTAGATTGTATTATAGTGTTTTGAGTTAGAATTCCTGAGGGTTTAATCTTGTAGCTTCAGGCACCTCAAAAATTATTTCAAAAGGGATGCCTGTGCTGACACACTGCAGTGTAGCGATTCCTGGGCTGGCTTTTTTTTAAAGAGTTGCACACCAAAAGAGGTTACACCGTAGTGAAAAACAGAACTTGACATATTTTTGAAGTTTTCTTCACAATGCCTCAGCTGTTCTTTCACCTCAAAACTCCCTCTACCATTCCTCACTGGTAATTCCTATGTTTTTATAGTTGTGAGTGTTTCAAGCACCTTCTATTGTGCCAGCTTTCAGAAAGGGCATATGTGGCTCTTCTGTACTGCTGCTGCTGCTGCTATGGTGAAGTTCATCATTTTAAGCACATTTAGCAGCTCCTTCATTCCCAATCTGTAATTGCATATTACTTCCTGCTCAATTTTAAATGCTTCTGTAGTTTTTAACAAGATTGCTTTGTGTTTTGCAAAGCAGAACTGTAAATTTAATCGTCTCACTCTCATAGCTTCTCTAGATGGATACCAGATGCTTCCAAAAGGTGCTGTTACTGTTGCTCAAGTTGCTTCTCGTGATGAGAATTTTTTCTCTTGTTCCTGCTCACCATCAGGTATCAGTGATGAGAAGCATAACCTGAAACTGTGAAACTTTGAGTTGCTACCAGAGTGACACCATCTTATGCAGTAAGACTTACTTAAAGAAATGTCATCTAGGATGTTAAGTGCCTGGAGTTGGCTGTAGATGATGTCTGGAAACTGTAGATCTCACTGTCTTAACAGCTGCGTGTGTAATACCCTCGTTAGTTGAATATTCTTTTCTAGACTGATCTGCAGTGTTAAGTGCAGTTTGTGATTGTGTTGCTGCTTTAAAAATGCACAGAACTTTCAGTTCAGGAGGTGAGGAATCTCTTCACATCAGCATCAGAGTCATCATCAGCTTCAGGCTTCTGTTTGCATCTGCTCTTTGGATCCCTGTGGCCCTCTTGTGTAACTCTGTATAAAAAGCAGCCCATTTCCACAGTTCATAAGTGTGTTCAATTGGCTTTTGAAATAAAAATGATGCCTTGATGGTTGCTACCAGGGCCTTCAGGCTGTCATCTTGGATTCGTTCCATGCGAAGAAAGACTTTGTAACTGACTTAAGATTGATTTTGTTTGTTTGGGTGTTTTTGATGTCCCATGAAAAAGATGCCAAAGCTTCCTTAATGTCAGGAAAGGGGTAGGGGTGGTGTTTAGGAAGGAAATTAAAATTTATTTCTAAAGTCAGATCATGATCTCTTAAGTAGTGTATGAGGAGTAATGGTTTTAATCTGTGTGAAATATAAGGCAGTTTTTGGATGTACTCCAAGAAAGAAGCTACCTTAAAAATGCAGTATTTAGTTCTAATCTTCATTTCCCTTGCAGAAAACCTGTAGAGATTGTCTGGTTTCTTAAATTTTTTATATTAGGATGGTATCAAGAGGACTGAATCTGTCCTAAAAGGAAGTAAAATAAGAAGAGACAAATTGATGCAAGATTTTAAGTTTGACACAAAAAGAGGATGTTTTAACTTGGAGAAGTTAATACAATTGTGGATGTGTGAAATGGGAAGTGAGAAGTCAGAATATGAGGAGAGTGGAGAAAACTACAATACACATTCTTTTCTTGAGGTAGTTCTTACAGCACATATGATAAGTACTTAATATGATAAGTACTTAATATCTGGTATTGGTAGGGGAAACCTGGACAAGAAAGTCTGTAAGTCTGGGAAAGGTCTTTGAAGAATCAAATAATTGATTAGTTTGGCTAGAGTAGCCCCAAAGTGTTTCAAAAGTCTACTGTAGGCTGAACTAATTGGTAGCTTATGAACTTGATTTTTGATCCAGAGTTTCTAGTTAGCTTTGTAACCCTGAGCTAAAGGATCCACTACAGGGATTTGAGAGGAAGGACTGGCACTGACTGAGTTGTGTTTGGTGCCTCCTCTTTAGAAATACTGGATCCTTTCTTTTGTGTCTTTCTACTTGATTTCCTCCTTTGATCTCTGTGTATTCTTGTTATGAGATTTGGTTCCCCAACTTGGAATTAGTGGCAAAACCAGGTTTGCTGCTGGTATAGTCTTGCACATAACCTGTTGTTTTTTTGTATTCTCACTCACAGACAGGAGAAAAGCAGTAAGGGTGGATTGCCTAAATTTCAGTAGGACCGTGCTCTTGTCCTTTTGGAAGACTTTTGAGTCTGCTTCCTTGATGAAGCCACTCCTCTCTCATTCTTAGGAGCATCTTGGGGATTGACTTCTCTGGTCAGCCTTGGTAGAAGTCGATACCTAGTCCACTGATGCTCAAGTCCCATTAAAACCCATCCTGTCTGAAGTAGTTTTGGCAGCAGAGGCTCCGTGAGTGCTGCAGGGGCAGGTACTGCCAGTAAGATTTCCATGTCTACTTTTGTCCTGTATTCTGGAATGATGAAGCACTCACATAAATATGCAAGTATAATAGGTAACTTCATATAATATTTTTATATAATAAAGGGGAAATAACTCATCATTTAGGGAAATTGCAATATTTTGTTAGGAATAATTTATTTATTAATGTATACATTGATTCTGTATTATCACTTTCTCCTTTTGTTCCAAAACATATATGTTTTTTGCAATACTGATGTATTGGTAAAATGAACAAGTCGGATCAGTACTGCTGTTGCTCCTTTACAAAAATTCTGTTTCTCCAAATTAATATTGAAAAAGCTTGATTCATTCAGTGCTCATTACAGTTACTTGGTCTAGGATTATCAGTAGTTATGGGGGGGAATATTTGGTATTAAAATATTCAATCAACTTAAGTTTTTTTTATTAAGAAAATACACAGGAATAAAGAAATAGGTATTGTTATGTATTAGACCCAGTTATGGGTTTTGATGCCATAGTGATGAACCAATACTTCTATCTAGAAGCTGAAAGCACATTTGTGTGTGGGCCATTCCCAGTCCATAGTTCTCACTGCATCATGGTGGTTTGTTTGCAGTTCTCCTACTGCTGCAGGTTTTTTCATGCTCAGAAAACAGCAAGGAAGGAACCTCAAAAATCACTCTATTTGCCTCATTCAGGGAAAAATTAGAGCAGTGACATAAGTGGTGCAGATCTGGAAACTGGTTTGAATGTTCATGCAGTGATTTTGGCTTCGGAAGGAAACTCTGAAGCAGATTTTTGGGGCTTGTAGGATAGAGTAAGCATTTCTCCACAAGTTGTATGTGCTTCAATGATATGTTTGCTTTGTTTAAAAGAAAGTGTTGGTATTATTCTAAGTTCAACAGGAGATTTTTGTGCATTATGCTGTTCAGTAAGGTTTCCTTGTTGCAAGATCACTTTCAAGCTTATCTGTAATTAATTGACTTTCAAAAGCATCTTGATTTCCCTGTCAGCAGTGCAGTAGTTTTATAATAATAGTTTTCTAATTCTTATGTCTTTGCTGGAGGACAATCTTGTTAGTATTCTTTCTTGCCAGGATTTGGTCATCCTGGATAGAATTTATAATTGAATTGGAGGTTGTTGGCTGTACAATTGATTTGTCTTATTGTGAGAGTGCTGCATAGGTGCATCCTCAGCTGTAGAGTTGAACTAAAAATAGAGCAGAATTGCTTTACATTTAGTAAGGTGTGATGGAAGTTTCCACTGTTGGATTGTTGGTTGAAGTGTTTGGTATGTCCTGTGGTTTGTAGCTAATTCTGAGTGCTAGTCAGCCTCTCTTTCCAGAATTTATTGGATACCTGTGTTTGTATCTCTGTCTGTGATTGTGTGTTTGTTGTGTAATATCCGAGGGTTGTAACTGCTTAACTTTTTCTTGGCTTGTAAAATTCCCTGGTAGGGAAGGAGATCAAAAAAAAAAACCTAATATTGAAAATATGAAATGTTCCTCTGGAGGATGAAAAGTGCCAGTGATTTCATCCATGCTGGGAATCTTGGATTGTGAAAGCCAGTTGTCCCTAGTTCTGTTTATTAGAATGGGAACCTGCATAACATTATTAGGGTGAATTAAACCCTTGTTAAAGGCAGTAGTGGATTTCAGAATATGCAGATTTCTGCTTTCTTCACCACTCACATCAAATGTACTGTAGAAAATTGCGAAACAGTTTTAAGTCCGTGGGTGAGTTGTATTTAAGCAAGAATAATCAGGTGCACATGTGAAAACACAGGCAGCAAGTCCAGACTTTGAGATACCAAAACCAGTGCCAGGCAATTGGAGAGTCAGGGAAACACAACCTGCAAGGAGAGATTATGTAGCCTACAGAAGAGAAAGCTGAAAGGGAATGTAACTTCAGAAATACAGTAACAGCTACAGCAGAGTGAGAGTACTTGGTTTGCTGTGTCTCTGGTAGTCAAGCTGCAGCTGGGGAAAAACAGTCAAAAAGGAAGAATGCCCATAAGCCTTGATGGGACAGACTACAACGACAGCCTGTGGTTGTATACATTCATGATGCTAACACACCTGCAGATTGTTGTTTTGTTTATTAAACATGTGATGAAAACATTAAAATAACTAACTATAGCCTAGATTTATTGACTGTACGTGAGTATTTTTGTTCCTACGCTCAAATTAATGTGTCACTTTAGGCATGAGTTAAACTTTTGCGTTGATCGTTGAGCTGATTTTTGTTTGGTTTTGGGGTTTTTGTTTGGTTGTTTTTTGATGTGGCACTCTGCATTTTGGAAGACTTTATAAATACATATTACCTGCAGGATGGATCTGTTTGTTCTCCATAAATAATTCATCCATTGCGTTCTGTTGCGTATTGTCTGTGGTTTTGGGTCTATCTTTCCTCTTTCTGTGTCTGAATGTAAACCTCTTTGATGAAGAGGCTTTATTCTGTGCTTATATGTAAGGTAAGGTACTAGTCCTTCACTTAAGTTTTGCTGTGTAGTGTGGTGTACAAATCAAAACACTGCTTGGTTTCTGGGACAAGAAAGAGATGTAAGTCAAAGCTGTCAGACAGCTGGCAGCCTGTATACATTTGTAATGATATCAGAGTATCAAAACAGCTGTTTTATGTGGTAGCTGTGTTAAGTACCACCTACTCAGTGGTTATTAAAGACTGGAACTAGTATAATGTAACTTACTGTCTGGATTATTTAGGAATCCACTTTGCCTGCTGCAAGCAAGTGTTTTCAGCATTCTTTGGGGAGCTGAATTTTTTGTTTTCCTCTGTTCGTCTGGTTACACAGTTTTTATATGTAAATGCTCTTTTCTGTGGGGAAATTAATTTTTGCCTTTTGGGAGTTAATGCTGTTTTCCTGTAAATAGATACCTGTGTAGCAATGACTTTAGCAGTGACTTATTTCACACTGCCTGTGAAACAAGTAGAGTCTTTTAGTGCTTTAGTACCCAAGTGTTGCTTTTTGTGATTGCTGGCAAAGTTCCTGATGGAAAGCACAGTCAGTTCACCTGAGTTACAATGTTGATCTTGCTGTGATATAAGGTATCAGGGTTGTTTCTGAAATTTGGTTTGACGTCTGAAGTGCCCTTGGTTATTAAACTTTGTGATAGAGTGTGAAAATATTCATGTTGGGAATAATAGATTCTTTTATTTGTTAATAAACTGGTTAACTGGGAGTGCAGGTTCTATGCTCTGACATTAATATTGATTTAACATATTTTTTAGTAAGTGGAGGGGAGAAAAACCCCGCAAGCATCAGTTTATTCTCTCATAAAGGATTATAGACTCGTTTCAAAATGCTAGTGCATTCCCTAAATGCATATTTAGGGGTAGGATTTTATTGTAATCTTAAGTGTTCTATTTTATTATTACACTAATACCCATGTTCCTGTGGAAAAAACATTAAGGCTGCCCTAGGGATGTTTTGTCCAAGTGATATTATTTTATAGCTCAATTTTAATTGTCTAGTAAATGGAGGGTTGTTTTTTGTTTTAATGAATGGTCATCCAGAGTGTAACCTCAAAATGGTTGTACTGGGCAGACCAAAGAGACCTGTGTGTGATGAATGTTAAGACCTTAAGGAAAGAATACAAGAATAGGGTAACTGTGAAGAGTGTGGGTGCAGCTAAAAACTGCACCAAAGCATTATTCTGCATATGTGTGTGGGTTTTTTGCTCTCCAGAATGCTCTGTGATCAGGAGATCCAGAACTTGTTCCATTTGTGTCTTTTGTTAAAAAAAAAACTTGCTTTTCAGTAAAGTTAGTGTTGTCATTACCACTTCTTACATCTTGAGCAGTGATGAATGCTTCATGAGTAGAAGTAATTTTCAGTGTCACTTTTCAGTATTGTTTGCCTGTTTGGCTTTCTGGTTTATCTGCACCACTTCTCATGTGTGTCTCTTCCTCGCCCTCTAAGCTTGAGTCCTGCTCAGTTGGACCTCAGCTCTTTAGACCATTCCATGTTTCTGGTGGTCCCTTTAGGAGTCCTTCAGTACATGTTTGGAGTGGGGACAAGGCTGGATCTCCATGCCCCACTGAGTTCAATGGCATGGTTAGCTGCTGTTTCAGTTTCTCTAACATGTTTGCCTTTTTGTCTACCACTGAGCTGAGGCTTTTTGAAACCACCAGGTACCTCTCCAGACCCTTCCTGAGAGGCAGCACCTAATCCAAGCCTGATCTTTGTCTGTGCTTCTCTTTCCTGTAAGAATCCCTTCTCAATTAATGGATTATATTTCCCTTGTATCTCAGGCACAGGCTATTATTCTCAGCAGCTCTCTTCAATCTAGTTTTGCCTGTCCTGAATAATTTTTTATCAATTGCAAATTATTCCTGTGCTCTTCACTTGCCTTTTCAGATGACTTATGAATATCTTGAGTATAATGGGTCTTGTATTCTGCATCTTCCTACCTGTACATACAGAGGGCTCAAGTTTTGTTTCATTACAATTATGCTTCTTTAAGAGGTCTGATGGAGGACTTTAAAAAAAAAAAATCCCATTTTTACAGAAAGCTGTAGGGATCTGTTTAGTATGTTTCCATTGCAGTAAATGTGCAAGGTGAGGCTTTCCCCTCTGGAGGTGATGCTGATTTTTTTCAGTATACTTTATACATTAAAGTATCTCTTGATTATTGTTCATTGTAATACCTGATAACCACCCAACACAGAAACTAAACTTGAAAAAGTAGAGCACTTAATAGCAGACAGCATCACCATTTGGCATCTTCATTCCTCTGATACAAAAATCAGTTTATATGTGAGGTATGCCAGTATGTCTTACTGCTATTTTTTTCCTTATTTCCTTACAGTAATTAAATAAATACTAATTTAGCCAGATGGTTTTATTGTAGTTCACTTACCAGCCCTGTAAAATAAAGCTCCTGTACTGACATTGCTTTGAGACACCATAAAATTCTCTTGCCTCTAAAGAAACACTTAAGCACTTCTAACACGACTTTGGTTTCTCCAGTGAGAAAAATGTGGCTGGCTGTTTGGCTGTGGTTTTGTCTGTCTTGAGTGCTCATTCTGCATCTTCAGATCAAACCTCTTCTTCAATTCTGAGAGAACTTCATGTCTTTGGAGAAAGCCTCTGTTCGATTTTTGTGCCATGTGCCAGAGGCGATTTTCCTTGCCCTGCTGTATTGCGGCTTTACGTTTTTGCTTTTCACACTTGGACCGAGTTCCGCTTTTCAAAAGGCCTTTTTTTTTTCTTGAGGGTTTTAATTGGTGGCTTTTATGTTTTGAAGATTACAACTGGATAAGAACTGGCTGCTGTGTTTACCCAGCAGCTCCTCTGCCTCCCCCCTCCCCAGTTCCCGGCTTGCTTCCTGCCAGCTGAAATGGAAAATTCTTGACTTTCTGGTAGATGGCAGCATTTACTGCCTGTTCTCCTGCCCATCCCAGTGCTCACTAGAGGAGCTGGATGGCTGGAATCAGTGACTACGTGCTCATATAGGACTAACACGTTCAAGCCAAGGCAGGGGGAGGAGGGGGAGATTTTTGCCAGCTTTTTTTCCGACTTGGAGCGAGCCAGGGGCGCAGTGCTGGCTGTGCCAATGCACATTTGTCTTTTTGGAAGCGTTAACGTGGCTTATGCTGAGCACCTCGGCTGAGGAGGGATTTTTCTTTTTCAGATGCTCGTTGTGAGGAAGCTCTCACAGTAGACTGAGTAGCTCAGCTACTCAGCTCTGAGTAAGAGGTGATGCTGCTCTGTTGCTCTAAATACTGGGTGCAGTATGCACATACTCTAAATACAGGACGTACAAAGAGCATATGTGGAAGATTAATTAAACTGAAGCAAGGCTTTGAATTTGCACATAAAGACTAGGATTATTCTAGAAAGAAATCTCTCATTAGTATTGTCTTACTTTAATAGCAGAGATTATTCAGGCTGTTTAAAGCAGGTGGTGTTTTCAATCTTTATTTCAAGCACTCAGTATTTTTTCCTCTTTATAACTTGCTACAAGAACACAGTCGATGTCCAGTCTAACATTTTACTTTGGAATGGGCTTAGAAGTGGACTATGAGGATAAAAAAGCAATGTTGGAATAGGATGTGGAGTAAAATTTAATGGGACACAAATGAGGGTGGCGTGGGAAAAGCAGGTATATCAAGGGTGAAGAGAGTTGCAATATTGGTTGTTTCCATTCTTCCTGTGAAAACAGGGATGCTTGGCTTCATTGGGTGGCTGTGCTTTAAACAAGTTAGTATATGAGAGGAGGAGGAAAGTGGCAAAATATTTTTGACTGTTGCTTTTTATGTCCTTGAAATGATTGAATGTGGGGGGGGGAGGAATTCAAGTAGTTCATTGCATTGTGGAAGTACTGACTTTTTTGTCCAGATCAATTCAAAGAAAATAATGAAAATGCAGTTAAAATGTCTTTATAATGTTCTTTCTGTTAACAGATGCATTTGAGTATTTTTTGCCAATCATATCAAAGACACTTTAAAATCATCAGAATGTAGATGGAAAGTCTCCTAAAGAATTTGTAATTAACTGCCTGGTAAAAGCATCAACCTTTATAGAAGAGATTTATAATACCTGTGCTGCAGGTGGTAAATAATGTGTCCCTTTCCTAATGAACATCTCTAACTCACTTTTTTTGGCTACAGATCTACTGGAACCGTCCAAATCCTTATGTGTCCTGAAGGCAAAGGTCACTGATGGTTTAGGAGTATCTCAATATGACTAAATCAAATAATTGAATCAGAAGAGGAAAGAGAGTGACTTTTGTAATGATAAAAGATTTCATATGTAGCATAATTCTGTTATTGCTAGAAATTTGTGACTGTATAATCCATTCTTGCTCTCTTTTTCCTTCTCCCTCCTCTCTGTCCCAATCCTGAGTAGATGGCCTGGAGGAAAGAAAGAAGTATTTTTCTCTGGGAAACTTAATATTTTTATTTTCCACATTCTGAAGGCAAATTCTGTTCTTTGTATAAAAAATTATGTAAAGGATTTTTGGGGATATACCACAACAGTCCTTTTTCAGTATATTTGAAACTGTAGATGAAGTCATGGATAAACAAATGTGAGAATGTTTGGGGTTTTTTTCTGAGTACATTTACCTTGTGTCCATTCTACTTAAAAAAAACGTTGTTGGGGTAAGACCTATCCCTGTGTCAACCCTCCTGCTCTGGCTGTTCAAGCCAGAAGGAATAGATGAGGCTCATTTTAATAAATGCAGACTGTCTTACATTATGAACTTTTGTCTTTTCAGGAGGAACTAAATGTTTGGACGGGATTTAGTTTTTGTTTGGTGGGGGAATGTTATTCTTTTTTTAAGTTCCATGTGTATATTAGCTTACACTGCAGATCAGGTTACTCCTTTGGCATACTTCTGTGAATAAGTTATGTATGTTCCACATTAAAATATTAATGGAGGATATATTTGACTCCTTGGCACAGGAATAAGATTTTCCAGGTGATGTGACTTGAGGTTGCAAAAGCCCTGCCAAGTACTGCAGTGCCAAAGAAGACAAGCTTATGTGTAATTATTCTCAGATGTGCTTCATACAATTAACTATTACATTGTACTTACCATTATGGATAAACCTGTAAGAGTCAGTTTTTCCAACTCTTTAGGTTATGCTTATATGAATTATTTAAATATGAATTGTTCTGGGGTACTGGTTAGGATTCTGGGGAAGGGAGTTGACATCTGAGTAGAACTTCTTGGTGTTTTCAAGTATGAAGAGGAGTTAGGGGATGATTTTCAGAACAGACCTTTTGCCACACTAACCTTGAAGAGATGCAAACAATCAGTGCATTGTTTGAAAGCAGAAAGTTGCTGTGAGGGGACACCAATGTAGTAGTCAGCTCATCTTTCTAAATTTGCTTCTGAACTTTAAAACCTGGGTGAAATATCTGAGGGTTAATGTTGCTTTTGCGTTAATAAAATTGAAAGCTTTGGAGAAAATGCACATTACAGGCAAACATAAATGCTGACGCTTTACTTTTGAGTGTCTCTTACCAAGGCTTAAAAGAGCAGAAATACTAGATCCTGTCTTTAAAATAAAAATGTAGGTTTTAAAATTCACATCCAGAAGGAATAAATTTGATAATCATCAAAGGTAACTTCTGTCTTCACACTCAACAGGAAATTCAAATGCCTGTCAGTCAGCTTGCACAAGTCATTTCTCAAGCACACAAAAACCTGAACCAGTTTGTCTAAAGAGATTAAAAAGAAAAGGAAAAAAGTAATATGCCACAATGTAACATTAAAGAATCAAAATACCCCTGTATCTAAGAAAAACAAGCCAGCTTGATGTACTTTTGTACATCATGTTTGAAATGTAGTGTTGTAGTTTCGATTGATTGTACAATAATGGCACCAAAATATCCATATGCTCAGATACTTGTATTTCTGTCAAGTTTTTGATAGCATTTTTTTTTCAGTGTGAGCTCTCTGGATGATTCTTATGTACATTGGTTGGCAGTGGAGTACTGGATTATTGCTTATGGAGATCGATTTTTTTATTTTTATTTTTTGCCTTCCGTTATAAAACTTAAAGGAAATAGTTCTAAAATCTGGGGGTAGGTGGGTAAAGGATTTGTCTGAATATTATCCTATAACAAGTTACTAAAAGAAATCTAACCAAACAAAACCAACCAACAAAAACTAAACCATCAAACCCCCCCCCAAACAAACCATACAACTTCTATGTTTGTTAACAGGAAGCCTTTAGTAATACACTCAGTAATTGATACTGTGTGTGTCTGTGTTAAATACATTTATTTAAGAACAAATATTTTAAAACATACAGCAGAATTTACTTTTTTAATATTGCTCATAGGATATTTTGATGTTTCAGTCTGAAACCCTGGCAGTGTCTTATTTGAGCTAATTTGATCTTAAAGAAAGAAACAACACAGCTCTGAACACACCTTGCATCAGAGAGAGGGATCAGTGTTTTAGTGTATGAGCACTTCATTGAAACTCACTTTTTGAAAAGCAGTTTTTTTCTTTGTCTATCAAACTTCCACTTCTAAACAAGTAACTGAATTTCAGACCCTGTTTTTTTGGTTGTGGGGGTTTTGAATGCAGGTTTTGTTTTGCTTGTTTGCTTTAACATGTGAGCGGATTATTCAGAATAGGGGAGAGATGACAGTGAATCTTCAGGCAGTGCTGTGCAACCATGTATATCCCAGAACTTCCTGCTGGGCTGTGCTGTGACTTCCAGTGAGACAAGAGCTGCAAGTATGTGCCTCAGGAGCTGCCCTCCTGTAGGCGGGCAAATTAAAAAGCCATTAATACTCAATTAATAATCCTCGATTAATGGTTGGGGGTTATTTCATGCTGCCGTCTCATTAGTTCTTGCAAGTTCAAGATTTGCCAGATGTGAACACCTGTAAGACAGCCTTTGCTAAGGGAATATAACAAAGTCTTATTTTTCTCTAGTAGCAGAATGCTGCCAGCCTATTGCAGTGTGGCTGACGTGGCTCTGCAGCTGAGAGCCCACTAATGCATTTTGGTCCTGCTGTAATATCTCAACATTAGACTCTTAGCAGCTAAGACTTTACCAGTAAGGAATATCAATCCATAATTAAGGTTGTTTCGTAATTACTCTACAATACTACATGTTTATGTACCGAGTAAATTAGACCATTGTTTCAGGGGTTTTCAAATGTAATTTACTTTGTCTGAAGTGCAGCATAGGATATTGCACGGAAATCTGTAGCTCTACATAAATTGTTGAAAAGCACTTAATATCACTAAGTTGGTTTTGTTTTTTTTTTTTAGATGGAGGAATTCGTGTGTGATAAAAATGTTAAACTTCTGTTTGTCTGCAGATGGTTTCCTGAATATTTTGTAGCTGGATGTGACATAGGGAGGGTCCACAGGAGGGTTTGCTGTGTGTGTGTGTTTGAGTTCTGTATGTCAAACAAATGTAGTGAGTTGTCTACAAAATCCCTTACTGTAACACTGCACGTTGCAGTTGTAAACTTCTTTGTGTATAATGCCTTGTAGTAGACAGAGCTGCTATTGGGCAGAGAAACTTGTAGACAGCTTGGAATAAACACATTTTCAGGATATGTCCATTTATGCTGTTTGTATACTCTGGACTTGCACTGCACTGTGCCAAGATTCTGTTTTCTCAAGCATTACTGCAAGTAATTCAGTCTTTTTTTATATTTTTCTTCGTTTCAACGTAAGACCGACAACAGTTTGTCATCTTTTCTTCTTTTGTTTGAAGTTATGCAATTGTTTTAGAAGTTTACTTTGAAATTTTGAGTCACACATGGCTTAAAAGGTGCAAAATCAGCAGCAGTGTTGAAACACAGGCAAATTTTTATTTGTTCTTCTCATCTCCTCAGCAGAGGATTAAAGTCGTCGTGTTCTCATGTAATAATCAGTGAAGAATAAAGCATTTATTCTTTTATTTTTCTGGTTTTCAAGTAGGATGTCAAAACAATTTTTTTTTTTAATTTTCACTTTCAGTACTGCTTTGTGATTGTATTTCAGTGTGTGTGTGTGTATATTTCTAAATAATGCTTTAGCCTTAAAAAAGAAAAAAAAAGCCCTTCAGAGGCTGCTTAGAAGTAAAACTGTGAATGAATTGCCTCTGGCTTGCATTGAAGCCACACATACTGGTTATCTTTCTCATTAATTTTTTGTCTTTTTTTTTTAGACTAATTGTGGTTTTGTAGTTTGGTTTCAGTGTGTAATATACCATACACTTCACCTCTCAAATTTCCTGTGATTTTTTTTTCCCCCAAGTATTTTGGCTGATAATGAGTCTTATAGGAAGTGAAATCTGCAGTGTTTACCCTCCTCTTCTAAAAGATACTGTAAATACAAGGTTTTTGCATGTCAGTGTGAGTACATCTTTAAAATTAAGATGGGTGTTTTAGGAAAATAATAGCTTGCAAGATATTCTTGGTGTATGCTATCCTAGCTACAATTTGACTGTAGGATTCAAAACTGAAGAAATTTTTATTAGTCATGTAAATTCAATTTAATTGTTGCTTTTTCTTGTGTTTTTACTCTATTTCCTGTGAATCATGTTTGAATGGTATCCTGAGTATAAACTGTACAGTTTTTGAAGGACTTGAAATATTGGAGTAATAATGAAACTTTATCCCTGGGCTATTGTCCTGAAAACAAAAGTCAATTAAAAAAGCATTTCAAGTGTTGCTCCCTCCAGTTTTTATTGATGTATGTAGGCTTTTTCATATTGAGGAATATAAAGCCAATTAGATCAGTTAAATCTACTTTAGCAAAAAGGGAAAGCTGTAATATGATGATTTTCATTCTGCGCTGGTTTTATTTTAACTGTCACTCTGATTAGATTTGCTTTCAGCAGGGTTTGGTGGTTGCCATGTGACAGTGGAGTTCTGGGTGAGGAGAACTCTGCTGAACTGGGGGCAGCTTGTACAGAAGGAAAGCCTGGGATATTAACAGCTAATCCAACACAGTGCTGGATCTGGTGATTCAGTTGAGAATAAAATTAAACAGCTACACTAGCTTATGAATTTTGTTGACCAAGTATAATAAATAGTATCCCTGTTTCAGGCATCTGTCTGTGAAACCCCCCTAACAAGGACTCTTACATCAAGTATCTGATTGAAAATTATAATTACAGACCTGTGTTGTGTAGGAAAGTTCAACTGCAAATTAGCTGTGGATCATTCAGAGTTTAATTATCCTGTTCACTGGTTTAATAATCTTTCAGTGTCTGTGGCTTGAGAATTACTGTACACTCTCTTCCCCAATCCATGCTGCATCAATTTCCAGGGAAATAGGGAACAGTCAGTAAGCTCTGGCCTGCTGGAGGGAGATGTTCATATTTGACAAGCTAGTGTAATTTGAAGTGGATGTCAGCTCCGTGCCACAAGTTGATGGATCATTCCCTATCTCGTTGAAAAGGTGAAGAAGCCAGGGGAATAGAAAAAACTGTTTGAAAACATTTGTAAGTTTGAAAAAAAGCCCCTTGGATTTCTAATAAACTGGGACTATAATATCATTCCTACTGAGCTTTGCTTTAGCTGAGAAAAGCAGCCATATGTAGGAGAAATTGTCTCTAGCAGTTTGAGAAGTCCTGTCTTCAAGGACCCTTGAAGAGTGTATTTGCTGCTTTTCACAGCATTTGCCAGAAACCGAGCTAGCCAGAGGTGAGGGTTTGTGTTTGTTTTTCTTCTGAGAACCCACACAGGAATTCCTGGCCAACAGCAGTCTGTGGTTCAGCGACTTCCAGAGGCAGAGCTCATATCTGTGTACTGAACTGCACCTGAGGGGTTTCTGTATCCATCCCTGAACCCATGCAAACTCTCCGTGAGTTGATTTCAAAGCTCTGATTCCAAAGCTAAGCAGAGCTCTGTGCTGTTTTGTACATGTGTAAGGATTGTTCTGCACACAAAACTTTCCGTCAGTTCTCTGTGAGATGACCAGTCCATGAAAAGGTGTCTGTTGGAATGCTAAGCTTTTATTCCATAGTAGAAATGGTGATCTCAAAGCTCGTTATTGAATATCGTAGGATCATAGAATGGTTTGGGTTGGAAGGGGCCTTAAAAATCATCTTGTTCCAATCCCCCTGCTGTGGTCAGGGACACCTTTCACTAGACCAGGTTGCTCAGAGCTCCATCCAACCTGGCCTTGAACACTTCCAGGGATGGGACATCCACAACTCCTCTGGAAAACCTGTGCCTGTACCTCACCACCCTCATTGTAAAGAATTTCTTCCTAATATCTAATCTAAACCTACTCTGTCAGTTTGAAGCCATTCCCCCTTGCCCTACCACTGCATGCTCTTGTGTAAAAGGGGATTTTTTTTCATTTTTTATCATGTTACATTACCACTATTTAATCTCTCTTGCTGTTTTACTGCTTGTGTTCCTAATCTTGTACAATCTGTCATTCTTCAACTGGGCCCTCGTTGTCATCCTGAACAGCATCCTTGGTCCTGAGAATACTGGTAAAGTTTAGCTTCTGTATTCATTCCCTCACTGAAATCAGGATGAAGAGTTAATGTGAGCTCAAGCCCTGCAGATCTCACTAATTTGTGTCCTTTTGTTCTTTCATCACCATCTGTGTGACAGCCTTCCCTCCTACCCTCTGGCAGCTTAGTTCATTTCAGCAGCTTTGATGAGTGACCTTTATTGTGTTTTTTTTTTGTTCATTTGTTTGCTCACTTGTTTGGTTTGTGGGTTTTTTTTGTTGTTGTTAGTTTGTTTTACTACTGTAAGTCTAATAGTTCTCTGAGCTACAGTGTTGGTTTGCAAAAGCTGTAGTGACTCTTCTCTGTTGCAACATATTTCATATCTGGTAATTCAGTTATTTAGAGTAATTCTTACTGCTTTTCCTGGTACAAACCATGGGTCTTACCTGTCTGTAGTCCTCTAGGTGACCCCAGAAGCTCTGTAAAACTTGACATAGAGTCAGGGACCTTCTAATTCTGTGGAACTGAGGCAGTTTGGATACCTTGGACAATAGATGAGCTCTGTGGTTACAAAACACTATCTAGCTGCATCACTCTGTTCCACCAGTACTTTAATTCATTGGACAGTTTGCCTTGAGTTAGTTAGTTGAACAAGGGTGTCATAAGGACTTCCCCAACTGTGAGAACAAGTACAAAAAAATTACCTTCTTTACTGTGAGGGTGGTGAGACACTGGCACAGGTTACCCAGAGGAGTTGTTGGTACCCCATCCCTGCAAGTGTTCAAGGTCAGGTTGGATGGGGCTCTGAGCAACCTGGTCTAGTGAAAGGTGTCCCTGTGCACGGCAGGGTGGTTGGAATGAGATGATCTTTAAGGTTCCTTTCAACCCAAGTCATTCTGTGATTCTGATTTTTTTCTTTTCATTTATTTTAAAAATTTTTTTTGGTTGAAAAGCTTCCTAATTCTGAAGTTTAAAAGATGAGCTATCTTAGGCTTGAGTTACAGCATCTGTCTCTCCCCTTTTCACTCTCTACACATTTGCAAGTAGTTCCTCAGAGCCTGCAGTTTATTTATTTTTTGACTGGCCTGTTTGTGAGTTTTCACTGAACCTAGTATTCCTTTTCCCATTTGAACACTTCCAGAATTTTTCATTCTTTCAGTAAACTTCTCTTACCTTACAATTTAGTGATACCAATCTGTATTTTGTGTTTGTCCTCCAATCTGTCCCTGCAGATATTTCGTGGACTCTAATTTTTGCATGTGGAGAGACCTGGGAGGTGGGCAGAGATCTCAGTGCTTGTTTAGATTCATTCAACCAGTGCTCGTGTCTGTAGTTCTGCATTGGGTACACAGTCAGCAAGTTGTCAGAGTAGCACATTTTTCTAAGTGGTTAATTTTAAATTCATTATATTTGTTTTATAAAGTGACAACTCTGGAGAAGATATTTTTACTACAATTCCTCCCATTAATATAAAGAAGCAGCTTAATGAGCACATGTGTAACTGCCATTCAGAATGAGTTTGTGTTGCAAAGCACTTTGGCTGACTGGAAAGTTAGTTTGAGAGGAGAACTGAGATATTTTCCAGATGGGATCTCAGCAGTTTTAACTCTGGCTTTATCAGTTAATAAAAGGGATTTGTGCTTTGTGACAGTTATTGAATAAGGATTTGAAAATGTCTATAGGTCTTGCAGCACAAAAGAGCTGCTGAGCTTCAGTGTTTCTTACACAGAAACTTGTATTTGATGGGTTGTTTCACTTGTCTTCTGTGTTGCATCAAAAACTGAAAAATATTTTATGCTGCTTTTGTTGATGCTAAATAGAGTTGAAGAATGGGTTATCAGCTGACCAGATCTGAAGTGATGTTGACTTGTACAATTTTTGCAGTATAAAAAAATTGTAGAAAAATCAATTTAATTGAATGCAAAGAATAAGTGTTCAGATTGGATTCCTGACATGGTCAGTTTTGTAGCAGAAGTAAACATTTTTATGTATGTAATCACTTACTAGATTTCTTTTAATGGCAATAAACATAAAATAAAAAGGAATGGCACTAATAGGTTGAATTTTAGAAACAGTCAAAAATTTGCCTTACCAAGTACAGTTCCTTTGTCAGACTGTTGTTCTCTTGCCCATATTGAATGTGTTTCTAGAGCTAATGACTATTTTTGGAAGACAAGCAAATTTATTAAGAGAATAATGGTTGAAGGGGCATTCAGTCTACTCTGAGGATGGGAAGAGAGCTGGCAGTATCCATGTGGGTAGAGTTTGTCATCAGGCACATCTGTAGCTTCTATTTATTGAAAGGTGGTTGGTTCAGACCTGGTCTTAGTCTCAGACACCCTATAATATAAATATATATATAAACTTGTGAAACAACACTAACATTCTGGGCAGCAGTGGCAGTTTTATATGTTCTGGCACATTGTCTGATACAATTTTCCAGATGAATCATTTATGGTCATGTATTAAAGACCAACAGACAGTCTGCTTTTATAAGCTGTGAACAGCAGACATAAACCTTGTTTTTTTCATTTTACTTATTGAAGAGCACGAGCACAAACTGTTGTATCTTGAACATTTAGGGGCCCTATGTTTAATAAGGAAATGATAATATGTGTGGGAACTCAGCACAAACTCAGAGATGGCTGTTCAAACTTCTTGTGGCATTTGAAGAGTGAAAGACTGTCAAAAGACAGACTTATCAGGAGATTACAATAACTTAATAAGGAGTCTCTTATCAGCTCATGTAGTAAAGGTGGATCCTTTAGGTCTGTCTGCTCTTTCATGCCATGTTGTTGTTTAGTTGTGAAATTTTCTGTCATGAAGCCTTCAAATGAAGAGATGAGGTGAGGAGGACACGTCTGCTGGAGAAGGTTCTTTGAGCCAGTAGTGGTAATTTTGGGTGGGATGTGCCCCTTTTTTTGGGTTCTTTCTAAGTTTGCTGCAGGTGCACTGACAGAGGTAAACTCATGTGAAGGAGGAGACTTCCAATCTCCAGATGTTCAGAAACACAAATGCTCAGATGAACTGTGAAAACTGAGGTTGTGGCAGAAGTAAAACAAACACTGCAGATAATAAATACTGTCTTCCTATGGAATCTTTATGTCCTAGTCCTGATTTTGGTATTAAATCAGTTCCTGATGCCTTTAGGCATATTACATGTAATAATAAGTTCTGAAGTTCCTTTTCTGGTTTTGTTCCTGATTGTTCAAGGTTGCTATTCATGGGAAATATTCAACATCTGTTTAATGTGATCTCAGTATTGAGGACACTAGGACATGGGTTACTGAGGAAAATATTAAAGAAGACAGTTAAGAAGGCAAAAATAACACGTGGGATGGAAAGAAAAGCTGTAAACCAAGATAAAATTTTCAAGTGAGAAGCAAGAATAACTACAAAAGAACAAAAAACAGAGAAGTATGCTGCTTGGTATAGGAAGAGTAAAACATTACACAGTAGACACACTGAAAATATGTAGCACAGACAAAACTATGAATAGAAACAAGAATCTGAATGATATTATGTAAATAAGAGAAAAATTACTCATCATTTGAACTTTGCATATGTAGTTTTTCTCTTGTGGTTGTCTAGATCCAGGTACATGCTTTTTCTTCATTCTGTTTGAAAAACGTTCTTTCCACTTGAATGGGTCAGCTGATAGATAAGATGTAAAAACATAATGGCAAACAGATTTTAAATTGCTACACATTTCTGGAGAATGTAGCTTTTTATTGAAAAGGAGGAATTCTTATGTAGCTGTGATGTGGTGTTTGAGAGGGACATCTTGAGATATTACTTCTAGTAGACCAAATCCAGGAAAGCTGCTTGTGTCATCATGCCAAAACTGAGAAGAGAGCTGAAAGAGCTCATGTATAAGAGATATAATTGTGGAATTTTTTTTTTTAGGATGCCAGAAAGTCTTGTGAAACTCAGCTGTATATAATTTACTGAAGAATTCATCATGTTTAGTTAAAAACATCCATTACATAAGTCATTGCTTTTAATAAAATCCGTACAAAGCCTAGTTATAAGCTTAAAAGTGCATCTGAAATAGTGGTGAGTTTGATATTGAGACTTAAACCAAACCCAAATATAATACTGAATACCCATCTTAGTAAAATGAGCTGCTCTCCTGTCAGAACAGGTGACCAGAGCTGTTCGTGTGTGAACTGTTGCCAAGAAGCTGTTAATAAGAAAGATGTCTGAAGTATTTACCACCTGATTTCTTGGTAAATATATTAAAATTAAAAACCCACGAAGCACCACCACCACCTCAGTCACTGGACATGTTCTGTCTCATCTTCCGTGTGTGCTGAGTTTACTGAAATGAGTTGTGTTCCTGTCACACTCTGGGAGGGCTCACTGAACTCAGCCTTTTTAACACAGGAGTCTGGCACAGTTTTAGTGTGTTGTGTGACAAGACTTTGGTTTAAATATCAGTGGAGAAACTCTAGAAGAATGTTTCAGCTTCCAGGGCTGGTGTTTGATTTTAATACCAACTTTGTCATGTTCAGAAGAAGAATTGTCTTCCAGAAGTCCTGTGTACAGGGGACATTTTCATACCTATGTATTAATTCAATTACTTTTTTCTTTCAAGAGATGTTTATTAGATTAAGTTAGCAAATTTATAATAATTTACTGTAAAACTTTCTTATCAAGTATACAGATCTCGAAACTCAAATTTATGTCATTGTAAAGGAACCCTTTCAAGTTCAGCAAGAGACTTCTTTGCAAGTAGTTGTGGGATCAAAGTATTTTGGTTTTATGTGCTATTTGTAGCCCTTTGCATTTCATTATTGCAGCTACAATTTGTATGTCATTAAGAGACTAAAATACAGATTTGTCAAAAGAAAGAACAAAATTGTCCTGAAATTTCCTTAAGCTTCTCTAAAGTTTGAACAGTTGTCCAAGAAATGCAGAGAGGGTTTTTTTCCATTAAAATTTGTCTTCTGGGGGAGAACATACCCACAAAAATTTTAATTTCAGAACAGACCTTTTGAACTTGCAAATTGCTATATAGCTTGAAGAAAATTCTTGTAATTTATCCTCAGCTCGATGGGATTTTGGGAAGTGAAGGGGAATGAACTTGAAACAAGAGCACAATGTTTAGTTCAGTTTTAAGGGATTTTGTTAGTGGCTTCTTTTTCCACTTCATCTTCTCTATCTGGAAAATGCAAACTACTGGTTAGGTAGCTACAGATTTGTACAATTATTCTTTCTTCCATGACATTCATTTATTTTGATTTTAGAATGAAGCTAGAGCAAACTTGCCTGGATGAAAACATTTCTCACTCAGGAGGCAACTTTTATGTTATCGACATCTTACATTTTAAAAATATGTTGTAATTCACCAGTCTGAATCTATTCAGAGAGCAATAACAAAGTAAATGATGAAGAGTTAAGTGATGAGAGAAGATTAGATAAAAATGTGATATGTGATTTAATACTCATTTCCTTTTTCTTTAAAGTGTTCATTAGCTGGTGAAGAAATATTGAAATTCTTATCAAAAAGCAGACTTTTCATCTCCTAGTGGTAGACTAAGAAATTTGAATTTTCCAACTGGGACAGATCTTAACAAGGGTTGGGGTTTGTATGTATTGGTGTAAGAAAAGTAACTATCCCAAGATATTATGGGATTAAAAATCAATTGAATGCAGTTAGTGTTACATGATTATCAATAAAATTCTTTTTATAGTGCTGTAATATTATCTCTGGAATATTAAAGTGAATGTTTCAGTTTGTTCATGAAATCAAGTTCAACTGTGCTATAGCTCTGCTGTGCATCTTGGCTTCTGGGTTTATGCCTGGAAGAAATTTCTGAAGTGAAAATACATCCTATAATTTTGGGTGAGCTCAAAGGCAAAGGGCATGGATTAATGTTAAAATAATTAGCTTAGTAAATATTTTGTTTCCATGCCAAGAGGATTTTTAAAGCATAGGAGTGCAGTGTGTAAGTGTTAGACTTCAGATCTCTATGTCTGAAGTTGCAGATTCTCAGAGTAAAAATGAGCATTTTTGTATGGATAGAAAAACCTCATTTTTAAATTACTTGTAGATATTAGTGAAGCTTAAGAATAATGTCTTGCTTTTCTTCCAAATGTTGTATTAACCAATATCCACAATACTAAAAACAGAGAGTCAATAGAGGATGGTAGAGTTTATTCCAAGTAGTTTTCCTATCCCCAGGTGTGGTACAGACCAGGAGGTGGGTGGTGCTGGGTTTTATACAGTATCTTTTAAAATATGGCATTTATAAAGGAGCCTTTCTGGCTGCGCTTTCACCTTCAATGATAAACAGGAAAGCATTTAAAAAAAAGAAAGAAGTGCCTGAGGTGCAGCTTTTTGTCTTCTTAAAAGAGGAGAAAGACTTTTTGTGTTCATTTGTAAAAATGAATATACAATAAATATGGAAAGAGGCCTGTGAGATAGAGAAAACCAAAACATAGAAGACTTCTGTATTACTTGTGTCTGTCTGTGGGTGTATTAAGAGATATTAATCTCTAAAGGGAAGAGGTTTGAATATCTGCTTCTTTGACAGAGGATTTTTGCATGTGAATAACCTGAGTTTTGATATCAAAGTAAATGGTTTCATTAAGAAGCTAAATGGTTTCCTTATGTATAAAGAGATTTTAAGTGGAGGTAAACTGCTCTGGGACATGAATCACTTGTTAGACAGTTCTCAAGCCATCACTTGTTAGACAGTTCTCAAGCCTTCCTTCTTGCCTTCCCCACCCTAAAAAAAATAAAATAATAATAATAAAAAAGCTGCCCAGAAATCACCAGGTAGTATAATTTTTAAATCAATTTGGAGGATATTCAGCAGATTTGTTGTCTTGGTCTGATTTATGAACTCTGCTGCTGAGCATTCATATTATATGGTGTCCTGAAAAGGTCTTTCAATCCGTTACAGTGGCATGGTGTAATTACAGTGAAGCACATGATGATAGTGTTTAAGCCTTAGGATGCCCTGCAGGGAAGTAGTGCAAATAATTATCTGTGCATCAGCAGAGATTTAAAAAAAAAAAAAAAAAAAAAAAGAAAAAAAAAATCAATACTGCTTGGTGGCTGAGTTTTTTTGAGTATTCCAGTTAATGATTTTAGATTTGACTTAAAGTTCTGAAATTGTTTGGAAGTAGGCCATCTCACGCTGGGATGAAGCATCAGGCCATTTTAAATTAGGCACTGAGCATGCTCATCTCAGGTCCCCCCTGTTTCAGATTTTGCGGCGTGTCTCGGTTCCCTGTTAGTGGAGCTGTCACTCAGCTGAAGTAGAGGAGAGCACAGCATGCCCTTTTGTCATCTTTCTATCAGTGCACATGTGATTTCTCTTGGAACTGGGAACTTGAGATGTGAGACGAGCCTTGCTGTTAGATCGCCGGTGGTTTTGGTGAGTTGATATTCATCTCTTCCCTTTCTAATGCCTTTAGATATCTCAGATAAAACTCAGCTTCGTGCTTGTCTCTACTCTCTTATAAATGGTGTCTGTTTGAAATGTCTCTGCCGTTGCTCACTTCAGTAAAATAATTCTGGTACATATGTATTAATTTCTTTACTGGAGAAGAATTGCTTTTTTAGCAGGAGTGCTGGGCTGTGCAAAAAAAATGGGCATATATCTTTTTTGTTCTGACTTCATATTAGCTAACAATTCCAAATATAGCAACAGTTCTTCAACCGCCACTTCTCAGTCATTTTTCATTATGTTCTTTTAAGCCAATTTTGGTTTAAAACCGAGCTTATTTTGTGTATCTCATATCTTAAGGGGAGTTAGAGTAGTCTTGCAAAAGAGAATTTTATTTCTGTAAGACAATGCTGAAGGATATTTACAGTACTTGGCTTCAACACAAATTGCTTAATGGGGTGACTTAGCTGTTGTCATCATTAGTTTTGCTGATATGCATGTATTTCCTTCTTTAACCAGCAAAGGGATAGAAAAAAGGTATCTCCCAGTTCTTTGTTATGACTGAAACTCTGCACTTCTGTAATAAGAATTTTTTAACAAATTTATAGTCTTTGTCATAGATGAAGTGATTGTTTGATGCAGCTTAACATTTATTAACTTTTAAATAAGGGGAAGGCAGGATTTATGATTCAAAGTATTATCAAAGCTTAGTTCTTGCACTTGATTTAAAATTTTGCTTTCCTCCAACAGCCTCTGCAAAATATGACTTCTAAACTCTTTAATGCAAGGCATTTAACTTGTAGCAAAGCCAGTTAGCAACATATTTTTAAAACATCTAAACTAAGGTTGTAAAAAGCAGTGAGTGAATTGATAAACTCTGACACCACCCACTCCCACCACCCACTGTTAGAAAAAGTTGTTTCCTGGTTGCACTTACCTGAGAGTGAGTGAAGATGATTTAATATCATTACAGAACTCCATGAGTGTTTTAAGGTTTCAGTAGTGACATGCTGGAGTTTATCACTAGACTGAGACTGGAGGTCTTAACTGTGATGCATTCACATGCATTTTTGGGTTGGGAAGGCAGTTTGTTTTTACAAGCAGATGCTCTTTATCCTGTTGGGATTGCACGCATATACTTCTGGATAAGAGAGTTGAATTACAGTGGGAAAAACTGCTTGTCAGTGAATTCACTGAACCTGACAAAAGAGATCTGTGCCAAGCATAACCCCTGTTATGATTCCAATTGACCTGGTGCCGAGGAGCAAAATCAATAAACCCACAAGCTTCATCAGAGCTGTGACAGTCCCGGCTGGAAGGGTGGAGAGTGGAGTGTATGAATCTTGAGTGCTTGAATGTGAGTTTGCTCGACCCCCTGGTGCAGAGTTCTGGGGAAAAATGGTCTGGATGGACGTAGTGGTTAAGATTTTTGTTAAAACCTGAGGATAATGCATTTAATTGAGGCCTTGTGGTGGCAAAGGGCTGTCATAACCCATCAGAAAACCGGCACTTTGGTTGCCAGAACAGGGTTGTGCCACTCTGAGGAATGATGAGAGTGAGACAGCCAGGGGTAACTGCAAACCTGTGTTGTGCAAAATATATCACTGTGGTGGCTTGTTATCTTCAAAGCATGCTGTTTCTAATACTAAGTTTTCACTCTTATAACCGCAGTACGTCGTTTCATGATGGTGGTGCCTTCAGGTGCCCTGAGCTGTGTCTCGCAGAGATGTGGAAAATGCTGTGAAGCTGCACAGATTTGCCATAGGACAATTTCTGGATAAACAGCAAACCTAGAAAACTTAAGCCCTTTTAGAAAGGTAACAAAGAGATAAGAAAGGAAAAGACTTGCATTAGTGACCGCAGGGCAGGCAATTGGAGTGGCAGTATAAAAGAAACACTTATAAAAGATAAATACGTGCGAAAAAAAAAGTAGCATTTAGCTGTTTTGGCTTCATTCCTTTATCACTGTGAGCATGCAAACATGTGAGATTACTGATTTGGGTTGCTGAATAAGTTTGGTCTTAGTATGATTCTACTGAGATATCCCTTTGAAATGGGATATTTAAATTGTAAAAAGTCGCATTTCACAGGTTTTATAAGGGAACAGTTTTTAGTCTCAGGGAAAGCAGAAACTTGCAAGCGTCAAACATCTCAAGTTATTTTTATAACCTTGATCTCGTCTATTTTACTCTTCACAATAATATTTGTTCTTGCCTTTGAAGTAAGTGCTGACTCTGGTTAGTTTTCCAAAAAGAGGAATTCTTACATTAGTTATAGAGGTTAACTGAGATTTTAAAGACAAGATACTGCCTACTCCGCAGTGCTACTCTTGTCTGTACCCATTTTGTTTAACATATAAGTCCACTTTTGGTCATGGGTAGCATGTAGAAAATAATTGCCTTGTATTTATGATCTTTGTGGTCATTGTGCATAAACAGGTTATTTTGAGATCTCAGAGAACCTGACAACAACTGTGTTAATTTTGTTGATTTCCTTTTATTTCTAGGTGTGTTGCACATATATATTTACACACCCAGAATATGCAGAGGAGGATGAATGTGTGTAAGGGCTGCTGGTTGTGCAGCTTTATTCAGAGTGCATTTAAATTGCACTGAATTGAGAACTGAAATTGAATAAAAGTACCCTTCTTGATTTTAAGGAACTATATAATCTCTTTTAGACATGCCAGCCATCAGTAGGATTTTATTTTATTTTATTGTAGATCAATATATTGTAACTCACAATAAAATACCAGAGTGTAAGGTTTGAGTTTTTACAACTCCACTTTGTAGACTTCCCTCTCAGATTTTCAGAAGCTGTAGGTCTCTGGAAGGATCTTTTTGGACCTCTTTGTGACTGGCAGAAATATAAGGCCTGTATTTCAGCTGGTTCAGTTATTTATTTTTTTTTAAGAGGATGAAAAAATGTATTCTGTTTTTCACATGAATAAAGAGTTACTGACTTGTGTGGCACTTCTTCACTAGGAGAGCAGTAAGAATGTGGTGTAGTGGCCTTAGTCACTTCGAGGAAGCACCACTGCTGAAATAATGTTTAAATAAACTTTGCACTTGAATTTATTTATTTTTTTTTAAATATAAATGTTTGCACAGGGAAGAGAAAATCAGAAGAGGATGTGGGGTGAAGGGGAACCTCTTGTATATGTATCACTTAGGCTGCCTGCCAGCTGTTTTCTGAATGATTAAAATCCTTTGGACAGTGAAGGCTCAGTCTTCTTCCATTCACGTTGTGTTCTAAATGAAAGATTTTACTACTGCTGACAATTGCACATACTCAGTTGATGGGCCAGATGGAGAGAGCCTGTGACAATTTTTAGGCTGAAGGTTGTGCCTAAAAACCTTGTCAGCATTCTGCATCAGATCTTGACCCATTTTAGACAGTGTGCTACAATCTGATACTTTCAAGAGAAGAATGCCATTTTTTAGTTTCCTTTTTTTGTAGAGTGGAGGAAGGAGTGGAACTATGTTTCACAAGCATGAGCTAAATTTACTTTGCTAAATGAAAAAGAAACTGCACACCAGTACTCATTTAAAATAATTGGCTGTAATGTCAGCATTCAGTCTGAGACTTTATGGAAAAAAAAAAGAAGGCATTATTAGTTCTTTCTGTATGTATCTATTATAAGTTGAGAAACGGGCTTGTTAATGTGAAGACCTAAAATGTTTGGAATTGGCTTGGTTTTTAAAAAACTTCAGCTTTTTTTGTACCAAGAGAGTGGAAATGGTAAGGAGTTGGCTAAGTCCTTGCTGAATGAGCTGAGAATTGTGTCTACATTTTCAGTACATTGAGGTTTAAAATGAGTGTTAGATAGTGCTGTGATTTTGGGCAGATTTTAGTCATGTATATGCCAGATCATTGCAATTCAATAATGGAAAAGTATTTAGTGGGAACGTCCGTTGATAAAAATTTAGCAAATGATTTTGTGTAACGTGAGTGTTTGGAACTTAAAATTTCCTAAAAGATTCCCAAGAGTAAAATGTTCCTTTTTGTAGGTCAGAATTTCCAGCCTTACCTCTTCTCCAGAAAAAAGTATGGGAATATTTCTCAAAATGATACATAAGTGTTAAAATTTTTTCAGTGTGTTTTTAGTGCAAAAGAGCATCACTATCCTTATGTTTATACATACATCCATATTTTTTAAGAGAATATGGAATACTATTTTATGCTTCAGAGAGCATCAGTATTTAAAATATTTTTAGGATATTCAGTCCTATGCACATTTCAGTATTGTGGTAGGGAGACAATAACTTTGTATTTTAAACATCTCAGTGGCTTTAGGAAAGTGGCAATTGAATTGTGTATTCTTTAAACAAATCTGAATTTAATGGGAGTATGTGCCATACAGTGACTTTTTTGTATTTAAGCCAGTCAACAATTTATGCTCTTCCAAAGCACAACCACTGAGGGGATAAAAAAGTTAATTATTACGTACTTCAGGCCATTTGAAGGGACTTGTGTTCAATTCATATCTTGTCCGAAAACATCAAACACCAAAAGGTTTTCCTGTTCTGTACTTTCCTGTTTATGTATAAATGATTACTTTAATGAGCAGTTCAATATTTTCAGTCTTTAAAGTTTATTCCTAAATTTGACTGGTTTTATATTTCTGATGGTCCTTTTGCATATTCTGCCATGATATGTATAATAATGTGTACAGGGTTTTTTTCCCCAGGGAATTGTATAGGTATCATAACATAATCAAATTAGTAGATAATCTGTCATTTACATGAAAATTAGCATATTGGCAATTAAATAAAGACCTTTTAATCTGTGAAAACATGGTGTTTGGTGACAAAAACTGAGTAACATCTTTAGTGGAAGACCTTCAGGGTTTTCACTGAACAGTATTTGTTATGGAGTCTTTTTACGGAGGTGCCTTTACGTGTGATCCATGATTAAGTTAAAAACAAAATAGGAAAATGGCTGTATTGCATTATTTTAAATATATTCAGAATATGATGGAGGTTTTTGAGGGGGAAAATGTATTGAGAAACAAGAAATACAGAAAAAGGTTTTCAGAACTGTCTTTAAAAAGCAGGAGATTAATACGATTTTGAACAATTTTACTAAATAGAAATTTACCTGATACTAGAGACTGTATCTTACCTGGGAAAACTAAGTTAGACTTTTTCTTTCTTTTTCTCTGTTCTGAAAGATAGGGTGAAATATTTTATTTTCCTCCTGGAGAAAATACCCTGAGACATCAAGGTTGTCATGTCATAGCAGAGAAGGAAAAGGCACGACTTGAACAATGCAATTTTCAGTAATGCCATCTGTCTCATCCCACACTGCCCGGCGCGTTTGTTTTCTCTACGAGCAAAGAAAAGACAGATATCTTTAGTAGCTCTCACATTGAGCCTGTCAAAATAAGTACTTCAGTGCTGCCTCTGGAAGTATCTCCAGGTACTGTGTGGTTCTGGCTGCTGCTCCATGGATCATGGCAGTGCCAGTGGGAGGCAGGATTTGCACAGAAGATGAGGGACTGAGGCAGTGATGTGATTCAAGTGAAATAATTACCAGTGATGGGATTTCGCCGGATCCTCAAAATTTTATCTGAAAATGTATCTTACAGAAACATCTGTAAGATGTTGCTGGTTACAGATGGGCACTGGTCAAGGGGAAGAGGAAAACCAGCTACTGAAGGGCTTACTTGAACTTGAATGTTTCCTAGACCTAGTGAGTTTGATTTTTAAAAATGGTACTTGACAGGTTTAGGCTGAATTTAATTTCTAACTGCATCAGTGATCAGAATGGGATGAGAACATTCCCCACAATCTTCCATTACAGCCTTAGTATCTCACTGTTGTATTTACTTGCTTTAATGATGGGGAGTATTTTGTATCATGATAGCACAAATAGGAAATGGAAACAGAGGTTTACTTAACCAAGATCACAGAGAAAGTCTAGTGAAGCAGAAAGTGAAGCCAAAGGGCATATCCTTGATTCAATTAGCTTGATGCTGTGATCCCTGAATGACTGTCAGTCAAATACCTCAGGCACTGAAATGCATGTCAGTGCAAAGCTGCACCTGGCCCCACAGGAAGAAAAGCCAAATAGCCCTAGAGAAACTTCTTGCTCACGTGGCTTGACTGTTTTTGAGATCTTCACTGCCAGCTCTGGGTTATCCCATTTAGAAATTCCAGCTGACCCACAGTCCAGTCTGTTCTGGTATCTTCACGTGGCACTGCCCTCTGAAGGTATGTTTGGGGTCCTTAATTCATCAACTCGGGACCCTGAGCACTAAGGTGTTCTTGTCTTTGTTCTGTCCTGTAATGATTCTCATTCACAGGTTAGATTCAAGTTGATAATTTGATCCATTGAATGCAGTTTTTTATTTCATTAGCTTGTCTGTGTTGAAATCAAGTAAGAACAGTTTAGATTTTGTTTAAATAGGACTATTGAATATATTAATCAGTGTGAGACTTCAACAAAATTAGATTTATTTGATTTCTTCGTTTAATGTTATAGTGACACATCTATTAGAGTAGCAGTGTGTCATTTTCTGACAACTGTGTTGAAGTGATATTGAGAGATTCTGACTGCAGTCCCTTCATTTTCATGTAAAAATTTCTGAAAACTGCACCTCTGTAAAGCTGGAACAAAGACAGAGAACTGTGTGGAAGAGTAATAACACAGCACTCAAGGGAATAGAAGCTAAGGAATGTCAAGAGTTGCTGCAGTGTGAGTGCATGGGGTGTGTACACACCTGCATGTGTAAGTCTGGCCTGTTCATTACACTAACTACAACCAGGTTGTAGTTTCTCAAGCACTTCTAGACTTTCTGGTCCAGAAAGCACTTTAGCTTCCCAGACTGAATTTTTTGTTTCTTGTTACCCCCACGGTTTATTTAAAAGATTAAATTAAAATGGTAGAGCCATGTCCTTGAAAGACATTAGAAGAAAATATTCTTAATAGTTTTAAAATGTTTCCAGCTGATTCTCTGCAAAGCTCTGATATCTCTGTGGCATTCATGAAAAGCTTACCATTTAGAACACAGGACCCTTTCTCATTGAAAGGCATTTCAGTGTCTGCAAGTAGTGCACACTGTTTCTACTTTTAACTTGTGGGACCTTTTGCACACACCAATAGCATTCTTACTGCTAAAAATGTAGACACTGTGACTGGTGACTGTATTTCCAGTTGTCTACAGCTTTCTCATATGGAATGAACATAATTGAAGACTTAATTGAAGAATTACAGTAACAAGTAGTAATAATCAATAAGACCTTACTGCTCTTTATCTAGAAAATAAAGTAGTTGAAGACAGTAGATTCCTCAGCTGATTCTGTTGTCATGGCAGTCCTTACTCTAGAGGCAGAAATTATAATTTATGGATGGTTTGCAGTTGGTTTAAAGTTATTGACAAATGCCTCTAGCATGTCATCTGTGTTAGAAACAAATACCAAATATGTAGATTAAAGAGGCTTGTAAGTTCTAACTTGATGGTTTTTCAGAGTGTGTCAAATCCTTTATGACACTGGAGATGGTTACCAGTAATTCTGTTCATGTTTCCTGACAGGCAGTGTCCAGTAGATGTAGATCAGAATTCATTCTGCAAAGAGCTGAACTGTTTTTAATGTGAATCTTCCTATAATTGCTGGGGGAAATGTTTGAAATCCAGATTATTTTTGAGATATCAAAAGGACCGGCCTAACAGTATTTCATTTGATGTACCTCAGTGGAATGCACTCAGGGAAGCCATGCCAGTGAAGCCAAATAGCTGCTGTGCACTGGTATGAACACTTGCAAACTCATTAAAAGAGAGCGGGAGGAAAATTCTTACAAAGCTGCTTCTCACACTGTCATCTTAACCCTAAAGGAAAATCTGCAGAATACATTTGAAAGACAAGCATGGAAGTGAAATTCAGAAATCTGTTAGATCTTAAAACTCATGAACTCACTGTTTTTAAACCACATAAATGACCGTTTCAGCCAATCCCCCAGTTTTATCACCTTCGTCTTTTGGGAGAAGAAAAAAAATGGAATAATAATATAAAATGAAATTATCAAATCTTGCTCCCCCTCTACTGGACTCTTTAACTCCTTTTCTTCTCCTTGATCTGATGAACACACCTTGTTTCAACTGAGCATGTTGGTTTTCTGCTTTCCTGAATGGATGAGCACTGCTGCTTTTACTTCAAGTTTGAGCGATGGCTCTTGCTTTACGAGCTTGTAACTCATTTCCAGGGTTGTCAGGAGATGCAGTGAAAGATGGTTGTGTAAAACTTGCCTCGCTGGTTTCAGTGCTACTTGTAGTAGTGCTAATATCAAGATGTGACATGATTGCTCCATGTGGGTAGCATTTATTTCACTGGCTGTTGGAGTTCGTCATTTTGTTCCTCAGGACAAATGAGAGACGGGAAGGTTGGCCAGAACCACTTTGTGACAGTTCAAGGGCTTCGACTTCAAAAGCACTTTAGAAACTTGAAGTATGCAAAAATAATGAAAGTTGTTATTCTCTGATTTAGAAGTAAAGGGTTGGTGCAGGAATCCTTGACAGTAAGAGGGAAAACTCCAGCGTATAAGTTCTTCAGGTGCAGTTTAAACCGTATTTATTGCAACATTGCTTGGGGATACTCTACTAGATGGCTTCGAGTTTGCTGAAACATTGCATACTTAAACATATTTAAAAGAAGCACAGCATACAGGTGATTTTCAATACCTATGTTGGAAAGTTTTTGGGCTGCATAAAACCTGGGGTAAATATAAGAATTAAGCTTTAAGTTAACTATTAAGTTAACTTAATAAAGCACTGAGTTCAGTTTTGACCAGTGAGATTTGGTAATTGGTTTTCTTAAATATGGTATTTAAACTCTTGTGTTAATGTGTTGGGCCTTCAGATGTGAGTTCACTATCTCACCTCATTCAGCGCATGAAACAAAAAAGCCCTTGGGTTCTTTTCTTACCATTCCTTACTGAAGGTAGCTGGTAAGGAAACACAGGATTATTCAGTCCAAAAGTGACACAGGACATCATTTGTCCGACCTCCTACCCAAAGCAGGGTCAGCTCTGGGCTCAGCCCAGGCTGCTGAGGGTTTTGTCTTGTATGGTCCTGAGAGACCCCAAGGATGCGGATGCCACAGCCTCTCTGGGCAACCTGACTGTTGTACACAAAGTCGTTTTTCCTCATGTCCAGTGTGAACCTCTCTGGCTTTCACTCGTGTCTGTTGTCTCTCAGCCTCTGCCAAGCTCTGTTGTGAAGAGTTTGGCTTCATTTCCTGTAGGAACAAGCAGGCTGCTGTCAGGACCCCTGAAGCCATCACATCTCCAGGCTAAACCAGCGCGGCTCCCTCGGCATCTCTTTGCAGAGCAGGTGCTCCAGCCCATTGTGGTGTCCCTCTGCTGTTGGCTTCAGTGCCATTCCCAGGGCTTTTTCTGGGTTTGTGCCATCTGCCTGCCTGCTGCTGAGCATGTAGTTTGAACAATACCCTATCCTGACCGAAAGGACAGTCCTTCGATATTTTTGTTACTAAACTGAAGACAGGTTTGTCAAAGGGCTGCCACAGTGTTGCTCATTAACAACTGCTAAAAATCAAGCATTTGCTTAAATAGAAATTACACTTCTCTTGAAGTGTTTCAGTAGTAAGTCAATATCCCTGTCAGAAGTGCTGAAGTCTTACAATGTTGTTGTTTTAGTTGCACTCCCTGGTACCCAGTTGCTAAATTTTGTTGTTTTGTTAAGCAGTTTCTAGATGTCACCTCACACGTGTTATGCTTTTCCATGGCTGTTGGCTGTCTCCCATTGAATTCAGATTTCTAAGACTCTCTAAGATTAAAAGTCATTTTTCATAAGTGGTGTGCAAATTTTAAATATAGGTCAGTTAGTCCTTAGATGAGGCTAAATTACCTGTTAGATACCACTAATACAAGCAAAAAGATATTTGAAATAACATAATTTTGTGGTCATTCTTTGAGTAGAGAAAACTGCTACTTACATAAGTGTTTACTGTGTCTAAGATATATCCTCAAAGTTACACTAAATGTCAGAATTATTTTTTTAAATACTCATTTGGTTCACCTTTCAGAAAATACTATTCTTACTATGCTCATTTCTTAAAAAAACTTTTTGAAGCTGAAGAGAAGGAAAACATCAGAAGGCTGATAAGAGCAGGGAAATAATATCTGTATCTGCATGGCAGCAGCTTTCTATGACTTTTTTTTAAACAGAAGATTGCTACTAATACTTCTATAAAAATATTTTTACTTTTAAAGGTAGCCTTTTTTCCCTTTGTCATAACCTGAGAAAGTCATAGTCAAGTTTAGGATTATAGATTAATTTAAAGTCTGTTTTCATTATGAACTATTTAATGTATTTACCAGTTCTTAAAATTTTTTTGCTCAAGTATGGGTTCAAGATGAATGCTGATTTAGACCATTTGTTTGTATTTTGTAGAACAAACATCCTTTACATACTGGAAATTTTTGGTTTGAAGAACCTCCAAGAACACTCTTGTCTGAGCAAGTGATGCTGCTTTAGTGGCGTCCTTGTGGATTATATTTGAGTTTTTGCCACTGGGGGGAGCAGAAGACTGTCACAGGCTTCAGGGAATGGAATAAGAGTGTCTGTCTTCCATCTCAGAGGATTCAGGCTTTAGTGCTGAGCTGTGGGAGACTGTGGGTCCTTCATGTCTGGCACATGCTTGAAAATCTGTTTTACAGTGAATAAAATTCCTAGATAATCAGGTTTCATGACTGCTCTTTTCTGAAGAGTTGCATTCTGAATTTAGACTGGATTAAACATGAAGCATGCATTAGAAAAGCAAGGGAAGTAATTGAGGGGGTTATAAAACGGAGGGAGAGGGATTTTTTATATGGGCAGACAGTGACAGGGCAAGGGACAAAGATTTTAAACTAAAAGTAGATTAAGATTAGGTATTAGGAAGAAATCCTTTGCTCACAGGGTGGTTATGCACTGGCACAAGTTGCCCAGAGAAGCTGTGGATGCCCCATTCCTGGAAGTGTTCAAGGCCAGGTTGGAAGGGGCTCTGAACAACCTGGGATAGTGAAAGGTGTCCCTGCCCATGGCAGGGGGATGGGAACTAGATGATCTTGAAGGTGCCTTCCAACCCAAACCATTCTGTGATTCTGTGATTATTATTAGTGTGAAGAGTAGATTGTGACTGATGTTGGCTTAAGTAGTGTGCTAAAATTCTCTGAAATGTTTTGTTACAGCTGGGCCTGATGGCAAGCTCTCTCTCAGCATGAGAGTGAGATGTGACTGCATCACTTGGATTGAGGTGCAGTTTGCTTTAACAGAAGATGCTGTAGCTGAGAAATATATTTTTTTTTTATTTAATCTATGCTTTAACCAGACATTTGCTTTAATCCTGATCTTCCAGAAATAAATCTAAAAATACTGTTTCCTTCCTCTAAAAGCATTGGAAAGAAGGAAAGGAGTTTCTTTTTCTTTTAAATGCATAGAATCAAAGGCTGTATATAAGCTATAAACATGTTATTCTGGAAAGGCTAGCAGCTCTAAATTACTGACTGTTTATTCCCAAGCTTATTTAAGGTTCTCTGTTAGTGTCTTTGTATGTCACTGTAATTGGGAAGAAGTGTCCCACAGGCTGTTGTGGGGCCTTGCCTTCCCTGCTAAGGCTGCTGGACTGGTAATGTTCATGCTGCATGCAGTTTCTATTACGTGTCTTTAACTTATTTGATGTTTGGGACAGAACAAGACATTCCTGTTGCAAGCCACGGTTGGGCTTTCCCTCTGGGAAGATTTGTTCTGTCTGTTTCGTCGACAACAAACAGTCAAAATTCCTATTTCAAAATTCATTAACATTTTTGTTCATGGTGTATAGAGCTTAAACTAAGCAGAGCAAACTTAAAGGAATGCTAGGGTAACACTTCAGTGCTTGCAATCATAGGTTTACAGCAAGTTTGTGGATTTAGCAGAAATATCAGAAGATGTGTCCCAGTAGGTCCTGGGACCAGCAACTTGGGCTAGGTGGCAGCCAGGACCAGTGATGTGTTTCCTGTGGGGTCATTTGTTGTTCCAACTCTTCTTTTTTGTTTTGACAGATATAAGCTGGCTCAAGGCCCTTACTCCTCCTATGTTGTTATTTTTTAATATGACATTCAGTTGTGAGTTATTTTCTGACTGGTGTTTGAAGCAGCCATGGATTCTTATTATTATAGGAACATAAACAGCTGAGGGTGCTGAGTGAGCTGACAGATGTCACCGTGAGACTGTTTTTTAACAACATGGATAACCCTGGTGACTGGAAAAGGGCAAACATTACTGTATTCAAAAGGAAAGCAAGAAAGAGAGTCCAGGGAACTAAACACTGATCAGCTTCAACTCTTTCCCTGAGAATATTATGGAGCAAATTCTCATAGACACTATTTCTAGGCTTTTGAAAGACTAAAAGGTAATTGGGAACAGCCAGCTTGGGTGTAACAAGGAAAAATCTTGCCTGACCAACCTGACCACCTCCTACGATAGTTGCCTCTTCATTTGAGGGGGAAAACAGTGCCATTTACCTTCAGCAAGGCTTTTGATGTATTTTCCTTTGTATCTAAATGGGGGGGGTATGGATTGGATGAATGGACTACACGATAGGTGAAAAATTGATTGCACCGTCAGGCTTAAGGAGTAGGAATCAATGGTTCGAAGTTTTAAATCTCCTTGTTTACAAGGAGTCTTTCTGGGAGTTGATGCTGGGGTGAAACTATTTTAACAGTCCTCAGTCAGCAGGTCAGGCAGTGAGGCAGAATGCACCATCAGCAAGTTCCTGGAGGACACCACCCTTGGGAGGAGGGTTGGGCCGGAGGGCAGGGCGGTCCTGGCAGGGATTGGAGCCCTGAGCCAAGTGGGATGTGCTGGAGTTCAGCAAAGGCAAATGTGCAGATTGGAGGAGCAACATCCTGGAAAACAGCCTGTGGGTCCTGGTGGACAGCAAGCTGAATTATTTGCTGGAATGGTGATGAAGGCTAACCATGTATAGAGCTGCCTTAGCTAGAATGGTGATTATTCCCATTAATTCATCACTTTAGAGATTATCTCTGGGATAATGACCCAGTGTGGGTCACAGCAATGTAAGAGAGAGACAAACATGAGTGAGTCCAGGACAAGGCTAAAAGATAGGATGTACTAGAAGAGGCTTGAGGGGTTTGATATGTTTAACCTTAAGAGAAGACAAAAGCAAGGACATAATTGTAGTCTTTATAGAGAAGACAGACTCTCTTCAGAACTGCACAAAGCTCAAGAGGCAATGGTCATAAATAATAGTAGTAAAAACCCCAAATCTGTTGATCACAAAAAGTCTATGGTGTCACTCGAAGATTTTTGGAACTCAACTGGACAAGGGCCTTTGCAACCTGATCTGGTATTGAATTTGTCTCTGAGCATGGAGTGGAACTTCATGACCACCAGAAGTCTTTTTCATCTTACATTTTTCTATGAGTCTTGTTTCTGTGTAAAATCTTTTTGACTTGAGGTTTTTATATATTGTAGCATTTATACTGACTGTTCCTAAGGCAGCCTGTTGCACTAATCAGAAGCACATTCCCTAAACCAGATGTCCAAAGACCTTAGTAATAACATGAACATAAACCCCTAAATTCTATGGAAAATAGTGGTAAGATTGCCATGTGGTCATCTGTACATGTGTACCCAGAACAATTTTATTTTCCCCTGCTCCTTCAGCCCAGTTATGTTGTTTTGTCTTTGCATTGGTTTGGCTGGAAAAACCAAAATTTTTCTTCTTACTTGAAAATAGCAAATCACATTTAGTGGAACAGTCCATAACTCTCTGGGATAGTATGTTCAACAGTAGCAAGGACCTGTTGTCTTACTCTGATTTAGGCTTTCAGGATTAGTCGCACCTATCTTACATTTTTATGAAATTAAACTCATTAAAATGGTGATGCTTCAGTGCTGGGTGAAATCTCAGTTTGCAGACCATTCAGAAATGTGGGGGTTTTTTCCTATGAAGTTACTATTTTCTTTTTTTTTTTTTTAACTGAAATTGAAAACTGGAAAATAGCAGAAAGATGGTGTTTTTCTCAAATTAACCCTTACCTTCTGATAAGCTGCCATGTCTCAAAACTGGTAGTTCTCTCTTCCAGCTGCTTTGGTCTTTGTCTTCAAACGTCATGTGCTAATGCTTTATCAAATCTTAATGCTGAAATCAGTGCTGGAGGCTATTAATGAAATTTAGATTCTTCTGGAAATAGCACAACTCTTACAAAGACAGGCTTTAATGCCATGGAACTATCAAGAGATTAATTACATCTATAAAGCTTATCGTATGCTATCAAAAAAAAAAGGAGGAAAAGATTGCTAACTTAATTTCAAGCAGTGGATCAGTTTGGTAAATTAAATGTGCAAATGAGTGAGAAAATGAAGCATAGTCTCTAATATTGACCACTGAACTCATGTCTTACAATAAAACTCCTCAATTTTCCAACTGATTTCTGGATTGTTAATCTTTGCTTCAAGTCTCATATCACATAGCTTTTTGGAAACAACATTTCTCAGGTTTTGCACTCCAGACTCCTGCTATTCTAAGTGTGACAGGTGAAATTGTTTCAAAATAGGTCACTTGCCTTAAGGGTTGGCGCTTGTGGTTTTTGAAGCCAGGCTCTTTCTGGCACAGAAAAGTTTTATGATCTCACCCATTAGCAAGACCAGCCTCTGAACAGGCTTGAATTTTGGCAATAGACTTCCATGCATCACTTGATTCCTGGTTTTGCCCTTGGCTGCTTCCCTTTAACCAGTTTCTTCCCTGCCCCAATGGCAGCAGTTTCAGGGTATTTTCCAAGTCCTTATTCCTTCTATCAGAAGAATGTTTTTAATGTGGCCATATCTTTACTTTGAAGGCCTCTGTGTTCTTTCTGGCTTGTTGCTTGATGCATTCCTTAGAATTTCTTGTTTTACACCAGGTGGGATCATTTTTTAAAAAGCAGTGATTGATCATTGTGAATCAATCAATCCTTGGATCCTTTTGCTGCAAGATTCTTCTCTTTATAGGTCACAGATGATTTCACTAATAAATGTACAAAAATTCAGTCCTCTCTGTACCAAAAAGCTTGCACTGCCCTCAGAGTAGTTGACTGAAGGCAGTCCTTGCCCACACAGTGCCCACATTGATTACTAACCAGCTCTAAATTAGCATGCTGTTGGTTCAGGACTACTGGAAATCTGTGGGCTGTCATATTTAGAGATGTGTGACGTTAAATTTGAAAATATTCATGAAGATAGTCTTTGAAGTTTATGATTTTAATATGGAAAATCTCTGTGCTCTAATCTAAATTTTGAGATTTGTGGAAGACCCCAGCTGTCCCAGCTGTCCCCAGCTGCAACTCTTAATTTTTACTTTTGCAAAAGTGGATTTAATGTGCCACATAACTTTTTCATGTTCTTCATCTTCTTTTTGCTTCATGTTTTAAAAGTGGAATGTTAGTCCCTCGTTTTTCTTTCCTATATAGATATTTCCTGCAGTACCTGTTGTGATCATTCTTTTCTGTGGTGTTAACAGTGTGTATAGCTTCACATCCTGCCTTAGTGGTTTGGATGCATCATACATTCTGGTATTAAAGTTCCTGATCTTAGCACACAAGGATTACTGGTTTTGCTGATTATTTTTTTTTTTCTTTTCATCCAGTTTCCTAGCCTTTGCTTCTCAATGGAATTAGGCAAATATTTTCTGAGGATTGGGCTTCCAGGTGCTTCCTGCAACTGGCATGAGGCATGCAGGATGAGAGAAAGGGTTGTGGAGCAAATGTTGGGGCAGAAAGAGGTTGAGAAAGGGAGAAAAGTGGCCTGTCTGAGGGCCACCGTGCTGAGTTGAGATCTTGGCTGAATTAGCTGGAGCCTTGAGAGATGCCTGGTGCTGTGGTACCAGTCTTTGCTCTTCCCTTCCATCTCAGGGAGTGTTTTCTGAATATTGCTGTCACAAATAAAAGCTTTGCAGGTTGAAGGTAATTAGAAGAGAGTACTTGGGTAACGTAGCCAGTGTCTGTCCTCTTTCACTTCCTCTGACTGTAGCCTTTTGTCTCATGTGCTGTTGAAAATCTTTACTATTGGCTCCTGGTGAAACTTAATCCTGTTGTTAAATGTTTTTTGCCTTCCATCATCTAGAGGTAGGGATTTTATTGGTAGGAGAGAGTCAATAACTTGGAGCTGCAGTAACATTTCAGAAGAATGTGACATCACTCTGGTATCAGCTTTCTCAGAGACTAGCAATCCTGACAGCTAAGTTGCTCTTCCTCTGGGTCAGGGTTGTGCAGTACTCACTGGGGAGCAGCTTCCAAGAGAAAAGGGTTGTGCCTCACATCCTTATGTGTTTTTTGTTTTATGTGTGTCAAGCTTGTGGTAAAGAATTAACTTCTCCGGAGACTGGTGAGTAATTCTTATACATTTTAACAACTGTTTTTCTTTAGACATAAACCTCTTTGGAACATGTCTTTTTTAAATGATTTTTTTTTCTAATCCATCATTCAGTAATGCACAATATATGCAAAGTAGAACACAACATTTGTAGCATTCAGGTTAAGATTTTAAATAGAAACCTAACTGTAGGTAGAAGAGTTTACTGATTTATTACTTACTGTAACTGTGTCTAACTTCCAAGATTTTTATTGAGACATGCTTGTCTGCTAAAACACGTGTCTAAGAGACTGAATGTAGCAAGAATTTGAGCTTTTTTAATTAGCTTGCAGTGCTGAATGGGAAGTACTTTCCAAATAGACCTGTGTGAGTTACCTGAGTTTAACATACAGCTCACACAGTAATGGTAGTAGATGACCATGTTTTATGTTATTTTGGGGGTTGTATATGCTTGTGGAGGACACCAAATGGAAAACCAGGTGCATTTCCAGTCAGTTATATGTATCTGTATGTATATCATCTGCCAAGCTGGATGGTTATTTCTGTATGAATGTCATATCTTGAGCTGCAAAATCTGTCAGCATAAAAATTATTTAGGGAAAAAACCACCAACCAACCCAGAAAACTGTATCTGGTTGTGTATTAGGTTTTAAATAAAAACACTTCAGTTTCCACTTCATGGTAACTGTTTTCTCGTCACAGAAAAAAGTATAAAATACAAGTCTTTTTTTCTCCTTGCTTGCACTTAAAGGTCTAAATTGTAAAAGTGCTGCAGCACTGTGACATTTGGAAATCTTGGCAGATTCCAGTTTTGAAAAGGTTTTTATTTTAATATGCTGATAATCTTCCATATTAAAGTTAGAAAATTACAGCACACTTACCTACACAGAGGTATTTAGCAGGGGAAGCCCAGGATTTTGCTGTGTCACTTTGGGTTTTGTTTCTCTTGGTGTTTTTTCTCTTAAGGATGACAAGTCTTGATGGATGAATACATGCAAAAATATCTTATTCATCTGTTTGACGATTCTGGGGACTAGTGCAACTCATCTCAGTAAAAGTTAGATATTGATTTTCATCAGGAAATAATTCCCAGACTGAATTTAGATGGTCTGAATCAGAGCTGTAGGTGGCTACGTGGATGTAATACATTAGCTTGCAGAAACCTGTGCTTAGGATAATTTCATTAATGCATCAACTGGCAATTTCTGTGATACAGTAGTGTGGTGATGATATACTGCAGATGCAGAATTGATATAATATTTATGATTTACGTGATTTGGAAGATGACTATTAGCATAGAAGTTCCTTTGTAGCTCTGACTCTTCATGTAGGTGGTTTGGCTCCCAACCCAGAACTAAAAGCAATGAGCTGTGGGAAATGCTCTTTAAATTCTCTTGTCATGAATAGAAGAACTATTTTCTGTGTCATTACAGTTTGCAAATAAATTCTAATGTTGAAGTTAGATAAATTTTAATGTTTCATTTTACTGAGACGTTTATTGTACCTGCTTGACATTTTTTTCCTTAAAGCTTGGTAAGTGAAATTTTATTACCAGTTTTATCACAGAGATTTTTTTTGTTGGTGTTCTTTTCGGTTGGATGTTTTTTTGTTTGGTTTTGTGTGTGTTTGTTTGTTTGTTTGTTTTAAATGTAATTTGGGCTTGGCCAAAATGGGGCAGTTACATCAGACTGTCTTCATAGATGTTTAAAGTGCATTGTGCTTTTTGATATATATAAACCCTATTGAATGTGCTAGTAAATGGGAAAAAATGGAGAAGCTATGCATAAAAATGAGGTGCTGGTAGCATTTTAGGTTTGGAATCATTTTGCTGTTCTGTTGACTGAAGTTTAGGATTGTGCATAAACTTCTAATTTGCTGCTTTTCTTCAGCAAAAGAACCCATCCAACTATACTTATAAGTTAATCAGGATGAAGTCCTTAAATCCTTTCCAGAAAAAAACCGAACAGGGAGTGGAATGAGAGGCCTTTCTTAAATATGGGTCTAAGGATGCTTATTACATGTGTTAGCTTTATCATGATTGCTGCTTTGAAACTTTCTGGTTTCATTGGTTAAGTGAATAGAACCATAGTTTTCGTGTGGTGATGGCTGGACTTTTCCAGTTACTTTTTCCAAGTATAGGAGGAACATTCTTGCTCTTAAGTTTCCTGTTCTCTTGCAGGATTAGGTTGGGGGTTTTTTTTAGAGGAGAAAAGGATACAGTTTAAACCTTAAAGTATTTCTTGATTTAAATGTGTGGGTACCTAATACAATCTGAAGGAGGAGTATATTGATGTATTGAAAACTTTTTGTCACCAAGCCAGGTGATTGAAAGAAACTCCTGGCTTTGTTTCTAAACTGAACCACTTATATCAGTCTGCCTGTTTTACTGGGGGAAGGGGGTTACATGTTCCTTCTAATATTGGAACTCTTATTTTATCTGAATAATACAATCCCCGAAGGAGCACAGACTGTGAACATTCAGTGTGATCTGTATTTTCCCTTATCCAGCTTTAGAAATAAATTTTCTTAATTAAAAGAGTGAAATCTGCCACTCTGCCAGAAATTTTCTAAAGTTTAAAGTACAGTGTTTTCTTTGAGGGGTGGAAAGAAGAAGGGGCAAATTTCTGATTTCATCTGAGCATTGAAATACTTTGGAGCAATGATCATTCAACAAATTCTTCACCTCAAAATACCTTCTACCTAATGAGGAAAACTATGAACAACATTCATGGTGAGGCATTAAAGCTTGTTCACACTTGCTTTTGGGGAAGCTGATGAATTTACTGCTTGTCCTTAACATTTTTATTTGCCTCATACATTGATCTGTTTTCATCTTTTAGAATGTTCTTTTTTGCAAAACACTGAAAACACTTATTTTGTGAAGACCATGTTCACTTCTATAAAATACATACTGTGGGATCAAGCTTCTAGCTTGGCATTAAATCATTAAAAACTTAGTTATGTAGCAATGCCAGTCATTTTCAGGGTCAAAACTCGCCAAGTAAAGAAGAAAATACATTTTATCTGAAGTTGTTCTACCAATATATGTTTTGGCTGGTGCATTTACTGTTCCTTTAAAATGCATAAAGTAGGCTGAATTGTTTGGTTTGGATGGTTTTGGCTTAATTATCACCAGGAAAAGGGCTTGGGGAGGGAGGAAACCATGGCAGGCTTGTTTTGCTGACTTGTCATTGGCAGAGAATCCCCATTCTCCCTGCCTGAGGCAGCCAGAGATCAGGAGCACATTGTGTTAGCACATCATATAGTCAGCAATCATTGGGAAACTTCCCAGCCCAAGGCAAGAATACAGTCAAACTCCCTACATTCATGCTCCATGGAAGAGTTATTCAAGTGACACTTTTGTTTTCAACTTTCAAAACTGACCTTAGTCCCCATTTTTCATGTGGAATGAGAAATTGCTGGTGAATTGTTGTCTTCCTTTTTTAAACTCAACCTTCCACTGTTAAAATTCTTCACTTTGTAAGATGCAAAAGGGATAGGAGGAGAATTAATATACATTAACAGCTTCAAAGGCTCTGTCTTCAGATGGCTTTTTTATTGTAATGTCTGCCATTAAAGAGTAGCATAGTTGTAAATACACCTCTAGCCAGTGGCCTGTGCTAGAGATTTCATTGCCACACTGATCAGAGCAGGCATGCACAATAAAAGGCTGAAAAGGGGTTAGAGCTGGTCTGTGATACCTATTCTGTGAGCTACACAGTACCTAGAGCTTTAGTGGGCATCAGGAATCTGCGCCTAAAGCAAACAAACAAATAAATATTGGTATTTTCAGCCAGGAACAACCAGTACCACATCCAGGGTGTTGGTTTTTTTCCTCTTTTATAGTACCAGTGATGAAGAATTGTGCTACTATAAACCTGCTGGCCAGAAACACGTTTCAGAACTTGCCACACTTTGTAGCTAGGAAAGGGAATAAACCCATGTAGAGGTTGGATGCCCATAGAAAGTGCTAGAAAATTGGGGTTACCAGGAGGAAACCATTCTGAAACAATTTAATGTCAGAAGGTACATAACATGTGGAACTGTATTGAGTAGCTGCAGAGCTGTAAAAATTTTGCATCACATAGTTAGTTTATAGATCTGGAATACCCCTGGAATTGCTGATTCTGCAAACAGTCTATAAAGTAACAGATACTGTAAAAATATATTTCTTTACAAATCCTCTGTTTTATACTCTTGAAATGTAGCCTAAAATCTGATTTTTTTGATACAATGTGTAATCCAGAAAGAAAAAAAAAATGAAGGAAGGAGTTTTCACTTCTGGGTTTCAGATGAATATTCCCTGCCTTGCAAATCTCTTCCTTATGTTCATGTTTTGTACTGGTAAGAGGAGAAATGAGTAATACTCCATATGGTAAACTGCAGTTAATTTCACTTGTTTGGATATGATTTTACTAGTCCTTTAGAATTGTTTCCAAAGCCAGATTCAACAGAAGAAAAACTTAGGCATCTAAGTTTCTAAAGAAGTTGATGAAAGATGGTGTTTCCACCCAACACAGATGGTGGTATTGGATTTTCTTTGCCCTTTAAAAATTATGTGAAGTGACTGACATTGAGTGTGATCATGTCTGCCATCCAAGTGTCCCTCTGTCCCTGGCCTCTTGCTCTGACACAAATGAAACAAACTGATTTGGCACTTTTACATAAAGTGTTTCTTAATGAAATTACTCTTGATCGGGATGTTTTTTCATTACCCTTAGAAATGTCTAGTACAGATGAACTGCTCTGATACTGAAAACATCACTTTTGTCAGCTTGAGGCTGAAGATGTAGTTACACCAAAGCAATAGTCAGCTGTTGTCAGAAAAGCTGTTTTTCTCTCCCCTGGCTGCCCCCTCTCCTGTGGTCCTGCAGGGAAGGTCAGTGCCATGGAAAACAGTTCATTTTCAAGTGGTGTGAACTGGATCACCCTGTGGCTGCCTGAGCCCTGGTGCCAGCACAGGAGCAAAGGGTGGAGTGGGCTGGTGGTTCTGGTGGAGCTGGCCATTTTCTCAAAGCAGTTGTGAGAGTGGAACTCCAAGTTAAGCAGAAGTGGACCTGCAAACAGATCCAGCCTGCTCAGGTGGTGACAGCAGTCTCAGTTGCTTTGGAGGGGCCAGGCATATGGAATTCCAGTGCAAGGAGTATGTGGCACTGAACCTGAAGCCTGGGCTGCCTCTATCCCAGCTGCACATTGTGGGCTATATTTTGTATGTAGCATCAAAATACTTTGTATTACAACTGTCCCTGCATTATGTTCGTTTCAATGGTCTCTGGGAGGTGTGTGAGTGTGTGTCCTTCCCATCAGAAAATTCAGCTGTTGGCATTAAAGCTCAAGAAGTCGTCACTGCTGCTGTTAAGATTGTATTTCTCAGTATGTGAGAGAGCAGCCTCCCAGAGCTGGCCAAAGATGGCTTGCATGGAGGCTTTGAATGGCATGCCACAATTCCAGCAGCTTGGAGCCTCCCAACAGCTTGAAAAAGCCACCTGTGAAAGGAAACAGCTCCCAGATTCTGGCTCTCACTGAGGTATGAATTTAATGCAAGAAAATGCTGGCAAGGTCATGAAGGCATTATGTCTGTTCAACAGGAGGTGTTGTCCTGTAGCTTTTTCTGCTGCAGTTAACCTGTGGCTTAACCTTGGAAAAGACAACCTGGTGTGCCATTTTCTGGAGTGGAATGTGTCGCTGGGTCAGCAGTAGCCTTTAATAAAAATTAAGTGTTATTTCCATTGGATCGTGGGATAAGGATACAGTTGTGAGAGTCAGGATGTAAAACTAAGGGACTACTGAATTATAATTCTTTTTGCTGGATATGTTTCCTGCATAGCTGTCAAATGTGCTGACAGTTCATTTTGTAAATAAACTGCAGTTGTTCCTTTGCATTTATGAGGTAAAAGGATAATGCAGAACAATCTGTGTAGGTGTTGAAACCGAAGATGGGAAAATACAAGGGGAGGCAGCCAAGAAATACTTTTGTCAAATGAAAATCTCTAAACTTTCTAGAGCCAATGGTTTGATTAGATGAGACCAACAGACATCAAAGTGATTGACAGTCTGCATAGAAGCAGTGGGTGGTAGATGTAAACTCTTGATGAGATGGGGTACTAAAATTTCAACAAGTAAATTAAATAATAATATATCCAGCTCCCCAAATGTCCTTGTTCTTGTGGTACTTATTTTGGCCAATTCACCTTTTAAAATGCCTAACTGTGTGCATGAAGCACATTCTAGAAAGCAAGTTAGTGCAGTCATTTCCTAAAAGATAACACTTCAAATACTTCATTTGTGCTTACCAATTACGAAATTTTTTTAAATTTATTTAAAAAAACCAAATTGCTTTAATTAGAGAGAAAGTGTTACTCTTCATCTGTTCCATTTCCCTAATAAACATGGTGTTGCTGACGTTGTCGTGAATTGTCGCTGCCTCTTCAGCAGCCTGTCTAAATTGTGGGTTTTGTCTATTTTATAAGAAACTTGGCATTGAGATGGGGAAAAAGTAGCAAAAACATTACGTAAATGAAATAATATTTAGTCTTGTATTCAAGTTGACTTGCTTTTTTTGCTATTTCTTAGGTAGGCTGGTTCTAAAAATCAGTGGATTTTCTTGCATCCCATACTTCTTTATATGGAAGTATCCTTTTAGCTGCTTTTCATTTTTAATTTTCTTTTTTTAAACTAAGCTGGCATTTTTGAGATAATTTTGGGGAAGATGTTTGAATGGTGTAAAAAAACTCTACACAGTTAGGAATCTTCTTAAGTATTAGACAACAACATTTGATTAACATTACCATAATGATACTAGCTTTTTCTCTGTGTATTTTGAACTAACAGAAAGATATTCCAGTATCTGGGGTCCTGCCAGCTGTGATGATGTGTATAATAAGAGATGAGAGAAAGCAAATTAAAACTGTGTTTGAAAGAGGGTTTGTTATTTGGGGTTTCAGGTTGGGGGGTGTGTTACATGAATCTGACTAATCGCCTGTTACCTGACCTTGGACATTTTCTTTTTAGACCAGACATCTAAATTGTAGAACTATAGAATCACAGAGTGGTTGGAAGAGACCTCAAGGGTCATCCAGTTCCCCCCTGTCATGGACAGGGACACCTTTCACTAGATCAGGTTGCTCAAAGCCCCATCCAACCTGGCCTAGAGCATTTCCAGGATTGGGGCATCCACAACTTCTCTGGGCAACCTGTTCCAGTGCCTCACCACCCTCACAGTCAAGAATTTCTTCCTGATATCTGATCTAAACGTGCTCTCTTTCAGCTTGAAGCCATTCCCCTTTGTCCTGTCACTGCATGTCCTCGTAAATAGTCTCTCTCCATGTTTTTTAGGCTCCCTTCAGGTACTGAAAGGCTGCAATTTGGTCACCCTGGGGCCTTCTCTTTTCAAGGCTGAACAATCCCAATTCTCTCAGCCTTTCCTCAATAGGGGAGGTGCTCCACTCCTCTAATCAACTTGGTGGCCTCCTTTGGACTTGCTTCAACAAGTCCATGTCCTCCCTGTGCTGGGGACCCCAGGGCTAGAGGCAGCACTGCAGGTGGGGTCTCACCAGAGGAGCAGAATCCCCTCTGTCACCCTGCTGCCCACACTGCTTTGGATGCAGCCCGGAATGTAACTGGATAGATGCTCCCACTGCTCCATTTTGTGCCTGGTAATAGAGGGAGGGCACCAGTCTCCAGTTCCCAGCTGTAATTTGGCTCTGCCTGTTTCCAGGGCATATTTCTCAGCCCTTTTCTTGTTGCATAAAACTGTGAGTTTCCGTTGCTCTTTGATCGTACGTATCAAACCAAGGAATTAATGCTGTAGTTCAATAAACAACACGGAAGGATGGATTCAGTGCTGCAGAGGACTGGTTTTGCTAATTACTGGCAGGTATTCTTAGCACCAACAATTAGGTGTAGACAACCACTTAACTGTGACAATCAGAGTTAAACTCAGTACAGCAGCAGCGAGGCAGAGATGGATCAGACGGTGGGTCCATCTGGCCTGGCATTCCCTCCTTGAGAGGGACTTGTGTCGATGTTTAAGATGAAGCTGTGAGAGGAATTAGCACCATGTCAAAGTGTGATATTCTTCAGTGGTTTTTTTGTGGCTAATACAGTTGTTTTTTTCTGAAAAGCAGTGTTTGCTGAAGTCTTGAGGCCTGCCTAATTTTTAGAAATACTTGAAGCTAATCAGATGAATAGTAGGGAACAATTAATTTAAAACTGAATAAAAGAGGGGAAATGTGGCCTCTTGGCAGTCAGATCAGTTCTCGAGGTTTCCCCACAAGCCTGATTGGCTTCCACACCCCTAGATTAAAATATATCTCCACCAGGATCTGAAGTCTGAAATATAAGCAAAATGAACATTAGGTGTGAATGTTTGAAGAAAACAATGTAGGTGCTTTTTTAAAGGTTGTGAGCATGCAGAGAAAATCCTGAGATAATTTCTCATCTACTTGTGATGTCAGACAAATCCCAAACCAATTTTATTTGTTCCTTTATTTATTTCAGTCTTTTGGATCCTTCTAAAACAACTTGCTGCTGTTCTTCTAAGGCAATAATATTAATATTTTTCTGAAGTGATCAGCTCCTGAAGCTGTACCCAAATGGGCTGAGGGAAACGAGAAAGCTGAGCAAGGCTCAGCTGTGCCCTCGGACCTGGGGGATGACAACTGACACGTTCAGTGTTCCAGTTCAGTGCCACACTTTATACCCCATGTGTCTCTGCACTTGAACTTTACGTCACAAGCAATGAATATTTTTAATAGAGTTTGTACTCTTTTGTCTGAGATGAATGCAGGCCCACACATGGTGTAAGCTTCAATTAATTATCCTCTGGGGTCTGGTGCACATATTTGCATATGCTCTATCAGTGGACCACCAAGATTATTCAATTAAATCCTCACAATGGCTTTTAAAAGGCCAGTGATTAAAGCCTTAGTGATGTCTGTTCATTTATAAAATAATTATTTTTATAAATTTCAATCGCTACCCTTATTTCTTGCAAAATAGGATCCATTGTGAGAGACAGCTCAAAATATAGGATGTGCCTGAATCAGTACCACAATTAAAACTGATATACAAGGGGATGCTCCAACATTTGAACTGCTTCCTTCTGTCAAATTTTTAAAAGGAAGATTTCTAATCATTTCTCAGATGAATGTATTTACTTTGCAGAAGTTTGCCTGACAGTTTTCTTATCTCAGGAGACTTAGGAGGTGTCTAGTTATGACCTAGTATTTTCTGATATAAGTGCTTGATAAGTATGGCTTTCTTTTAAAAGTTTTACTGGGTTATTAATAGAAATGTGGTTTTATTTAGTAAAAATGGCTGTTTACTAGAGATGTAATTGTGTAACTATGGCAACTCCCAAGTATTGGATAAGTGATCAAGAAATCATGGAAGTCATGTAGCTGTCTGAAGACAGTGTAATGTTACACTTCTGTGTAACCTTGGCTTAGATGAATAAGGGCTTTGCTGCATAGAGAGATAATGATGTGATTCACATAATCTTAAACAAACAAACAAAAAAAACCAAAACAACCTGAACATACACAAAACAAACAAACCAGAGTAATGATAAGGGAAAGATATCTGTAGAAATCTCCCCAAAGGTAGAAAATTTTTAAGATAAATAAGGTATATAACTACTTCAGTTAAGGAATATCAGATTTTGATCCTGATTTGCTTATCTGGATTTGCAAAGCAACACAGTGTGGTTTTACCAAATGCCTCTTGAAATTCTGCTGTTGAATTTGAGGTAGTAATTGACTGAAATTATGGAGGGTTTACTATTTATATATATATATTATATATATATTGAATCTGTAATTCAATAAATTAAGGAACTTTAATTTTTTGCAGTTCTGTAGCAGGAGTTTATTGAACAACTGTGCTGTAACTTCTGCAGTCATTCTTTAAAGGCTGTCACTGCTGCAAGTAGTTTGAGACTAAACTAAACAAGGTTCTGAGTTACATTATACAAGAGTAAAAAAGCTACTAGACATCTCATACCTTTTAACAAATAAGCAAGCAGTCTTGAGTGGAGGTGATTGGCAGCTGAGATCGAAGGAGACCAACAATGGAAGCAAAGTGGAATCTGAGTTTTGCTAGAATGCACAAAATTGGGGTTTTTTGACTAGCAGGTAATTGTATACTCTTACAGAAGAGTGGAAAGTAGGGAGGGGGAGAAGGCATGATGGTGAAAGAATTGAAGTCGTTACACAGAAAGAGTGAAGTTGAGGAAGGAACTACATGCACAGCTAATCATTTTGTGGTCCTCTGGTTTGTTAACTGGGAAAAAGGGAAAGGCAGAGACAAGGCTTTAGAGTGCTAAATACTGAAAATGGAAGAGTCATGCAGTAGATGATGGACGTACATTCTTTTGTCTGTTCCTTAAGCAAAAAACCCAAGCCCAACACCCAAACCTCACACAGTATAATAAAAACTGGGATTAAAAAAAATTGTTACATAATGTGTATGGGACAGATCATTAATAAGAGAGGTATAAATAGGAGACAGTTATAGCAACTTACTAAATACTAGATTTTATAAAGGGGAATTGCTGGCTCTTCTGAAACCCTCTGTATCAGACAGTGCTTCAAACTGGTTGAAAGAACTGAGGTGAACAAATGCTTGTAGGATTTATTGTTCTTGTTATCAAATGCATAACTGTTTCCAAATGAAACCAAAGTTTTCTTGTTTTTCTGTGTCCTCTGATTACCAGATCCATTGAGATCCCTTTTGAACTTTAAGTGGAGAAGGGCCTGGGCTGAGTGACAGGACAGTCAAAGTTGTCAGTGCTTGAGAGGTGTAAAGAAGTGACAGGGATGCAGGTTGTCCAAACCAAGTGGAAGTTTAGACATGGCAGAGCAGCTTTTCTCAGGGTGTACTAACTGGAGACATCTTGAGTTCTTTAAACCACGGAGCTTGCAGAGAAGCCTGACCCAAATCAGACTTTGTCTGGGAATACTTTTTGACAGAAAGATTTGCTTTTTACATAGACCTTATATTAATGTATTTTAAAATATAAATACACAATACAGATAGGTATTAAACTGCTTAAATTGTCCGCATTCACTTTTCTTGTAGGTATCTTAAGCATTTTTGTTTCAAAACAGAATTCTTGAAAAACATGTTAAAATTGGGAAGAGCAACTGTTATTAAAGCAGCTTTCTCATGTAAAATGTCTCTAAATTTCATGCAGTGAAATGGAACCATAAGTCAAAATTGCTTTTTGAGTTCCTACTTGTGTTGTCTAATGCTTGCTCAACTAACTGTACGTTTCACTTATGTTCCTAATAAATCATGAAGGCCAAGGCTTGCATAACTGAGCTTAGGGATATGTGGTTGAGATAATTTTCTGTCTAGTGAGCTTTGAAAACATTAAAAGTTGGTATGTAGCTATAAAAGTGTTTGCTGAAAGTTTTTATTGAATTTGATGCTTATAGTTGTGGAGGGTGACTAAGACAACTGAATTCTCTTTATTTATTTGGTGTGATGAATTGCTCCTCATAGTGTGGTACAGCTGTGGTCATGCAGCCAAAGTTTGTCCCTTGTAAATTCAAGCCAAGTGTATTTCTCATTCTGAAAACCTGTAATATAGTATGTGTAAGACAATGTGAATTAGTAGTTTTTAATTAACTCCTCTTAGTGAAATGTACCAGTTTATTAGTGTGATAATCTGAGTGGTCTAAGTGCACCAGCAAAAAGAGCTTTCTCTTTATATTGGAACAGCTTTATTTTTTTGTATTGAGTGTGGCTTTTTGCCCTCTCTACAAGTTAACTTTTACTACTTATGTCCTCTCTACCTCTTCAGGGGAGGCTGCAGGGTCCCTCCTGCATCAGTGAAGTGACATTCCATGCAGCATCAGCTGATCAGACACCTGCTGTCAGTCTCCCTGGAATCACAGAGTGGGTCAGGTTGGAAGGGACCAGAGTGGGTTGCCTGGTACAACCTCCCTGATCAAGCAGGAAGAGGCAGTAGCAGTCAGACTGGAAAACCCAGTGCTGCTTCTGGTCCACAAGCCACCTGCTGAGCCATGCTACTCCAGATCCCCTTCCTCCTTAGAAAAATATTGTGGGTTTTCACTTCAGAGCTGTTATCTTACTGTAGTCGTTGGAAGCTTTCCAGTTAGTCATTTTTACTGCAGAGTAATACTTAGAGAATTGAAAATTTTCTTCATCTGCAGTGCTGTTATCAAGGTGCTATATTAGGTTCTGTGCCCAGGGCTTAAAATGTGTGTAATGAAGTGTTACATAAATTGATGACACATGACAGGTGCATTTCACAAATTACCACGCTTCTAGTTAAAGGTATTTGGCTTTTGGGGCCTTTACCGAGTACTTTATAAATTCCCAAATATTTTATTCCCAGTATTTTATAAATTCCAAATATGTTACCTGCAGAGTGAAGGACACCTCCCATAAAGTTTTGGGAAGCCTGAAAACAGTAACTTTTTCTGACAATAGAGTGTTTGATTAGAAAAAAACAGTCTCTTATTAAAAGCTTCTCAATCTGTAATACAGAATATGCTATTTTAGCAAGTATTTCATCCTAGCATTTTGAAAGTGTTTTTAAATATTTGCCCTTGCTTACATAAACTTAGTTTTACATTGGAAATATGGCATGAGAGCATATTAATCATATCTGCTGAAGCGAGAAAAAGCTTTGGTTTTTGCGTGAATATTTCCCTTGGTACATAAATGTGGGTTTACGATGAAAGGAAGGTTTATAGTTTTGGGGCAGTACTGCTTATTCTTCTGGAAAATAAAAATCAATAATAAATGAAAAGCTGGAGTACAGTGAGTTGTATGGAAATGTCCAGGTGCTTTCTCATTGGGGCAGCAGCAAGGATACCAAAACTACTATAACTGTAACTGTCCTCGTCATGACAGGGCTTCGTGAACGGAGATTTGGGAAGGGCTCTACCCACGTTTGTTACAGGCATGCTGGTGGCTAAAGAGGCCAATATGAGATAGACAAGTCCAGTTGCAAAAGGCACAGCAGAAAGACTCCTTAGGTGGAATATTCTGCAAGACACGGTTCTTTCTGCGTTGCCTTTTCTCCTCGAGAGTGATCCTGTGTGCTTTCTCAAAGGAGACAGCAGCGTTATAGATGGTGTGTCTCCAGGCCTCCGGATTGGAGGCCAGAGTAGACCAGTTATGATGATCAATATGGCCAAGGCTGAGATGTTGTTTCAGGGAGTCCTTGTATCTTTTCTTCAGGGCTCCTCTCTTGCAGCAACCGGTGGCAAGTTCACCATAAAGCAGGATCTTAGAGAGGCAGTGGTCCTTCATCCTGGAGACGTGCCCTGCCCAGCGCAGCTGTGTTCTCAGCAACATGGCCTCAATACTTGTGACTGCTGCTTGCTGTAGAACAGATGTATTGGTCACATAATCTGACCAGTGGATGTTTAGGATTGAATGGAGACAGCGTTGATGGAAGCGTTCTGGGAGTCGCAGGTGGTGGCGGTAGATGACCCGTGATTCGGATCCATATAGAAGAGTAGACAGCACTATGGCTCTGTAAACACTGATCTTGGTACTTCTCTTCAGCTGTTTGTTTCACCAAGCTCTTTTATAAAGCTTTCGGAAGGCACTATATGCCTTTGCTAACCTGTTGTCTATCTCCCCGTCAATCTTACCATCCGAGGAGATGAGGCTACCTAGGTAATTAAACTGCTGGACTGATTTGAGCTCTGATTGGCCAGTGGTGATATGGGGATGATGGGGGACTTCCTGAGGTGCAGGTTTGATGGAGAACTTCTGTCTTCTTCAAGCTGACTTCCAGCCCAAAGAGCTCAGCAGCATCTGCAAAGCAGGATGTTAAACGCTGCAGAGCTGCTTCTGTGTGGGCGACAAGGGTGGCATCATCAGCATAAAGCAGCTCCTGGACAAGATGGTTTAAGGTCTTAGTATGGGCCTTCAGTCACCTTAGGTTGAAAAGGCCTCCATGGGTACGATAAGGAGGGCTCAAAAGGAAAGTCTACAGGATTGACACATTGCCTGAAAAAATAAACTCCTAGACCAGAACGGTGGCAGCAGCAACTACAGTTTAGGTGTTACACTGTCTGCCAAGAAAAGTTGTGGGATTTTTGTCTGCACCTTCCCAGGCGTGTGCACACACAAAGGGTTAGAAACACTTTGTTCTTTAGCAGCACATGTGAAGTGTTACAGGTCTGTCAGCACTTTGCAACTGGCTGTCTCTTTATACCCTCTCTCGTTCGGGCTCCCTGATGTTAAGTTACCAAACTCAGATGTTTTGTGGTGGAGCCAATGCAGCCTGGATTCCAAACTTGCTGTTTAAAAAGCTTAATTGAAAAAAGGCTCGTAATTCTAGGGTATGATAGCACTGGCAAAAAAGTGCTTGCATTTGCTGTTTACTGTGCAGTGTGGCATTACAGATTTAGTAAAATAGGAGAGTTAGTACAGCCACAGACCACATCCTTGCTAACAGTTGTGTAGGGACTGCATTTACTTAAATTTTTTCCCCTCTTTGTTAAATAACTCTAAGTGACTGCATTTATTTCAATTTCTTATGCTAGAAAGCAAGCAGACATGGTAAAAATTGCTGGTTTGATTCACCCTCCACCCCCTTGCCCAGTTGAGGAATGAAGGGCTTCACAGAAGCAGAATAAAGCTGGCCTAGACTTGTCTTATGTTTATTTCCAGTTGAGCCTTACCTTTAAATATCAGTGCAAAAATTTAGCATTAATACAGAGAGGATGACTTCATTGCTCAGGTAATTTTGCTCTGTTTGCCTTATCTGTAATCTTTTAAAGTATTTTGTCATGAAGCAAATACGAAAAATGCCTAAAACTGCTTCTCATAAGAAATATCTCTGAGTACATTTGTGATATATTTCCATAATAGAGATTAGATTGTCAGCCTGTAAATCTTTCCTAAGGTGTAGAATAAATGTTAGGAAGCAAATATTTGGTGTAGCATTCTTCTGAAATGTGTTCTTCAGTGTTCATTTGTCAAAAGGAAGAGGGTTTCCAAATTAAAGATATGGAGGCCTGTTGAAAGTTGTGTCCTGGTTTATGATTTGGTTTGTGTTCAGCCTTTGCTTTGATGACCATATTGAGAATGAGTAAATGAGAAGGTCTTAGCATTTAGGAACACATAAATAAAGGCTACAAAGAAAGGCCATGAGAGGAGCTTTGAAGTGGTGTCTAGTTTTAATTCTAGTGGGAGAAAACCAGATGTGTCTTTAGGAGTTCTGGCCCAGCTCTTTCTTTTTTCCTTTTGTTTTTCTTTTGAGAGGACAGGGAGCTCAACCAAATCATAGAATGGAGAGACCCCAAACCAACTGTCCCCACCCTGGTACTTTGATCTTTGTTGCTGCTTCTGAGTGAACTGCTCTGTTCAGAGGAAAGATGGTCTAACCCTTCATTTCTAATTGACTTACATCATCCTGTTACAACTGGATTATGTATCTCTCTTTTTGCAGTTCCAACTGCAGTTATCTGAGTTCATTTCCTATGCAGTATATAAAGATGATAGTGTTTCAAAACAGCAACACTGGTCAGAATTTGGATTTTGCTGACTTTTTGAGGTAATGTGTTTTAGAACAAAATACTGGTACGCAGTATTTTGGGTCAGCAGTCCTGTAAACACAAGAGAGAATGAAAACAAAGAAACCTGCTTGTGTAGGGCTTCTGTTGGCAAGTGCTGCTCCTGGAATGATGCACTCAGTTGCTACTTACAAATAGAATAGTATCTCTGAATGATATATTTGAGGGCTTTTTTTTTTTTAAGTAGCCTTTGGATCATATTAAGCCAACAAAAAGATTGCTGTTGACTGTACATGTAGTGAGTAGATTAAAACTACACAACAAGGTTTTTTGAACATGTCGAGAAAATAAGTAAAATAATCCTGTCTTCTAAAGAGATTAGGGGCTCAAGTAATGGAAAGGAGAAAGAGTCGATAAGAAGGCAAATAACATAAGTCAAATTCAAGGTTACTGTCAGCTTCTAACCTGAACAAGATAAATCCTTTTGCTCTGAGGGCTTGTCCATATGCCAGAACTAAGCTATGTGCTAAACTGATGCCAAAGCTTACAGTTTTCAGAGGAAAGGATTGGGAAGGAGAAGTTTGAAATTCCTGGAGAAAAGAGGTCAAGTAAAGTAGGTGCGTGTTAAGTTGGTGTCTTGCACTGAGACAGCTAAAAATGGAACCTGTCCCCGTGTGAAGCTGTTTTGGTGTGGTTAGGGTTTTGTGTTGTGGGTTTTCTTATTTCTTTATTGTTGGTTTGGTTTAGTTTTGTTTTGATTCTTCTGTCGCAGGTACCAAGCCACTACTGGAATCAGTTGTCTTGGTACATGCAAGAACATATCTCGATACATGCTTTATTTTGCAGTGAAGTGCTTATCTCATGTCATCTCTTACTCAGTCTGTGTCGATTTTTGAGGCCTGACACGTCCTGGTAGCAGATATTAATGAGGAATAGTTTGTGCCACATACCAAGTCTGGAGAATATGCTGATGAATAGTAATGAAATACACTGGGAATTTTTTCCTGTCTTTGTCTGTAGTGTTTAGCATGCCATTAGTGTGGATCCTAAAATAGTAAGGATCATTTATGTCCCTCTGTATAAGTGTAGCAGAGTGTATGTATAGTTATCCTGTGTCCTCAAAACATGTTGGTAGGAAAAATTGGAGAGAGAAGGAAGAGGAGTGTTGTTTCCATATACCTGTTGGAGGCTGTATCTCTGAATAAGTAAAAAGGAACACGCTGGCTTCTAGCTGCCTGTGTCAAAGTGAATCACTCTCTTTCCACATAATAAAAGTACAGACACATAAACATGCAGAGTTGAAACTCTGAGTTACACATTGGAGTTTGTATAAAATTGAAATTAGAGTTCTCAGTAAAATAATCCAGTTTATTGCTTTACTTCCCCTGAGATTTATCAATGAGATATATATTATTATAGTGCAATGTGAAATTCTAAGTGTGTATATGGACCCAGAAATTTATAGATTACTGAACAACTGTCTAAATTGGATGTTGTAGCTCGGTTCTGATAAAACTCTCTGCACTCTGCAAGATGGAGTTTAAAACAAATGCCTTAACCTACTGTTATGTGGGAGGGTTATGACAATAATTATCGAGCTTCTCTACACCTTGTGCAAGTATTTTGAGGAGTCTTGTCAAAATATCAGCTGAATTACTGCCAAAAATGCCATAATTAGATGAGTAATGAAAAAGTTTTCAAATGGCAGTATTTAAAATCTATTCATCCAGTTAGACATATTTACAGTCGTCACACTTAGTTGCACAAGCTGAATTTCCAGTGTTCACTCCTGAGATTTCACTTGCATCTGAGCCGAAGAGAAAGAACAGGTTGTTTTTCCTTTGCATTGACTTTTTAGGAAGAACTGACTGTGCAAGTCTAGAAAGAAGGTACTGCATATCATGTCTGTGATACGTTTTTTTTACCTTTTTTTATGTAATGTCAGCTACCCCCCTATACATCTCAACATCAGTGTGAGTAGTAAGGAAACCAGTATTTTGTCCAAGAACATTCTGATGTTTTTGGAATACCAACTTGGTATGTGACTCAAACCTGAAACAAAATATTCTTGAACAGGTTTGTGTCAATGCTTCCTCTCCTCTCACTCTTGTTTTCCACCCCCTCCCTACTTTCAGTCCTGATTTTATTTGGCCTCCCCTGTACAGTCTTGGAATGTGGGCTCTTCCTGTGTCAGTGTGAACCAGGTGCACTCACACAAAACTTGGGATGTGTCTCCTCTGTAGTAATCCCAAGTATTGGTGGTCCCTGAGCAGAAGTCCTGATCCATTTATTTCTACATTTCTGGATGTCAGCTGATAGCCCCCTGCCAAGGTTTAATTGTGAACAAGGCAGCAACATTTTGGCAAAGCTTGTGGAGCACCGGCTCGTCTCCACAGGGGTTTTTTTGATCTTTTTTTTAGTCTGATGTGAGAGTTTCTGAAATGTCAGAGGGAACAAAAAGAGAGTTTTTTGGAAGTGAAGAAAAGAAGGAATGACCCCAAAATAAAACAAGGCTGGATACTTCCTCAGGAGGGTTTTGAAATCGAATTCTCTTCAATCTGGGTCATTTTTGCTCAAAAGGCATTGTATGACCATGGCAATTAGGAATGGCACAGAATGTCCTCATATCAACTCTTTCTTGTCCTCTCATTGTAATTGATACATTTCTACAACAGCAGCTTTTTTTAGAAGCTAAACTTAGAATTCTGCTGAATTTAGTACAAAGATAAAGTACCAGCATTTGCTGGCTCATTAGTTACGCTCTGTAACACATTCTGTCCGTTTAGGTATTAGTAGATTTTTGAAATCCCAGTAGAGAAAGTGCAAAGAATTGGGCTATCTTTCTAATCTTGCACTCTAGGTTTATCTAGATTTATTCATTCATTCACCATGAAAGTAGCGTGAATTTTTTATTAGACTTTGGTTTGGAGGCAACTTTTAATTAATAATGCTCCATAATTGCCAAATGTTATGATTCAAAGGAGTTTTTTTTAAAAGTGGGGAATGTAAAGATAGTCTTGTTAAGTTGAGGTTGTTTTAAGAAGCAGGAAAGGTAGAGAGCATAACATTTGTGAGATGACTGTGCTTCACAATTTCGAAAGCCAAGATGGTTAAATGAATAGACAATAAAAGAAGTAGGTATTAGGGGTAAAGTGCCATTCAAAGGTTTTGTTATTCTGCACCCCTTCTGCCATCTTACAACTAAAGCACTTCTTTTTGGTCCAGGCTCGTTCTCTGTCCAAGAATATTTTTAAGAGCTGAACTTCTTATAAGAAAAGCATAGTATTTTGTAAGGTACCTTACATGAGAAACAGTATCACCACATATTCTTTGCAAAAGTAAATGGTGTCAGATGAAATTACTTTTTTCATGATTTACAGTGCTGATTTCAGATACTGGTGGGTTAGTATTGTATACTTCTTTGTTTATAAATACTTTTTGAAGTGTTAAAAATAAAAGAGGTTAGTTTTGAAACATGTGGATGATATCCAAATAGCACACCTGCATTATATCCTCACTGCCTTTTCTTAGTCTGATTTCTGCTCATATGCTTTTTAAACACTGAACCAGGTTTAAATTTTGTCAGCATACCTCCCCTGCTCTCTTTCCTACATTTTTGGGGCAGGAGAGTTTGGAGGGGCTTGCTGCAATCCAGCCATCCTTGCCTCTCCTGGCCTTGTCGCTGTGCCAGCTGGCAGCTCTGTGCTCTCAGGTGTGCTCCTGGTGTCACTGGGCTGGAATCCTGCCACTTACATGGAGGGGGTGGAAAAGCCCCCGTCTGCAGCAGGCACAGGTTGTAACAGCCAGCTGATTGACATATCTGGTAGGCAGTAAATGACAGAATGACAGATTGCTTAGGGTTGGAAGAGGCCTCTGGAGATCAGGGTCACATAGAGCAGGTTGCACAGGATTGCATCCAGGCAGGTTTTAAATCTTTCCAGAGGAGACTCCAAAACCTCTCTGAGCAGCCTGTTCAGTGCTTTGTCACCATCACAGTAAAAGTTTTTCCTAATATTCAAATGGAACTCCCTGTGTTTCAGTGTGTACCTGTCACTGGGCACCACTGAAGAGAGTCTGGCCCCATCCTCTTAACACCTGCCCTTCAGATACATGGGTGCATTGATAACATCCCCTCTCAGTCATCTCTTCTCCAGGCTGAACAGGCCCAGCTCTCCCAGCCTTTCTTCATAAGTCCCCTCATCATGTCTGTAGCCCGGTGCTGAACCCTCTCCAGTAATTAATTCCTTGTCTTTTTTGAGCTGAGGAGCCCAGAACCAGAGAATTCCTCCCCTTCTCTTCCTTCCCCTCGGAGGCTGGAGGACTCAAGTCCAGATATTTCTTTCTTGAGTTCAGACAGCATCTGATAGTTGTTGAATTTTGGCAATTTCTTCCAAACTGTGGGAGCTGCTGTGGCCTAACAGTACCTGCAGTTCAGGGGAACCGAGATACTGCAGAGTGGGTGTTTTTTGTGCTGCTGAGGGTGAAGCTCTGGGCTGTCAGGCTCCCTGACACTTGAAGGTACTCCTGGGATCACTGCAGGGGAGCAGTACTCTGAATTTAGAAGTCACCTGCAAAAGTAGAACCGTGATTGTAATTAATCAGTCTTGTTCCAATTGTTGGATATTTGTAATATCAGAAATTTTAAACTGGTATCTTCATGTTCTGAGGTAGAAGACAGTTGCTTTACAGCAGTGATATTTAATCCTTACAGAGCAATTATGTGTGTCTCAGGTTTAACTTGTCCCTGTCTAGCTGAAATCCTGTTTATGAACACATTAAGATGTAGCTGAAGTGAATTATATATGTTCATATATGAACTAACTCTTTTACTGGCTTTAGTTTTTAAAATGCAAAATAATTACCAACCCAGTGCCAATGTTTCCTATCTCTTTCCAAGGTATTAATGAAGATTCTTTAGCAGTTGTTCTCATCCTTTTTATTAATATATATATATATGCATTGTGTGTGTGTACACAGATGTTGTCATATGCCATAGTGAAATATTCATAATTGTTTTCATTGTACCAATATATTAATTGTACCGGATTTACGTATTTGAGTTGGAAAATCAAAACATCATTGCCTAATAGTTTTCTTTATCTCTCTTTCACAGCCATAATGAACGAAAAGTAACCTGCAAACATCCAGTAACAGGACAGCCATCGCAGGACAACTGTATTTTTGTTGTGAACGAACAGTAAGTGCCATCTGTTTCACTCCATAAAATATATGTTTTAAAACCTGTTAATATCGAAGCAAGATTCAGTGAATTACTAATTGCAATATTTATTTTCCCCAAGTCAGATCAGCATGTGTATAGTTTTACTTGATTAAATTACTTGAAAGTAGTATTAAATATTTAATGCTAATTTTTAAGATCAAAACCATAGCCCAAATTAGTTGTATGATAGCAATGCACCGTGTTTATGCAGTGTGTGAGTTTCCACTTGTCACTTTACTTATTCTGTAGGTTTAGCAAACGACCTGTATATTATATCATAACCAAATAAACCTCCAAGAAGCAATAAATTTTATGATCACTTGGGGACAGTCACATGCTGTTAATCTATAATGTTTTCCCTGATAGTTTCTCCTCAGCTGGTTATGGTTTTGGCCAGCTGGGACACTTTCTGAATCACTGGATAACTACTTAGATTTGCTGTGTCTGCATTAGTTTTGTAGAATACACAGCAGTGCAAGGAGATATGCATGGAACTCATACCTGACCTCAGGATTTTGTGTGTGGTTGGGTTTTGGGTGTCCTGCTCACCAGCATTGCTGAAACATGTACGGTGGCGAGAGCGAAACCCATGAGAACTGCAGTTTCAAAACCTGCCTCTTCTCACCAAGTGGGGCAAAGCCAGAAGGGCTCTTTGGAGGGCATTCCTTCCCATTTCCATCTCATGCTCATACCTTTTTCCCTCCCACCAACACCTTACACTAATAGAGAAATCCTGGTTTAGAGCAACGCCTTAAAATTCATCTGTTATAGATTTGAGTTTAAAACACAGTGCAGGTAACTTTGCATTGACATGTGAATTGCTTTCAGATTTGGAAAGTAGGACACAGGCTGTACTAGGCTACATCTAGGGGTGCTTTTTATTAGCAGTCTGCACACACAGCATGTTCTAGTGCTATTACATATTCTATTTTCAGGACTGCTGCAGCAATGACATCTGAAGAAAAGAAGGAGCGACCAGTAAGCATGATATGTGAAGCATCTAACTATAATCTGACATCAGATTATGCTGCTCATCCAATGAGCCCTGTGGGCAGAGTAAGTCTTTATGTCCAAATAAAATTAAAATTAAAATTATTCAGTTATTCCACAAGGTACTAGACAGTGCTATATATTAGCATTCCACTGAAAAAGAGAAACAGGATATATCTCTTCGTCAGGGCACTTCAACCCTTTCATGTTTAATTTGGAAACTGAAGTGTCTGAAACAAATTATCACTGTAACTGTAATTTTTATCAGCTAACTCCGATCTTATGACTTGCACATACTTAAATTGTTCACAGAATCTGACCTTTCTAATCTGTGTGAACAGCAGAACCTTGAGTGACTGATGAGGCATCTGGGCAACCATTGTTACAGAAATTGCTCAATCACAAATAATTGACTGGATTTCTCCAGTAAAAGAGTTATAATTGTGTATAAGAAGTAGTTATAAGAGAGGTGGAGGGTGACCCTGTGGTAAACAGCAGCTGACATGATTTGGTGGCACTGGACTAGAAGTCCTCCTTTCCTAGGAAAATTCCTGGGGAAAGTTCTGGAGGTTCCTAGGGTCACCTGAATTTCTGTCTTACTTCTCCATTTGCCCAGCTTCTCAGGGGGTTAAGGGAAATGCCCAGACGTTTTTATCAACTTCTAAGTTTACCAGATAAAGCTTATGAACCTATTGTGTGCATTTATTGTTTTTTTTAGTTTTCTAGACAGCCTTCCTGAAAGGAGAGTGTGCTTGATACAAAATTAAGAAGTCCCTTAAGTTTGCTAAGACACCAAGATAACTGCTTTGGTCAGTGATGACAAACAAGAGCCCTGTCATCTACTAGTAGTTAACATTTAAACAAGGGGAAAAAAAACTATACTTTTGCTAGTCAATGAAAATTTTAACCCTGAGAAGGGCTTTTTTGGCAGGTTAATCCAACCTGCAAGAGAAAAATAAACTTTGGAATGTGTTTTAACTGAACAAATTCCTTAATTTCAGAAACTTGGATTGAAATAATTTATTTTCCATGTGGGAGAAAATATTGTGAGGTTTCTTTAAGTGCATTTTGGAAATATTTATTGTTTTAGATGTCTAATGAGACAGACAGAATCCTTGACCTACATCAGAAAAGTTATTTAATGAAAAAAGTGTCTTAATCTGTTAATGTTGCTGGAGGGAAAAATAGTCACAGATGTATTATAAACAGTAACAAAATCCATCTCAACTTTCATATGATCATGTTTAAGTCCATGCAGGAAAACCAGTTTAAAACAAAACAAACTAGAAACTCCCCAAACAACAACAGCAAAAAAAATGAACTCAGAACCAGCTAAGCCCTAAAACAACCAAGCAAGCAAAAAACCCAAGATAACTTATTGCTGTAGTCATAATAGTGATGCAGAATGCAATAGTTACAGAGCTAGTTCTGTTGAAATTAATTTTCTAGGAAGCAATCTTAGGTTAAATGTAGGAAATTAATTACAATTTAGGAGCATATGTTTTACAAGCATATTTTTCACACTCCTCTTTCAAAGGAGAAGTTGAAAATGCCCTTTAGCCTAATGTTTGTTTCATAACATTCTAGAAGGAAATTGAGATTTCTATGGCCCAGTTACTGTGATTTCTTTACTTTCATTGATTAATGACACTTTAGCTTTCTGTGAAAATAATATTTTAAAAAAACAGATTCTTGTTGTACTTTTCATTCTTCCTGTTCCAGTTATTTAAATGGACTTAAAATATTAATATGGTTCTTGTGATTGTATGTGTAATTACTTTAAATCACTTTTTAAATGTGAATTTGTCTGAATTATTGCCACACCATTTTAAAATTGTTGTGTTTAGGAGGTGAATACTTGTAAAGTAGAACCACAGCTGATACCAGTCAGCATTTTCTGGCAAACACTTTTAAAGATAACTCTGTAGAAAGGGCCCATGGGTTGTACATGGATACAAAACTGATTTTCTTGTATGTTTTTATTCATGTCTTCCAGCAGTAGGACCTGAAATTCTTAGCTGTCTTATCAACTTTTGAATATAATAAATAGAGGTTCCATGTATGGCAGCACAATGTTGTTGAGGAAAGTAAATTACAGAGCAGAAGGATGCCTTGTGTGGTTGCTTCATGTATTTTTTAGGTGTTTCTGTTTTCAGAGATAACTCATGAACACACCTGATGTTGGAAGGTAATGAGGAATAGAACAAAAGTTTGTGGTACAACTAAAGTTTCAGACAGATGAGGGGTATAGAAATAAGTTCTTCCTTTCGTTGATGTTAATTGATCCCAAATAGATATGGAACTTGGAGAAGTTTCTGTTTTGTGGCAGAAAGACTCTGCTGCTGCCCAGAGGCTAATGTGAGGTGAGGCAAAGGTCAGTCTTGCCCCAGTAAAAGTCTTAATTCTAATCCTCCTTTCCCACTGTATACATGATGCTGGCCAAATAACACACTACAGCTCTGTTAAGTGCTGCTTTCTTCCCTGTCAGCTTGAAGTGTATTTCTAAACTTGAAGCTCCTAGGACAGACCTCTGACTGTGAAAAAGATCTGCATAGGCCTGAAATTGCTACAGAAGTACATATTTTCACCTCTCTTTGTAAAATTAAGAAATCGATTTTGTAGTTGTCTATTTTATTTTATTTTTTCCCTGCTGTTAAAATCACTACCCAGACAAATACAATTATGAAATGCATTCAGGGAATTGGCTTTTTTAATGTGTAAAGTCATATTACCAGTAACCCTCCACAGTTCATCTCTGCTGCTCTTCATTGCTGTCCTGATTATCAGCAGAATAAAGGGAACAATTTTCTCACAGCGAGTGGAGTGTTAGCCCAGGACAGATGCTGCAGAGCTCCTGGTGACTCTATTAAAGTCACTGTGATGTATCACCATGTTTATAAATGTTTATCAGTTTGTTTATATGTATTTCATACAGTGCTCAAGCAAGTCCAGCTTTAAATGGTTAGTTTAGGTATAGCCTTACCTAGGCTGGAAATTTTGGATTGATAGTCATGAGGTTTATTAGCAAACAGCCCAGTAAACAGGAGCAGTGTGAAGAGCAGTATTGGTGCTCAGGCTGAATATCTGTATTGTGTTTCCATAGTCAGACTCGTCCAGTAGTACTCCTTGTGCATCTTCCATTTTAGTCTTACCCTAAATTAAATCCAGTTTGCTTTGTTATGCAAACCAAAGCACAGTAAAGCATGAATGATTGGGAGATTTGCTTTAAGAGCAGCCTCCGAGTCCAAGCTAAAATGCTGAGGCAGAAACCCACTGAGCTCATGGAAAACTGCAACATTGGAAGGCACTGAAATTGCCTACAAAATCCAGAAGGCAGCATCATGTTGCTTTGTGGTTTGGAAGATAATGTAAGCCTTGAAGACTGGAAACGTATTTTTAAACAGAATTGGAAAGTAACAAAGATATAGATTTCTATTCTCTGAGTTTACGTGCAGAAAATTTCCATTTTAGCAAGGACTTCAACCTATTTTTTTCAAATATATATGCAATAAGTTTAGGGTTAATAAGTTTGTGCTAGTTCCGAAACTGGGGAAGAAGCCTCACATAAATCCTGTGTCCTCTACCAGCTAAGCAGGGAGAAAAGCATCTTGCAGAGTGATGAAGTGTGCAGCCCCAGCTGCTGACTGCTCTGTTGCCCAGAGTTCAAAACCCTGCTGGTGTTTGTTTTTTCAGTTTGGGGAAAGAGTGAATATCACTGGCTGGACTTCCTGGCTTCTTTCTCAGTCCTGGAACCATACAGGGTCCGTCACTTAGGTTCTGGTTTTGGAGGCATCACAGTTGCCAGGACCATGCCTTAGAAGGGATCAGATGGTACCAGATGTGACTATGTTTGCTTGCTCTGTTAACTTCTACACCTCCAACAAGTACTTAGTAGCTGGATTATTTATTCACTATCCTCCTTTTCTCTTTGCCTTCTCCAGAAGCTGGAGCTGTGCAATATGTCCTGTATTTTTAGTGCTATGGGGTAAAAAGTACTTGAACCCTTCAATTTTTTTTTTCCCCATCTTCCTGTGTCCACAGTTTGAGATAACTAGATATGTGTGGGAGAATATGGAATGGCCAGGGATTCCAGGCATAACAAGAGGAGGAGGTGATGTAAAAAGTCTGAGCACTCATAATTAGTTTATATATGCACCTTCAGTATTTCAGTACTTATTGTCTCAAGGCTGAGAGTTTGTTTTGAACAGTTATTCTCTTTATGCAGTGTGAGGTAAAATAATCACGAGTCATCTAAAGTGTTCTCTGTATTAACTAAAATTAGAAAGCACTTGTGATGCTGCATTTAATTAAAGGAAGTTTGTATTCACAGTTGGTAGGATGCAACCCATTAAAACTTTGCTGTTAGCTCAGGGAAATTGGAGTCAATATGGGTTTTTATCAGACCTACCTTAGAGAGAGCTGTCTAAATTATCTGAATTTGTTGGTAGACTTGACATTAGTAGTACTTGTGGTTCGTTGTGTTTTCAGAAGCATCTTTAATACATTAACTATTTTTACAAGTATAGGAATTCTAGAACACTCTCAAGAGGTTTTGAACCTTTAATACCTAATATTAGAGCAGCTATGAGTGTTATAAATTATTTCTGATCAAAGTGTTGGCAGAGCTTGTGTGTGATATTCCAATATCAAGTCATGCAGGTTAACTGAGAGAGATGTAGTTCACTTTATAACTGGATTGTTATAGGTTCTCTGTATATTGCTTTTTCACAGCTGGATGTCATAATTCTCTTGGCTTCTTACAACCCTTTCTCCATTTTGCAGTGGTAGAATTTTTCAGATGAAAATGTGGACCTTTTTTACTTTTATTCTTAATTTGCTTTTGAGTTGCCTGCTCTGTCGTGCTTCCCAGAGCTGAGCCAAGTTGCTGTATCTTCAAGGGAAATTACAAGCACTCTGCTTGTTTTTATATTCCCTCATGATTCTTGCAAGAAAAGAGAGACAAAACGTCCTTGTTTCATTGTGTTGTAGACTTCAGGCAAACACACGTAGTTTGTGTAATGTTGTTCTTTTTTAGCCAAGCGATGTATCCTTTTGTCAGCTGGCATAGTTGACAAAAGCTGCACATAATTTTGAATTAAGTTTCCGGTTTATGGTTTTTAACCTACTGTGGAATTCTCTCTGAAGCATGTATAAAACCCAACTTAGTTCTGTGATACGTGTTGAGAGAATTTCCACAGAGAACCCCCCCCATACCCTAATTTGCAACAAAACCTGAGTGTGTGTTTAGCATTCCTCCTTCGGGAATTTTGCATACACTCATGATTAGTCTCAGTAGCAGAGATAGGGAAGCTGAGACACAGGATTATGTTGTCTCAGTTCAAATGGTGGATTTGAAGCAGAGCCATGAATACAGCTTAAAAAACTTACTTGAATTTTACTTCTTGTGCTCTGTCACATGGCATGGTCTCTGAGGCACCAGTTCTTACAGGATTTAAAACACAAGTAAATGTTCAGCTCATTTAGTTACAGCACAGACTTCTTAATGTAGGCTGAGAAGAATGGAAGTGTGAATTGGCAAAGCACTGCACGTTTCTTTATGCCTTTTCCAATTTCTTTTGGTTATTCAAGTAGAAGGATAAAATCTAAAATGGGTTGGTTTTCCTACTTCTCTTAGTCATACGTGATCATTGCAAGGTTTTAAAAGGTACAAGCAACAGCAAATAAAAGCACTGGAGTTACAGGACAAAAGTTTCAAAGTAGACCTTAGTTGCAAGCAGGTAAAATAGTAAATATTCAAACTAGCCAAGAGATCACAGAGCAAAAGGTTCTTGAGAAGAAAGAAAGAATAAAAAAATTAGTATGTGTTAGGAAAGGGGGAGTTATATCCTATTGAAATCTGGACAAGTTGTCATAGATTAGGTCATAGGTTAGTGTTGGAAGCAAGGAAGAGCAGCATTTTCTGCCCAGGTGATGTAATTTTTCGTAATTAATAGTAGTTCTGAGAGTTTACTTCTCTTTCTACAGCTCCGTAGGCATTCTACCTTCCTTATAAGAAGGTCAGATATCTATTTGTTTGAGATTTTTCTTGTTTAAAAAAAAAAATGTTCAAGTACTTGTTTTGGGATTTGTCTTTATATTTTCTGCAGAAGAAATGAAAGAAATGCTTAAACCAGCAGAACCATCACAATAATTATTCATCTGAAAAAGGAATGCAGTTTGTGTTCTGCAGTCCCCTAGAGGAACACGTATAAGAAAAAGTTCTTAAAGCAAAGGAAATGTGTTATGATTTTTCAGCAGATATTGATGTCATGGTTTCTTTAACCTGTTCAATTCAATTTAGACATCACGGTCTTCAAAGAAGGTTCATAATTTCGGAAAGAGATCGAACTCCATAAAGAGAAATCCTAATGCACCAGTTGTCAGGCGTGGCTGGCTCTACAAACAGGTACTCTTACCTAATTCACCCCCTTCTTTTTTTTTCTATAATGTGTGTAATGTGCAAAAGACAATCATTTATATAAAATACAGTGATAGCAGAGTGAAGCTACAAACTGAGAGGGAACTGACTTGTGGTTTTCAATTAATTATCTACTTATTGGATGTCATTCTGATACAGATAAGGACATCAGACAAGTAAAGAACATTGATGGATTATATGTACATAATTCTCTCTAAAATACGTGGAGGACTTGAAAAATCTAGGCAGATGTTGGCAGTAAATAGCTGATTTAATTTCCAGCATGTCGAGATGATGGCACAAGGATGTATGGCCCAGAATATTAGTGGGGTTTTTTTGTGGGTTGTTGTTGTTGGTTGGTTGGTTTGTTTGGGGGGTTTTTGGTTTTTCTGTTTGTTTTGCTATATCCTTAATTTTTTCTCTAAAAGTAAGTAAATATTTTCAATAAAAAATTGGAAGTGGAGCCATTTTTTCATATATTTTGCATAGGTGTGCCTGTTTTCCTAAAGATAATCATCTTAAAACCAGAGATGATTTTAGGTTTTTTTATTGAAAATAGGCATTATTGAAAATATTCCTAGTATTTAGTGACAGTGTTCCTAGCCTGCAGTAGATTTGCTGTTCTGCAATACCAGACCACTTGCACTATATTGGTTTGCAGGAATTCAGAGTAGAGTAGCATGATCAAAAAAAATGAACAACAAAACTGATTAGGCCATATTAGGACTATATTTTTAAAATCCACCAACAACCCTGTAAGAACTTGTAATTTTAACTCAGCTGAGACATGTGTGTATGTAATTTTGATGTACATTGTCATTTACTGTGCCTACTCAGATAGACTGGAATGACCTGCATAGCTTTCTGGATGCTGTTGATGAGTCAGTTTTTAAAAATTACTCCCCAGATAATAAGATCTAGAAGTATCTGTTTAAGTTAAAGACTTTTCCATGTTTAGACAATCCTGTGGCCTCTACTCTGATTCAATGTTGAGAGTGAAAAACTCTCACAAAGGTGAGAGATTTTGTTGCTTTGTTATGGGGTTATTAAACTTTTTAGCTTGAAAAAAGGAGCTCTATTCCTAAAGCAGTGTTTTCTGGATATATTTTAAGATCACAGACTCACACAGTTGTCATGGTTAGAAGGCACCTCATGATCGTGTAGCACAACCTCCCCTGCTCAAAGCAGGCTCAGCTAGAGCAGGTTGTCCAGGACTGTATCCTCAGGGATGGACACTGCACCACAGCCTCTCTGGGAAATTTGTGACAGTGTGTGACCACTCTCAGAGCAAACAAGTTGACCTCTGCTCAAGTGGAATTTTATGTTTCTTAATTTGTGCCCGTTGTTTCTTTTCTTGTCACTGGCAAGAGTTTGGCTCCACCTTCTTTATACACTCTTACATCAGGTATTTCTGCACACTGATATATGGACTGAACAGTCCCAACTCCCTCAGCCTCTTTTCATATGGAGGATGCTCCAATCCCTTCATCAACTTTGTGACCCTTTGCTGGATTCACTGCAGTGTGTTCATGTTTCTCTTGTACCAGTGAGCCCAGCACTGAACCCAACACTCCAGCTAGACCTCCCTGGTGCTGAGTAGAGAGGAAGGATGTCCTCCTGTGGCTCCTGGCAGCTCTGCTAATGCAGTCTGGGATGCTGTTGGCCTTCTTTGCTGTGAGGGCTCATTGCTGGCTCGTGGTGGTGCACGAGGTTATTGCTCTCCAGATGGAGGACTGAGCATTAACTTTGTTGAACTTCAAGAGATTCTTCTCTACCCAGTTTCCCAGCCTGTTGTGGTCCCTCTGAATGACAGCACAACCATCTGGTGTATGAGCCACCCCTCCTAACTTGTGTTATCTGCAGACTTGCTGGGGGTGTGCAGCTCATTAATGAAGTTGTTGTATAGTCTTGGCCGCAGTATCAACCCCTGGGGCGGATCACAAGGAACTGGCCACCCACTCATGGGCCTGGCAGTAAAACCAGTTTTTAATCCACCTCCCTGTCATACTGCTTACTGTGTAGAATGATTTAAACAGTGTGATGTTTGGTTGGTGTCTGTAAGGAAAGGGACTGCTTAATATTTCCATGTCATAGTAGTAACTGAAAGCCAATTCAGGCCAGGGTTTTATCAACAGATACGATCTTCAGAAATTTATAGTGAAAGCTTGTGCAGGTTTCTTTTTGATAGTGCAACATGTTTGTGTAATCACCCTGTTTAACTCAGGGTGTTCTGTCTCAATGCATGTGATGATACCCTTCTTCTATTTTTCTACTAATTTTTAAGTCCAGAGCCAACTCTTTTTTTGGAAGATGTTTACAGTGAACATACTTTTTCTGAATAATGTTTCTTAGCTAATGCTTGGTTTACCTTTTCTTCTTTTAGCTCATTTCCCCTACCCCAAAAGGAGAAGAGCTTGAAATATGAGGCTAAAAATTATGCTAACTTTTGCCAGGGGTGTGTGTTTGGGAGGGGGGAGGAGACCAACCCCAAAACCAAACCCACTCCACCCTACAGTTTTTCATTATAGAATCCCTCTTGGTTGCCACAAAAAACCTATTTACTACAAGAATATTGATAATTCACACATACTTCTCTTCTTGGAACAGATTAACATATTTATTAAATCCGATTCAACCAGGATGTGTGTGCTGCAATGCTCAGGCTTATTTACACTGCAGTAGTGGTGATAGTCTTTCATTCTGAGTTGTGCAGTGTAAATTGGTTATAAACATAAAAGAAAATGAAATTGCTTTAGGAATAAACTTTATTTGGGAAAGAAATTTGCTCTAAATGTGAGTGGTAGTAGAAGATGAAGTTCAGCAGAGTTTCTTCAGAAAACAAAGGAGGATGTACCCCAAGTATTTCCTTGCTCTTTTAGTAATAAAAAAAATTATATATATACATATATGCATATACACTTTTTTTTTGGTTAATTGTATATTGTAGCCTCTAGCATGCCTGGAGAAAAGGAGGCTCAGGGAGGGCCTTCTTGCTCTCTACAGCTACCTGAGAGGAGATTGTAGTGAGGTGGGGGCTGGCCTCTTCTCTCAGGTAACAAATGATGGGACAAGAAGAAACAGCCTCCAGTTATGCCAGGGGAGTTTTAGTTTGGATATTAGGAAAAAAGTTCTTCACCACAGGAGTTGTCAAGCACTGGAACAGGCTGCCCAGGGAAGTGGTTAGGTCACCAGCCCTGAAGGTATAATTAGATGTGTTGATGTGGCACTGGGGAACATGGTTTAGTGGTGGACTGGCAGTACTGGGTAACAGTTGGACCTGATGATCTAAATGGTCTTTTCCAACCTAAACAACCCCATGATTCTCTGTTACCTTCAGGCTTCCTGTGTCACTTGTATGCAGTGACAAGTCGTGATGAAAAGTCAAAGTTACTTAAAATAGCCAAGAAAATGAGCTACTGGCACACCACCACAGTTATGTAGTACCTGTTTTGCCTCATGAACGACTGCTGTTGACAGTCTGAGAGCTCTTACCTGATCCCTTTGGTTCATACAGGATAGCACTGGGATGAAGCTGTGGAAGAAGCGGTGGTTTGTGCTCTCCGATCTCTGTCTCTTCTATTACAGAGGTGAGTCCCACTCCTGACACCTTCGTTTGCTAATTTTACTGGAAGCAGATAAATTTGGACACACCACTCAAATGTAAGAAATAAGAAGCTGCTGCTTAACTTACTGGATTAACAAGGTTGTATAGCTGTCAATATCCAGGCCTGCTACTTTTATCTTTTTTTTTTTTCTTTCTTTCTTCTTTAATTACCAATTTCACGTAATTACTTCCTGCCTGTCAGGGTATGCTCAAAGGGCAAACCCATTCACAGCCACCTCTGTTATTAAATTCTGGATTGTAGTTTTCTCACTACTTCTGTTGCTAGAAACTAAGTATGTCAGTTTAAATCTGATTTTTCATGCAATTTAAGTAACTGAAAGGGATGGGGATAGGGAAGGGATAGTGCAGGGGAGCTGAAACTCTGCCTTTGGAATGATAAGAGGATATATATACCTTTGGGAACTCTAATCAGTGTTCATGAATACTTATGAAGTGAAATGTTGTCCAGTTCCATAAGAGTAGAAGTCTCTGCTGTATTTAGAACAAAGGAATCTGTTAGTAACCTTGTGTAGCTACATCAGACTTATTTTACATGGGAAAAATTAGCTGCTTGTAATTCTAGTCTGGAGTTATGTGTGTTAAAAAACTGATTCCTTCCCCATTACAGATTATTAACTGTAGTGCTCCTGAGGAGATAAACAAATGGGATTTGTGCATATGGAAACATATTAAATCCTGAAATCAAGAGCGAAGAGGGTTGTAAAGCAAAATAGAGGAACATGAGCAGTCAGGGCCATCTGCAGCCTTAATTGAAGGTGGAGGGTAAGAAAGGGTTTCAACTGTAGGATGAGACTTTAGAATTGGTGGGAGTGGTGCTGATGCTGGTGATGCTGAAAGCAGTGACAGATAAATTTAAAATGGTGTTCTGTTAAAGTGCAGCATGGATCTAATCAAAGACAAATCAGGTCATGAAACATGAAAGCTCCGAAACTGCAACTCTTTGTAACTGTTTGCAACTTGTAACTGCAAAGTTAACAAATTCTGAATTATTGAACTCTAATCATTAGGCTTCATTTCTCTACCCTAAAAAATATACTTTGTTTGATAAACCACTGCAGAGTCAAAATTAGGCTGTAATTTCAGTCATGGAGGCATCAACTGATAGAGTTACACCGTGTTTACTTAAATGGTCATTATCTGTGCTTTCTGACAGGGTTTTCTTCTTTTTAACAAGTCTTTAGGTTTTCTCTTCCAAAGGTTCTAAAGACAGTTCTACTTTTTGGCTGCTGTAAGAACAGGTTAAATTGCTTAAAAGCACAGCACAGGAAGTATCTAAAAATAAATTTTAAAAAAGCAATAAGCAAAAGAAACAACAAATAAATCCAAACAGCTCTATAATCTTACTTTTTAATTTCTACATGTTAATCTACCCAATAAGTTGAAATTCAGACAGAACAACCTAAATCGTTTACATGATGAATTTAGCTTTTAGGTACTAGAAAGTAGTTAAAGCTGATAAACTGTGATTAAAGGTGTAGTGATAGTCCAAAAACTTTCACTCTATGCCTGTGCTTTTATATTTCTGTTAATTCTATCTCAGACATTGAAAAATAGAAAGGGAGGAGCTGTGCGCTTGCCCCCAGATTGCAAATCGTGTTTCTGGTTGCGTGATTGTGATTGTTTGAGGCTCTTTTTGGTTTTATTAGCAAGTCTTGCTGAATGTCTGCAATTGTGTTCCAATGTTAACAGCTCAAATACAATCTGCAGGTGAAAAGAAAATCATGTCACTGTATTTTTTCAGAGCTAAGAGAATACTTTGTTTCACAGAGGGATGAAAGACTGTCCACTGTCATATTGGAATATAACAATTTTATTGTTGCCACAAGTAAAAATTCTTAGAATTAGACCGAAGATCTGCTATTTTTCTCTTGTACTGTTCATACAGAGCACACAAGTAAAGATGGGTATGGAGTGGTGCAATGTGTAGATAAAAGCAAGTCTGATTGGGAACAGATTTTGAAAATCTGGAAGTGGAATGTCTTTAACAGAGACCAAAGTCCTCCAGACCTGCAGCTGTTCAGTGGAACGAAAAATGCCTTGTGCTTTTATATGGCACTAGTGGGTGTGACTGACTCAGTAATAAGTCAAAATATAATCTAGCAGAAGGGAAGAATTTTTCCCCCAAACAGCAGTCCAAATAAAGTAAACCCCAGCATTTGCCATGTGTTCGAGGACAGAGGGGGAAAAGGGCAGATTTTTTTTTGTGGCTCACAGGGAGTAAATATTTGAGAGGGGAAGGTGAGATGGTTTCAGACATACTTATGAGTACAGTTGAGTACCTGAAAGTAGATCCACTCCATCTCTGCCTTTTAATCAGAATAATTTTATGCTCAGCTCTCCAATTAAATAACTGTCCTAGAAAGCATAATTTTTACATCTAACCTGTCATGTAATACTAAAATGACTGGGCAGAGCTTTCTCCATATAAGTAACCTAAATGAAGGTTGTGGCTTTTCAAAATTTAGTGAGTGAAGGAGAACCAAGAAAGTATTTTTAAATCCACGCATAAGCAATAGCCCTTTTGTGCTGTTTAAATGCATTTTAATTGTGACAGTGTTAATTTTTCAGGCTTGAAATTTTGGAATATCTGTGTTTTCATCCTAATTTCATAGATACACAGTCATTCATTTTGGGCACCGTGTTCAACTATGAGAAGTGTTATAGGGGACGGTCTCTAAGATACGGCTGTGAATAGAAGTTCTCTACATGAAATAAAATTAAGACTGACTTTGTGAATTGCATTCAATTATTCCTTTATTAAAGTGTAATTGGATTTAAAAACTGGTTGTGGCTTTCAATTAAAATGTCAATTTATTAGTATAACGTATTGTTCTAAAATTGTACGTAAAACAGGGTTCTGGGAAAAGGGTGTTTGTTTGGGGGGAGAATTTGTTTTTTACGGATTATCCGAAACATATGCATTCTTACAAACAGAATGTAATCAAGTGTGAACTCTGTAGGAATTACAAAGGGAATTATAATTAAGTACTATAATGGGAATTATGTAGCACAATATGCTTGAGATCAGAAGAAGAATGTGCAAATTTTCTCAAAAGCCAACAATAATGAGAGCTTTAGAGTACTTGTGGCATCACAGGTATTTGTGGTTTTTAGAACAACAGATAGCAGGCGGTGACTGTTCTTGTCACTGAATTAGAGGCTTGGCTTCCATCTGCTCTTCAGTTTGGAAGTCACAGGCAGGTAAGCACTGATCCCCAGGAAAGCTGTGGGCGTAGCTGTTTGTGGTGTTTTCCATAAGGCAGTTCCACGAGGGAGCTCACGTGCTTACACACGTACGGAACCGCGCGCTCAGGAGGGGTCTTTGCGCTCGTCCGTCTCGGGGAGAAAGTCAAAGGTGGACGAGGTTTCACGGTGCCTGGCGGGTTTTGGGGGGCACCACACATTCTGTGGCACGTGTTGGCAGAGAGGGGCTGCACAATTGCCCTTTAGACTGCACACAGATACCTGCAACACAACTCGGTCTGGCTCTCTGATGCCTTTTCCTCTGAGTGAATGTCTGGTTACTGGTCTTGTGTGATTGAACACAAGAGTTTGACTGAAGTGTCTGAATACAAACATCATGTCAAAACACTGTTTCTCTAATCAAAGACTGTGCATTCACAGATGAGAAAGAAGAGGGAATACTGGGTAGCATACTTCTGCCTAGTTTTCAGATATCTATGCTGTCTGCTGAGGACCACATTAACCGCAAATATGCCTTTAAGGTAAGGGAATCAATTTTTCCACTTGATTTTGTATCTGAAAGCACAATAACCTGGTGATAAGAACTCATTTTACAGAGTTATTATGCACAACAGGATTGACAAACAGCTTCTGAGGCTGATTTTTGCATAATACAGTAGCAAGAAGCTTCAAGTATTTAGCCTGATGTAAATACAGCATTACTAGAATGGGAAAGTGGATGGATATCACTCACTAGTAGTATCTTAGATCTTTAAAGCACCACTTAAAGACCAGTATTTGCACCTGAACTTACTTTATTAATGAATGTTCTTTAGTTATTCAGATACAAAGTATCTTCACACATAAATAAAAATAAGGATTTATTATCACTTAAATCACAATATTACATGAGCCATTGTTAGGAGTGTTTCACAGCTGATCTTTTAAATCATGATGTAAATGACTTCACTAAATATTTTCTCCTGACTTTTTTTATTGTTGTTTTATGAGCTCCTTTTGGCACTTGGTTTGGTCTCCTAACCAGCACATCATTTATTTACAATGGTAAGTGCAACTGAAAACTTACTGTATCATTCAGGCTGCCAAAACCTATTCCAAAATCTTATTTATAATAATTATATCAATTTACATTAATGAATGATCAATATAGTTTTTAATAGATTGAAGAAATGTAAGGGCTTTTTATTTAGCCTATTAATGAAAAACAGCTATGATTGAAAATTACTGGCAATTATTTTGAAAATATGAGTGCAGTGACCAAGAAACGTTGTAGTATTCTTTTTCATATTTTTTTTCTGATAATATTATTTGCAGAAATCTTATTATATAAAGCATTAGAGGGAGTATGCAGTAACAATATTTGCCTCTTTTCTTTTACAGAATCTTATATTTTTATTGCAATGACCATGTCATTTCCAATCAGGCAGCTCATCCAAACATGAGGACCTATTATTTCTGCACAGATACAGGGAAGGAAATGGAGCTGTGGATGAAAGCCATGATAGATGCAGCACTTGTACAGACAGAGCCTGTGAAAAGGTAATGTGGATTGACAAAAGAGTGGAACAGTGTATTGCTTTCTCTTATTTAGTTTGATTTATGTAATGAAAAGGTGTTCCTGAAAACAGAATGTAAATTGGCTGAAGTAATTTATTTCTCCTTGTATTGAAGAGCCCTTACTAATGTAACAATGCTGGATAAAATTTTGAAGAAGTAAAAATAACCTAAGTTCTGTTCTGAATATTAATTGTAAGGAGCTAGAAAAAAACTCCTGACTTATTCCTTTCGCCAGTGGCATCAAAAGAAGTGCAATGACAAATAGTATGTGTAGGCATGTTTGACTTCCCCTGCCCTCCCGACTGAATAGCAATAGCAGCTCAACTGGTGGTAGCCCTTGGCTGAAACCTGTCATAAGTCTCAAATTCACAACTGGATTTTCTGGCTAAATTAAATGGTTGTACCTGTGGGCAACCTGTGGGGAGCCGTTCTTGTTCATCATTAAGCTGTCATCAAATTTATACTCCCCTATCTGGAGCCTTATCTTTCTGTATCCGTGTGTTGACAATGAAAAGCCAAGTTATCACCAGGAGCCTTGTGCTCTCAGAAACAGAATATTGTCTGCTGCTGTCTATCCAGTGGGAACGTTTTCTCTCGGAATGTGGTCCCTTGGGTCAGCTCCATGACATCTCTAATGGAAACCTCATCAATTGGAAGTTTAAAAGCTCCTCGTTATTGATGGCACAGAAGTTATTGCTGATGGCTGCTGTCACTTGATCTATTCTCCACTCTGTTAGTTCCTGCTACCCTGGAGCTAAATGAATGTCAGAGATGCTGAGAAATTTTAAGTTTAAAAAAAGTAGTAAAAAGAAAAAAAAAATCGCATAGACACAGCACCAGAGAAGCTTAGTGAATAATAAAATTAATCTGAAAAATCAGTCTTGTATTGCAGGTACAGTGTAACTTACATATGGAGAAATCATTAAACCAAATCAAACCCACTTAACTTGAAATAAAAATCATATATCAATTGTATAAGCACTTTGTAGAGGGAATAACACTGAAGGAGGTCATTCTGAATCTTTTTTTTTGAACTGCTGAAATAACCTTCATTTGATATTTGCAATACTGTGAATCTCTGCCTGGGTGTCACAGGCTGAACAGGCTTGCCAACAGCCAAACAAGTGTCAGAAAAGCAACTTATGTAACACCATCTTCTTGTTTTAATTTGGGCAAGAAACCTTAGAATGAAACAGAATTAGATGTGACCTCTTTGAAAACTTGCTTAGTAACCTTGAAATAATTACTTCAGGGAAAATACGTTTCAAGACCAAGTCTCGAAGACTTTCATGTCTGTTAGCTATAGTAAGGAAGAAAATCCTTCAGACATCTGTTTTCTAAGGAATCCATCTTTTGGCTATCAAACCAGTTCTTAAAATGAAATGTAGCAGGATATGATCTTATGCAGAAGAAATACTGTTCCTTCCCTGTAAAAATCTGTTGAGTATTAAGTGTTTTATTACCTCATCTCTAAGTAACCTAAAGTTTGGCATGCATGCAGCTCTAAGCATAAGTGGTTTTGGTTTAGTCAAATTTAACCAGTGCTTTTGTTTCTCAATTTTGTTTTTTTCTAACATTGTACTGAATACAGTTTTTTAACAGACTGGATACTTGCAATACAACAGATGAGTTATTAAGAATTGCTTCCTTAAATATTCATGCAAACTGATGTTGAGCCACTCTTAAGTGCTTGTTAATATAAAATACCCAATGATAAATCAAGAGTTTTTACAGTATAGTTCTTTAAATCTAGAAATCAAGGTACTTCACTGCTTATGGTACTCTGAAAATCAAACCCAACAGTCTGTTAGACCAAATGTTTTAGCTTTAAATAATTTTAGAGTTTTAATCTGTGTCTTGTTTTTCTGGGGATGTGAGTTCCTTGGAGAGAAAAAAAGATAAAAGGAATATTTAAAACATTAAATTGGGGGAGGGAGGGTTGCCTGTTTCCCACAAACTATTACTTTCCACTTAGAGTTAGCCATATAAAACAGAAACAAGATACCGAGCTGAGAAAATAAAAATGGGACCATTTCTCTCAAAACTAATCTGCATTAACACCAGAAAAACTCCCTTCTGATGTATCACTACAGGGAAGGACAAATACTATTTGCTCCTATTGACTTAATTGTAATTACTCCTTTCTAAACATTTTTAATTTACCTAGATAGTAAATTCAAGTTTAATAGTGTACTGAGAGACTTATGAAAATAATTAAACACAAATAATGTAGTCAGTGAGGATGTTATGACTCAAAATATGATCTCAAACAACCTCTCTGCATCAGCAAAACATCTTGCTTATTCCATGTTGTGTCTCTGTGGGCCACAGTTGAATTGGATCTGAGTAGTTGCATATGTTTGTAGATGGTAATGTCCACCAACATACTGATTTAACATTTGTACCCTAAATGCTGATTTTTCTGCTCTCCCCTGTTTGAGTGTCATTTTTCTAGCCTTTCACTGTCAGCTTGTGTATTGGAGCCTTTGTTTCTTCTCAGGGATGCAGGATGTACTAAGAAAAGATTTCTTTTTTTTCCTCCTAGTGTAGTTAGTTTTCCTAAACAGCAGAAGCTAGGCTGCCAAAAAAGCACTTGTTAGCATAGTGACATCCACAGTGGGGGCTTACTGACGTCACTGTGCTTGGAAAAGGTGGCTTTTTCTTTTCAAATGCCTCTGCCTGGCTTTGTTAAATCACAGTCCTCACATCCATCTGATAATTAATTACATGCTTTTCCCCCCCCAGCCCTTTCAGAATTACTTATTTATATAAACCAGCATAAAATGGTACTTTTTTTGTGTTACAGTTCCGTACATATTATTCCTTTTTGGTTGTAGAAGTCTATAAATTGCATCCAGCATATGCTGAAGGACACGTGTTCAATGCTCATTCTCTTCCTCTTCTCCCTATCCCGTCCTCAAATAGCCTGCAAGTCTTTGAGAGCTAGCTGTAAATATGGAGCCAAATATACATATGGATTTATGTTTCTTACATTTGCCTGTTAGTTTCTGATAATTTTTTTTCCCTTCTGGATCCTTCACTGTGGAAAGATATCCCTTGCTCACAGAGTTGACTGATTTGGTGCACCAAGTTAAAGGAGAGCCCAGAAGTCTGTTTGAACATCAGTCATTCAGGCTCTACACCATTACAAAGAATGTCAAATGTAAATGTTTGGCTCTGCTGTGTATAACCATAGTAACCAGTGATACAGCACTGAGATTACATGGAAAAACAATTCTGTGATTTGGGGGTTTCTTGGTTTTTTTTTTAATTAAGATAGACAGTGGAAAGCAGAGTGAGACTGGGAATCAAACACTGTGCTGAGTCTTGACCACATATATGATGAATGTCCTTAGAGATGCCACTCTCCCTCTGCACTGTGGATTTTCCATCTGTAAAATGGCAGCTGTTTCTCTGCTGTAAAGCCTGAGAAAAATTTATAGGAAGTGTTATATAAAGGGGTAGGTGGTGCTATTAAGGCATGCTGCATATATTAATGCCCACGTTTAGGATTATTTGCAAGCTAGTCCATACGTTTATTTGTAAACTCTTGAGTTCTGGCTGAAAGCTGAAATCTTAATGTCCTTTTTTGACTTGATAATTGTGGGAAATTGAGTTTTTCATTCAGATTCCTGTTTGGGGAATTCCTTTAGTTTTTGGTAGAAGCCTAGGTAGCAGAGTTTTAAGGTGGGAGTGAGGAGGTGATCTTTTTTTTTTTCCCCATAATCTTGAGAAGGAACCTAGGCAGAAATATTTCAGTTTTGGAACAATTTGAAGTCTTGGGGACAAAAAAAAGTAAATTTAAAAACCTCTCACTTTTAAATTTCAGTGGGAGATTAGCGTAGCATTTCTTTACTGATACTTGGAAATTGTAGGAAAGGTGATGTAGGTGTGGTAGTTCCACCTCCCTCACAAAAGTCTATGTAAAAACTGTTTCAGCATCGAGATATTTTTTTCTCTAGAAATTATGGTTGGCAGAAACATTGCACACTCCTTTCTTCTAGCAGAAAACATCAGATGTATCTAACATCTGCATTGAATAGTGATGTATGAGAAAAAAAACACCATGTCTAAAAATAATGCCAACACATAGAGCCAAAGAGATGTTCATGTTAGATTATGGGTAGGAATGTTTTCATTTGCAGTACATTTGACATGTGTGTACACTTCCATGGTGGCAGCTCAGGAATGAGCACTGAAAGACAAGGACTGTTTTGACCTGCTTATACTCACTTATAAAGTGAATTTTGGGGGACTTTTATAGCATCGTGAAGTATCAAGCAGAGATTGGGGTCGTCACAGCCATGTGAGGAAGAGGCATAGGGGGAAAAAAATCACACCCTTGTTAGCATGGGCAAAGTGAACAAGCATTTTGTTTTAACTCAGGTCCAGTATCCAGAGGATGCCTTGGTGTTTCTGAGCGATGTGTTTGAAATGGTGTATTTGTCAAGGCAGGAGTCTCTTGATTCCTTCCACACCACAGAGCCTTCATAGCAAGAGTAGGGTGGTAGTGGGAGGTGCATTTAAAATTAAGTGTCCAATATTATTAGCAGTGGGAAGTATTTTATTAGGACTGTATGTTTTTCAGTCCTTTAGGTATTTGTATAGGTTCTGTCCCAAGTTAGGTGACCTTTTGGGAATTCTCAACTTAAATAATCTGTTGGGGAAGTGTAGACTTGTTGAACATATTTAAGCCTCTTGTTCAAGATGGAGTAAACAATAATGTTTACAGCCATGTATGTAGTTAGTCTGCCTGGAATTAGAGCCCTTTTCAGAGGAGTGGTTCTTTCTGTGCTCTTGGTCAGCTGTGTATGTGGTGGCCTTTTTACAGACACTTGAACTGGGGACAGTTATAAAGATGAATAATGCATTTGCAAAAAGGATGCAAAACTATGAAAGGTTAATTTGACATCATCCTAAAAATAAAGTGTTGCTCTTAGTTTGGTTTTATACAGAGATGTAATCTTAAAAAATTATATCTCTTCCTCTTCTTTCCTCCCATACCAAAACATGTTGATCAAAACATTTTAAGGTGGTGGTTTGTTTTTTTTTTCCTAGTGAACTGAAAAAGTCCCTCTTTGACCTGGAATTGAAGTTCAGGTCCCAGTATGGAAAAAGACACAGCTTCTTGACATTTTCAAATTTTAAAAAGAAGAACATTAATAAAACTGCACACATTGAGTGCTTATGTAAATACTGTAAAGCACTAAGGGTTCTAAAAATATCATTATTTTGTGGTACAGTTCCTTAAGTCAGCAGCTCTTTTCCCCTTTAAATTTAGAAAAGCCACAGTCATTTCCCACAGAGTGTATGCCAGCCAAAGCGATAACATACCAGAGAACCCTAATTGATACCAGTGACCATGAAAAGTCATTTGCTTTCTTTAAAGGAGCTCATTATATGTTAAATTCAGCAGTATTGTGAATCACAAGCTGACTGTCAAAATCATCTGAATTTCAGTCAGTTGACATTTGGAAGCTGCAGCTCTTGGAGAGCCACTGAATATTTTCACTCCTTGAATGTCCAGCCCTCCAGGAACTGTACATCCACTTTTTCAGACTCTGGCTTTATTTCCTGTTGTGCACATTTTCTCTAAGGGGTTAATTGAAGGGCGACTTAAAAAATTTACATCATGTAACAATTGCCTTTAAAATAGAAAAGAAAGAGAGAAGTGTAGAAGGAAAAATACGCACACTCTCCCAACCAGAAAAACCACAAAGGAGCCAACCAAAAAACAAACCAACCAAACACTACCACCAACCCCAAAACAAAGTTAAAACCAAAAGAAAACAAACAAACAAACAAATATTCAGCAATAACAACGACAACAGAAACAGAATAGGCAGAAGTAACAAAAACCCACAACCTATCCTTGATTATTGTGAAAATATGTCCTGATTTTTTTCTCTCAGAGTCAGTATATTGTTATAAAATGTCTGGACAGGGATTCACTGAAATAACCCTGATAAATACCAATATATTCACTGTTAAGTTTTTATTACTATTTTTATGAATGTTCTGTTGGTATTATAGCTTGTCATATGTTCCCTTCCAGAATAGAGAAGCTAACCATTGAAAATACATCACCTCGAGAGGCAAACAATATTTCAAACCACCGGGTGCTAATTAAACCAGAGGCACAAAATAACCAGAAAAACAAAGAAGTGAACAGAAACGAGGAGAAGAAAGCTTTGGAAGCCGAAAAGTACGGGTTCCAGAAAGTCGGGCAAGATAAACCGCTAACAAAAATCAACAGTGTGAAGCTGAATCCTTTGGGATCCGAGTACAGGACTTTGCCCATAAGCACCATCCAGGCTGGACACTTCAGGCCAGTCCATTTGAATGGGTCTGAGGGCAAAGGTGGAGTTGTGCTGGCGGATGCTGGAGATGGAGCTCATCACAACGCGCTGCCGTCGCACGTCGAGTCCGAGCGGGTCATGCAGAGAACTAACTCCATGCTGCAGCTGGAACAGTGGATTAAAATACAGAGGGGAAAAGGACAAGAAGAGGAAACAAGAGGGTAAGTACTGTGAAGTAATTTTATTACTTTTTTTTTTATTACTTTTTTTTCTGTTAGGCTTTCTAGCAAATAACACTTGTATCCTGGTTAGGTTCTTTGGTTTAAGGTCTGTATGACATAAATACATTATTCATTGTTCTCTGTAAGAAGTGCCTGGGTGACTGCTTGGAACAATTCTATTGAAGTTTTTCTTTTATTACCATTTGAGTGAATATTATTAATTAAAGTATAATAATAGCTCAATAACTAAAAAGGGCCAGAAACCATTTTTGGGTGTTAGGCATTTCTCTGTCCTAGCAGAGAGATATCATCAATCGTAGCAATTCCTTTTACTCTTAAAATGTGTTCTTGAAATTGCCCTGTCTTCTGGAATTTTTATTCACAAATTCGCATAATAATATTTTATTTAAAATTCTTAGAAAATATTCCAGGGAGCTTTTAAACTTTAAACAAGCTTTAATTGAAGAGAGGCAGAAGCCTAACCTAACAGTAAGACAGAAATCTAACTAACTTGATGCTTAAAGCTCCTCTTCTTATGAAATTAAGTATCTCCCAGTTATAATATTCAGTTCTAGTGCTTATTCCTGAAGCTATAAAATTATCTGTGAATGATTGACACTGTTGAATGTCATGCTGATAGCAATTTCTCTGTCTGACAGAAGTGTAGGGACATTGCTTCCAGGCTGTCTTACAGACAAGCAGCTCTAGCAGTAAAATATAAAAGCTTTTAATATTACATTTGATAGGAAGTATGGAGATGCTATCACTGGAGAAATTTTGAAGAGCTGGAAATTAGGGAATGAGTATAATGAGATAGATGGCAGAGCAGAGTTTAAGACAGAACAAAGTTCAGAAAACGTGTTTTCCGCAAATTTCAAAATATGGGTTGGGGGCTTTTCAGTTCTTGCAAAATCTTGAAAAATTTCCATTAGCTTGACTTCTGCTTGCCAAAGTTGGTTGAAAATTTCCTCGTTGCCTTTAGTCCTTCATTAGATATAATTAGGAACTGTTAAATGTGTTGTTTCATGAAATACCCAACATGAGTAGTTTGATCGAGTTTGAACTGGCAGTGCAGACAGTGCCTTGCACACCCTGACATTTATTTTATTATGCATGTTTGCATAATGAGAACCAAGAAGGCTCTCTGATGCAGTTAATTTTTTTTATTGGACTGTAAAGCTTGCAACCAAACAGTAGAAATTAGAATAGCTTGGCTATTTTTCAATTGTGAACAAGTATAAAACCTCTAAAACTGATTTCATTGTGGGAATCAAATACAAGCAAGTGCCATTAACAATATGTTACTAATTAACAATATTTTATTCTTGACTACAGGGAACACTTGTTGCCTAAATAAGGGTGGCATTGATAGCATTAAAGGGTGTGCATTCAAATGCAGTTCTACATAGAAGTTGCAAACTGAAAAAGAATTGGCCTTGAGCTACCTTTTTTACTTTGTGTGGAAGTGGCCTTGAATGATGATCCATATTTTCTAATGTATGTAGTGATGTCATTTAAATGTGGTTTCATTTAAATTTAAAATTTTATTTTTGTTCAGATTGCCAGAAATTTAAGTAGAATTGAAGTTAAAGAATTAGAGTAGAAATAAGCACCAGCTTATGTTAAAGCCTAAGGTTGGGGTGAGAGGTTAATAAGGCTGTTTGTAGTAAGACCTGTTCATAACTTGTATTTTTGAATAAAGTAGTCTTCATTTAAAGGGGAAAAGTTGCTGACTTTTAACAAAGCTACTTTCCATTTCATCTATCTCTCTCGTGTTAGAGAAATCATGGAGGACCAAACTGAGTATCTCTGGTGTCAGACTGAAAAAAATCAGCACTTTAAGAATGCTTAAATGTCAACAAATAGATACAATTAAATAACTATATATAAAATAGGAGCTCTTAGCTGTCCTCAATGTGGAATGAAAAAGGTTCACTATACAACTACTAATTTTTTAGAGGAATAGGCTGAACCTGTAGTAGTTTGATTGCTCAAAAAATGAGAATGATGACAATGTAGGTTTTAGTTCTTGAAGCTGTTATTTGCCATTTCCGTGGATCAAGACATCTAGTTTTTAAGAGCCACAGGAATAAAGACAATTGCTGCCTTGGGAAAGACAAACCTTTTTTAAAACCAAAAAGAAATGTGTTTTAAATAAAAAAAATAAAAACATTCCACTTCAGTATCATTTTATTGAATCAATTTTAAAACTTTAAACTTTTGAATAAATGTTTTCATCAAAAGCAGTTCACTTAAGTGGTCTTTCAAATGTGAAAATACAGAAAAAATAAAGAGGAGTTGCATGGTATTGAGGTACTATGTTGCTGTTAACCCAGGATGTGAGACTGTCTCTCACCTTGCCCATATAAGCCTCATCCTAAATAATACACCAGATTTCTGTCTTCAGTCTGTGCCACCCTTTGCTTAATTCACACGTGGAAGTTCTGTATTCCAGGCCAGGAGGTAGCTCTGTTCTTCAGGATGAAGGTCTGTTTTGAGGTTCCAATCATCACAGAACTGAGCCCCTAAAGGTTTAGCAGCAAAGTTGCTTTCCCAGATAGTCCAACTTGGACACCAGAACCACTATTGCTACCCAACAGTAAGCCTGGAGACAGCCCCTGAAGATGTCTATAAGGAGTCTATGAAAAAACATGGAAGCCTTTTTTCCATATAGGAGCACTTTTAAGGAGCTATTTATGATGACAGATGCAGAAATATTTTGCAACCTCAGACCCAGCTGCTGCAGTCTCCCCTCGTGTGCAAGGCAGTACTGTCTGGAGTTAGTTTTTGGATTTGACTGGAATGGTATTTCTGCAAGTATCAACAGTACATTGGTGTATCTGTTTTGATTTTATTGGATTATGTAAAACAGGTCTTAACACTGAGGGGTTTGGGCTTTTTACAGTTTTCATGGTTTAACAATTGAAGATGGATTATGTTATCTTTCTAAATGTTCTAGTATATGAGTAATTGCATGCAGACTTTAAATTGCTATCTTAGTAAGAATTTCAGATAGCTGTTCTTCAAGTGGTTCAGGATACCTAAAGGAGCCAACAGGATTACAGTGCTCATTTAATTAATAAAACAGGAGAGGAGCTTTAGTGAGTGAGGTGGGTGTAACTGCCAAATATTTTCATGAAAATGTCAAGTTTCACTGTACCTGTTATGGGGTATAGCTACACATATATTTTGCAAGTTAGAAGTGGAGCTCAGAAGCATCTGGTTTGTTTGTTTTTAAATATGGAGATGGAAAAAAGCCTTCTAATTAATGGTATGTTACTACAGAAATTTAGAGGTATTTAAGCAGATTTTGCAGCAAAAGACTAGGACATAGAATATCTTTTATTTTCTTGGGAGAATGGAAAGCTGCCCAATCTACAAAATAGGGATAATACTTCATTAATTCTTGAAAAGCTTGAGAAACTGTAGCAGATTTTGTATGTAAAGCTGTTTATAGCAGTTTTCATCTCCAAAATGTAACAGGTGACCGTAAATACTCAGCTTAACTGTTTTCAGTGAAAAATGGGGTTTACCATCATTACCTCGATAGTTATTCCATAAGGATCAAATATGCTTTATGCTGGTTTACCTTTCCATTTGCTCTACACCATTTCTTTAATGTTTTGGGTTTTTTTTGGCACTGGAGCAATTCAAAGCCATCTTCAGGTTCTGGTGCCTGGTGGTGGCAGGGATTTTAGCTGGAGTTAGTGTGGGGAGTAGCTGGAAGCTGCTGCCCTCTGATGGCTGAATCCTGCCCAGTTTGAGTTGTCTCCCAGCAAGCATCTGTCATGTGCATGATAAGTAGCAAAAGGTTTTAAGAGCACCTCATTTGCGTTTTAGATAAGGGATGAATGAATCAATGTTTATGACCCAGATTTTGACCTCTGGGAAGAAAACCCAAGGAGTGCTTTGTCACGCTTAGGCACGCGTCAATACTTGGTATGGAAAATTTTGCATTTCAACTAGTGCTGAAAGTTGCTAAATGACTGCAGCACTCCAGAATTTTAATGTGGCAACAAGTTAAAGAATTAGCCTTTGAATTCATACCTGAGTTGAAAAGCAATACAATGTTATTATCAAACAAAGAAATATTTTGCTGTTTGTTTTGCTTGAATAGCTGATACGGAATGGCTTCATCTTGACAATTACAATACATAATTTCTTTAGACAATTGGTGCAGTTTTTCCTTGGTCTGCTGGTAGAAGAATCACTATTTTTTTAATGTCCGTAGTAACTGCTCAAGATTTGCTTAGGGAAACAACAGGATATTTTTTCACTTTTGGAAAAGAAAACATTTCAAGTGGGCTTATATGGAAACAGTGTAGAACTGTTAAAACTTGGTATGGTGCACCATGCCATTTAAAGTCTGCATGCAATTACTTATATTCTAGGCCATTTAGAAAGATAACAGAATCCATCTTCAATTGTTAAACCATGAAAACTGTAAAAAGCCCAATCCCCTCAGTGCTAAGCCTTGTTTTACATAATTCAATAAAATCAAAACAGATACACCTGTTTTTTAATAGATTGGAAATAACTACATAAAAATTACTCCTTCAGTGGATGTAAAATTAAAGCTTTAAATACTTTGACCTATCCAGCATATAGATAAGTTGGACGATATGATATAAACTTGATACACTAGACTGGTGAAAAGATGAAATACAGATTATATCAAGAGCTAATAGGAGAGAGGGGGATCCAGTTTCAGCTGCTACAGGGCATTGTCAGTACAATTGATTCTTTAATTGTTGTCTTGTCTTCCATTTTTTAAATGGTGTTTGAAGTATTAAAAAAGGTCAGAGTCAGCTAGATAAACCTAACCCACGTTGAAAAACTTAGCCTGGCCGTGATATTAATGCTGTGCACTGACAAAAAGAAAATTTGCCTTTCAGCGTAATCTCTTATCAGACGTTACCAAGGAACATGCCGAGCCATCGCCCTCAAGCCTTACCCCGCTACCCAGAGGGCTACAGAACACTGCCAAGGAACAGCAAGGCACGCCCAGAGAGCCTCTGCAGCGTGGCACCCTCGGCCTACGACAGGGCCATGGGACCCGTCAGCGCCGAGGAGAAGCGGCGGTCGATGCGCGACGACACGATGTGGCAGCTCTACGAGTGGCAGCAGCGCCAGTTCTACAACAAGCAGACGACTCTGACTAGGCACAGTACCATAAGCAGCCCGAAAACTATGATCAACATCTCCGATCAGACCATGCATTCGATTCCCACCTCGCCCTCTCACGGTTCCATCGCTGGTTTCCAGGGATATTCCCCCCAGCGGACCTACCGGTCGGAAGTGTCGTCGCCGGTGCAAAGGGGGGACGTGACCATTGATCGCAGGCACAGGGCCCACCATAGCAAGGTAAAAATGCTTCATTTCATAGCTAAACCCCCCTGTTTACAAGGATGTTTAGTAGGAAGTATATGGTTACTGTAAAACTTGTGGTGCACTGTAGTGTATTTTATTATAATGAAGTTTAAGTGGCATCGCGGTTTTCATGGAGAAAGGTTTGATTTCAAAAAGCACTTAAAAATCTAAAGGTAGTAAAAAGGCATTTTTATAATGTGCTAGGTGAAAACGTACTGTCCTAATATTACTGCCCATGGTATTAACATTTCTCTAAAGAAAATAAAAAGGAGTCAATAGGCAAATTATTCAGAATAGTTTGTTATACGTACAGAAATCTTTCCCCTTTCTAACTCCAAGAGGACTCGAAATCCCAGGTTTCTTTCCATATGCTGTTTTCTGTTCTTCAGCCACAAGTTTGGCTGCCTCAGGTTCCAGCAGAAGACAAAATATTGTTTCTTTTTGTGCCTTTGAGTTGTTAAGGTGATCCCTAAAGATCGAAGTCTAAATACACACACCTTTAGTGCCTGACTAGTGTTAACTCTGCTGGTCTTCACCAGTGAGTGGGAGACGTGGAGAATTGTAAACTTGGGTGCTGTATATGGCTCTGCTATATTTGTCATGCTTGTGCTATCATGGTCTTTTAATAGATTGGAAATAATTACATAAAAATTACTCCTTCAGTTGATGTAAAATGCTCCTGAACATTTTTTTCAAAAACTTTATCTTGGTGTCTTTGTTTCTTAATGTAGGCTAAAAAAATCTGTAACTACATCTTAAAACTATTTAAACAATTTAGAGTTGATTATTAAGTCTTGGGTTTCAAAGTTTTCAGGTCTCTGTCAACAGAGTCATTTTGTTTTGACATCTTTTGTGTCTCAACTGCTTTGAAAATTTAGTAATCAGTGCCTCTCACACATGTGACAAATATCACCATGTCAGTGCAGCAGAGCATGTGCTTACTTGTTCTTTCAGCCATGTTTTGCTTCCTGATATTTTTTCCTTCTCAAACACTTTATGCTAGTATTTCATTGCATATTTAGTATCTTTTACACAATACTAATGTTTCCCTTTGGTTTTTCAAGCTGTTTGTTTTGTATTTCATTAGTTACACAACCAGCTTTTGCTATTAACTTAAAAACACAGACCCGCTTTGAAGATTGGGTAATTAGGAGACTGATTATTTGAAATCAGTAGGGTTAAATTAAAGATTTAGACCCCATCTTCATAGAGCTCTTAGGTTTTTCAGTGGCTTTCAGTGGGAGGTGAAAAACTAAAATTGTCGTTTGCACAGGCTATCAGTCAGGCAACATTAATTAAATAAATGATGAAAGTTGGGGTATTTCTAAAATTTAGAGGTAGACTGCTTGAGTGTCCTACATAGTAGATCAGCAGGGAGCATGACTGGCACAAATCATAGCAAATTTTCATGAGTGTGACGTTGGCTTGATTTTTCTTTTGTGTTTTTTTTTTAACATTTAAAAGTTTTGGGGTCTTTAGAAATAACTTTGGATCATACTGTGCTCTTTTTTTTTTGTACAGCATGTCTTTGTACCTGACAGAAGGTCGATGCCAGCAGGCCTGAGTTTACAGCCTGTTACTCCTCAGAGCCTCCAAGGCAAAACAGTGAGTTGTTTTTTTTATTTTGTGCATCAGGGGCTTTTAAGAATAATTCTTTAAATAGGAAGAGGCAACACTGAAATCTTATTGTATCCGAAGCTTGCATTAAATGTAGCCTTTATTTTAATTATCAGAGATTTTTATAACAAGTAAAGAAATACTCTGTGGTTCCTCTGAATGCTGAGAATATCATGTAGCTGCTGAGTCAAGATTTTCTTTGAGAAATACAGATTTATTATTTTTTTAATCATCGTTGATACATTGCTGAACTTCCTGGGAGAGGGTAGAACACATCACAGAACACTTATTTCTCCATTAATTATTTAGGAAAACCTAGAAATAAAATTTGTCTTTTTTTGGAAATCTGAAAGATACTAAAACTGCATTTTGTATAATTGGCCTTTCTGACATCTCCCATTTTAGTGTGGTAGAGCTGAAATTCTCACTGAAGGTATTTCATCAAAGTAATATTGGTGAATACAGTTCGCCTTCCTTACTGAAACATGACTCATCCTAAATCTTAAGATATTGTCCTCAGTTTATATATTTTCTTTACCAGTTTTTGCCTCCATTCCATAATCTTTCTCTGTCCATCTGAAATTACTGATTTCAGGAGTTACAAATTAAGAACACAGACTTTTTTTTTTGAATCACACCGTGGGCAGCAACTCGCAGTCGATCCTTCCACTGCTCCAATCCCTGTTTCTTGCACTTCCCAGCACAAATCTCTGGCACCTTCAGGAATTTGTGGGTTGGCCTTGGGCAGCTGGTGCCTTACAGACGTTTCTTTGGGTTCAGGGACCAGAGGAGGGAACCCGTAGGTAGCTCTGAAGAAAATTTTGTGCTGTGGTCGTTGCCAGAGTCCCAAGAGCTGTATCAAATGCTGTATCACAGCACTTGCAGCAGCATCAAACGTGTTTGCAACGTTAGGAATGTCTAGAGACGAGTGGGAATTACGGTTTGATGGGCTCCTCTTTGGAAAAAGGTTTACTTGCAAGCACTGGATTTAAGTGCCATTAAATATTTTATTCCTAATGCACTCAAACTGGGCTTTTGCAGAACATACTGAGAGGAGTTTTGACCTTGAAAAAGTGGATCAGTGTTTCTTTTGCTTGAAGATGCTACTTTCAGTTCTCATATTCCTAAAAATAAGATGTCTTGTGCTTTGAATTGATGTTAATTTTCAGACTGAAAGCACTGTCACTTATTTTTGGAGAGAGCTTGAAAATGCCTTGTATAGCAGTCTAGATTCTTACATTTACTCTCTGAAATTAAATATTTTAAATCCAGGTATTGAAAGAGTACTGTAAGGAGAAAAACTGCCATTAGACAACTTGGGTTTGGTGTTGGTTTTCCCTGAAAGCAAATGGTTTTGCCAACTGAAGCTATGTGGAAATCCCTTGCTCCCTCTTGTGGGCTACTCTTGCCCCAACTCACAACGGTGCCAGTGCCATGCTTATTCTCAGGGATGTTTCCTCTTTATTCTAAGAAACTGGTATTCGTTTTTCAGTGTTTCAGTATGTGGTTCTCTGGAGCTTTTTTCTTTACTTCTTTGCTTTGGGGAAATTCTGTGACTTTGGGAGACAGCAAGCTGGGTTTTAGGAGGTTTTTGTGTTTGGGTTTTATTTAACTCGCAGAACTTGTGAGAAAATCAAAATGCTGGGTGAATATTTAACCTCTTGTAAGACTGACTTCTGGAGAAGTGTAAGAAACAGAAGCAAACACAAACATAACAAAAAATACTCGTTAAGTGGTTTGTTTTCTTTGAAGTATTGCTAATAAAAACGGTTCAGAATGGTTCAGATAGAGTTTCCCAAACTGACCTAAACTGATCTGTGTGGAATTACCTGACAAATACCCATTTGAGTGTGACTTTATTTCCATAATATATATAATCTTAGGGTTTAAACGCTGGCCCTCATCACTTCCCAAGCGGTGACTAAGCTTTATTGTACAGCTTAGTCATAAAGCAATAAAATAACTGATAGCCTCAGACCTGTGAAAGGTGTGATGGAAAATTATTTTTTTCATGCTTGTTCAGTTTTATTTTGTGAAAGGTGATGGTTTCTGAGGCAGTTCAGTTAAGATGGATTTTTCATTATTTTTACTCTCAATTTTGAGGCATACATTTGAAGAATTGTATTAAAAACTAAACTTCCTTGAGGGCATGTTTTGATTCTTTCACCGAGCTCAAATGGCTGTCCATGTACAAGTAGTGATATCTTAAGAACTAGAGTTATCTCCCCCTCCTCTTAAGCCAGTATCATCAATTTGATGTGCACGTCAGAGGAAGTGTGAGGACTGCACAGACTTTGTCCCGCAAAATCCTCCCTTATTTTTGTCCTTTATGCAGAATGTTTTACTCCTACAGCATTTGCAGTATCAAATTGTTTTGAGCTGTTAAAAGTTAACCTTTCATTATATATTTGAAAGCGGTCAGTTTGGGGAGGGGGTGGAAATGGTGTTTCTTCTGTTGTATCGCTGTAGAAAGTTTTTTTTTGGTAAGAAAGATACTCAGAAGCCTTATTTTATTTTATTTAAGTGTTGTTTGGGATACCAATTAACCTTTTTTCTACTCTTTGGCTTCTCACACTGCACTCCTTCAGCCAGAGGAGCTCACGCTGCTGCTAATAAAGCTGAGACGGCAGCAAGCTGAACTGAGTAGTATCCGGGAACACACACTAGCACAGCTCATGCAACTAAAACTTGAGGCCAGCAGCCCAAAGGTCAGCTATAAAGCAATGTGTGTCATGTACCATTCTCACTAACCTGTAGTCATCCATTAATCAAAAGTTTGCTTTGTACTTTTGCCGGTGAAAAAAATTTTCTGACTGTCGTGGGCGAGTAGAATAGAGTAACTTTGGTTCTTTGTGTATGTGATGTTCTGCTATTAACCCTTTGAGGTTTTACTTTGGGGCTTTTCCAAATGAGCCAAGTTCAAAATTGCAGGGGGATGTTTTAAAATATCTTGTAGTTAAAGGTTTTTAATCTATTGGTCTCACAAAAAAAAAAATCAGTAGTGATAGATGGTGAGGTGAATTTATTGTTTATACTGCCTCATTTCAGATATTTTCTTATTCATAATATGTCTGTGAACAGCAGGACTTGCTTAAAACACAGATTTATCAAAGGGTTTATAGTTGTCTGTGTAGTGGGCATTTATATGAGTTTACTATATTTTAGATGTAAATAGAAAATGTGATATAGTGCTTCATAGCCTAATTTGTGGTAAACTTCCATCACTTCTGTTTCGGGATCAAGACTTGTAACAGTTCACCAAAAAAAGCAGTTTAAAAACATCATTATATTTCTGCATAAAACAGATCACTGTCTAGTTTACATCTTTTAAAGCTCTTTTCATGCATTCTGCACCTTCTGTCCCTTTCCTTTTGCCCTCTGACTGCTGCCTACTAGAATGAGATTCTTTCACATCACCTTCAAAGGAATGCTATATATTTGGATCACCAGGTGGGATTTGCAATTTTCTTGTGCGTTTGAGTTTCTTAATGCTTTTTACCTGCTTCTATCAAAGCTGGAAATATTTGGGGAGAAGGATTTTCAGTGCTTTTTATGAAGTTGGAGGATGCCCATAGCATGGAATATCTTAATCAGTTACAAATCTGACACGTTATAAGGCAAAAAAAACACCCTCAATTTAAAATTTGTCAGAACACAGCAGCAACTTGCCAATTAATTTCTCTGTTCTTCATTTCCTTCTTACAATAACACTAACTGTAGTGTTTTACCTTCTTTAACCAAAGTCATAATTTATCTCCAAGCTCATGTGACACACATGCAACTTATAGAAAAATTATACTTCTGAAAATTTCTGTTTTCCAAATTAAGGAGAGTTAGATGTTTCTGCAGGACATTAAATTGAGGTCAAACATGAAGTAATGTTTTAATCAGATCATAACATGGCTCATTTTCTCATATTTTTCTCAGTTAATTCTTGAAGATTTATATAAGAATAAGATTTTACTTCTTTACAATTTCTCATAACTTACAAAGCGAGGGTACAATTATGTCTTCACTAACATAATTGATTGCCAAGTGAAGAGTTGGGATATCACAAGCCTCTCTTTATGGCTTTGTTGCATGATCAAATGAGATTTCAGTGCAACTTACGTGTGAGAAGTTTTTAAATGACATTTCTGTTTACTAACATTTATAAAAGACAGTCATAAGTGCTTAGAGGAAAAAGAAGCAGCTAGGTGACCATTGGTTAAAAATGTAAAAATCACTGTGGCTTTTTCTTTTTCTAATAATCTGTCTTTGAATGAAACTTTTGAGCTTTACACTTAAAAAACCAACTGTTAGAACATTTATATCCTACATGTTCCTCTAATGGGATTTCAGTGAGTTATTAAAAACCCCACCTGTACAGAGACATACACACTCTCACAGGGACTTGGCTCACCCAGTGGCTTTATTTTCCTACTATCTCTTGAAAACAAGGTGTGAATTATGATCAATTTAGTTTGATTGCAACGCATTTCTAAACACCTCTGTCTTGTTTTACTTAAGGGGTTGCAGGAGGTCCAAAACAGTAGGGGAAAACTGCTTGCTATATCAGACCAAAATATTTCATCCAACTCAAATATTTCCAGTTTATAATGATTTGGAATAAGGGGGTTGATTCTGTCTTCGATGTAATTCGTTGCCAAGAAAGGTTAACAGTCAATGTGAAGTGTAAAACCCTGTACCAGGCTGTTGCTTGATTAGCCAAGCTTGTGAGTATAATGAGCAGGATTAAATGGAGGGAATTGCCTTTGTGCAACATGCAAAGTGGTAAAAATTATTTTCCTTTTACTCGTATCAGATGAAATTTAGAAATGTGGTGTGGTAAGCATTAATTTAGGGAAGTGTCTAAATAATTACCCATACCAGAGATGCAAGAAATCACTGCACTTCTTAACACAAGAAATCATTATCGAGTCTAAAATATATTGTCTTAAACAGAAAATCATGGAAGAGCAGGTTAGAATACTTGTCCCAGTTTCTGATCAGTTTTTCTTTTTTTCTCTTGTTTTATAACAGTCATCTACCTGTAGCAAATTAATCTCCCTGAGGGTCTTTTTACTTTGTGTATCACTGCTTCTAGGGTGGTATCACATTTATATCTTTTCATTACTTTGTCCAATGTCAATTTTCCTTTATGTTGGAGAGAAAAAAAAAAAATCAAAAAAATCAAAAGGCCTTTCCTCCTTGTCAGCTGCATCTTTAACCAGCGTGCATAATCACTTTCCCTCTTTGAATTTTAAGTGTCCACTGTAATTAAATTTGGTATTTTCACTTGTATTTAATCTCTGAAAATAGTGTCAAAACCTGCTTTGCCTAAAAGGTGTGGTGGGACTCCAGTTATCTTCAACTCTCACTTTCTTGGTCACAAAGATAGTAAGTGTGTACTGAGGTTGCACAGGTGAATTTTCAGGCACACTCAAGTTCATGTGTAGGGAGGGTTACTTTTATATTGTTGCAGTAAGTTGTTGTCTGCTGGTTAGGTGGTTTTCTTATCAGGAATCAAGAATATTCCATCACCTTTTTGAAATCATGCTTCGTTTCTGTGCTGCTGTTTCCTTTGGAGATGCTTCAAAATTCTCATGTTACACTTTCTGATGTTTTGGTATTATGCTTTCAGAATTTTTGTTGTTGTTGTTGGAGTTCAGAGATGGAGGAAAAAAAAAAAGATCAAAGAGACTGGCACACATCTATCCAGCCATATGATTTCTTTGATGTCTTATGGCCAAAAGAATGATTGTCCAGCACCCTTTTCTTTTGAAACCACTCTGCTGGCTCAGGGTTTGTAGAGAGTTGGGAGAGGGATTCATCTGCTGTTTAGGAAGTTCTGTGGACATAGCTAGCAACCCCAGGCAAACAATGATGATTTGTTTGCCAGTGTGGGATGTTATGAGTACATATTAGCAAATTTTAAAGGATCACTTATTGTGTATTATTAAATCCAAGCCTGCCATCTCCATAATTTATTTGTACCCAGTAATTACACTAACAGTAATGAAAAGCAGGAACATAAGGGTGTTTTTCTTTTTTTTTTTTTAAATACAGGCTAAACATGCTTTTTTCTCCTTTGTAAATAAAGCCCTGGCAGGAGGTCCCACTTGAATCTTTCTGTTATTATCAAGAATTCCAGCACACCAGTCTTTTAGTAAGCTTCTGAATGTTATGTTGGTAGTAAAACTTTTCTTGGGCTGAAAAGCCCTTTTCCACTGAGCTCATGCAATCTGTGTAAAACTCTCCATGTATGTTGTCTGATTGATCTCAGCATTTCCCATGAAGGTTTGTCACAGTAGAAGTTTTACTAAATTTCATTTCAATTAGCCTTTTTTTCCCCCCCAATTTTTTGAAATAGCTATTCATGTAAATAGTTTAGGTGTTAAGTAGTTAAAATAATTCTTCTGGTACTTTCATTTTTCGTTTCCTTCAGTTTTCAAAGGGTGCCTAAAAAATAAACAGAACTTGAACAAGAAGTTGTCAAATAAAGGAGTCAAGGTCCCACAGCCAACATCCTTACTGTCTTGGTCATTTGCTTCTGTTTTCTCCTCTTCAGCACCTTCTTTCTGACATGCTGAAGGTGGTTCTGGGAAAAGGCAGTGAATTAAGGAAGGCTGGAACAGTACAAGGAGGTTTGGATAGAGTTGACAGATAATCCTCTATTATATCTGGTATCTTTCAGCCTAAAATTTTATGTCCTGTGTTAGCAGCATATAGGATACTACTCTTACATGTATTTTTCATCTGGAAAAGGTACAGTGGCTGACAAAGCCACCACTGTTCTTTTGACTGCCTTTTTTTTTTTTCTCCTTTTCACTCCCCAGAGGAAGAAGGGAGACTCGAGGTCAGGGACTCTCTAGGGTGAAAAAAAGACTGCATGGAGGTAGAATTGCTGTAAAAAGAAGATAGGAAGGAAAACTGCTTTTTCCTTCCTTTTTTTTTTTTTTTTTTTGGACTGAGCATTAAACAGCAGAGGGAAGGTGGGAGAAAAGCTTGGTCAGGTCCTATTGCCACTGTCCTGGTAGGCAACCACTGTTCCAGTTAATCACTGCCACCAGACCAGCACATCCTGAAATGTCATCTGGGTAGGGTGTTACCAAACACAGAAGAGAATTCAGGAAAAAGAAGGAAGAGGAAAAGTTGTCAATAGCTTGACTTGACAGTTTAAAACACAAAATACCCACTGAGATGTTCACTCATAAATGAAGTAGCTGTTCATATAGTCCCTATGTCAAGGAGGTGGTGTTTTATTGTTTCCAGCTGGAAAATGCTTTTATATAGTACATCAGTAGAGAAAAAAGCAAAGATGAAGCATTACTTCTGGGGAGAAAGGAGTTATTCACTAGAAGTAGAAAATTATAAATCCAAAGCTGGTGGATTTTATTTGGATTTATTGCTGCGTTGCTGTTTGACACTTTGGTTTGCTTATGGAAATCTATTAATTCCAATTTTTGTGACTTCTTTAATTGGAGAGAGTATAATATTTTTATGAGTATAGTAATATTACATGTAGGAGCTAAATCTGTCCTTTGTACAAAAATAATATTTTTTTCTGAAATGAATGAGAATCAAGGCTTGCTTCTGTTACGAACAAGCAGTTATTTTACCTTGAGCTATTTATTCAATGTGAATAGTGTCCAACTTCAGTTTGGGAGTAGGTTTATGATAATGCTTGAAGAACACAAAATAGGTATTCTCCTTACCTTTTAGAGCATGGGACTTGCCATTGTGTCCCATGTAACTCTGGTTTACTTTGCCAGTTCTTGAGCACGCCCTGCCTCTGTGTTTTTCTTGGAAGATTTGAGATGCTCCTTCAAGGTCTGAATTTCTCAACAGTTGATAGTCAGTATTTTTTGGAAACATTATTTCCTAAAGGGGAAAAACACTTGCTGTATTTGACTGCTACAAAGGCTCTTTAGTTGGCACTACTTCACCCATTACCTGGTTTTTGTTTTTTGTTCCACAAGGGCTCAGGGAACTACGTTTTTTTGGATATAAGTGGCCTTTGCAAATAGTGTTAGATAAGAATAGTTAAGCACAAATGGTAGTAAAGATATTGGAAGAAGTGCTATAAATCGAAGTTGGAGCTGTCTGGAGGACAGAACGTTACTTCAAAATGTCCTTTGAGCAAATCCACTTTGCTTATTTTCTAATCTAGATGTAAACAGTCTTTGAACAGTTCAACAGAAATGAATTCTGGCCTTGACTGTTATTGATCAGAAAGGAAAAATTTGAAATATTGTAAAAAAATATTAACTAGAGAGTATTGAAGCTGTTGAAATCCTCCTAATAAAAATGCATCCAAACCTGTATCTCCTAATAAAATATCTGAGCCTCAGAGTAATTTTTCTTTTACAGTTATTTAAGTTGGCTGTAGTTTGATTTCTCAGCTTTGGACCCTACTGTTAATCTTACTGTTGAGATCTCTTTTGAGATCACCTGTTGCACCCAATCTCTGGACAAAATTTTAATATAAGGGGAGAACAACTTCTTGGGTCAGTTCTAGTTTTCTGTGTATGTGTGCTATAGATGATGGAGCAAATGGTAGGGGTTGCTTGTTTAGTGTTTTTCCTGCCTTGAACAAACAGAGCATCATCATAAGCTTGCCTTCTTAAGGTATTCTGCATTGGCTGATTAACTCATCAGCTGATCAGACTTTACTATGTGTAAAAAACAACAACAACAACAACAAAAAGGTCCTCTATCTATGACAAGAAAATATGTTTCCTGTGAGGAGAAAAAAACCCCTACTTCTCCAAACGTACAAGTTAGGTTTTTTCCCTAAATAAATAGGAGCAAGAAGTTTCAAAAGGCATTAAAAACTCATTCTGTGGCATTTCAGTCCGTGAAACAAAACCTTGCTTTGTAATTTCGTGGGGAGTGTGTATATGTACACATACAGAGTGAAGGATCATAAATATTCCTTCACACACTTCCTGTGTAACCAACCGTACTCGAAACAGGTATTCCTCGAGTTTCCAACAGGTCCTAAAGTTTCCAGCAAAAACAGGATTATACATTAAGTGACTTTTGAGTTTCTTTTGGAGAAGAAAACCACCTGTTCTCATAATTTCTCCCTTACTGTTAGGAAAGCCTCCTTTCTAAAACCGAAAGGCCCATACTATTTTCTGTTGCACACTTTTCTGAAATCCTAAATGTATGCAATGTGTAATAAAACATCTGGTTTTGGCATTTGCACCCATATCAAAAATACTAATCACTATAGAAACTGTCTGACCAGTTCCAAAATGATTTCACACCTGTGTATGGGGGTGGATAAATGCAACAGGCAATGGTTCAAAGTCCCTAAGGATATAAATCAGTGCAGTATATAAAGGCATTGTTTGATACGTGAACATGAGCCTGAACCTCACTTCAATATTCACAGGCTGGGGATGCTTATATCTTTTTAATGTACATTGAGTTATTAAATCTATAATTTAAAAGGTTTTTGATAAAGGTTTGAGTGTTCCTATTGCAAAATCTGATAATACTTTCCATTTCAATATCGTGCAAAGCCAAACTTATCTTAAGCGTTTTTATTTTTAAAAAGGGAGAGCCTTGGTGAATAAATATTGCATTGGTTCTGATCATTTCTGTGATTTTGATATATTTGTTTGATATTACTAAACTTTCCAGATGTTGCTATTACTGAATGATGGAATATATAAAAAGCATGGGTTAAAATGTAATCTGCTGCATTATTAGAAAAAAATTAAAGTAGAGGCTATATTTTACAGTGTCGTCTTTCAAATCTAGCCATGCTGTAAACTGATGTTTGCTGTATGCTCCTCCTGATTTGAAATAGATGAAAGAGAATGAACCTTTAATCACCTTGGTTCACACTATGATTGAGAACTCGGCGCTAAGACCGCAACTGTACCAGCAAGTAAGGTCTTGGATAGTGAATGAAATTTGCTTTATCATCTGCGAAAATTTTCCTTAGTGACAGTTTTGGTTGTTCCTCAGATTTATTCATGACATTGGTGTTTCTCTTCTTTGCTTTGGAAAACCACAAGTCATCCATGCTTTATACAATGCTGCAATATTGTTAGCATGGCTTCTGCTGCGTTTTTGTTGTTTAGTATTAAATGTACACTTTTGAACAACTTTTTTCTGTCTAGACGATTTAATTAGTTGATGCTTTATGCAGGTGTCCAGTAAATTCATAAACCTTCCAATGAGCTTCCAACATTTGTCTTAGCATGATTCTCTGCAATTAGTGTTCAAAGGTGCTTCTTTCTTTTTGACCACTACAAAAGCATGTGAGTGGTGTTTACCTGGTCATCTCTGGCAATTTTGTTTCGTTCTAGGAAGTGGATTTACAAGTTTTTGTTTGCACCTACCCAGCCTTTAGCCACTGAAGAAAGGAAGGATCAAAATTACTTTGATCTGGGGACTGTAAATCCAAAAGGCAGTGTCTGTTCATAAAGTCACAGCAGACTTAACTGTGCACACTTACTGAGTAACCTAGTGATGGTTGTAAATGGTAAGATGGAAGAAGAACCAGAAATGTGAATGGAAATATTGTCTGTGAGTTGAGACCTGCATTAACTTATGAGCATGGCCAATCATATCTGTTGGCACCGCAGTGTCTTAGGGATGCTGGGGCTTAGCTGAATAGTCCCTGGCACATCAGGGGATGTTCAAGAAGTTTCTTGCCACAAATACAACAAAGATGTTTTTCTTACAAGGGATATCTGACAAGTTGCATTGCATTTACATTTATGCTCTTGTGAGCCAAAATTGCATATAAAGGTTGTGTAACTTGAAGAAAAGGAGATGTTCTGCCACATAAAACTGTCACTTATTAGTGATTAAGGCTTTGCCACGTTTCTAAAAATTTCCGCAGCTTAACTGCGTTTCATTTTTTTTAAAAATCAACTCCACATTATAAATTTACTTCTGATCCAGAAAAGTTGCAAAAAAAAAAAAAAAAATCTCAGCTTTCCAGAGGAAGTTGAGTTGTGAGTGACTGATTTCATCATCGTCCACGTTGTGCTTCTCTGTGCAAAACGGGATCTTTAGCATGGAACCTGAAGGAACTGCTTGGAGAGGAATGGGAGAAGTAAGGTGCCCTCAAGCCCTAAATTAAATTTTGGAGTTTCTGTTGTATTATTTTAAAGAAGCCTAGGGGTTGCAGTTTTTTTTAAAGTGGATCAGTTTTCTCTGATAGAGTATGTAAGACAAGTCGACGTACGTATAACAAGCAGAGCTGGTTTAGATGTGTCAGGATAAACTGGCTCAGGCTTCTAATATTAATATAGACATGTCTGAGGTATAGCTGTGCCTGGGCTAATCTGCTCAGGTATTTAGGGATACCAGTAAATTTCCAAGTGCTGCCCTGAGGAAGCTGTGCTGCACAGCACTGCCTTCACCTTATCAGCACAGCTGCTACTTTGTCTTTGACACTGAATAAACACCTTTTTTGAGGTTCTTGTCAAAGAAACACTGACTAACAGGTCGTGAAGACTGAATAACCTGTTGTCACTAGAGATGTGGTCTCTTCAGGTCAGGGTGTTTGCAGCCTTGTGTGGAAGGAACCCACGTGTTGCCTAAACTGTAGAGTGACAAGATCTTTTGCTTTCATGGATGAAATTTCCTATATGAGATACTGCATTAACTTACTTCCAGGAAAGGATAAAAAACACACTCAAAATTTCACTGCCTAAATAGTCTTCTGAACTTCTGTAATGCAAAACTAACCTGTTTAAAATTCTGGCAGCTTATTTAAAGTCTAAACAGATGTGCAGGTTTTTTATTCAAATCAAATAAATTGGTTTAACAGTCACCTTTCCTGCTGCAGTTTTAACGAGTTGTTAAACAATTGGGAGAAGCCTCTGTGCAAGTGACTGAAACCTGTTCTGTTGTCAAGATGATAAACTAGTTTCTGATGACTGTAACCATTCCTGCTGATAAAGAAGAGGATCTTTATTAGCTTCAGTTTGTTCAGTTCAGTTTTATGACTGAGCTTATTTAGAATTAAGCAAAGGAAAGCAAGAAAAGCTTGTACTTAACTAAAAAATTAAAATGCCTTGCTTCTTGTTTGTTTGTAATGATTAATGGTTCTTTAGTAAAATAGCAAAAATATCTGCTATTTCAAATGTGTTATTTATAAGGCATTTTTGTTTGTGATTTGTTACATCTTCACAGTTATTTAAATCACTTTGACTTACATCAGTCTGCTCTACAGACTGTACTGCAAATTCACAATACAAGCCAGGAAGATGATTCCATGTATACAGACAAGGAAAAAAAAAGACACTTTTTACAGACTGGACCCATTTCTGCCTTGTTTGGTTTTATTTCTAATGCTAGGTGAGGAGTGTTAATCTTGTTTTCTAAAGCAACATAGGCTGATTTAAAAAAGTAAAATTTTCCTCAATTATTCTTATATGTGTGAGTTCCCTGAAGGGAGAAAAGTTAAAATCTTGAGTGCAACAAGCTAACATCCAGGTCTTTCCATGGATAATTGTTCCTAATACATTAAAACCAGAGAAAAAGTAGCCTGCGATTTTTTTGCTCCTATAAGGATGGGGAGATGTTGTTTATGGCATATTATTATCATTATCACAGCTGCATACATTTAAACTATTACACTTGTTAGATTTTGAGATTTGTAGGCAGAAATATTTTTCAGGTTTTGTTACGAACAGGAGATGATCGTGTTTGAGCTAAAAATCTTCTTTTTTCCAATTTGAACATGTTATATGACAACATTATTCAGAATTAGAGGAGAACCTTGCTTACTGGGGGCTAAGTATCCATTTGCCCTGCTTCCTGGTAGCAAGAAGTATTTTAAAAAGAAAAAAAAAAAAAAGCTCCTCTTGGAAGTCTTGACTTTAATTTCAAAAAATGCCCCAGACTGTCCTGTTTTAATTTCCTAAGTGCAGAGCTGTGTAGTGTGGTTTTGGGGTGTGAAATTTCCTTGCCATATATTTATTGAATCAAAACCATTAGTGGAATCTGAAAATAGCTCATAAGGTAATGAAATAACACTGTCACTGAAATGTTTTTAATATTGACAACTTAAATAGGTTTAACCCCTCATTTCTGAAGCACGTGAATTATCCACTCCTGTGATTCATCTGGTGTTGGTGTCTGATGGAGATGGGGACTGTCCAGTGGGACTGTCCAGTTTAAAACAAATTGTTTCTAACCTAAGATGAAGGTTCAGTTAAGGTCATGTCACTTTTTCACGTGCGAGGTCCACGTTTGGCCAAACTCTGCGTGAGCAGTTTACCTTCCAAAAATGGTAAGTTCTATTTGTAGGAGTCAGGGTGCTGCTCCCTGGTGTTTGGGAATTGTGCAGTGAGAGGAATGGGCTTTGGTGTGGTTTAAGCAGGCAAATGTGGAGGGAAAGCGAAGTCAGCAGCAAGTCACGTCGCTGGTTCAGTAGGTGGCACTCTTGCTCTGAAATTACTGTCCCGGCACAGGGTTTGTGGGAGCGATTTGGCGAAGAAAAGGCGTTTGTGGAACGTGACAGAAAGTACATTTTGATAACTCGGTCATCGGAGCTCTTATAATGCGTTTTCCAGGGTTATGAGGTTGTTAACCTCGCTTGAGATGTGTAATTGCGTTTTGTCTGCTGCAGTTCCTCCTGTAATTCCAGTAGGATGTGATAGCATTCTGCACTTTTTGCCTTGAGTGGATTTATTGACGTGCTGTGAAAAGTGAAGCTGCTGTTCTGTCAGAGATGGATTAAGTTATTCGTATTATTTTTGGAGTTTTTACCCCAAGTCTATGTAAAATGTTGCAGTAGAAATGTTGAAATGAAGTGGCTCTCCAGCAGTGCCTGTTGTGGGGAACTGGTACTGCTGACAAAAGCAAGAAGTTGGCAGCAATTTTAAAAAGTGTCATGAGATTTTAATAAGAAGAATTAGCACGTGTATAGTGTTCTTTGGAAATGTGCTTTCGTTTTCTGAGTACTTAAGATACATCCCTCTCAGGAGGTACGTAGGGATAAGGATGCTGAATTGGCGAACTGTTTTAAACTCAGTTATAATTAAGGTTGAAATGCCAAAAAAAATAAACGTCTCTCTTTTTAAAGAAAGTATAAAAATACTGACTCGAAAAAACAGTATTACATTTTTCCAGCCCGGCCACATAAAATGCTGAGCAGTGAGTTGGGAAGTGGTATTTATCTAATAGGGGATAATCTTTCTTTTGTGAGAATCTTTCTGTTGTGAAATATAACTAGGTTTTCTCTGTGAGTTAAAGACATTTGGCCATGTTTATGAGTTTTATTTGAATATTTCCATTCCTCATTTTTCTCTCATTGTGATTAAAATCGACAGTAAAACAACAAAACTCTACCATAGTAGAAGTTTAAATAGATATCTTAATTTGTGTGACATTCATGAGGTGCAAAAGTGCTGTGGCTTTTTTCATAGTCCCACATTCATTTTCATAAAATGTCCATTTCAAAGAAAGTTATTGTGTGGTTTTAATACACTATACATACTTTTAAATTGTCACCAGGTGCATTTGCATGAGGTATGTGGACATAATATCTTGAAATGAAACACTTTAGTGTGTTGAAGATTTATTTTATGTTTGGAATGCTTGTCTCATTAACCCTTCCCTAGTCCTTTTATTTATAAGTGTCCCCTAACATGGGCTTGTGTTATTATAGTCTTTCTTGTACTGTTAACTCATTATGACCTAATTATGACAGACACATGGAAGGAAAGCATCTATGTTGGGACTCAGTGTTTTTAATTAAATTGATAGGAAAGTTGATAGTGTTATATCCATGCTTGCTGTATAGGATATTAAGTAGTTACTGTGTGTGTCAGTCCATTCTAAAATGGGGAGCTACCTTTTTCTCTTGTAAAAATGTTTTAAAATCTCGTTACTTGTCAAGTAACAGACTTGAAAGAGTTTAGAACTTCATGTGTGGAGCTGTATGAAAGTAGTTTGAGGATACTTTGCATCCTAACTGGCAGGAGAAGGCAAGTTTGCCTAAGTCCAAAGCTAAAATAGAAGGCCTTCTATTTATGGCATTTCTGGTAATACTCTCGTTGGATGGGAGAGAATCCCTATGAAACAGTAGTCAGAAGGTATTCATTGGCACTTAGTTGGCATATCAATAGCAAGATATTTTACATATATGTTGTAAACTTAGGTCATTCTGTTCTGGTTTCATAGTCACATCAGAATATGCTCCTTGTGGAAACACCTGACCTTAGTGGGCCTAGAATGATTAATTCCAAGTAGAATGAGTCCCTGTATTTAGAATTCACATAACAAAACTTAAATGATGATGTATGACTGTGCCTAGGTTTACTTTGGCAGTTTCATCTTCCCACATTATCCATGTTTGTTTGAGGTAGTTGCACACCTTTAAAACTCCAGTTTGCATTAGAAATGTAACCTGTTAAGTTAATGCAACTTTCTACTGATAGTCTGCTTGACATTCCATTTACTTACCTTCATTAATATATACTGGCTAAAAATATATTGTTCAATGTGGTATGTTTGACTTTTAAGCAAAAGCTGATTTCTGTGTTAAAACTCTTAAGCTGAACAGTTGTTTCATTTTCATAGTCCAATTAAGTTGTTTTATGGCAATATTATTCTTCCTTATAGTTAACACAAGAAGAATGTAGGGGTACACTATACAAATATAGAACTGAAGAGCTGGATATTGATGTAAGTCATTTGTGTTTCTTCTTCCTTGGAAATGTTGGTATTTGTCTCTTTATTTTGATAATAATTTCCCCCTTGACTTCTGTGTTTGAAACCCATTTCATATAGGGGATTGTCAACAGAATTCGCATTGTTAATTTGAGGGACATGAGAATCTTTTTGTAATAAGCTTCTAACTGCAGGAAACATTACATTGTAGGCTGAAATTTCAAGTATTACAGCTGTTCAAAGGTGAATATCTTCTAGAAAGGAATTAATTACTTTACCAGTGAAAAACTGTAGTAGTAGTTCAGTTATAAGCATGAGAAATGTAATTTCTCTGGAAATATGATGGAGACACCAAAACTGAAATTTGGCACAGGTAGTTACCATTCAGAGTATTGGGTTGTTAGTTACTAAAGAAAAGGGGACTGGTGTAAAATTGGTGGTGAAAAATACTGTATATGCATACATAGTCATACTGTATATGCATACATAGATGCACATCTAGTCATTCTTGCACAGTGCAACTAAGAGTAGACATAATGATTTAAGAGACGTTATTTTACGAGTGAAAAAGAAAAGCCAAAGTAGCACAAACTGAACCAAAAAGGTTGTTCAGATAGAAAAGTAAGCTGTTTTAAATTGGTTAGAGTGCACTGAGCAGTTACTTGCTCAAAGTGGAGCTGGAGTGCAACAGTTTTAGTCATAGCCAAGTCTCGATGGGAGCTAAATCAGAGAAGGATATGAGTAGTATTAGTATGGAAACTATGGGAAACTATCACCTGAAAAACCATGGGACAGGCTGTGAACATATACAATAGTCTTTATAATACTAAGTAATATATAAATTAAAGTGGTATTTAATACCTGTTATTAAGTTGTAAAGATTTAGCTGTAGAATCATAAATTGCATGTTTTAAGCTGTGCTGTCTCTTAAGTTATAATAACACTTATTTTATAGTTTCTTGAGAGGGTTTCTTAAGTAATTTGAAAATGTAAGACTGATGCCTTCGTAATTTTAGAATTCATATTTTGTTTTAATAACATTTTATATAGATTCATGTAATGATTCAGTCGAGTTACATTTTGATTACTGAAGATGTAAATAACAAAATTCTAACTGTGATAATTTTGTGTTCTACACTAGGCTAAGCTTAGCCGTTTATGTGAACAGGATAAAGTTGTGCAAGCACTGGAGGAGAAGCTTCAACAGCTACACAAGGAGAAAGTAGGACAATTGTATTTATTACCTAAAGTGGATGTTATTTTACATGCTTATTATCAGAACATTGATAACTGAAATAAAACGAAAATCAGCCCAATGATGCAGAACATTAAAAATAATTCTTTTTATTACAATAGTACACGCTTGAGCAAGCTTTGCTATCAGCAAGTCAGGAGATAGAAATGAATGCAGATAATCCCGCAGCCATACAAAATGTAGTCTTGCAGAGAGATGACTTGCAGAACGGACTCCTTAGCACTTGTCGAGAAGTATCACGAGCCACTGCAGTAAGTAACACCTTCCAAGTGTGAAATGATTACGTTCATATCCTTAATTGGCTTGTCTGTGCTTAGTTTTTATCGCATTCCAGCAAAAATCAGTTGTCTTTTACTCTGTCTGTGTTTTTGCCAAAGGCAGATGGAAAGTGATCTTTTCCCTGCATTCATCGAGCAGTCTTTTTTTTTTTTTCCCTTGCTTTTTTTTTTTTTTGGATGGTAATTTTTTTTATTGGTGTGGTAATTATCTTTATAATACGAAAATTTGATGAAGTAAATAATGCAAATAAACTACTTTGTGTATAGTGGCAAACAAACTTTATTCAAGCAGACGGGTGACTTATTTTAAGCAAAAGCAGCTGCTGGATGAAAAGAAGAAAAGATTATACTATCATGGTCTCTCTTAATAGTGGGCTGTTGTATTTAAAAGATTTTTCAAACTATGCACTTTCAAAAACTTTAAAAAAAAAAAAAGAAAGGAAGGAAAATGCCGTCTGCTGTCCTTTTCCACTTTGTGATGGTTTCTACACTGAAATGACAGGGCAAAGAGTCATTTTTCTCTACTGACATATATATCCAGTAAGATATTTCAGTGTCAAATTCCAGTGGTGAGCTGTGGTGAAATTGATACGATGTAGGTTGGTTTTAATCTGAATGTTAGACTGTCTTCTAAAAGGAATTGGTTGGACAAGGAGAAGGGGAACCAGGGGAAAGGAAATCCTCAAGATACACTTTCCCTCATTAACTTTTTAATTTATGCTAAATTGAGTGAATTGCTTGATGTAGGCTGCAAATGCGAGATGGTAGAGCTGACCTCAAGGAAGAATTTTTTTTATTATTTTTTTTATTCCACCTTTTCCTTCTGGTGATTGTAGTTTCACTCATGTAAAACAGCGGTGTATTGGTAGGCCTGGGGCACTCACAGGCAGCTTTACAGGCAGGGTTGGATGACTTACATTTGTCCTGCATAATGCATTGCATATGCACACACATGCTGTGCACTCACACATGTGTATTCTGTGTGATAAAAGACACAAATTTGCATCCATTTTTGTGAGTTTTCTGCCTCAGTGGAGAGACAGCTTAAGACCCACATGCCTGCTGACTAGAAAGACGTGTTCTGAAGAATTTCCCCTTGCTTATCCTTTTTGTTTGTGAAAAGACAAAATGCTGTTTGTTTGAATTCCATTTGGTATCATTAGAAAATCAAAAAGCTGTTTAAACATCGCATTCTCTAAATTACATCTTTATTTATTGCTGCTATCTATTTATGCATTGCTTCTTGGAGTCTCCTGCCACTGGAAAAAGAAAAAAAAAATTGTTTGTTTGGGGTTTATTTGGGGTTTTTTGTTAGTTTGTTTTTTGTAACTTAAATATGCATCTGTAATTCTTTACTTTTGTACATACTTAGGAACTGGAAAGAGCTTGGAGAGAATATGATAAATTGGAGTATGATGTAACTGTAACAAGGAACCATATGCAGGAGCAACTTGATCGGCTTGGAGAAATTCAGGTGTGGCATAGATCTTAAAGTACACTTAATTCACTTGGATTTTCTATGAGTTTGTTTAAAAACTGTATCTATGAAAAAAGGTGGCCATGTGGTGCATTTACTTACAAACTTGTAATTTATTTTTATACCTTGTAAGTTCTGAAGAAATCTTCAGCTTTTTCCATTTTTTGAAGTTATAGCACTGGTTTTCCTGTGTCTGGAATCTTCCTCTTTCTGTTTCAGTGATGTTCATCTCCACCTGTTTTGAGATTGCAACTGATGGTTCCTTTTCTATTGTTGTACGTTGGTCTCCTGTGCAAAGTTTGCTTGGATTTTTCTTTGGACACAGTCAATACTATTCAGTTCTTTAAGTGAAATTTGAACTAGCAGATTGCTGTCAGATTAACCAGTGCATTTTGAAATTAGTTAATCATACTTTTTATTCTTGGCAACATTTGCGTGTGGCACTTTTATGGGACTTTATTACTGTATTTTATTTTCCTTCATCATGAAAGGCTATGCAGTGTAGTCCAAAGAAAGAAGAAGGTTTTCCCTTTTTTTTTTCCACTTGCAAGGTATTCTAATGTACTGCCCATGTATGCTGTTTACTCACAGACTGAGTCAGCAGGGATACAGCGTGCTCAGATTCAGAAGGAACTGTGGAGAATTCAGGATGTCATGGAGGGTTTACTTAAACATAAACAGCAAAGAAGCTCTTCAGAGGCAGGTAAACTGATTATTTTTATCTCACAGGAAATGAAATTGGATCACATACATTTTTAAACTAAAGCTCCATCGTTGTTTTTGTATGTTTGAAAATGTTGTACAGTTACTGAGAAAAAAAGGAAAAGAAATCATCTGTTTTAATTTGATGCTTTTTGTAATTTGATAGCAACAGGTTGTAGTTCCTATTTTAAAAGCTGTGTATTGAAAACATTTTTTCTCTTTGTTTTTCTACACCTTTCCCCCTTCCCTCAAACAGGCATCATGGTTTCAAGAACATTTTCATCCATTAAATATAAAAATGAGGTATGGTTTTAGCATATTTACTATTTTAGCATCACTGAATTTGTAACATAGCTATGACAAAAATAAACATCTTAAATATTTTAAGGATGGCTGAACTATGTATTCAGTATGTTTCTGTGAAAATATTGCTTTATGAACTAATTTTAAAAACTGATAGCTCCACTAGTAATTCTAACACTTTCATTTGTTCTGTCTTTATATTCTCACTGCTGTGTTTCTCTTTTCCATTTCTCACCTTTTCCTCTCCTTAGGCTGTTACTGTAGAAATATAAACCCCGATTTATGGATTTGGTTTCTACCCACCACATTTCTCATGGGAAAAAATAGATTGCTTTGTATGTCTGTTCAAATATTGAGCCGGGTTCTCAGGTGGCCAGAGCACCCACAAGAAGAGCTGAAACTGTGGGAGCTCCCAAATGTTCAAGTCCTCTGAAAATCTGGCTGGAAGTTACCGTTTTAAAGGGACATTGTCATGGTTATCTAAAGTATATGCAAAATGCATTTGACTTACGGAACCTTCTAAAAGTCTCTTCATGTAAAAATCTTTAAAAATATGATTAATTTAATTTTTAAAAGGATGATTTAGAGAGTTCTTGAGAGTTCATGTCCAACAGGAAGTGCAGGTGTTAGAATTTGTTCTTTTTTTTTTTTTTTTTTTAATGTGACATTGTCCCTTTAATTCCAAAATTTATAGCTGGTGTAGCCATGGTAATATATTTTTCTTTTTTAAGTTATAAATAATTGTAACAGGTGTGCACATCTAAATAAGGTGACTATTCTACAATCTTTAGGAAGAGGAAGTAGTCCCACCTCGTCCTCCACTCCCTCGGTCCTATGACTTTACAGAGCATCCTCCCATAATCCCCCCTCTGCCCAGTGATAGCAGCTCCTTGCTCTGTTATAGCAGGGGCCCAGTACATCTGACAGAAGAAAAGAAGATTTACCAAGTTCAAGGATATCAGAGAAATGGATCTTACTGTGTAAGTGGCTTAAACTGCCACGTTGTTCTTCAAGCATCCTCCTTCCTCTGCGCTGTCACAGTTTTTATTTACTCATCCAACTACTTTCGTGTTATGGTTTTATTTTTGTGTTATGGTTCTACTTTTGTGTTATGGTTCTACTTTTGTTAACTTAGTTTTATTTACGGCCCCATCATTTGCTTTTCACATTTTCCTGTCATATGTTCTGTGCATATATAAAATGTCTTAAGACTTAAATTTTTGCACCTGAGTACATTTCAGAAAATTAAGATTCTTCTCCTCACTAGTTCTTAAAAAAACCGTGGGCTCGGTTTTTGAAGTTTATACCAGTTTATTTCAGGAAGATCATTAAAAAACCCCACAACTCTGCATTCTCATGGCAGTTTTTTCCTGTGATTTCTGAACGTCTGCAAATGTTACTCAAATTGACGACAAAGAAATACTTCTGTAATAGCACTTGAACAATGGAACACTGTCTTAAAGTGAGAGCAGAGTCACCACAGAACAACTGGTTTGAGTCTTAAGACATGAATGCTTGTACAAGAATGCCTGTTTATTTACCTCATAACTTGATGTTCCTCAGGGTCCTGATTATAGGCTTTATAAGAGCGAACCGGAGTTAACTACAGTAGCAGAAGTAGATGAGTCTAATGGTGAAGAAAAAACAGAACAAATGTCAGAATCAGAATCTACTGCTAAAGGTTTGTCCCCGGGTGCGGTGTTTACAACCTTTCAGTTTTTTCACAAGGAATACAGAGCTTAACTGTGTTACAGAAGCTGCATCATGGTTTGGATCTCTGCAGCCTGTCCGTTTCCCAGTTTGATGGAACAGCTTCCACAATAAAATAATGATTTAATTATATGACGAGAAAGATTTCAGTCAATTACACCGCAGAAAAATCAAACATTACACTCACCAACAACCCTGAAATCCTTATTGACACCATGTCTAATCACATCACTCACATTCCCCACACACCATTCCCTTGAACAATTACCCATTTTATGTTCTTGCCCTTGAACAATTACTCAGTTTTTGAATCAAGCTCCCGATGTTATGTCGCTGGAACGTCCAAAAAGGCAGCACCACAGAATTTTCAGGCTCTCATAAGGCAGGGAAACAATGTCTTTTTCTTTTTTTTTAATCTTGTAATTGTTGAATTGCCTTCTGTCCTCTGATATAATAGGAATAATGATCATGACCTTGGAGTGTACAGACAATAAAGGTCTTTGCAATTGCTAAATGCTTTAGATTCTTCTCTTCATCTAGCTTCCATAAAAGCTACTAATTGCTTGGTAGAGTCTTTTACCAGGAAGTGTTTCTCAATTCTGTTTGTTAAAACACACAGAATAGTTTGTTAAAGGTGACTTCAGCAAAATGCTCAGCTTTAGCACCTCTCAAAAACCATATTAAGAGCTTTGAGAGAAAGTAACTAAATTTAGGGGTTTTCTTACTGCAAGGATTGATGCTTCCAGTGCCAGCAGGATCACTGCCTCTTGTTTTGGTAGTTTGACTCAGTGTTAACAGAGCAGGCTGGTGCAATGGTACCAGAATTTTATCAAGAGTTATAATCATACAGGGATATTTTTTCCATCAGAATGGTAAATGGAGGCTTCTAAAACTAAGGTTAGCATAGTTTGGGTATAAACAATTTGAGTGGCCCTATGACCTAATTTAAGCTTGCACTTACCAGACAATTAGTCAGTTCTGATTCACTGTGGTATTTGCTGAGATATAACGTTAAGATATATATTAAATTTCTGTTAACTTGGTGGAAAAAAAATGCAAGGTTTAACCTGAGATTTGCTAATCATCAACCACTTAAGTTGAGGAGCTTGCCTTTCTGAAAACATGCCTAGGTTTTATTGTCCTGTGATGTACCAGATTACTCATAGTAATATATGACAAGAGATGAAGTAATGATCAAGATAAAATAACAAAGCCTACACTGACCATGTAAAGAAACCCAGTACTTTTTGAGCACCCCAATCTGCTTTCTGTCCTAAAGACAGAAATAATGTTATTATGTCCATTTGTAGAAAAACAGGCAGGGAAAGCAATAATACAAATTCCTCTAATATAAATAATATTTAGGGGTAGGGGACAGAATAGCTGCAGTGAGAGGCTTTCTATATTCTTAAACTCACTTCATTCTGTCCTTTATCATATCTGTGTTTTATCATCCAGTGCACACACTTGAGCATATGAATTTTCTAACAGATATTTCTTTTTCTGGGCATTTACTCATAATAACAGTCCCCTTGCAGCAGGAAAAAATCTAACCATTTCTGATTGTTTGTCTGTTTTTAGAGTGTATATGCCATTTCAACAAACATTTTTATGCCTTTCTGTCTTAGCAGTTTTTAAACTGAAAAGGAAACAAACTCAAAGGCAGCTCATCTTCTGCATTTTTTCCTTCTTGCTGTTTTAAGAAGTTACACCTAAATGATGTAGTTGCTTTTTGAAAGTGGTTCTAAAAACGAATAAATTTCAGAGAAAATTTAAAAATGTTTTTCTAGCTCATTGTGCACATTACTGTACTAAACAATTCTCATGTCAGTCTTCCCTCTCTTTTTGAACATCAGCAAATAAGGAAAAATGTTTTAATGGGACTATGTGAAGTAATCCTTACGTCTGTCTGAGACCAGAGGAGTACTTATGGCCTGTGTACTACATAAACATGACACAAAATCAAAATGAACTTCTGCTATGTTTTATCCTTTTTATGTCTAAAGGAGACCCAAACTATTTGGAGAAAGAGATGAGCCTTCACTGAATCAATATATCCTCTAAAATCTGTGAAACCTCAGGAAAAGCAAGTAGAAATAATTTGATTGTTCAAGAAGTCATACCTAGTTTTTCAGGCAAAATCGTCAAGGAAACAATATTTTTCATAGTTTTATTTCCTGCATGTATAAAGAAGCAAAAAGGAAGAGTTACTTAATTAAACCTGTATATTTTGTAAGTTTTAACATACTTCAGTTTTCCACCAGCCTAATTACATTTTGGCAGGGCTTCTCTAGGTAGCAAAACTGATGGTGAAGATGGTTAGGAGAAGCTGAATGCAGCAGGCATCGGGACACAGAAATGATTTGTCTCACCAGCTGACCATGCTCAGAGCTCACCAGCTGATCTCATACACATATAGACATGAGCATATGTGTGCACACACACAAGTGAGTCCACCCAGGAGCTGCTGGACTTGTGACATCTTCATTTAACTCTCAGTACCTCTGGCCTCTCCAGTTTCTACATCCTAGACTTGAGGTCTCTTGAGCTGCTGGCTCCCACACCGTGTGTTCTGCTTGCCATCTACTCTGGCCTTAAGTTCTTTAGGATCTCACAGACAAAAGCTTCACCCTGCTGGCAGGTCCAGACATAGGGTCTCTGTGGTAGCCCAGCCCCAGAGAGATTCCCATTTTTGGCTCCCACACCTCTGATCTTCTGTAGCTGTCTCCTACTCACAAGCTCACCTGGCTTGAAGATCCCTGGCATCTCTCATGCGTGGAAGGGAAAGCATACCCACATAGGAAATGGAAAATACTTTACAGAATAAAATCTAATAAGGACACTATGCAGTGCTAAAGGATGGGCCTTGACCAGACAAGCACCTTGACAAGCAGCTTGCTTATGCAAAGCTGGCCCCTTTTATTCCCCTTATGCAAAGCTGGCCCCCTTTTTATTCCTCTCCCTTATTCCATGCCTGTTCTTTCTCAAATGCCTTGCCCCCTCCCTTTCCCAAGTAAGCAACCCACACTTAATTACTTTTTGTCTTTGGTCCCACTTTTGGCTAAATTCTGTATTTGGACACTTTGCAATCTTGCAAGCCTGGCCTTAAGTGACATTACTGGTAGGGTTACCTGGGCATCTTGCTGGCTTTGCAAACTCTGCTCCATAAAAAGTCCCAGTATGGCCATCCATGAGGTGGGAAGCTCAGCCATCTTCCCTGGAATTCTCCCTGAACCATCTGTGAAGTTGCACAGAGGGCTGTCTAATATTTATCTGTTTCTCACTGTTATTTTTATGACCAGCAGTCTCTTGTGCCACATGCAGTTGTTCCGTTCATGCAACCTCAGACCAGGGGCTATTTTTCCTTAAAACACACATAGTTTAGGCATTAAGATCCTTGCTGTCTTTTGAGGAAGAGTTCCCTACATGTGTTTTATAGAAAACAAATCAACAGTTTCAGCGGTGTTTTGCACAACACTTAGTATGTTTTGCTTTACTGTTTTGCAGGCTCACATTTTCCTGTGGGAGTTGTACCACCCAGAACCAAATCACCAACACCAGAGTCTTCAACAATAGCATCCTATGTCACTTTGAGGAAGAACAAGAAGATAGATCTAAGAACGGTACTTTAAAATAACTTTCCAGCATTGATGGACAGTGATACAACCTTTCCAAGTTTAAGTTCTGAAGTTATCTTTTTAATTTTCTTAGCAAAAAAAAAAATCACTGTTATTAAAGCATCATATATTAAATTAATGGAGACATCTGTAGAAAGGATGATGATATTATAAATGTTGTGTATGTTAAACTGCACGGAGACACTCGGACTTGGCAACAATTAAAGGATAATGATAAATCCACTGAGCTGCTGAAGTTGAGACATGAGTTGAAAGATCTTAGATTAAAACTTTGAAGGACTTGTATTTGCCTTCTGGGGCTGACTTTTATTTATTTCATTACTAAAGTGATTTGGGAAACACCTAAAGCGGCAAAAAATAAGGATACAGTAAGCAGTGTGCAGGTAATAGGCCTGAAATTTCAGATTAGAGAGTTCTGTAGTCTGTGGGTTAAAGACAGACATTTATATGTAGTAAAAGGAAAAGCTTATCATAGTTGCAGCACAGATAGAAGAGGAGAAGTTGTAGGAAGAAGGGGAGAGGAGAGAAAAACTCACAGGATGTTAACTGGAGAAAGAACTTTTCGGTTTTTGTCAGTGAAACCAGTTACTCTGAATGTACTGAATGCAGCTGATTAACCTGAAGTTGATTTTTATTTTTCATACAAAGTACAGATCTGCCTGTAAATCAGTGAATTTCAAGAAGAAAGTAGGTAAAGTGATGGTTGTTATTTTGGAAAAAATATAATGCTTAGAATTACAGATTTTTAAGTGCTGATAAATTCACTTAGTTTCAGCCTGCACTTGCTGTTAAATGATGCCCAGCTGTAGTTTTTCTTGAAATAAAAAGGCAGAAATCACTATTAGATCAACTGGTATAAATGTCCTGGATCGTTAAATTTCAATTATGTTTCTGTCTCAGTCAAATAACTCGTGTTTGCCAGTTGTATAATGTCTGGTAAATTGTTTTAGCTCGAGAGGATGGCTTTGAGAGAGCATCTACCCTTCTCTTAATGTTTATCATTGATGATGGCAGTGTTACTGCTTAAAAAAGCAAATCATTCCTTCCTTTTATTTTCAGATTTGGTGTTCATTTAATAATAATCGGTTCTTGTACTTTTTTTCACATATATAGGAGATCTTTATTTGCTCACTATTTTTCTGGTTTTTAGTAAGTCATTAGGTGATCTCTTCTGAAGTTGGAAACCGTGGGTTTTTTTAAATCACATATATACATGTTCTTCCATTTAAGGAAAGACCAAGAAGTGCAGTGGAGCAGCTGTGTCTTGCAGAAAGCTCACGGCCTCGAATGACTGTGGAGGAACAGATGGAAAGAATAAAAAGACACCAGCAAGCTTGCCTGAGAGAAAAGAGGAAAGGACTCAATATTATTGGCGTTTCAGACCAGTCTCCTTCACAGAGTTTGTCGTGTGTCAGAGATAATCCATTCAGATTGGCACAGGTGGGTCCCACGTTGATCAAAAGCTTTAATGTGTCCAGTTAAAAACCAGAGGTGTCTGTTTGAGACTGCTTGTATGGAGTCACAGTTCTCTGCCAGACCCAAGAGAAAGGGAGAGCACAATCTTCATGCTTACACTTCTTTTGTCTTTTTGGAAAATAAATAGTTCAAATCTACACACCTTGTGATATTTGTTAGCAGGGTTTTGTCGGGTTTTTTTCTTTTTTAAATTTAGCAAACAACATGAAATTTCAAGGTTCGTGACTAAAAGCAGTGTCAAGGAGAATCATGGTTCAGTTGATGTTGAAAGTAATATATTCAAACATCTGTAACATTTTTAGGTAGGAATGTATATTTATGGTCATGGCTTCTAACTGGTACTCTTTTGCTGTGGTTTTTGAGCTCATAAATTATACATAAAAATAGAACTTGCACTTTTGTTTTCACTCATTCTTAAACTCGCTTCTTTTACTTAACAGTTTATTCAAAGGTAGGGAGAGAGAAGGAAGCTATGAGTGCTTGTCATTAACCAGGAAATACTATCCTGAATATTTATCTAAAAAAAAAAAATCCCTAACAAACAAACAAAAAGCAAGAGCCCAACTAAGTCCAGATTCAGGATAGTGGATGTTAGGCAGCCTACTGCTTTCTAACTGCCAAGAAGTAGTTTTCTTTTTCAATAGCTTAATGGGGTTGGGGTTTTTTGTTTATTTGAGGTTTTTATCTTCTGGCATATTTTTTTCTTCAGACCACACTGTTTATTGATTTGAGGTTTGTTTTTTTTTTTTTTTTTTTTTACACTGGTAGGGAAATGCCTTCTTTTTTGTTTTGTAGGCGTTTAAACATCCAATTTTCCAAAACCAGATTAAATGCGTTGTAGTGTTAAGCAGTCACATATTTCCAAATAAGTTTTAGATTGAGTGGGGTTTTTTCCCCTCTGAGCATGCTAAGCTGCCTTCAGAGCTACACAAAAGTTCCTTTTCCTTCAAGAACACTGGATCCCCAGAAGACACTCGGTATCTGGGCTGACATCATGAATGCTATATGTGAAGGGAGTTCCTAGAAATACTTCTGTGATGAGCACTGCCTTTCTCGAGAAGAGGATGTGCAAAGCAAACCTCTGCAGACCTTGCTTGGGTAGTTTTTACGGAGGTGCTCAAGCTTTACCACTCTCCTGTGGTATCATTTCCTACCTCAGGGTGAGGAAACTGCAGCTACATCTCTCATACGTGGGTAGCCAGCACAGTGGGGGAAGGGGCCAAATCCTCTGTGCCAGAACTCAAAAGAATATTGTCCATGTCAGCATGTCCTTCAGCCTTCTGTGTGAAATCAGGGCTCTGTGGATGATAAGAACTTTACAGAATACGTGAGAGGATGTCTGAATTGAATATTTAGCTAGTAGTCTGTGCTATGGAATCACTTCTTCTACCACAGCTTTAATTCTTCTACAATGCTATTTGGCAAAAAGCCCTAAGATGAGGTATTATGCTGTAGTAATAGTTTTTATTTTTGAAAGCATAGTTTCTGTGTCTATTGATTTTTAGAAAAGTGGTGCAATGGCATTAACTGCTGGAAGTCTTTTCGTCTGTGGTTTGGTTATTTAAGAATTGTAGGAAAAAATGGATTTTATAAATGGCCTGCTGTGTAATTTTTAAGTGATTACCATAATACAAAAGGAAGTTGCTTCACAATTGTTATTGGGAACAGCATATGATAAGGATGCAGACTTTAATTTAGGAGAGTAAAGAGATTGATTTATGGACTGACTTACATGATTTCCTCTTAATAGTGTGCATGTGTAAAATCACAGGAATTCAGCCTCAAGATTTACTGCTTTTATGGCTCCCATTTTTCTCAGCCCCAGTTCTTTGATAAGATGAACCTCACTTCAGTTCAGTTTGCTACTCTGACAAGATAATGTTCACAGTTCACAATCTTAAGCCACCTCTACCATCCTCCCACAAAAATTTTATATCAACTTCTTCTCTGTGCAATGGATTTTTTTTTAGGGGATAAGTAATATCCTCTACCGTTATCAAATGCTATGTTGTCCTTTATTAAATCAGTTCACAGCATAGGCTTGGAGGATACCCAAGATAATTGGAGAAAGTGCACACAGGTGCACCGTGAATTTTGTGCTGAAAGCAGATTTTTATCCTTTTTCTTTTTTTTAGCCAAGAAAAGCTGTTTTATAAAAAGAACAGTGGTTATGAATGCAAGTAAGAAAGCTACTAAGCTTGTGTGTGACTGAGCTAAATATGAATAAAATTTCAGAAGATAAAGGTGACATTGAAATGCTGGGGATGAAGGGGGGGCACAGGAAGTACAATAGTCTTACAGACAAAGGAGTGTCAGGCTGAACTGTTTTAAATGGTACAAAAATGAGAAAATTCTAAGTCCTTAACAATTTCCATTTTCCTTATTGCAATGTGGTGCACATAAGGTTTTTTGAGTATTATATTTTAACACAGTCATAGAACACCATCAGACTCAGAACTGAGACAGTGACAATTTTTGTAAGAATACGTCTCTATATCAATTTTGTTCCACAGAATCGAAAAAAGGATGATGCTGTATATAGTAACATGAAGGAATTAGAGAGCACCAGTAGAGAAAATAATTTGAAACAAAATAATGGAAGTCCTGGAGAAGAAATAGCACAACTAAAGCACGATGGAGAACAAGAACATAATTCAGGTTTTACTAAAGAGGTACTGAACTGTCCCTTATTGAACTGTTCATCACCCTGTCTTGCAGTAGAAAAATATTTTTAGCCACAGACAGCAGAGTGTGGGAAATTGAACCAGTTCCTTCTGCTTGGAAAATAAAGATTTCTTTTTGTATATACAGTATTCTATAGAGAATCACAAGATTTTATCAGATCTGCCTACAGCTGAGACCTTGAGTTCTCTTGTGTATGGCTTTTAAATTTCTGTTCATTGCTTAGACTGTCCAAGGTTTTGACAATCATTTAATACACCTGAATTTTTGTTTGGTTGGCTGTAGTGCATCAAATAGTTTATAGAAAGCAGAATAAAGGTGACACAACAATTTACACATGGAAGTAGGCAATAACTGTACTTTGTGCTGTTTGGCCACTGATTTGATTTCTGTCTTGAAATAGTTTCCAACTCACTTGGCAGTGAATTACCTTGGTGTTTCTGGTGCTAAAGTGCCCTGAACCCTCAGCAAAACCAGGCCGATTATGAGAAATAGATTACTGGAGTTGTTTTTGCATAATCACATCCTGCTTATAGTTTAATATTTTTTAAAATATTGTGTAGAGGTTTTTTTCTTCATCTGTACCTGTATTCCTCAATCATCCTTTGCTTTTCCTTTTCCTCACTCGCTTTTCCTTTCGTTTTCCTATTTTATATTTAGTTTTTATAAACATATCTCTGATGGAGAATGGTAAAAATCAAATAACTAACTTCTGTTGTTATTCTTCAAACCCACTTTCTCTTGAGAGTCTGTTCCTTTGTTAAAAATGTAAATCTTTTAAAGGAAAATTATGTCATACACTTATATTGACTATATCTAATCAGACCTTTAAGGGCAGCATTCAGCCCTATCAGCAATATATTCCAGTATCTGGAATCTCTGTTGGCACTGTAAATAGATGGATAGCATGAAAAATAGGCAGGCTGCAATCCAAAGAGTTCAGATAAGTTCTGGAAGTTATTTAGTCAAGCCCTGCCCATTGGCTCTGGTATAAGTTTCAGGATAACTCTATTAACCTGAGTGGTATTGATAAAAATTTCTTAAGTTATGTAATTCTGAGTTACTAAGTATACATGATGGCAAAATTTGTCTGTTAATAAAACTGTTTCCTGGTACTGTATTTCTTATCTGCCACTTAGTGTGTGTTACAGCTTTTTGTTTCATGATTTCAATTTTTTTATAGCTGTCAAAAACTGATGATCTTTTATCAGATGCACATGTTGCATCTGACTCAAAAGAAGTGAGTAATGAAGAGAAAGCAGAAAAGAAAAATAAATTGGAAGAAACACATGATGGTGATATAAGGTAAAAATAAAACAAGATGTTCAGAGGCTATTTTAAACTTGCACATTTTATTTATTAGCTGAACGGACCAGGCAACTGCCATAAATACTGAAAAGGTAGATTTATGTGTTTCTGAGTGGTTTACATATAGGGAAATCTGGTGAGAAGCTTAACTGCTGCAGGGGGTCAGTAAGAGGTGATGAGTTGGTGGGTGAAACAATGTTTATTTTCAAGTATTGCCCCAGTGATAAACGGAATATGTTCATAATCCTTGTTTGGCCTTGTTATGTATTTCATAATTGTGAACACTTCAGCCAGGGCTTCCATAGCAAGCTCTTTACTGCTGGTATTTAGGAGCAAACTAAACAACTTATTTTACATCTCCTGCTTTAATTTTTACTTCAGTATTTTGAAGCATTGCAGAATTAGAGGGATATTAAGTCCTGGATATTTCTCTCTCAGGATCCATAACTTCTGTGTGAGTTGCACTGCAGGTCCTAAATGAGTTCTTACATTAGGTCATAACTTTCTCACAGGACCCTTCAGCAGTAGAAAACTGCAGGAGGAATGTAAGGAAAGGAATTAAATTTCGAGTGCCTTTTTTTTTTTTAAGTGTAGCTACACGAAGCAGGAGGCTTTCAAAATGAGTGCTCGATTTATTCTACGCGGACTTGCAAGTTGCAACTTTTCCCTGTTAACGGGAGAAAATTAAATGATAACTCCTGTACTTAGTGGTTAACACCTGAAATTAAGTTGGAGCGAGTTCTAAACGCTGTGCTTTTTTTTTTAACCAGCCTGCAGAGTGTGACCACAGTTACAAACCACAAACCCAAAACCAGCTCAGAAGAAAGTGAAGTAGTTAGCGTTCGAGATCAAGAAGGGATTATGTCTTCATTTGAATTAGCAGCACAGTCTTCAAAAGGAAATCAGGCAACAGCAGGTATGGAAAAAGAGTTTGGACTGAAGCACAGCTTACACAGTACATATGTAAAACTTTATTTCATTTTGGTTATGTCCTTTGATGCTCTGAAACCCTTGTGGATTGAAAGTGCTGAGCTAGTCTGCATGTCAAGTGCAGAGTTTTATAATGTAGAGAAAAATAGTTTCCCACTGGACAGCTACAGAAATTCCATTTTTCTGAGGTTTTAATGTAGATCTTACAGTTGCATTTAATTTTAGGGGTTTAAATAACTGTTGCCAGAAATTAAGTCATACTGTAGTTGTTGGTTGGAACAAACACTTCCTTATTCATCTTGTAGAACAGCATCTCAATCTGGATATGCATAGATTTTTTTACCATTGCTCCTTGCTACTGAGTGGCCTCAGATATGCCCAAGATTGTGGAATCCTCAAGAGTTTCCAGTATATCTAGCAGACTTTGAACTAGCAAGTAAAAGACCCCAGTTTGGTCACATTTTGAGGAGTAAGAAAAGATGAAGAAACAGAAAACAGTGGTACAATGACTGGTGGTGTACTACTTTGCAAGAAGAAAAGGCTGGAATAAAGCAAAATGTATTCAAAGAGGGGGAGAAAGAGAGGAGTGAATGGGGGAGGAGGCAGGAAGAAGATAGAATTTAAGACAGTATTAGGATTATTTGCTGATGGGAATGGTTAAATAAGCCAAATGGTTCAATTTATGGATATAAGAGGTGATCTGGACCTTTGTAGTACAGTCAGCAATCCTTTCTGTGACTTGATAATCAAAACCAGAACTCGTGTGTACATTTTGTAGTGCTCAGCAGAATAAAACATCTTAGTTAATCTGAGTTGGGATATAAGGGTGGGTTTGGGAAAGTATCCCAACTACTAAAATTTTACTTTTTTTTTTTTTTCCCCTCTCTCTCTCTTTGCAACATAAATAACACATCAGCATTCATGTGTTTGTTCTACTAGTTATTTTTAAGTCTGATAAATGACCTTTCTTGAGAACAAGTATTCTCTCCCCTGATGTTGTGCTTTTTGTGCTGATCAGATTTTAAGTCTTTACTTGTGTAGCTTGTGTACTAAGTCCCTGCTTATGTTTACAACGGCTTGAAATGGCCATTTTCAAGCTTGTATTTGTTGTGGCTTCTGTAACTGGTATTTTTTTGTATTTATCTTATTTCTTTTGCTGTATGACTCGCAGTGAAAAGTTTGCCTTCTTCACCAGAATCGTCATTGTCACCAGCTCCATCTACACAGACACAGCTCACAGAAGGATCACATTTCATGTGTGTATAGTTACAGAGAAGTACGTCCTTTTTTTTCCCCCACCCCTCCTGTTCCTAATATTTTTCTAAGTACGTGTACTCTGGTTATTTTCTTGAGAAACATCTGTAGGCAGTACTCAGCAAGACAAAGTTACCTGCGATGTTGAATATAAACTAACCAGAAAACAAACAAATTCATGTATTGATTTGCTTGCAAGGAGTGTATTCTCTCTCCAAGTACAAAGAGAAAGGGCTAATTGGTTTATCAAGCTGAGTTCTCCACAACTGGCAAGATAATGGCCCTTTGAATTACATGAGAGACCTGAGCTGTTCCGAAGCTGATAGTTAAGGTATGAGCATCACTGCAGAGGTGCAAATGAATCTTGATGCTTCAGTCCTGGTAATAGGCAACTGCAGCTTGGGCTCTCAGTGCTGCAGGGAATGGTCTAACAGCCTGGAGAGGTTATAGCTTAAGACAGGGGTGACTGAGACGTGACAAGCAGAAGGGAAAAACCAGGGGTGAAAGAAACACAACAATTACAAAACTTTTTTTTTTTTTCTTTCTGTAGAGGAAGCCCTTGTCACAGTGGGTGATTGCTTCCAGGAGTCAAGTTAGAATGCATGAGTTGGGCTAGATTTACATGTTCCTACCTGTAGTGTTACCTGCTTAATGAATGGCAATGAAAATCCAAGTATGTGTGTTTGTTTATACGAGGGTTTACCGAAATTAGTAGGATACCAGTGTGAATGCCTCAGCACTTTACCAGCGTTTAAATCAATCCACATTTCTTTGTTGTCAGGAAGTACCTGTTTAAATAAGCTTTCTACTAAAAGAATGAGCTTTGTTTCAATGGCAATGTCAAATGCCATAGCTAATGTAACTTAAAAAAAACTTTAAAATCAAGAAAGTTTTAAAACTGAGACATTTTCAGTCATTTAGCGTGAGGAGATCTGAAAATGCATATTCTTAATTTACCCTCCCAATCTCCATTGCCAAGCTTTCATCTTAACAATATTAGACTTATTAGTCATCCCGGGCACCTTTATTGTAGGAACTAAGAACAGGAAACTATTTATACTCTTCAAAAAAAAACAAAAGGAAAATTATTTTAATCTTTTTTCCTTTTGAGAGAGTGGAAAATGCCATCTTCCCATTCAGTCCTGACACTGTTGCTACCTTCCTCATGGGTGTGGTCCATCATGGTTAGATTTAGCTTGAACCTTTGTGCTTTTATTCAGTTTTTCATTACAGATCTATTTAAAAAAGACAAGTGGGACTTTTTTCCTGGAAATGCTGATTTGTGTTAATGCATTTAAATTTCACTATATGAATATACACACATTTATCATGAATCTCCTTTTTAAATAGGGCAAACATTCCCCCAGCAACTCAATTTTGGGTCATTGGTGAAAATGAAACTGCACTGCTGGATTCTGTCAGTGGCCACAGCACGCCTGTCTTGAAAGGGGAAGCAACCAGAAATTTGTCACCAATTGCATTGAGTTGCTTTCAGTTCTTGTCATCAGCTCAGATGATCAGATCAGCAAATCCATTTTCTTCAGGGTTTGTGCTAAATATGAGACTAGCAAAAGCAAAGCCCTCATTTAGTGATCTGCCTTGTGACTCACTGCCCAAGCCTTGGCACCCTCAGCAAGGTGTATTCCAGTGGCCAGCACTGCAGTGTTTCTGTGTCAGGGGCAGTTCTGCAAAGAGGCCTTAATTGTTACAGCAAAATGGTACATCTGGGATGGCACTTGGAAAACTAACACTCTGCTTACACATGCCTGTCCATGATGAAGAAAGCATTCCAGAACTTCAAATGCATCCTTTGTGGCTGTTCAGTATTTGATTTGAGTTGGGGAAAAAAGCTTTCAACTATGTGCATATACATTCCACCCTGCTGCATTTGATGCCCCCAGTTGATTGTTTCCCAGGAGTTCCAAACCAAATTCATGCCATGAGCTGGGCTTAGCATACATAGATGTCTGAAGCACAGTGCTTGCCTGCAGTGTTCACTGCCCCTCACCTCCTGGGGCTCTGGTTCCAGTATTCCAAGGGCTTCGTGCTTTGCTGAGACCTCACTTTTAACGTGCAGGAACTGGGTGTCTCTCAGATGCAAAGGAGTCCTGGGTGGCAAAGGCAACTTCAAAGCTGCAGGATCAGCCCTGTTCACACACAACCAAATTTTTCAGGCAGCATCTGGAAAATGCATAGTAGATTTCAGAGAATCAAGAGGTAATACCTATATTTGGCTTTTACAGTCAATTAGTAAAACGATACTCTTGGCCTGATACCAGGGGAATTTGGCAGAGGAAATTGGTGGCAAAGGATACTGTAGGACTAAGGAGAAACCAGTTAACACAAGGCTACTTTCTATTTCACAGTCCTTGCTTTGCAGAGACAAATCTGTATGTTTATCACAAGCACTGTTGGATTTTAAGCACGACGTTTTCTCTGCACAGCGGAGGGATAATGACATTTTAATACAGCACCTGGATTCAAAGCTCAGAAACATTCTTAGTAATGAACTGTTAAAAAGTATTTATAGAAGTCCTAGCATCAGTTATCAATATTCAGCAAGCTCTGGGTGGAGCACTTGAACTTCAGAACACCTTTACAGCTACGCTGCCATTACGGTGTAGCATCTAAATAATACTGCATACCTCTTCAAATTGTGCCTGTCATTTATTAGAGCAATTAGGATCTTTGTTATTATTGCTGGTTTTTTATGAAGAACATTTGGGGATGACCATGAATTACAGGATAAAACTCTAGGAATAAGCACACTTTTATTTGAAGTCGTGTAAATTTGAAAAAAAAAAGGTTGGTTTTGCCTCTTGCTGTCGAAATACCTTGGCATCGCTGTTGTTCATCAGGAAAACAGATTTTGGAAACAACTGATTCCTAAGATACTTTGTAATGTTCTACACCTACATTGCTAGGATGAGGTCAGAAATTCTTTGCTGTGTTTAGTCCCATGAGTTGCTTTATACAATATTCTGTTGCTAAAATAGAGTAACTTAATCTACGTCTGTCTTTCAGCACTGACGGCTTCTGTTGAAACAATTCATGCCTGAGATGTATGGACCTGACCTATGAAAATATGAGAAGATATTGTACAGTATATTTTAAATCTATGAAATTCATAGTTCTGATGCTTTTGGCCACAGAGCATCGTTTTATCACTTCCTGGAAAATGTTTATTCCAAGAGAGCTTTAACTGGCCCACGTGTACACTCAACAACCTTCAGATTGTTCTCCTGATACCAGCTTGCTGCTATGATTTCTGTGCACATAAAACAAAGGCTCTTTTTAATGTGCAGCCTACAGTCAGAACCTTATTTGCTATTCTCCAGAATTTAATGTTCTTTTAATTATGGATCATGTAAGTTTACTTTTTTGCCTCTTTTAGATGCGTAACTCGGTTAATTTTACATATCACCACTAAAACTTGTTTTACACTTTTTAAACATTACAATTTATTGTTTTGACATTTTATTTGTAAAATTTTTATATATATATATACATATAGATATATTTAAAATGTGCCATTTTTATTATTGCTTAGTAAAATATGTCCTGTTTCTGCTGTAATTATTTCTTGGTCAGGTTGCAATGTCAGCAGTTACTGCCACACTTCTGTCAACATAGACATTAATGTTAGTGGTTACTTTTTCTTGAATAAAATGGAGTGTAGGTATTTTGAGGTACTGGGCTTTTCCTTCATGGGGTTAGGGTGTGTACAGCAATAAGCAGGTTTTCAATCCAGTACTTAGTTTGTGTACAAATGTAATTATGTTCATTGTGTATATATTATACAATGAGCACATATGATGTAAGTATAAGAAGCCACTTATTATTGTTCAAAAATACGAATGTTCATATCCCATTTCTTTTATATCATATTAAATAAATGTTGATGTTCTTAAGGACTTGTATGGTTAGTGTTTCTTCCAGCAAACAGATGTCACACTGTGTTCCACCTTTTGATGTGGGGAATGCAACAATTCCTATCTCATTGGCAACATCACCTGTCAACCAGAGTAGCAGTGACAGACTCTTAAGAGATCCCAGTCTTCCTCAACGGGAAAGAATAAGGCTGCAACACAGAACAAAAAAGACAACCTGAGACTGAGACACAAGAAATACAGGTTCAGCTTCTGACTCTCCCAGACTTGTATTGTGATATTGGAATAATCACTTAGTCATTCTGTGCCTCCATTCCCTGCCTGTTTACGTGAGAGGTAACAGCCTGTCTTAGCGGGGTGTGGTGAGCAGTAATTCAATATTTGCAAACGTTGATTGTCAAGTTCACTTGGGGTTAAGGAGAGAAGTGTGATGATTCCTTGAGGCTTTGGCATCTGCAAGGCATCTTCCAGAAACTGAAAGAAAAGCTGAAATAATTTGTCTGGTGTTGTCACACTGCAGATGTTACTGTAGCTTCGCCTTCCCACCTTGCACAGCTGTCTGAATTTGCCTGAGACAAAAAGAGGTTTAGAAAAGAGTGATGAAAAACGAAACGATTTAAAGGAAAGCTTTTGAATCTAGGAATTAAAGCTGAGGAATCTTTCACAGGTTCAGGCAACTGCTCTGTGCTTGGGTGCATGTGTGTGCCATAAGTGGTAAGGCAAGTTTCACAAGAAGACAACTGCCAGCTCCTGTTGCACTTTTTTTATCGTACAAATCATATCCTGATCAGGTTAATATTGCTGTTCTAGAGACTGTATAATTCATTGTGTTTTCCCATAGAGGAATGCCTGAGATTAATACACAGTTTGAAATAACTCTATCATTGCCTCCCTCCCCAAGTAGGAGTTTGTGTTCCTGGGGCTCTTCACTACCAAGACACAGAGTACACTGTCTGGCTGCCTGTTCTTCTGCCATTTTCTTAGAAAAGTGAAAAAACAGGAATCAGAATTTAGCAGCAGAGTTTGGAAAGTCACAGGGAAAGAAGTGGCTAAAGGAAAGAAAATCAATCATGATGCAGGCAGACAGCATCCATCTGAAAGTTTGTCCAAATAGCCATCTTTTTTTTTTTGGAGCAGTAGCCCTAAATTAGTGCATCCTTCCTTCCAAAAAATAGAGTGAAGGAGAGGAAGGTGATACTTTTTTTGTTTTTGCTCAACCAGCTGAGGTTTAAGTTCAGTGGCATCACTGGAACACCTGAGGCAAAGCAAATAGGACACACCCTGTTCTCTCCCTAACCCTTCTGGTGAGATCTGTTTGCTGTCAAATTTTGCAATCTTTCTGCCCTTGCTGCCAAGAATTGCAACCAACAAAGGAAAGAATGACTAAGTGATTTTTGGACATTTATAGATGTTGGCTGTGTTTAAAGCATTAAAGGTTTGGTGTATCTGCAAAGAATGTGCAGTTTGTACTGAAGCTGCGTGGAAGAATTAGCAAGTTTTGCTGGTATAATTGTTGGCAAAGATAGCAAAGGTAAATGATGCAGGAATGTAGTAATGCTCATAGACTACAATTTCACTTCCTGTGGGCACTTTCAGCAAAGACTTGGAGTTTCATTGGGTGCTTTATTTTTTGTCTTATAGAAAAAGAAAATATGGCTTTGTGTTATCACAGAGCATCTACTGTTTCTTACCTCATCAGAATAACTCATCCCAATGATCACACTCCTGAGATATAGAAATATCAGAATTCTGATATGGTCAGCTTTCAAACATCTATTTTAAGTTTGTATCTAGGATATTTTTATATTTCTGACTGATTGCTTTATTGGCTATTGCACTGACACTTGTATATATGGAACGTGCTTTTTTTCAAAAGCAGGAGTCCTTAGGAATAATGCAACACATTCTCTACAGATGTTCATGCTTTTCAGAACCAATTACATCTATTTTTGTCTTTTGTTCACCATTTGCATTGTTCCAAGGCTACTAGAGAATGTGATTCTTTTAAGTCCCTTAATAAAGTGACATTACTTAACAGTTATAGTTGGTGTCTTGGCAGTTTTTGTATGTTGTGGACTGGCTCAAAGAGAAAGACCTCACCGGGCAGTTGAAACCCAAACCTTGTTTATGTTATTACTGAGGGGGGGGGGGAAAGTAGTCTTCAGTTCATATTTCCTCATAAATAATCTGTAATAAAATTAATCCAGTAAGGTTCTATTTTCAGGAAATTGGGGGGGGGGGGGGGGGGAATAAACGTTTCTGTCTAAATCACAGTAATTGGACAGACTGAGACAGAATTACTGCCCACCCTCTTGGATTCACTAAATGTACCAGGAATACATACATGAAAAATATTAATGAATTACACTGTTAGTGGTAGATCTACTAAATTCTTTAGAAGTAGGGCTGGTGGGTTAAGTTTTATCCTGGTCAAGTAAAGCAGCAGAATAAAAGATCTTTAATCAATGGTGCTGTTGGATAAGTCTTAACCTTAAACTTTTCATTATATTGTAACAATAAGGTGGAGGGTTTTTTTTTTGCCTTTTCTAATAAACCATAAGTAGTACTCATTCAGGTCTCAGAAGTGAGTCATCATGTCTTTTCTCACAATGCTATTTGATCCCTGGATTTTGCTATACTTATTTTCTGAAGTTATTCTACCTTATTTCACTTTGATTCCTCAGTTAAAATGTTCTTTTCCATCCTTTAGAAAGTTGACATTTAAATGGCTGATAAACAAATTGCCTATACCTGGCATTAATAATATATTTGAAACAACTTAATTTAACTTTTTTAAGGATGCACGTGGAGATAACAAAGCAACATCTGGCCTTCATTTCTTCTAAAGAACATTATATATGCTTGCTATTATATCCTAGGAGCTGTTTAGCTTGTCCATATGGGAACACTGAAGAAGCTGCCACAAAATAAAATGGAATATACTGGTGGCTGAAAACAAATGCCTGGCCCAAAATGAAGGCTAAAAGCAGCTGCTTTCTGAACTTGACACGCACAACTTGTTACCCAGCTGTTCCAGATGTGTCAGCATTCAAATGTTACTTGTGGAATTAAGGGTTTGGTATTTTTTATTTATTTTTTTTTTTGTGCTGTTTCCACATTCTGTGGTATGCCCAAAGAAAATGTTTTTAAGGTCTGTCTAAATATTATTTGGCTGCTGTGGTAAAACTGCAAGAAACTCTTTGAATTGTAGCTATGGGTAAGTGACAATCAGCACAGTGGTTGCTAATTGGCTCATGGATGTGTTTAGAACACTTACTTAGGCTGGATTGGGTTCTGTTTGGGATAAAAGAAAAGCCATAAGCAAATGGTGCTGTTTCCAGTGGACTGAGGTAAAAGTATATCTGCACAAAACCAGATGTGATATCATTAACTTCTTTATTACTGAAACCAAACCTAAAATAAGGAATTAATTTTTTGTTTTTTGTCAAATTCTATCCAGATCCCTGTTCTGTGGAACGGGGAATACTTCAAAGAATTTCAGACTAAAAATGGAAACACGCTCTTGCTCTTTTGAAGGTGAAATGAGTACAAAAAAAAAAAAAGAAAGAAAAAAACCCAGCAGAGCCTGCAGGTTTAACTTGATATGTAGAACAAGTGGGATTTGCTTATGGCCTAGAGATTTGATCAGTGAAAACTTTCAGAAAAACACCTCATCCTCATCAGTTGTCATCTGGTAGCTTTCCTGAGTCTCAGTGTAAAGTGACTGGTACTGTGCAGGTCTCTCTTCTGCAACTTTAAACCCATTTCAGCCCAATTTGTAAAATGCTCTGCATTCCTTATCGTGGAGGAAAAAAATTGCCTTTTCCATACCACAGCTGTCTGTCCCCTACATAAGCAGCTGAATCCAGGCCATCAGTTTCTTGCTTGGAATTGCTAAAAACTGGAGGTGCTTATCATCTTGAAAGATCAAGCTCAAAGCATATCAGGTGAGGCACCCAACATTTCCTAGTAACTTGCTTGTGAATCTCTCTTATTTTTCAGCAATAGCTGCTATTTAGAAAAAAAAATATTTTTTCCAAGTACTAGTCAAGTTGCTAGAAATCAAAAAAGAAGTAGGAGGTACAAACAAATATATAAGAATTTATTTGATAAAATTGTCATTAATTGACAAGAGTACATTTCAAAGCAATTGAGGAGAAAAAAAAGCTGCAAAATTCAGCAACTCAACTCATAAATCACCTCTTTACAATATGAATTTCTGGTGGGTCTTGACACTGATTACACATGCAGTCGACTGCTCTGTATTGTGCAACTTTCTTGGTAAATTCCCAAGTCAGCCAGAACATGGAGGCTGTTTCAGATGTTTTAGCTTTAAAGATGAATGATTTTTATTTTCTTTTTTTTTTTTTGGTATTTTCATGCTCATCCAGCAGTCTAGGAAGCAGCTGTTAGCAGCTGTTGGGTTTATTCTTTTTCTGCACTGAAATGGTCACATCCAGACAGCGGGGGAAAAAAGACAACTGAACTTTCTGATGAATGTTTTCTGATGTTTGTGGCTGCTGCTGTTTTGTGTTTGGTTTCTGGCTACCTGGAGACTGCCTCAGAGGGTTTGCACATGCAAGGGCTGGTACTGCACGGAAGCCAGCTTGTGTAGGAGTGAGGACTAGATGAAGGTGTCGTTTTGTGAGCAGGGAAATTGCCTGGAACCATAAATCACCTTTGAATAACATTTCTGGGCTGTTTTCTTAGCCTGTGCCAACATACCTATAACATTTTGTAGCTACTGTTTCTAGTATATTGTGCCTACAAATAACAAGTATTTTGAATAAAGACAAAGGGCCTGGATAATGTGATTGCTGTTTACAAGGTAGCAGCTACAAATTAAAGAAAACCAGCCTCTCAGCCATTTAGGAGATTGTCTTAATGAAGAGGAATTGGTTAATACTCATGGATTGCAACACTGAGAAAACCACATTTGCTTTTATAAGCTGATTCTTTGCAATATTGGGGGGATAACAACTCTGAACTCACAGTGTTTTATTTTAAAACTTTTATTTCATGCTCCTAAAGCTATTCCATTCTGTGTGATCAGCTAAATATAACCTAGCTAAGCTCTGCTTCATTTCCAACATCCCGAATTTAGGACAAGGAAGAACAGAGGTCATGACATTTTGATCATTTTTGCCTCATTAAAATCTTATGGACCCCAAGGAGCACAGCTGGGTCATGTTTGTAAAAGATAGGACTCTAAAGCCTTGCTTTGAGCCATGCCTGTTTCACAGAAGTGCTCTGCACGAATTACTCTGTACATCCTTCCCTGGCTGGCTGGTTCCAGGCTACAGCACTTCAGCTATTTCACCTTTGAACAGAATCCCTAACTTTTACAGCATTTTCAGGCAATTAATCATAGGCAGCCTGTGAAGTCTAAGATCTCTTTACAGCTGATGGCTCCGAACTGTTAGGAGGATGACAGTATCCAGGAGTGAATCCTAGTTAAAGTGTAAGCACTCCAGGCTCCCTGGGTAATTCCCAAACCCTCGGATGCTGTAGCTGCATGTTTGAATGCAGCAAACCAGATTTCTATTAATTGGATTAGATGGCCTTCTCCAACAGCTGTTGAGGAGCTGTTGATTTTAAGGATGCCCAGCAAGCAGGGTTTGTGTTGTGAAAAGTGCTGCTGGCAATCAATATTACTGCAAGAGGAGGCTTTCCCTCCCACAGCCCTCCCTTTCTCCTGCAGCTGTCGGTAGGCACGGACTCACTGGCTCGTGCTGTAAAAACAGCGTTATTACCTGTTGGCCTTGATGCAGAAGCAGCCAAGCTAAGCTTCCTTCCAGTATCTGCACTGGGGAGATAAGTTGTGTTAGGAGGGGAAGCAGGAGATGAAGGGCACGTATGTTATCGGTCCAAGTTCAAGTGCTCACCCAGAAGGACCCCGGGAGAACAAAGTTAGCCCGGCTGCAGCTGCTGCTGCCGCCTTCCCACTGCAGCTTTCCTCCTTTTCCCTCTCTGCCTGTGCCTTTGTCCTCACGGCGTGGCTGCCATTGTGTGGTGGTTTTTAAGGGCTGAAAGCGAAGGATTGCTGATGGGTGACATGATAGTGCTTTAAATGGGAATGCAGATCGGTCCCGGTGCCGCCCGATAGAGTGACGAGGACAAAGCGAGTGGTGGCGGCACAATGGGCTCGGGAGGATCGCCATGGCCGTGGGGGGCTGACAAAAGAAACAAATAGCAACACGAGTTTTAAAAAAAAAAAAAAAGTCCAGAGCTGTCAAAGGTCCTGCGGGCTGAGAAACTCTGTAACTTGCAAGCTGTGCAAATGTGGCCGAACTGCAGCTGACCTGTCATCTTAGTAATATTTAGTATCCCTTTCTCTTCTGACTTTCTGGGAATCTGGGTGCTGAGCACGCGCAGGAAATCGGGGATTACAAACTTGTCTGAACTTTTCACTGCCAGACATTAACATGCGGATGCAGCAGCCTGTATGTAAATGATGTTATCTGAGCTGGTTTATGCATGTGTTTCCAGGATAAGAAAGGAGATTATTTCATTGTGTGAACTAATTACCTGTGAAGAAAAAAATTTAGAGCCTTTCTAATGTAAATGCCAGGCTGTATTTTTACTAACCTTCATATTCAGTGATGCACTGTTGTGTATTTATTGTGTATTTTCAAATGTTAAGGACTTGATCCTTTAACCTAAATGAAAGAAGTTCTTGATGTGACTTTGCATAAACAGGTTTCTTTGCAAGGTTGTAACCACATCTTCCTTTGCCCGTAAAATGAGGTTGCTTCACCAACCATAAAGTGACTTTTAAGCGTCATCATATTGCCAGTTAATCGTGCACAGCAGCAATTAAAGATAAAAAGGGGACAATCATATTAAACTGGAACTACAGGACAAATTACTGCAAAACAGAGAAAATATGCTCTTGTCCTAATCCACAGTTGCAGACAACCAGGGCAACAGAATTTGTGTTCACACAGCAAACCTGAGCACAGATGGGAACAGCCCTTTTGGTTTCAGGTGGACAGACTGAATGATTTAAACATGCTCATCCTGCAAACATTATGATGCAGGAGAGAATTTGTGCAAGAATCTGATCTCTTGTGGTTACTACATTTCAGCTGAAATTCTCTGTGTTGCTTATTAATAGTCTAATTAGATACAGGAGGAGGAGAGTAACTTTCAAGTACTTCATGTTTTAATATTTGTGTAGCTTTTAAACCAGCATTTATTTTGTCATACTTTGTTAAGCATGATGTAAACTGGGTTGTTGAGTTTTTACTACAGAGCATAAGCTGATGAGAGTACCTTGCATGTAATGGAAATGAATATACCTGCAATATGCCAAAAGAATTAGCACAGTACAGTGCAGGTGGTGGACTGAGATCCTAGGGCAATAAAAGAAACTCCCAAAATCTGACTGTATTAGTATGCAAAAGGCCTCCACAATGTTATAAAAAAATCTGAAAGACAAGTGGTTCACAGACATTGGTCCTGCCCTTAATTTATGTTTTATCAAGGATGGTGAGGAGAATGTTTGGGTTTTTTTTCCTGTAAAGTCCCATTTTAAATTGGCTGCTTTACTATCTCTCTACATGAAACTTGTGCTTGAGAAACTGGGATGTGAATGTGGCTGAGGCACCTTTGTGTAAGATCAGGTCCTCAAGATAGCAGGGAGAACAGAAACCATGGCCTGAAGTGGTGCCAAAGGATTTTCCTTGGAAGAAACAAGGCAGAAGTAGGTCATCTCTCTCTACTGGGCTGATACCTTAATGCTTTTCAGTGCCTGAGTTACACTTCTATAGTACATATCTCTTTGTTGTACCTCTTATGCACTAGCACAACCTAAATCAAATACTTTTCTCAACTTAAAGAGTCCCCAGTTTTATGTGAAGATACCTAGACATGAATTATAAGATTTACCACATTTAAAATTAGGTCTTTTTGACCTTGCTGTAAAAAGTTTCCTGTGTTTTCCAGGCTTTAAATAGCTGAATCCAACTTTTCACCAAGATAAAACAAATACTTATCATTGCCTTATCATATACTAAGAATATATAGTACCCCACTTCCCTACTGTAATTTAAATACTGTAGTTGGTGGTTTTGGGGCACTGAACTGCCTAGAAAAACTAGTGGATAGTATTTGTTTCTTGAATACAGTTTACATGTGTCACTAGGCAAAAATCATTAAGCACATAATGTTCATCTTGACTGAAAAAAAGCAGTTTTAAAAGACTGAATAGACTCAAAAGCATTATGTCACTAAAAGCCAGGCCCACCTCTATTGAGAACATTCCATGTGTATGTATTACAGCAGCTTTCACTGGAAGACAACTCTACCTCAGAGCAATCCTGGGAAAGAGAGTCTATTATGCATATCCTGACCATGGATAAATTGCTGCTGAACAACATGATAAAATGCTTTGCTCACTCCTATCCAGTCTGTTGTTCAGAGAATCTGGGAGCAACTGAGCTGAGACTGGAATTCATGAGAGGGGAATCACTGCTTTGCCTATTAGAAGACATGCAGCATGTCTGTAGGGCACATCATCGGGGCATTAAGCTAATTTAGGTTTTACATCTCCCAGTTCTGCAATGTATTCTTGGCTTCCTGAGAGAGTGAACCTCTGAACTACTTAAATTCTGAATTATGGAGAGGTCACAGTGCAACTTAGACTCTCCTGTGTGGTACGTGCCGGGTCCCCACCTCCCAGCAGCCATCCACCATAAGCCAGCGATCTCAGGATTTGCTATGAGTTCCTCAAAACTCCTTACTTCTCCAGCTCTCAGGCTGAGTTTGACAGTCAGGCCCCACCGAGGTCAATGTGAATTTTGCAATCAATACCAGAGAGGCTGAACTTTCAGACACGGCTCGTAGAATTCACCTGAGAGCACACATCTCTGATTATTTAATTTGCAAACAAGGTGGCTGTTGTGAGATTGGGTGTAAAGAGCTCAGTCTCAGTTTTCATTCCAGTAGTGATAATCGGTAGGAGCATAATGCAAGTTTCCAATAGTCCATATTTCCAGCTGCCTCAAATAAACAGCATCAAAACTCCATCAATATGTGCACAGCCAAAAAGACCTCGCTTTCTCTTTCCTTGTTTACATCATGAGGATTTCACCTATGCAGCAATCATTTTCAGTCATTTCTGTAAAATAAAACTTCACTGTCAATGGAATAGTCTTGTAGGTCTCCCAAAACTGGTGCTTGTGGTGATTCCAGTGGGGCAGTTGGCACAGATGGCAGGTTGCCTGACTGCAGTGTGAAGGATGACGCATTTACTTGGGTTGGAATGGCCAGAGATGAACAGGTAAGATCCCACCTTTGTCAAGAGTGTGACCCCAAGGAGCTGATGCTGCCACAGAAATTCTCTCAGCCTCTTGCCCCAAAGCTGCCATGAAAACTTCACAGTGTGGGCCATCATCCCAAACATCACAGTCAGACACAGTCAGACACCATAACTGAGGTAAAAGGAATGGCAATTGTTACATCCAAGGAGTTGGACTGCAAAATGTGCTGGTTTTTGATTAGGTTTTCCATAGGTTACTGTTGCCTTCTGCATGACATATTTATGGCAAAAGAGAGTACAAGAAGGCTGGGTGCTGCCCTTGTTAAACCAAGGGGACAAACAGAAGGTATCTGGAGCATTGAAGGGGGAGGAGGGGGTCAGGAGAGATCCATTTTTGCCAGATTGCAACTATTCCAGCTTCAAAGGACAAGGGCAGGGAAGTTTGCAGAGTGAAGCCACGGAGATTTGACAAGCAGGCATTCCCCTGGCTCTGTTGTCAGCATGCAGACAGGCAGCACAGTTCCTTTGGCACAGAATTGCTGCAGTGAGCTGATGAAGATCTTTTCAGTCCCAGGGCTTCCCAGTGCTGTCATGACAACAGCTACTTTCCCGGTCCTGCTGAAACCCCCTTTCACATTCAGTGAATGCCAGGCACAGAAAAGTAGGTTGTTCTCATCAGTCTCCCTCTCTCTCTCTCTGATTTGATTGATTGAGAATAGGGAGGGGCACTGTACTTCTACAAGCTTGGCTTATTTTCCACGAACATGATGGATCCTTCATCCTAAGGGAGAGGTTTGAAGAGTTATGAATGGCAAACAGTGTTTTAATAGCTCAGAAGACAAATACACTATCTGTAATAAACATTTGTCGTTAATGGCAAATGACAATGAGGTTATCCTGCTGGTTTTGTAATTGTTAAATTAGATTTGATTACTCTGAGTATGACTTCTGCTGTTCAGTGAATACCCTAATAATGGCAATTCAAGTTTTTGGCTGCAAATCTAGTTTTTGGCTGCAAATCTGAACTTTTATGAAATTCATACGTTTGCTTGTGCTCAAGCCTACCTAATAATAACTTCCATTTAAATAAACTAATTCTGTGTATCTCTAGCTGTTTGATAAACTTTCCATGACCTGGATTTTTCTTGTAACTTAAGCAGAGCAGTGGAGAGAGAAGATGAATTGTCCAGCTGTTAGGGTTTTGGGAAATCTGGACTTTGACACTGTTCCATGACAGTATCTTGCCCAAGGCTGGCCAGACTGTGTGATAAATGCTTCTCTTAAGGATAACCTCTCTCCCTTAAGTCTGTAGCGTGCCAAGATCTGGCAATCATGGGAAATACATAATCTCTCTTGCTTGTCATTTCTAACCTCACAGGATGTAGCAGGACCCTAAATTTGTCATACAGGCTACCATGGCACTTCTGAATGCAGTCCTCAGTCTTTCAGGCTGCATCTAAACCTGCCTGCAGTGACTCAGTGCTTGGTCCCAGTCACACAGCTCAGCTGAGGTGCTGTGGCTCCCACCCAGGGCTCCCTTCCCATCTTTATTAATCATGGTGCAAGACACAAGTGGTGTGAACATGGTTTTTATCCTCATGTGGAGCTGGGGCAAAGCCAAGGTATATGGTTAAATCTGGGAACCCAGAAAAATGCTGACTGGTTTTGCAGATTCGGCAGTGCCTGTGTCTTTGTGTAATGTGGGAATAATATCTCAACTCTACAGAATCACAGAATAGTTGGGGTTGGAAGATACCTCTGGAGATCGAGTCCAACTCCCCTGCTCAAAGCAGCGTCAGCTAGAGCAGGCTGTCCAGGACCATGTCCAGGAGTGTTTTGAATATCTTAAGGAATAGTGATGCCACAACCTCTCTGGGCAACCTCTTCCACTGCTTGAGAGTGAAAAAGGGTTTTTAAAGAATTTTCTCTATCTCAGTTTGTGTCCATTGACTGTTGCCCTTCACCAGGTACCACTGAGTTTGGCTCCATCTTCTTCACTTCCCCTCTCAGGTATTTATACCTTGATAAGATCCCCCTGAGCCTTCACTTCTCCTGGTTGAACAGTCCCAGCTCTCTCAGCCTCTCATCTGACATGCTCCACTCCCTTAATTATCTCCAGGGCCCCTTGCTGGGCCCACCACAGCATGTTCTGAGAAGCTGAGAGCTGTGGTTGGAAGGACACGTGTTCATAAGAGCTTGATCTTGGAAAGACAAGTGATTCTTTCAAGAAAAAGAAAAAAAGGCAGGTGTGAAAAAAAAAGCACAAACTTTATAGCTAGATTTCTTCAAGAGGAAATTTCATTTAAATTTTATGAAACATTACTTTTAAAAAACCTAAAATTGTTCTATGGAAAACTCATATTCTAGTTATGACCACAAATTGAAGAAGGGGAGTTTTAAAGTAATCCTAGAACGTGGAAAAGCTGTGGTAAACTTGTACTCTTTCCAAGCTGTCATTTGTATTTAATTAGCATTCAATTAATTATGCATTTCTGTTTGGTTGTAAAGGTTACACACCGGTTTTGCAACATGCAAGATCTTGATTACTTTTATGGTTAAGAAAAGAGTCTCCATGTGTGCAAAGAAAGCCTCTGCTCCCGACTTCACATCTACGTTTTTAGAAAAAAAAAAAAAGGGATTTACTGCCTAGTGTGCTTGTGCAGAATCCCCCCCTCCCTCCGTTGGGATGACGTCCCCCTGGTTTTATTGTAAGGCTCTGTGGCAACTGACCTGCAGAAAATATATGGACATACTGGAGGCAACCCTGTGTATGTGCTCAGGCACACACCTTCATCTAAGGCTGGAATCCAGCTCTGTTTTGCATAAGAATGTTGAAAATACAAATTCTCCAAATTAACAGCATGTAAAGACTCTATAAGCTTGAAGAAAATATGTTAATTATCTCTGGTTAACACTAATCTAAATTACACCATTTAAGAACGCTGATTTTTCCGAGACTTGGGAATTTTGGCTGCCTTTTATTGAAAAGGAGGAAATTCTGCCAAATAAAAAATGTACACAAGGAGGTATAGGATACTTTGCAAGGAAAAGGTAATTTATATAGTTTTTTAATCATAATATAAAATATAGGCAATATTAATGACAGAAAATATGCTCTATTTTCTTGTACACTACTGCATATATTATCTGTTTGTACGATGTATTGCATCAATTATTTAATTTTTTCAATGTGGCACTTGGAAAACTTTCTGAATAGTTTCAAAGAAAAGCACAACCCATTTTTAGCATATACTTATGCAAGTCCCTGGGACTCAGAAACATTGAGAGACACAGGGTGACAGGATTAATATTCAGATACACAAGTGCAGAAATACTGCAAGTAGCTTTTGCTTCTGAAGCAAATTCTGAGTTTGTTCTCAGAATAACTAATCCATAATAACTAATAGCTTATCACAGCTAAATAGTCCCTACTTGAAATTCTGTGCTTAAGTTTCAGTTTTTGCAACAAGCTGTGGAGCACATCAATGAGCCATTTCACGAGGCCTCCTCATGCCTTGAACTCACAGCTCTGTATCTTCCACTTACAAGAGACCTTCATGCTTGTTTTGCTTTTCGTGTTTTCCTTCAATATAATTTGACAGCAAATTGAACATCAATTAGCGTGCGTTTTAGAGAAGAGGTTTTATGCACTTGTAAGGTATTTGATTCCTTTCAGTTACATCAGAGCATCTATGGAACATGGGCTTCCTCTCCCCGTTTGTGTTTATAGATGGCTTTAAGCAGAGATGCCCTCATCTCCACCGGGCTGGCACGTGGTTACCAAAATACAAATGCAAACATAATGAATGTTAGGATGTGCTTTTGGATAATGACAGAATGGAGGTTTGCATTCCTGAACTAAGTCCTGGTCCTTTGTGTCACCTTAATAATTTTTTTAATTTTTATGTTCTTTTTTTTCCTCATCCCCAGAGTGGGCACAGTGACATTTAACTGAGCTGTCTGGAGTTTCCTGAAGTTTCATGACTTAACAGCAACAGAATGCCATTTGATTTTTCTTCCCTCCTAGTTACCATAAAAAGCAGTTCCCTGGTCTAGCTCATGGCATGAATTTCAGAGACAGCTGTGCTGGCACAACACTAGAGGCAGCGTGTCACTGTGAGAGCTGTAACAAGGCAGGAGCAGGGCAGAGGGGGAAGAAGGTCCCGAGCAGCATCCAGAATTCACTTTGCTGCTAAGTGCTTCGCAAAGCCAGTGCACAGCCCCAGCGAGGGCTCCTCGCCTCACCGGGAGAGAAGAGGGACCCAGCCCAACATTCGTTCCCTTCTTTTGGTTTGCCCCAACCTAAGCATGGCTTAGGTTTCTTACAGTCGTGGTACCCAAGTATAGGGCAAGATTAAAGGCAGCCTTGAAAAGAGCGTGGAAGCTGAGTTTAAAGGGGGAATTAACTGGGTGCTCCAGGAGAGGGTGGGGTCAGAATTGCAGCGTGAGGCAGTTTCAGTCCGGTCTGAAGGGAAGGGTGAGAACCCAGCGCTGGGCGCCTACTTGAAGCAATGAGAGAGTGCAGCCTCTTCCTCCAGACCTCGAATTTGGATGGGGAAGGGTGGGGCAGAAAGAAGGGAAGGGTGCAGTTTACAGAGGCTGCTGAGCAGGCAGAATACTGTGAGCAAGGTGAGTCATAAGGTTCAGGCAGCAGGAATTTCCTGCAGTGCTTAAGACATGCATGCGGAGGCAGGGGCTGGAGAAGGGAGCTCGGTGACCAAAGGCTTAGTTTTACAGAATCTCCCCTGGTATCCAAGCAAGTGCAGAACAGGATGTCACCTCTACTGTACCTTAGGCCTGTTTATTTTTTCTTCTCTCTTTATAGGACTTTCTTGCTGTTTTGAAGTGTTTTACTTGCATACTATACATCATAGTAGTGTGCCAACCAAAGTTAGGGCAAAAACCTCAAGAAAACTGCCTTACACATACAAAATCTTCTGGTGATCTCACCTAACTGTCCTTGAAGAAAACCCCACAAAACAGCAAAATTGTTGTGACTTAAGAAAAGACGAAACTACTTCCTTGGAGTTTGTTATTGATTCTGCTGTCAGTGTGAATGTCCTGCACCCTGGTGTTACTGAGGTAAGAGAATCAAATCTCAATTTATTCTCCCTGCTTGCTGTGTCTGCAGGTTGGTTGTTCTTGCACTGGTGGGTAATGGTTCTGCTTGGAATCTTTTCCTGTGAACGGTTTTCTTCTGGTTTATCTACTGACTTTTTTTTTAATTTTGTGCTTTGTTGATTCCTCAACACAAATATCTGAGCTTTAAAGCATCGTTCCTGTTGTAAGATGATCATACCAAGCTAGACTGAGTATATCAGAAACTCTTTGTGTGAACAACAGAGTAACATTCATCCACAAAGCTCAAGTGGATGTTTGGTTTTTTTTTTCCAAAGGGTTTCCTAACAGCGGGTCTTCTGCTTTGAGCTTTTATCAAACCATTCAAATGCAAATGATACAGATGCTTTTGCAAGTTCTAGACTCACCTGTTCTCTGACAGATCTCCTCATTTGAGGAGAGTTTTGAAAAGTGAAAAAAAACTTGGCAAAAAAAAAGAAGGTTTAGCTTTGGTAGGTTTGTACAGAGAAAGCTCAGTAACCAGTAATCATTGCTGCTTGCACTTGATTAGGACTTTACAGCACTCAAGGACCAAACCTGCACACAAAATTTTGTGATTTTGAAAACCTGAGAGCAGGACATCAAGATATTATCATAGAGTATTTGTTAGCTGACTGCCTGCTGCAGCAGTGACCCCTTTGGTACTGATCTCTTGCTTAAATGCCAAGGGATTTCCATTAGGCAGTGGAAATGTCCTGAGGTTTCCTTGCCTGACCCTCTCTGAATACACAAATTACGTAATGAGCTGGCGTCCCTACCGCCCTGCTTAGGAGAGCGGGAAGTGGGAGGTCCGAATCGCCCTGCTCGCCTCTCGGTCCGCAACGCGGGGAGCCTCTGCGAGCTCACACCGCCTTAAAAACCGAGAGAGACGTGGGAGGGCGGTGGGGGGTGGGAAAGGGCAATGATCGGCTTGTGAGCACACAGCGCAGTGAGTCTGGGCAAGTTACGCTAGGGTACATTGAGTTCTTTGTGATAACTTCCCCCCCTTTCATCTCACGGTTTGTGGAAGGCGTCTTTTACCCAAGTCCTTTATGTATTTTTGGTTTCTCATTACTTGATACCTCTCTGATTCTGCCCCTCGCTACAGCAGAGAACTCCAGAAGGGCATCAGTGGGTAGAAGAGACATAGGAATTTTTTTCAGCTACTGCCGTTTTCTGACTGAATCAAAGGGGGTCGTTTGTTTTCGAAACGTGACGCTTCGTGTTCGATTAGAGCAGTGACAGCAACACCCTCCGGGAGCCCCGCACCTTCCTCGGCGGAACAGCACACACTGTTCCCGGGAGGAAAGGCAAGCCAGGATGCAGGAGCTCAGCATTTGGTGACTATTTTGGTGGAGTTAGTAGACCTGCTTTCCATATCTTACACAGATGAAACAGCATTACAGCTGTTCTTGCCCTTTTTTTCCCCTCTATTTTTTTCAAAAGCATTCTTACCACTTCCACTTTCTAGCTGAGGGTGGCTTCTAGAAATCTGAGAAAGTTAACATTTTTTTGCTGTTGTCCGTTTCCAAAGTTTGTTTATGCTCGTCTGCAGGTTAAAGATGTCATTGGTTTGATTTAGAAGATCAACCCAATCGTGTCCCTTTGTTGCTCTTTCAGTGCTGTGGCATCTATTTTGATGCTGCTACACCACGAGTTGTTCTCGTTGCTGAAAACAACTACTACGTGTGCTGATGGGCTGGGAGCCATCTCCAGCTATGCAAATCCAGGTCGTAGGAGCACCTTTTCCAGATCTTAATCCCACACGGTTAACTTCTCCTGGAATCTAGGATCTCTGGGGATAAGCCAGAGATGCCTGCTGGAACTTGAATTGGTCATGTTCTTCCCAGTGTGCAGAAGGCACGATGTTTTTCTGGACTGAGTTGTGGTTCTGTGTTTTGTAGTTTGTTTTTAAACTAAACTACCACAGCTTCATGATTTTGGTTTTAAATGCAGCAAGCTCTGCAAGAGTTGGGTAAAGACTGACAGATGAATGACATTTACAATTCTACAATTCACGTGGAATAGCATTTTATGCTTTCAATTGCCCTCTTCGTCTCTCCAATAATTTGTCAAATTACTTGATTTTATCTCTGTGATCAGATTCTACTCATCTTCCTGTTCTATTGCAAATCCCCATCCTATAAAGTTTTTCTAAGCACTTCCACATGACACTTTATCAAACGCTTTCTTGATGCCTGGGTACACAAGGCTCTTGTCAAAAGGCCTGTCACATTAGTCTGGCATGATCTATCTTTTGTAAACTTTATCCTATTTTACATTATTATTATTAAAATTAATTTTCAAACTCTGTCCTGAAGCCTTGTACGTGACTGACAGGCATTCTGTTGAGCTATCCTTCACCTTTCCCCTTCTACACATACACTGATGGTTTCTTCCTTTTCACGGGGCACAATTCCCAACTCAACATCTTTACTAACCCAGTATCTCCAGAAGTGAGTTTAGGTTCGAGAGGAAAAAAAAAATTAACAAATTTCCACAGCTTTAGTACATTAAACTCTATGGCTTTAATTTTGTTTAAATGAAGTAATTCAATCCCTTAGATTGGATATTAAGTAGAAATTCTTTACTGTGAGGGTGGTGAGGCACAGGTTGCCCAGAGAAGCTGTGGATGTCCCATCCCTGGAAGTGTTCAAGGCCAGGTTGAACGGGGCTTGGAGCGACCTGGTCTAGTGGAAGGTGTCCGTGCCCATGGCAGGGCGGCTGGAATTCCATGACTCTGTGATGTTTCGCCTTCCCTTTGGTCACACAGCCTGTGCCTGGTACCCAGCGAGCCCCTGCTCTGCCAGGGGCTGTTTACGGCCGGTGTGTCCGAGTTTATTCTCTCCCCTCACGGCGCAGCGCGGCCGCTCTCCCCATTCCTGTTCATCGGTATCACGGAAACCCTTTTCCTGGCTCCTCTGTGCCTCGGCCAGCGCATTCCCCGAGGCCATTCCCCCAGTAGTTTCCCACCGGGAGCCTGCAGCTCCGGTTCTCGGTTTCCGGAGAGCTCCCTGTTCCCTTTTTCCTCCTCACAGCCGTGAGGGGAGCGCGGGGCTCCGCAATGGCGGGGCCGGCACTTCCAGGGGGCTTCTCCCGGACCCTCTGCCCCCTCCCTCCGGCAGCCTGAGCCCGCCCAGCTCCCGGGAATTGCAGCCGGGAATGCTCCTGCCCTGCTGTGGGACGCTATGGGGTTTGTCCTGAAGTGGGACCGGGAACGCCTCGTCCCGCGGGATTCCCGCTTCCCCCTGGGGCGGTCAATGAGGATGACGCGATTTCTGCGGGTCGCCGGGGTCCCTGAGGGTTCGCTCCGGGATCCCCCGGAGATTGGAGGCCGGGATCCCTGGGGGATTCAAGCCAAGATCCCTGAGGATTCAGGCCGGGATGCCCGGGGGTTTCAAGTCGGGATCCTTGGGCTATTCAAGCCGAGATCCCTGGGAATTCAAGCCGGGATCCCTGGGGGATTCCGCCGGGATCCTTGGGCTACTCAAGCCGAGATCCCTGGGAATTCAAGCCGAGATCCCCGGGGGATTCCAGCCGGGATCCTTGGGCTACTCAAGCCGAGATCCCTGGCGATTCCAGCCGGGATCCCTGACGATTCCAGCCCCGTGTGTTCCCTCCGCCACTCTGCCCCCCCACCTTCCCCGTGCCGGGGGCGCGGCCGCCGCTCCGCCCTCCGCGCCTTGTTTGTCCCCGGGCGCGCTCCGTAGCGCGTGCGGCAGCGGCGGCACGAGCCGGGCCCCGCCCCCTCCCTGCCCCGCCCCGCCCCTCCCCGGGCGTTGCGGGTGCGCGAGGGAGGGCGCGGGCGCGCGCACCGGGGGCCGCGCGCGGGCGCGCACACGGGGCTCTCGCGCGCGCACGCCCCCGCCGCGCGCGGAGCGACTCGCAGGCGCCATGGCGGCCGCTCGCTGCAGCGACATGGCGGAGCCGCCGCGGCGCCTTCCCGGGCAGGCGGCGCCCGGCGCCGGGGAGGAGGAGGCGGAGACGGCCGTGGAGGTGCCGGTGGAGGTGGCTGCGGCCGCCGCCGCCGGCGCGGCTGGGTCCTCGTCCTCGCCGCCGCCCTCGTCGTCGGCCGCGGCGGAGCCGGAGCCGCTGCTGCTGCTGAACGGCGAGGCGGAGAGCATGTCGGAGCCCAGCCCGGAGAGCGCCAGCCAGGCCGGGGACGGGGAGGACGAGGACGAGGAGGAGGAGGAGGAAGAGGAGGAGGAGGAGGAGGAGGAGGAGGGCGGCGAGGAGGAGGAGAGCAGCCTGGTGGGCAGCAGCAGCAGCAGCACGAGCAGCGGCTGCTGCAGCGACGAGACCCGCTCGCCGAGCCCCGGCGGCGGCAGCGAGGCCGACGCCAAGGAGGAGCCCAAGGGCCCCCGGGGCAGCCAGGGGGACGGGCCGGGCCGCGGCGGCGGCGGCTCCAGCTCCTCCAGCAGCGTGTCCAGCGGCGGCGACGAGGGGTACGGCACCGGCCCCGGCACGGGCGGCGGCAGCAGCTGCGGCAGCGCCACGTCGGGCGGGCGGCGGGGCAGCCTGGAGATGTCCTCGGACGGGGAGCCCCTCAGCCGCATGGACTCGGAGGACAGGTCAGTGCCCGGCGCCCTTCCCCTCCCGCGGGGGTGTCGCGGCAGCCACAGGTTTCTCCGGCCAAGTTGTGCCGGGCCCCCGCCCCTGCTCCCCGGGCCCCCCCCGGCACAGCCCGGCCCTGCCCGGGGAGGAGGGGGCGCTCCCCCGGCCCCGAGAGCCCCGGGCGGCCCCGCCGGGCGCTGCCTCCTCCCGCCGCCTCTTCCCTGCGGGTCTTTTTCAGACGGTGCTTTCGGGGTCCCTCAGGGCTGTGTCCTGGCGTATGTGGGGTGTACAGAGGCTTCGGAATGGGAAATGCGTTCTGTGGATGCGGTTCTACCTGTACCCGCAACAGGGGCTCTGCTCTAGAGGCAGAAAGCCGATGGTCACATCTTAAAGCGTAAGGGGGGGAAAAAAAAATCTAGTTTGCTAAAATATAAAGGAGACCAGCCCTTCTGTGTTACGTGTGCACAAGTAATAGTCACGCACAGCGCTAAGCGAGGCTTTGGAGGCTCAAAGTCATCTTTGGGCGAGTTCTGAAATAGTAAATGTAAAGATTAGTTCTTGAGGGTTTTTTGTGTTAAAGCTACACATCTCATATTACCCAGATTTTAGCTTGGGTTCCTGTGGAAAGACACCACCAAATTCTCACGCAGGGTTGGATATTCCACCTTTCAGATCTGTTTCAGCCTCCTAAGTCAAGCATTTCAAAGAACATGGCTTGTGTAATAGCTTTCTTGGATGTTGTATGCAACAGTTTAATTGAAAAGCTGAAAATAGGATGGGAAATAGACATAAGAACAGCCTTACAGTGCTGTACGTCCCTCTACTAATTAGTCCTTTCAAATAGTTTAAGAAACTTGTACAATTTTTCTCTTTGTTTAGCAAAAAAAGTATCAGACTTCCCTGCTAGAGTTACATTTAAGTAACAATTACAGTTTTGTTTGTACTTTCTTAAGATAATTTCATTGTTAAGTGTGAAGAATTATGTGGTTTGGTCCAGAAACGTACTTTGAATATGTCAGATCAAAATCTGTGTAACTACACAAATACCCATATTTCAGAAGTGGGCATGACTAGATCTGACCTCGAGGCTTAAAACCAACCAAACAAAACCCCGTGTGAGTCAGTTCCCCAAAATCGTGTAATTGACCTAAAAGTCTGAAGAAGACAGAAAAATTTCAGTTCTTTGGTTTCCATCTGACTTTTGAGACTCGTTTGAAGTCACGTTTTCTTTCTTCCAAACTTGTGCAAGATGGAAAGGGGGTGTGGATGTTGGGGTTTGTTTGTTGTTCAGAAGCTGAGATTTTATGTGAACTTGAGTATGGGAGAAGACTTCTGGAAAAACAACAGGTACATAATGGCATTTTAAGGTAGTATTTTAAGATAGTAGTTTCTCATTTTTCGTGGCATTAAAGTCTGGCTCTCACCCTGATCTTATCCAAGCGCGTGTCAGTTTGTGGGTTGAGGAAATAACGGAAATAACTCGCAGGGGTTTTCTGGAAGTAGTGTCACTGTGCCTTGTGCACTCAGAGCTGCTGTGCTACTTTCTTTCTCTGTCATTGTTCTCGTGGTTCTCTTGCTGTAGTCACACCGTTAAATCCTCGTGTGTGCCCTTAGTTCCTCCTTCCCTGCACCATCGACAGGGACTCAGTTGCAGGAGTGGGACTTTTGTTTAGTGGTTTAAATGAGGACTGTGCCTTGTTTTTAATCTTTGCAAAGTTTTGTCTTGAACTTGGGGTGCTGAGAGGGCATTTGGTACTGTAATTTCAAAGCCTGCTTGTTAAATTGGTTAGGAAAAGAGCAATGCTACCAAGAGTGCCATTTGTTATTCCTGGGGATGGAAAATTTCCTTTGGTGTGCACTCTTTGCTGCAGAGTGTTAGAATGCTTTATTATTTTTGTCACACATAGTCCAGCAAGTCTCTTGCTTGACATAGTAATCCAAATGATTGCTGCTGCTTGGAAGGCAGCCACAGCATAATCCTGTGCCTTTCAGATGATCAGACAGAGTGTTGTAAAAGGTAAGGGATGTGCTGAAGAGCTTAAGAGTGAGTTGGGATGGTGAAATATCAGAGAAGATCTGGGAACAGTTTAGTCTCAAAGCTGGAGGTACAAGTTTATGATAATAGATATTGAAATCCTGCAACAATTCATCATTCATTGATTTGGTCACCTCTGCATTAAAATGGAAGTTCTGTAACTATTAAGAGAATGATATTTTATCTGTTAAGTGATGTTTTAGATGAAATCATTTATGCTCCAGTACTTCATTGCCTTTGCTGACTACCACTGTCTCTGAAGTCCCGAGGAACTTGGTGTCATGAATCTCAGAGTGTTGTATAGTAAGATTACCTGGAGGAGGGAAAAGAGAGAGAAAAGGAAAGAGATGGAACTAACAGGCTTGACTTTGCAGTCTGTGGGTTTAGCAGGAGGAAGCTGGTGGAAGGGTGTACTTGGTAAAGACTCTCCTGTTGTAGGCAGGTTTGGTAGCACTGAGATCATGCCCCTGGGCTTGGGATTTTTTTTCTTGTTTCCTCTTTAGAAAATTTGAATGAATAAGTGGGTGTGGTAAGAGGGCCTGAATTCCATGAGTGATCAAATTCCCATTTCCCTATGTATGATCTTTGTCATTCTCCACAGTGTGTTATCTCTGATTTTTGGCTTAGTGGTATCAAGTAGAAAATACAAATAAAACAGCTGAAGGGGAAAATCTTGCATATGATCAAAATCTAACTTCTGTTCAGCAACTTCTATTATTAACATTTTAATGTATTTTAAGAGTATCTGCTAATAGAATAAATAATTTGAGGCATTACTGTAGGAAATTTGTAAGTATTTATAAGAACATGAAAAACAAATATAATGGTGAACGACAACACCCTGAAATTCAGAGTGAATTTTAACATTCCATTTCCATGCACACAGACTTTATACTTTTTAAAAACATGCTTATCTTCCTTCTCAGAAAAACCCCAGAAACAAAAAAGCAAACCCCAGAGCAATACCTGGGATAAATAACCAGGTGGGATTTTCAGCTCAGTGGGAGAGTTCAGTGCAGTAACTCCAGGACTTGTAGGTACCTCGTTGAGCTGTAGCCATTCCAGTTTTTTTTTCCCTGGGAATTGTGCTAAGTTCCCACTACCATGCAGAAGTTTGTGTAGGACTTTCTGAGCAAGCTGGCTGAGTAATAATAGTCTGCATTCAAGTCTAGTTATCCTCTGGATTTACAGTTAGAACAAAGACTATTATCAGCATGTGAATGCTGGTCATTTACTTGTGCCTTTGCCTAATTTGAGACATGTGCTGAAAAGGATGGATGTGTCCCTCCAGGGTCCTTTGGAGCTGCTAGTCTTACTGGAATGCTGAGAAACATTTGATAGGAGCTTTAAAAGAAGAAATAATGAATCAGTTAACTTATAAAGACAGTATTTGAGTTTTGCATTGGGCCACAGGTACTGAAGCTGGACCTAAGCAGATGCAGGATTTGGGTATAAATCAGCTGAGGTGAATGCAGTGGAGATGCATCTGCAGCTCACTGATGTGTTATTGCTGAACTGGGATATTTTCTT